>NC_137783.1:18834421-19434421 GCF_963455305.1 Plecotus auritus | reverse complement strand
GGCGGCAGGTGGTCCAGCGGGCTGCGCCGCCGCTCCTCCCCCGGCGCCGCCTTGCCTTCCTCCTTGGAAGTCATCTCGGCCTCGTTTGGGGGCCCGGCCGGGGCGGCTCGGGCTGCGGGGACCCAGCCCGCGGGCAGCTCGGGCGCCGGGCGGCGCGGGAAAGCGGCAGCGGCGGGTGGGCAGGAGGCCGCGCCGGGCAGGGCGCGGGCCAAGCGCTGGCCAGGCGTGGGGCCGATTAACGCAGTGGCAGAGGCGAGCAGACCCGCCCGGGGCCCCGGGAGGAGGGTGCTGACGCGGGCGCTGCCGCCGCCGGGGCTTCCAGCAATCCGGGGCCCGAGCCGGGGCGCGCCGCGCGGGGCTCCAGTTTCGCCAGCCCCGGTGCTATTTAAAGGTGTCAGGTGGCTCCGCGGCGGCTCCTGGCCCCGGGTCCTGGAGGCGGCAGTTGGAAGAGCCGAGGCGAGTGCACAGATTCCGTACTGCGAGGGGAGGCGGAGAGATGGGGCAATTGACTATTGCTAACAAGTTAGCCTTGATCGAGGAGTAATCAATTATCTGCAGCGGCACTTCTGTCTATCTCTTTCTCCTTTCTCCCTGTCTTTCTCCTCTTTTCTTTCTCTCTGTCCTCTCTCCTCCTGTTCTCTCTCTCTCTCCCTCCCTCTCTCTTCTCTGCTCCCCCCGTCTCTCTCCTTCTCTCCCTCTCCCTCGCCCTCTCTTTCACTCTCTGTCCAATGCAGGCGGCTCTAAGTTGGGAAGCTCATTAATTAGCGGGCCGGGGGTAGGAGGAGCCGGCTGGAATTAGCCTGCCTAATGCGCCTGTCAGTCCGGGCGCTGCGCCGCGCTCGGCCCGAGCTGTTTGTAAATTACATTAGCGGTGCCTTTATTGCACCCGAACCTCAGACGACTGAAATGCCGCCGCCCCCACCCCAAACTGCGAGCCTCACTCCTGGCGCACCCGCCTCCCGCCGGCCTGGCTGTGAGGGCAGCGCTGGCCCGGAGGTCTCAAGCTCTCCGACCCGGGATTTGACGCCCGAGAAGGGCCGCGAGAGTCCAGCCCGGGAGGTACGCAGCCGCCACGCGGTCCAGGTAAGACAAGGAGCTTGGGTGGGACCCGCCAGCGCCCAGCGCGGACTTTGGAGAGCTGTGATCAAGGACCCAGCGCCCCTACCCCTAGACTCTCTTGCCCCTCACCGTGGCCTTGGGCCACGCACCTGGGGAATCAGGAGGTCTGAACGGGCTCTGCAGCCCTGTGTGAGGCGACCTGGGACACGGAGGTGTGGGAACCCCAGGGGTTGGGGGAGGGGACTAGTAGAGGACTCAACCTTCCCCAGCCTAGAGGCGGGGTGAGAGTTGGTGGTGGCTCGAGGCACCTCTCCTCCGGCCTGATCCCAAAGGGACAGTCTTACCTCCTCAGGCTATCTTGCACACTTTCCTCGGGCCGATGCTCTAGAGGCCGCCTGGTGACCGGCGTCCGACCGGCGGTCGGGCCGGGTGCCCGGGCTAACGGGCCGGCTGGGGCCTCCCTGCTGTGCTCTGCTGGCCGGGGCCGCGGCCCGGCTGCCGGCCCCGCCCAGCCCAGCGCCGGGCTAGAGTGTACCGCCCGGCCGACTCCAGCTGTTCCGGATGCGGGGCGGGGGCCCAGAGGGGGCCTGCGGCGGCTGGGGCTGCGCTCTTAGGAACCCGCAGAGAGGCCAGGGTTCGGGTCAGACTACAGTCTGGGAACCCTATGGCCCCGCATTCTGTGTGTATCAGGCAAGCATTTGTGCGCATCGGTATTTGGATGTGTTTATGTTTTTGAATGTGTATATTTGTATGTCATTCTCCATCTGTATGTTTGTGTAAACAAATGTGAATCAGTGGGTATATAGGCGTGTGAACCCTTACCTAGGTCTTTCATTCTCTTGAGGCACCCAAGGGGGTTGTGCTCCTGGCTCTTTTCTCTCTTGCTTCACTCATCTGGTCTGTGTGAGGCCGCTGGCCCCACCACCCCAATTTTCCATTTCTGTGCCAGGAGAGAGAAGGGGAGGCCAAGGGGATTGGGACCAAGAGAGGAAGAACTGTTCCCTTCCCACAGCCTCAGCCCTTTCCCTGGCTTTGTTTGTAAACTCCTGGGCAGGCAATGCCATCCTGCAGCCCTGCTTAGTCCAGAGAAGGGCCCAGAGAGGCTAGTGCAGAGGACTGTGGCCCCGTCCAGAGGTTGGAATAGGGAAAATAGGACCTCTTGGACTTCTTAGCCCCCATACCTGCCGCAGAGAGGGAGTGAGCCAAGCTGGGCTGTGGGGCTGGGTACAGGTTCTCTCCCTGTCTGCAGCACAGGGACCTCAGTGCACCAGAGATGGGTTGGTTGCTTTATCGCCCTTTTAGTTATTGGTTTGAAACATGGTTTGCAGGTCTCCAGAGTAAAGGGGACAGTATAGAGATAAAGGATTCTTGTTTGGGACCCCAGTGTTTGCCGCTGGCCTGCTTGGGAGCATTGGGAAGAGCTACTTAGCCTCTTCCCCATCTTTGTCCAGCATTCTGTGGGGAGGACAGGTATTCAGAGGCAGGAAGGGTGAGAACGGGAGTCTTCATTCCCCCAGGGCCGCAGGACTGTCCCCAAAGCAGGCCTGTCTCCAGTGCACTGGTGCTCTTCTGGGAGCCGTGAGGGCCTAGCAAACATGGGGTCTGAGTCTGGAGATGGTGGAGAGGGTCCAGGGAGCTGGACACTGCTGGCTTGGATGCTCTGGGACTGAGTGGTCCGCCTTCTCCTCTCACTTCCTGTTCTCAGGATCCTGCCTCAGCCTCTGGCCCGCAGCTCTTTCCTGCCATAACCCCAAAGCCCAGCCCCAGGCCTGAAGCAAGACACATCCCCCATGCTAGCAGAGAACAGGGACTCTTGGGTCCCTATCCTGGAAGGGGCTTGCTCCCATACTCCCCCCTTCTTCCTATCTGTTCCTGTATTCACACCTAATATTGGCCTGTAGGACCAATCTCCCAGTCCCTCAGGGACTAGCAAAGTTTAAAGAACTATGAGGCTGCCAGGAAGATGAGGAATGTTATCAGGGAGCAGAGGGGGTGGGGCATAGAATTTCTCCACTAGGGCACTATTTCCTGGGGCCTTTAGTCTTCAACCACATCATGTCAAAGTGGACAGGACATTCTACAATCATCTGCTTTATTACCTCCTTCACCTACTATGGCCAAACCTCTTCTTCCTTTCCTAGCCAGCAATAGCAGTTCAATCCTGAGGCTTTGTCTTTTTGGCCTAATTTGTTCAACTCCTGTGCTCCAGCTTGGCACAGCTGGGAGTTCAAGGGGCACCTGGGGGTGTTGCCCACCCAATTTGTTGCTTAGGGTCCCCTGCCTGCATCACCTCATCTAGGCCATTTTTTAAAAAAACAGCCCAACTGCCCCACCAACCATTTCCATATCCCACAGTCCCCGTCCCCCCTACTACAGACTCCAGTGTGTGGGTGGCTAGAATTTTCTGAACTCCTGGGAGCCCACACCCATCCTGCAGAGCAAGGAGCTATGCTTTGGGTTTGTGGTCAGATTCACTTCTTTTCCCACCAGACAAACCTGGAGATCCTTGAGGGCAGGGACCTTTATCTGGGAATTCCATACACCCCAGACCTGTGCAGGCCAGGCAATCACCTGGTACCCTCTGTGTATTGGTTGAATGAGTTTTTATCGAGCAAATGAAATACAAATGATTGTATATTGTGGAGGGGAAAGTCTTGGGCCTTGTCTCTCCTCACTCAGGATATTTGGAGACTGTGAAAATTGGAAGGAAGAGTAACTCAGGGGCAGCCGGGTGGGGAGTGGCAAGAAGGAACCCTGCCAGTTGCTCTCCAAAATCTAACCTTCTGCTTGGGACCCCATGCTGGGTTGGGAAGACATTGTGGGATCCTCAACCCCCAGTAAGCCGAGCCAGTGCCATCTCCCCTGGAGCTGGAAGTAGCTTGTCCCTTGAGTTTGCTCCGCAGAGGGAATGCCTGTCTCTAGAGCCTGGACTGCACTGTATCCTGATGCCCAAATGTGTGCTTGCTGCCTGTACCACCATGGTCCAGCCTTAGTCTGTCTCCAGTGGAAGGGGAAGGGTTTATTCTGCCAAATATCTGCTTTCCCCCTACTCTAGTGAATATTCCAGACAAAGAGGAAGGAAAGCATATTGCATGAATTGCCAGGATAAGGGGACCCTGTAGACCCAAACAAAATGACTTATTCCTTAGCGCAGGAGAATAATTCAAGTAAATCCCCAAAGGCTCCATCGGCTTTAATCCAGATTGTTTTGGTAGCCCCATTTGTTTCCAGTTTATTTCTGTAAGCACCAGCATTGGCCCTCAGGCCAGAGCTTCCCTAAAGAAAAGGGTCTGACACCACTTGAAATGAGTTAACTTGACCACCAATTGGGATCATTTTTGTCCCCTGAGCAACTGCTACTCTGACTCTCCTTGTGGAATTCAGAGTGTTTCTTCTGCTATAGAAGTAGACTCCGATAGATGGCCTCCTGCCACCCTGGCTGAACCGGGACTGGCCACTTGGTTTTTATATTCTGCCCTGGGCCACCATCTGCAGTAACAACAACAATAACCATGACAATAAACACCATAATCCCTTACTGTGTGTGCCTGGCTTCAGGCTAAGGTTTTTACTCATTTCATATATTACAACCCTGTGAGGTAGCTTCTGTTATTACCCTGATTTTACATATAAGAAAAATGAGGCCCAGAGAAGTTAAGTAACCCATCCAAAGTCACACAGCCTATTTTGGAATCATTAAGATTTGAAGACTACTTTTTCTGACTCAAGTCTTAATCCCAGAACCATGGGGTTCTTAACCACAGGTCCCCAAGGGCTCTTTGAATGGGCTTCAGGAGCTCTGCAGATACCAGAAATTGTGTGTTAAATTATGTATGTGAGCCCAAGTGGGTACATTTTCCAGGGACAATGTTACATAACATATTGGATTCTCAAAAGGGGTTGGAGATCATGAAAAGGTTAAGGCCACAAGCAGGCCACTAGGGGAAGGGGTAGGAAGAGGGAAGTTACCTCCTCACAGGCCTGGAGAGTAGGGAGCCAGCTGATCCAAAATTTGGGACAGGCTCCAAGCCTGCTTCTGGACCTGTCTTGCTGTCTCTGGCCAGGCCCAGCTCTCAGAACCTCTTCTAGCAAAGGGGGCAGAGTCTATGGCCAGGGCACTCACTTGGAGAGCACTCCTCTTCTTTCCCCTCCCCACTTTTTTGTGTGAACCTAACTCTTTTAGAGCCTATTTGATAGGGGGCCCCACCACCAGGGCCAACTTCTAGGCACTTCAGCCCTGCAGAGGGAGACTGACTGCCCTTTAGAAGTGTGTTTGGGGGTGGGATGGGGAGCCTAGACAGACCACTGAGTGACAGAGACAGGGAGAGAGGGGATGAGACAGTTCCTGGGAGGTGCTCAAAGCCCAGGTGACCATACTTTGCAGCCTCCAGAACAGCCCTCCTTTTGGTCCCAAGTCTTTGCTCCTGTCACCTGGAGCAGAAAGGTTCTATTACTTCCCTTCTTGGCACCTCTTGCTCTGTTTTTAGTGCTCAACTCATTTGGGGGAGCCTTCCCTGACCTGTTCAGTTCCTCTCTGCTCCTTAGCACACACCTCCTTGGTGTCATGTCAGATTGCCAGGGATGTGCATGTTTGTCTGTCTGTCCTTCTGTCTCTCTCTCCACCTGGCTGTGAACTTGGGGAGGAAGGGACCTGAATCTCCTCTCTATGTCCTATGCTAGCCTGGCATATACCAAAGTCTCCTCATGAATTTATTGAATGAATAAACTAAATGAATAATAAGAGACAAAAGAGAGCCAGTCAGGGACCTCAGTCTGTGCCCTAGAGAGAGGACCAGGGGTGTGAGAGAAGGGTAGGTGCATTGCTTTGCCAGCTGAGTGCAGATGTGTGAGGCACCCCTGCTGCTCCAACACACACACACACACACACACACACACACACACACACACAGGAGCCTCATTTTTTAATGCTTTTTGGCCATGGGGGGAGGGTCCTGGGTTCTGGACCCAGCTGTAGTATGGAGTTTGCCCTCTCTCTCTCTCTCTCTCCCTCTCTCTCTCTCTCTCTCTCTCTCTCTCTCTCTCCTTCCCCCTCCCTCTCCCTCTCTCCCTCTCTTCCTCATTCTCTCATAAAAAACAGCATTGAGCCCCTATCATGTTTTGGGCCCAGAAGCAGAGAGGAAGAACAGACAGAAGATGGAGGGTGATGGGTAGGCAAGCGTGGCAGGAAACAGACACCCCCACCCTAGTAGCTCAGGGGACCCTGAAGAGGGTAAAGATAAGTGGGAGGAGTCTAGTTCTGTCCCAGTGGAGGTGGCATTTGAGTGGAACCTTGAAAAACCAGGAGCATTTGGGTAGATACATAAGTGGGGGGCCACTCTCCAGGCAAGGGGTACAGCCAGGCAGGAGGCCAGAAGTGCCAGCCCAGAGGGGGAGCTAGAGAGCCCCCATAGTTCCTCCCTCTGTCATCTGGGCAGCAAGCTGCTGGGGTTGAGGTGAAATCTTTGATCCCTTGTGAACTTCCATCGGGTCTGCAGCCTGGTGTAGGTGCTGGTGGGCTCTTGGGATGGCTGTTTGGAGCCAATGGGGTGGGGGAGTTGGGGCGAGGCTGCACCCTCAGCCCTGCCACTCCTGGGCCAATAGGTGGAGGGACCGAAGCAGAGAGTAGCTAAGAGATTGAGGAGCAGGCCAGCCCCACTAGGCGGGCCCAGGAGTCAGGCCTGAGTCAGGCTTGAGTCAGGCTTCTCATAATAAAGAGCATGTGGATAATTCAGCAGGGGCCTCACTGCATTAGTGCGGGGCACTGAGGAGAGGGGATCACTAACACTCTTGAGGAGGAGAGTCCGGGTAGAAGACCCCCCCCCCCATCCTCTCCTATCCTAGCTTCTGCCTGGGCCACATCCCATGAGACTCCCTGGTCCCAGATCCTTTCTGGCCCCACCGCTCAGAGGGCCGCCTGCTCTCAAGACACCCACAATAGAAGGCTGGCGGCAGGACCAAGCCTAGACTAAGGGGCGCAGTGGTCTGATTTGCAGGAACCAACTACTCCAGTGCCCAACCGCACAGAGAACGCGGGGCAGTGTGGCTCCCAGCAAAGTGAAGAAGGAGGTTCAGGCCTGTGCCCACAGCCCGGATGCCCCGGGGCTGCTTCGTCATGGCCGGGATGGAAGTGAAGCTCCGGGGAAGGGAAGCCGCAGGACCCTCCACTCACTCTGGACCCCAGGTTCCCCGCCTCTGTCCCCTCTTTTCCGGGACCAGAAGATCCAGTTCTGGTCGCGCAAGCAGCTGGCGCTGCCTGGCCCGCGCCCGCTAGGGCGCAGAACGGAGCCCGGCCGCTGGGCCTGGAAGACAGGCTGAATGCCTGGCGCCCTCAGCCTTATTTCGTTTGAGCGGAACCAGCTCCCTTTGGCTTTCCCACTTCCCGCTTGTCCCTGGGTTCCGGACCTTGAATCACACGGCTCCCATCTCACATCTACATCTGCGCATTCCTCCAGTTCTTCCCAAAGTCCCTTCACTCCATGAGGTCCAGCCAGCCCTTTCTCCACGCAGCCTCCCTGCCCCCATGTGGTGACCCTCAGGGGAGACCCTCGCAGTGGCCCCAGTCTTCACGGGTGTCCCAGGCAGCCCGACCAGAAGCCCCGCTGAAGGCCCTCGGTGCCCTAGCCCCGCGCCGCCTCCCCCCGACCCCGACCCCACCCCCAAGAATCTTCCTCTTTGCTGCCGCCCCCTCCTTCTCTTTCTCAGCCCTCCGCCTCTACGCATTCTTTCTCATTCGTTTTTCTTCGTTCGGTAAGTGCGGGACCCTAGCCCCGGGGAGGCCCGGGCTTACTCGGCGCTCTGGAGGCCGGGCTCTGCGTCCGCGGCCCCTTCGAAGGGCTTTCCCCGCAGGGCGGCTCCAGCGTCTCCGCAGAGGCCGGCGATGGGCTGTGAAGGCACGTCGACCTCAGATGGCCCCGCCGACGGGCTGTGTGATCGTGGGTAAGTCTCCTCATCTTTCTGAGCCTCGACGGGGGTAAAAGTCGGAAGATTTTGGGAGAGTGATGGGAGACTCAGTCTTTTCATTCGTTTGGGTAAAGCGGTTGCCTGTTTTGGGGCCTAAGGAGGAAATGAGGTTCGCAGGAATTGTAGGTCTGAAGTGGCTATTTATTTTAACGAATATTTGGGGGAGCAGCTGGTAGCTGTTTTTTTATTTTTATTTTTTACAGCTGATGGGGTGCCAGGCGTTAGAGACCTTCTCTCCAATCCAGACAACCGCCCCGTACCGACGAGGAATCCGAGGCGAAGTAGCATTGCGCTGCTCAGCAGCACAGGTGGGGCTCACGCCAGATCAGCTGGTAGGTATTGTCGAGTTAAAGCCGAGCAGTCTCCTCCGGGCTGGAGGATCGAACCCGGGCCGCTGGCTGCGACCTAAGCGCGGTGGGTGAGGCCGAACCTCCTAGGGTCCCCCTTGGTCCGCGCGGGGAAAGCTTTGAAATTCTAATTTTCAGGTAAGCGATTTTGGCGGCCCCCGGAGAAGGTTGGAAATAAGACCCAAATGAGGGACTTCTGCCTAGTTATGGGAGACACGGGGGGCCAGGCGGGGAAGGCAACTTTTTCCAACGTAGAAGCCTTCGCTCTCAGATTTTTCCTCCTTCGAGTATCTCAATCCGCTCATGAGTCTGCCTGTCTGGTGGGCCCCACGTCCCGGGCGGTCCTGCGCCCACGGGGAGGATGCGCGTGGCTCTACCCAGGGTGGAGGTATGGCCAGCCGCTCCCTCCTCTTTTACCCTCTCCAGGAGTGCCTCTGAGTTGGAGTCTTCCTAGCTGCAGAGGTGGGACTGGGGGGAAAGGGGGGCTCAGAGTTGGGAAGGGAAGGCTGGAAACCGGGGCCTGGGAACCCCTGGTCCGGCCAGGAAGGGCTGGAGTCCGGCTCTTGGGCGACCCGGCCCAGAGCTCCCGCCGCAAAGTCGCCCCGTGGCAGCCCCGACAGGCCACGCGTCCCTCGACACAAGTCCCATTACATGGTATTTATGTTTCACTTTATTGTTTTTTTCCTCTCTTATTATTGTCTCACTCTGGGGGAGGCAAAGGATATAATATATTCATCTTTATTATACCAAATCTGTGTGAAGCATTTAATAAAACGCTGTTTCCACACAGCCAGGGATATTAGAGTGAGCTCTTCTTAAGTTAATGCTCGCGTCCTGAGGGCGCCTCCGCCACAGCGCCTGCTGCCGGCGGCCCGAGGAAGCGCAGGCCCTGGCCGCACGGCCCCGCCCTCTCCGAGGTCGGCCGCGCTTTGTAACCCGGCGGTCTCTGCTTGACCCTCCGGCACCAGCCTGGAGGAGGGGCCCTGAGGAGCCGAGTTCAAGTTCCCTCCTCCCCGCTCTGCTCTGCGCTTCCAACCCGCTATGGGCTTCGGCTTGTGCCTGTGAACGGGCGACGAATGCAATAGCCGATTTCCTCTCAGGGCTCTTGGAAGTGGGGGTGGGCAGCGCTTTATAAACAGGAAAGAAAAAAGCAAATATTTGTCGGGTTGGGGTCCATGAGGGCCAGAAACAAGGAGGCCACAAAAGGGGACCTGGGCAACATAGACCCCCAAGCTCTTTACCATCCCCCTCAACACCCACCCCAGTGCCCATCCTCCATGGTTTTCCCTGGCCTATAAGCTTTACATTCTGCTTTCTACACACTCGTGTGGGGATGCGCATGAGAAGGAGAGTCACATGACTTTTTCATATCCAGTCCCACTGCCCAATTTCCTTTAGGAAAGCCTACTGCCTGGGTTCTTTTAGGGCCCTGATTTGGACATACCAGGCCCTTGTACCCTTACTTAGGCCCTTGTACCACCAGTGCTTTGGGGAGAGTGGCAGGCAACTCCCCCAAGTTAGAAGGAGATGTTGTCAGGAAAGGATTGGAGTGGCCAGGTAAGTGTCCCTAATTAGGACTAACATCCTACCATAATTCTCAGTCCTCATCTGCCCTCACACCCCATCCTTGGGCACTGTACCAGATCACCCCACAACCTGTAGACTGCTGGTGTGAGCTTCTTTGGAGGCTAAGGGTACTTGAAAAATCTGACAGCTCCTACCTGGAGGTGGCTTGGGGAGGAGGGTACAGACTCACTGGGTGTCAGGGCTGGGACTAGGGTGAGGGAAGAGAGCTGCCTAGGACACACAGTTTAAAAAAAAATACTTGCCCTCAGTGTTGTGTATGAACCCTTAATTTTTTGCTTAGGTATCTATTTCACTTGCCTCACCCCTAGACCGAGCTCTGCTATGTGATCCCAGGGGTGGAGTCAAGCAGGTGGTTTCAGCTTATCCGTGTGGATGGTTTTCTGAAGGGTAGAATGTAAACAATGGAAGGCGCTGTCTCGTGTGGGAGTGAGCTCCCCCAACAGGTGCAGTATACTTAGATCCCGCTGAGAAGGCTCATAATCAGTCTTATTGCCATATCATCATCTTCATCATTTTACTATCACCTACTTTGTGCCAAGTAAGAGCTTTACCCACATGATGTCATGTAATGTATACCAACATGTTTTGGCCAAGGATAGGATATTAGTCTCTGGCTTTCTGGGTCCTTTCCAGCTCTGAGAGTCTATTGTTGCATGAGACAAAAGGCACTTTTGTTGATTTTGGATGGTTTATTGCACTACAATTATTATTTGGACTCATCTCATGGCCTTTACTTATGGGTAAGTTCTTTGAGGGCAGGGACTGTGTCTAATTTCATTTTTTTAATTATTCCCTCTCCTCTTCCATGCCCCACACAGGACTAAGCACATATCACATGCTTAATAAACGTGTATTAAACAAACACATGAGTAATCAAAGGCTGTCTGTCTACCTGGCCATCTGCTTTCCAGGCTGTGACCAGCAGAGCCATTAGGGTGGCCTTCAGGAAAGCCAGCATCACCTCTGAGCATGGGCTCCCTTCCCACACAGCTGAGCTAAGTTCAGACTGACACTTATAGAGTCTCCTCCCACATGTGCTCTCAGCCCTATTCCAGCCCGTGGGTGAGACAAGGGCCAGCTCAGTTTCCACCTGTGCAGGAGCTCAAGTTTCTTACTGGACATACTCATGAGAAATCATTCAGGTGGTGGAGGAGACCTCTGAGAGATCAGAGCCGGGAGGAGCCCTGTAGCCAGAGAATTCTGCCTTGAAGAGCGGGGACTAGAACTAGGCCTTCAAGGATGGAAGGACTGAGAGGCTGGAGAGAAGAAATAGAGTATTCCAGGCTGGAGTGAGAGGTCTTTGCAAGAGCAAAGGGGCAGAGGCAAGACTGCTCACAACAGTTTTGGGAGACAGGTAGGCTGGCTTGGCTAGATTGCCAGGGGAAGATAAGTAGGAAAAGACATTTGTGGAATGCCTTGAATGTCCAGGCCTGAGCCAGACACCAGAAATTTGGGTTTAGAAATGAGGCTCCACATCCTGGAGCCCGGAAACGAGCCTCTAGAACTCGTGCCAAAGGCCAAAGTCCAGAACCCAGCCTTGTCCAAAATTTCCTTTTGGTTGGTATAAGATGCTACCATGGAGCTCCAAACTCAAGGTGCATGAGCTTCTTTGGTAACAAGATGGACTCTTCCGGTTGGCGTAGCCCAGGAAACCTGAGGCCTGGCACAATCCCGGAGCCAGCCTGGCCCACCTGAAGCCTGCTTCCCAGGACTAGCACTGTCAGCTGTCCTAGGTGCCCCCAAATCAGAACCTGAAGTCTGCCATCATCTGCACCCTAGGCACCCTGAGCTGGGGCAGGAGTTGCTCACCGATATATATCCTTTCCCACATCCATTCCTCCACCCTCGAATACAGGTGGGATGTAGGTTTCCAGGCTGGACCCAGCTGGGCTAGGCCACAGGGGGGTGGAGCCCTGGTGCCTGTGGTGGTGCCAACCCAGCCAGCGTATAGGCGTTGCTGTGCCGGCCTGTCGCAGAGCGCAAGCCTGCCAAGGAGCCGGAGCGCTGTGCCGCGTGGAGGGTGTCAGGGGTGGTATTGTCGGCGCACAAATGCTCAACTTTATGTACTTTTAACTAGAGGTGTAACAGATGGCCCCGTTTCTGTCCAAGCCAGGGAGACTGGTGCCCATTCTGGCTGCAGCCAATCAATCCCGCCACTCTGGGGGGAGCTACAAGCTGGGCTGGGAGGCCTGGAGCCAGCAATCGCGCAAGGCTGTCTGCTTGGGCTGGCCCAGCACTGCCTCCGCCAGCCGCTCAGCTATGGGCCCAAGGAGGTAAGAGGGCAGGCAAGTGGCAGGCATGCCCAGCAACATAATCAGAGGCCTGTATGGGAGAGAGAGCCTGGAAACACCCATGAGGACCCAAATGGCCAATGAAGACATTTAAGTCCCTAACCCACTCCATTTTATCCTTTCTCCTGTGCTCAGTACCTAAGCCCTAAATTTCTGGCTTCACAATCCATAACCGGGCAGTGTCCTGCATGGTGGACACCAGATGTTGCTCAGGACTGGGGGTGAATAGTGGTGCCTTTGGGATAAATAGTCACAGGACTGCAGAAGGCTTTTAAAAATGCTTAAGACAGCCAGAGATGAAGAGAAAACAGCAGGATCCAGGGATCCCAGAGCTAGGAGAATCAATTAATTAATTAATTGATACATTCATATAGTCAGTCAACAGACACTTAGTAAAAGCCTACTAGGTGTCAAGTCCTTTGCTAAGTGCTGGGGTCACAATGAGGAATAGGACATAATTTCTGTTCCTGGGACCTCTTCAGGGAAAGATAGACAAATATGCGGGTAATTGGAGTGTCGGGCCAGGGCTCATAAAAACCTCCATAGGGATTGTGGAAGCACACACAGAGAGAGCATTTAACCCTGCCTGGGAGTCCCAGGAAGATTCTAGCAGGGGTTGGCTCTGAGCTGGATGTTAAAGACCAGTAAGAGTTTTCATTGGAGGTGAAGAAGGGCACCTGAAGGGGAGGAATAGCATGTACACAGACATAGTAAGACAGCATGGTAAAGGTAAGGGTCTGAAAAGGTGTGAGAGTGGCTGAAGTTTTGGATTTTAATGAAGGAGTGGAAGGGCTGAGACTGGATGAGGGTCGGGGGGGAAGCAGGCCTGGTAGGTGATGCCTTGGCCCCATTTTAGCAGGCTGGCAACCTGACCCAGCAGCTCTCTTCCCTCAGTGGCCTCCCCTGTGACCCCAGTGCCCATCATCCTGAGGTCAGTGGGAGTAAGGAAAAAAAGAGGCAAGGCCTAGCAGCATGTGGGCGAGGCCAGAACTCAGGGAGGGGAGCCTGCAGCATCAGTTCTCCAGCAGGATCCTAGTCCTGGCCTTCCTACTTTCCTGCTTTGAGGGACGAAGGCATGAATCAGGAGGCTAACTCTCTCACAACTATGTACCCCATGGATTTCTGAGTCCCCTAAAAACAGCTTTTCCATAGGTCCCTTAAAGAAGCTTGGAATCTCATTCATTCATTCATTCATTCATTTATTCATCAAGCATTGAGTATCAGCTGTGTTCAAGGCCCAAGCAGGATACTGAGGTGTAGACAGAAGCATTATGAAGGATTGTGGAGAGCTCAAGTCCAAACCCAAGAGGAAGATAGGAGTCTGGTCAGGGATCATTCAGTTGGCAAGAAACAGAAGTTCATGCACACGCACACGCACATGCACACGCATACGAGGGCCTTTTGTATTATAGCACGTGGTTCAGCACAGGAACTGGGCCCAGAAAGCAGGCAGGGACTGAGGCAGCTCTGGGGACCAATTTCTTTCCCATAGTAAGGTGGAAAGGCAGCCCACAGGGTTTCTCTTTTCTCTGTCTGTTTCTCTCTTCATTAATATTAATAAAATTAATAATAATTATAGGAGGAGGAGGAGGTGGCATGATTGCTAACAAATTCTGAGCATTTATTAAATGCCAGACACATTGGTGTCCATGCTTATCTCCATTCATCCTGTTAAGAACACTGTGAGTTAGCTGATAACGTTATCCCCATTTCCCGTATGATAACACTGAGACCGGAGGAGGTTAGGTATCCTGCCCTAGGTTCAAGCCAGGAAGTGGAGGAGTCAGGATTCTCACTCAGGTTGGCCTCCAGAGCCCCAGCTCATAACTGCTTCTGATCCCCATGCAGCACATAGAGCTTCCTGGGTTTCCTCATAATTTCTCATAACCGTGACTTGCATTTGACCAGCCGGCCTCTCTGAGTCTCTCTCTATATCACCTCTACTAACTGCTCTAGTCTCTTTGTATTTCATAGTTCAAATTCCCAGGAGAGGACATCGGTTGGCCCAGCTCATCTTTTAATGCCAAGCCACATTGTAAGCAGCTGCCCAGCCAAAGAGCTGACTAGGAGTCGGCTGAGTGCAGCCACTGATCAGCACTTTGCATAGAGCCAAGTGTAGACATAATATCATATTTAGGAAGCGATGCAAAGTGCTACAAAAGAGGGGCAAGACAAGAATAAGGGAAGACTTCATGGAGGGTAGTTTGTGGTTTTGGCCTTGAAATAAGAATAGGATTTGAGGACCAGAGTTGGAGACAAGAATTTCCTGCAGAAAGATAAAGCATGAACAGGCGTGGGACTAAGGTAGCACGAGTCATGTTTAAAGGCCAACAAGTTGTTCTGTTTATGAGGAGAGTGAGGTGCATGAGCCAGAAGCTGCAAAGGTAGGACTTGAATGCTAGTCTGAGTTGGAACTTAATTTAATGGCAGTCATGGAAGGTCTTTGGGCAAGAGCGGGATGTGGTCAGACATGTGCTTTAGGTAGGGTGACCATATGCCCAGGGAAGTCCCACTGTAATTATTATTAAAATGTATTATTATTACTTTACAGAGCCCCTTTCATTCTCAATAACATCCTGGTTTGGATAATAAAGTATATGCTGTCCCAGCTTTAGGGTCTATGGGCTGTTGCTCTGCTAGGATTAGCATGAGTGGGGCAGGATGCGAGGCAGGAAGCTTTTGGGTGAGAATATTGCCATAGTCCAGGTAAGTCAAGCCAGAACCAGGTGGGGGCGGAGAGGACAGAACACAAAGGCATGTGGGCAAGGGACATGTAGAACTGGCTGGTTCTGGTGGTTGAATGGATTTGGGGGGATAATGAAGAGGGAGAGTAGAGTCCAAGTGACTCCTAGGTGTTCCAAAAGGTGGAAGTCTGAAAGCAGGGCTCCTTGGGGAGGGGATGGAGATAATGATTGCAATAATAATGGGCTTGAGGCGCTCTGGGACATCCATTTAGAGATGTGCAGCAGAAAGTTGGACGTTCCAAATGGGAACTCAGAAGCTTTCATTCGGGATTCTTCTAAAGAGATGGCTAATGGAAGCCAGAAGGTGGTGAACTTGCTGGAGATGGGGGATAGGGCAGAGTAAGACAAGAAAAGATCTCCCGGAAAACTAAATTCTGGGAGATCCCTGTATTTTGGAAGTCAGAGGAGAGAAAGGAGTCAGGGGACTAAAAGGGGTAGTTTGAAAGTTAGGAGGAAAACAAGGGGAGTAAGTGGTCTAGAGATGATGGAAGTTTTTAGGGAAGGAACACTTTAAATCCTCCGGAGTGATCAGTAAGGAGGATAGAGCCCATGACCAGAGGGTTTGGTTATTTCAAGGTCACAGGCAACTGTTAAGAGACTACAGGGTGGTGGGGACATTGCATGAGGAGTGAATGGCAAAGAACTAGAGGTGGTCAAGGTGATACCTCATTCATAAAGTTTGTCCAGGACAAAGAGGAAAGAGGGAGAGCTCAGATGGACAAGATGTAGAAGACACGTGATAGTGAAAATTCTGGGAAGATGCAGAGAGGTTGGGTTCTTAGTAAGGATAAAGAACTCTTCTTCCTCAGAGACAGGAGGGGGGAAATGGTGGGTGATAATCCAGGGAAATTCTGGGGTGGACTGGTGGGTTTGGGGTCAGGTAGAGAGGACAATATTCTTTGAGGAATGGGGTCCATATACTTGGCCAAGTCAAAGTTGAAGGCTTGCAGAGGAAGTTGGTAATGGTTGTGGAATTGTAATGATGAATTAATCACAGATGTAGAGAAAAGTTTGTTCGTTTGTTTGTTTAACACATATAAGTGAAGGATGAGATGAGTTTAGGCAGCATAAATGAGCCTTTCAAAATATGTTTTTATTTTTTAAATATATATTTTTATTGATTTCGGAGAGGAAATAGAAACATCAATAATGAGAGAGAATCATTGATCTGCTGCATCCTGCACGCCCCCTTTGGGAATTGAGCCCAAAATCAGGGCATGTGGGAATTGAACCATGACCTCCTGGTTCATGGGTCGATGTTCAACCACTGAGCCACACCAGCCAGGCTGAATGAGCTTTTTTTTTTTTTTTTTTTTTTTTTTTTTCACTTGGTCCAGCACGTCCAGGAGTAGAAGCCAGAAAAGTGGATGGCAGTGTTGCTTAAGGCTGGAGATTGGTAGTCAGGATGGCAGGAAGCACATGCTGAATTGACTGACATGGAGCCAGGATAGGAAGGGAGGAAGTAAAGCCAGAATGGGAGTGGTGGACTGGGAGGAGGTGGAGGGTTTAAGGTACCAGAGAACAAGTGAGTAGGAATGAGGGAATGAGTGACATGAGAAGGTAGGAGATTGGGATCAAAGAAGAGAATTTCAGATCCTGAAATTCTGGAGTTTCCAGAGGTGAGGGGTGGTCATGCCAATTAGTGGCTGGGGAGAAGTAAAAGAAATGGCAGAATGTCTGGGTTCAAGACCTTCAGGGGACTGAGGAGGCTGGGTGTGTGGCTGGGAATTGGACTGCTCTCAGGGTCCCCAGTGACACTTCAGGTTTGATTTTTTTTTTTTTAAAGTACACAAGTGGTACATGTTCTTTATTTTTTAAAAAGATCTGAAGATCTAATGTACAGCATTGTGATTTTAGTTATGGTACTGTATTGTGCATTTGAAAATTGCTAAGAGAGTAGATCTTAAATGTGAGAACAAAAGAGAAACGGTAATTATGTGATGTGATGGAGGTGTCAGCTAACATCGCAGTGGTAATTTTATCGCAATATATGTGTATCAAATCAACATGTTATACACTTTAAACTTATACAATGTTATATGTCAGTACAACTGCTATAGAGCTGAAAAAAGGAACATTCAAATGATCAAAATTAAATCAATTACAGTTGCTCAGAATCCCACCCCTCAGATATTACTAAAGTTAACATGTTGGTGAATATTCTCCCAGACCATGATTCATATATACTGTTTAAAAAATGGGGTTTGCATTATAAATATAATGAGTTCTTAAATCAGATGACTTTTGGATGAATTTCAGATTTACAGAAAGCTTGCAAAGATGATACAGAGAGTTTCCATGCCCCTGACCCAGTGTCCCCTAATGCTAACATCTTACATGGCCATGGTCCATTTGTCAGACCTAGGAAACCAGCACTGGTACATTATTATCAACTGAACTCCTGACTCTATTTGGCTTTCACTAGTTTTCCCACTAATGCCCTTTTCTTACTCCAGGATCTCATTCAGACCCCCACCTCGCATTTAGTACACATACTGTTTTGCAACCTGCTTGTTTTGCTCAACATTATGTGAACACCTTTCAATGATGTTAAACATTCTTCCACACCATCATTTTAGTGGCTGTGCAGTATTGTGTTGATGGTTGTGTCATTGCCAATCCCTACTGTGGAATGTTTAGATTGTTTCCAATTTTTCACTCTTATAAACCAAGCTCGGATGAGCCCCTTGCAGCTAAATTGTCTGGATTATTCCTGCTTATTTCCTTACAATAAATTCCTAAACATGGCGTTGCTGGTGCCAGAGGGATGCACCTTGGAGGGGCCCTGGCTATATCTTACCCACCTGAAAGGTTGTACCAACTCACCTCCACACAATATCACTAGGGCTTTTTTTTTTTTTTTTAAATATTTATGACAGGGAGGGATGTGGGTGCAGAAGACCCTCAGGAGGGCTGTCTCTCAATGTCCTACCCCTCTCTCTACACTCAATTCTTCTCTAGGCCACAGGGTCTGGGAGTTGGCCCTGAATGCAGCCAGCAGCTGGGATGGGGGTGGGGTGTGGCCAGGGCTCTGGGGGCACCTCCTGTGCTGGGAGCTGAGTAGGGGGCCTGGGCAGCTGCCTGGGCTTTGTTCTTTTGCCAAGAGGTGAGCTGGTGGGGAGGGAAAGGATGAGGAGCGGCTGAAAGGGGAGAGGGACCCCCTCCTCTTGCCCCATGAAAGCTGAGAGGCAGAGGGCAGCTCCCTGAGCCAACGGGGGAGGGGGCAGCAGACAGATTGGGCAAAAAACGTAACCTCCCCGAGACGCATGCTCCAGTTCAAGCAGGAGGCATTAAGGATGAAATATCTCCTGAGCAACAATTCATCTCTAACTGGGAGGAGAGGGCCTCGCTGACATTTAGCTGTGATCAGGGGCTGCACACGCCTGTCTCCAGAAGCCTAACAGGAGCTAGCCGCCTGCATGTGTGAGAAACTTGTGTGTGTGCGCGACAGGGTATGAAGGACTGTGTGGGACTATTGCGAGGCTGTGTCTGCACATGTGATAGTTCATGTGTGAGAATCTGCCTGTGATTGTGAGGATGTTTTAAATGTGTGTCAAAGTCATGCCTGTGTGTGATGTTGAATATGTGGACCAATTGTGCAAATGAATGCTAGGTGTTGTACAATACTGTATGTGTGATGTGGAGATTGACCCTGAAAATGACCTGGAGACCTCATGAGTTTGGGTGTGAGACAGTAGGTGTGAAACTGACCCCCAGGCTAGACTAGATCTCAGGCTACTGCTAGCCCATGAGATGCCTTTGTGAGAAGTAGAGAAAGGTACCCCTTCTTCCACAAAGTCCAGCCTCCCACTTGCATTCTCATGGCGCTTTCTTGAGCAGTGTGCAATTTGCGTTACGCTAAGTGGAGGCCGTGGGTGGATCCCCACTCTCTTCTTATTGTCCAGTAGAATTTTCTCCCCGTGGCACTCATTATGATTTTAATGTCTTTAACAATTTTGTGTAAGTATTTGTTTGATATCTCTCTCCCCTGCTAGGCTCTAAACGCCTTGGAGGATAGGACCACTTGTCTGGGTCTATGTTGTTCATCATTGTAACACCAGCTCCTGGCCCAGTGCCTGGGGCAGAGGAGTTGCTTTATAAATGCTTGTTGGATAACTAAATGAATGAATAGGGCAGGGATGCATGTGTTCACGAGTGAGTGCATATGCATGTAGAAGGATGGACCTGAGCCAGGTGTTTGTGTGCACCTGCTGGATGTGTGTATGTGAGTGAGTGTCATTGTCATTCCCAGAAAGCTCTCTCACCTGTTTCCAAAGCCCTGACCCCCAAATAGGCTAAGAACAGGAGTGGTGGTCAACCCTTCCCCGCCCACCTGGATGCTCTCCTGCCTCATTTTCCAGGCCTGTTTGGGACTCTGGGAAGATTTCTATGAATTGGGCCATAGGCACCTGGGACTTGCAGGCCCTGGCAGTGCTTCTCAGAGCTAGACTTGGGGAAATTTTGGCCCATGCTGTCCAGGGTCCAGTCCCAGGGCCCTGCAGCGTATGTCTCGCCCTGGGGTTCAGACGACCAATCTGCTTTTGTTCCCATATGACTTACTGGGGGAGATATAGGATTCCTCTAGGTTCCTGCAGTCGACAGAGTCACCAATGTTACATTAGGCCCATCCCCTATGCATGGTCTTGTCTCTAAGAAGAAGAGCCCTGTGTCCCTGTATTTTAAGGGAGCTATGTAAGGGGGTGGTACAGAGGTGAAAAGGGTCAAGGGGGGTGGATTTGGCAGAGAGGGTGGCAGAGGAAGAGAGAAAATGAGCTCAGAAGGCATAAAGGGGACAGAAAAGTAAAAGTGCTGAGGTACTGAATAGGCTGGGACAGAGCAGGAGGCAAATGGCTTGAGACAGAGGCTTGGCCATGCCCTTGCTGGAGTGGGGGTGGGGGTGGGGGAGGTGGAGGGTGGGAGGAGTCTATAGAGTTCACCAAAATCCCAGGTGACCATCAGCACAGCTATCCACAGCCCTGCTCCTGAAATCTGAAACTGTCCCCCAAGATTCACACTGGTACCCTAAGGACTGAAGTAGGAAGTTGCTCAGCTGGGGACATGTGCTCAGAGTCCTTTCAGGAGAGATGCTGTGTGTCAGACCAGCAGGAGAGCCCACAGGGCAGTTCAAGGGAAGAGACCTGAGCTAGTTCTTGTCCTGGTGTGACTGGGACCTCAGTTTCCTGTCTAAATGAGGGAGGAGGGCCATGTGCTCCCCCAGGTTTTGTATAGCTCAGTCTGTGCTGATGGGACTGATCATATAGCAAGATCTGAGGAGCTGTATTCACTGGACAGGTGCCTCTGGCCTCCACTATTTTAGCAAAGGCTCAGACACAATGTTCCAGGGGTGCCTGTCAGATCCTGGATGCCTTTTCCCTCCTTTCCCCACCCTACACCCATCCTTCCAGAGCCTGGAAAGGTAGAAGCTTGCTGTTTCATCTGGAATCTGACTGCATAAGCAGGCAATCCCCTACCTCTAGCCTCTGCCCTCTCTCCTATGGCCCTCAGTGCTTCTTCCTTGAGGGTGCTTTCTAGCCTATGCAGAGACTAGCCTAGCCAGGAGAAGAGGCAAAATATATTTTCTCTGTTCTGGCCATAGGAGATCGTACCCTCTTCTCCTGGGGAGAGGGATCAGGACAGATTAGGGATGGAGGGGTGGGGCCTGCTCTCCTCTATCACCATCCTCCCCCAATTTTCAAAGCTGCTTGGCTCCATAAATGACTGGAACCAATTGCAGGTAATGTCCCTGTCAGGGCATAGCTGCACTCATCCATTACCTGCTGGAATCTCACCCACTGCCCTCTCAGGCATATGGTTGACCCTTGACAAGCTGGAAAGTCCAGGGTCATTTTTTCCTTTCTCTTTTCTAAGTGACGACTGTGAGCTCTTTATTCATCTTGGTATCTCCAAAGTCCAGTTCAATGCTCAGAACATAGTAGTTGCTCAGTAAAAAAGTAGAAAAATGAATATATAAGAGAGGAGAGAAGAAAAGACTTTACCCCTTTTCTCTGTTGGTGGACATGGGGAAAAAGGTTGTGTTTGTTAACTGATACATCTATCACATAGGGTCTTCTTGTGATGGCAAGGGACAGCTGCTTCTTTCCCTCCCACTGGCCACCTCCCTGAGCCACTCCATAATCTGTTTCCCCAGCATTTGGAGGCGTCACTATTAATAAGTATTTGGGCTGACCCCAAAGTATAGGCAGCCTTGCTCAATGTCCTGGGGAGCCACCAACCCCACCTTCTTTGCAGACAAGCGGTAAACCGATCCCTTTTGTCCTGGACAGAGCCCTGCACCAAGCATTGGGAAGGGGTCGGCCTCAAAACATATAAAATAAGGATCCAGTTTCCTCCTCCTTATCTCACCCCAGCCCTCTGGTAAATGTTACTCAGATCTAGGGATTGGGGAGCCATTCCTTTTGGGTCACATGATCAGATCCAGAGATGCACTTTGGGATCTGATCTCAATCCAGATGCACATCCTTTCCCTCCCATGAACCATGTGTGACTGGAGGGGTTGACTACCTGCAGAAAACCTGGGTACCTATGGATCCCTGGGAGGGTAAGAAGGTGACCCAAGCCACCACAGCCAGAGGGTAGGGGTGGGGAGAGGCAAGAGCTCCTACTGCCTCTCACACGGCCACCTTCCATAAAGGAGCAGTGTTCTGCTTTTTTTCTGGGGACATCAGGAAATATATGAGGACAATTCTTATTGTGATCTCCATTGGACAAACCAGCAGGGGAGCAAAGAATGTCCCATCCCTCCAACCTTTTCTTCTACCTCTGACACTTCATATACACCAGATTTCTCTGTTGGCAAGTAATGCCCAGGATACCCTTTCCCAGCTTCCTCTGGGCTTGGGAGTCACCAAACCAGCCTTTTGGAACCAAATTTTTTTCTGAAAGTCCAAGAAAATATATTGGCAGGATGTTAGTCCCCTGACAGAGCATGGCAATGCCGCATTCCCCAGGCCTAACCAGGCAGACCTCTGTAACCGATGGCAGAATGCCCAAGGTTAAGTGGTCATGAATTAGAGACAAACCAAGGGTCCAAAATTCATAGCATACAGGCAACTAGAAAGGGATTGCACATTTCAGTGGACAGGCCAGGACAAACAAGAGTTCAGAATCCAAAAGGTCAAACAGGGCAATGGGAACCTGATCCTGAGGCAAGAATGGTTGAGTGAGGGGGATGCTGGGGTGCAAAGGGTACAAGAGGTTATTTTGACTAGGTAGGAATTAGGGGTACACTCTGAGGACTTCTAGATAGGTAAAGAAGAGCTGGGGGTGACCTTGCAAAATGAGGTAGAGGAGATGTTGTAGGTCCTAATACTTATTATGGTGCTGGTGGATGTGGTTGTCATAGTAAAGCTGATAGTTATAGTATTGTATTATTATGGTAATAGCAGCAATAGAGTGATGTGTGGTCATGGTGTTGTTTTGTTTTCTTTTTTAAAAAAATATATCTTTATTGATTTCAGAGAGGAAGGGAGAGGGAGAGAGAGAGAGAAACATCAATGATGAAAGAGAATCATTGGTCGGCTGCGTCCTGCACACGCCACCTGGGATCAAGCCTGCAACACAGGCATGTGCCCTGACCAGGAATGGAACCATGACCTTGTGGTTCATAGGTCGATGCTCAACCATTGAGCCATGCTGGCTGGGCTGGTGTTATTAACGATTGCTGCCATGGTGATAAAGAGAGAAAGTGATGACAATTGTCATGGTGAAGGAAGTGGTGATACTTAAGCTCACGGTGACAGAAACAATGATTTTAGAGATGATGGTAGTATTGGTGGGTTATGGTGACAGTAGCTATGATCACAAGTGAAGGGGACTGTGACGGTGGTAGAGATGTTGAATTGCTATCCAGATGAGGGACTTGGTGGTAAGGATTACATTGGTAAATAAGTACTCTTCCTGTGGTATCGTTGATCTGTCTTTAATCCAAATAAGTATATGAGATAAGTTTGATCCTTTAGGACAGTGGTCGGCAAACTCATTAGTCAACAGAGCCAAATATCAACAGTACAACGATTGAAATTTCTTTTGAGAGCCAAATTTTTTAAACTTAAACTTCTTCTAATGCCACTTCTTCAAAATAGACTCGCCCAGGCCGTGGTATTTTGTGGAAGAGCCACACTCAAGGGGCCAAAGAGCCGCATGTGGCTCGCGAGCCGCAGTTTGCCGACCACGGCGTTAGGAGCTTTCAGGAGAAATGTGTGATGGTCCTGGATCTCCCTGAGCAGGAGGGAGAACCCCTTCTCCTAACGCTGCTGTGATCAGACCTGCACTGTATTTCCCGCTCCACTGTGTTCTGATTGTAGACAACGTGGAGATTGGAGGGTAAACCATACTCCAGCTTTCCCTTCCCTTTCTCCATCTTCCTAGGGGCCTACTTGCTTCCTAAGACAGCCCTTCTCCAGGGTCCAATATAGGCAACTGAGGCATTGAGGTTTTTCCTTGTGAGCTGGAGCCAGAGCATGATGGGTATGCCAGACATCTGGCTAGAAATAGGATAACTGACAAAAGGCCCTCCTTGTAGCAGTACAAGCAGAGGTTATTGTAGCTGCTGTCCCTAGCTCAGGGATGGTCCTGTCCCTAAATGGCCCAGCCTCTGGCAGTTCCTTTAGACCTATGCTGGCCAATTCTGTCACTACTAGCCAGATGTGGCTGTTGAGCACTTGAAATACAGCTTGTCCAATTGAGATGGAAGTGTAATATATACACTGGATTTTGAAAACTTAGTATGAAAAAAGAAGAATGGAAACAATCTCATTAATAATTTTTATATTGATCATACGCTAAAATAATACTTCAGAAATATTGTTTTAAATAAAAGATATTATTAAAATTAACTTTTACCTGTCTCTTTAATTTTTTATTCTTTTTTACTTGTCTCTTTAATTTAAAAAAAATATATGTCTCCTAGAATTTTTTCAATAACATGTGGTTCACATTATATTATACAGTGCTGCCTTAGCTCATTTGCTTTTCTTTTTTGTTTTTTATAATCCTCACCCGAGGATATATTTTTTCCATTGATCTTTAGAGAGTGGAAGGGAGGGCGGAAAGAGAGAGAGAGAGAGAGAGAGAGAGAGAGAGAGAGAGAGAGAGAGAGAGAGAGAGAGAGAGAGACATTGATGTGATCAGGAATCAAACCCGTGACCCTTTGGTCAGAGGGCTGACACTCTAACCACTGAGAAAACAGTCCGGGGCAGATCATTTGCTTTTCCTTTGTTCAGGGAAGCAAAAGGAAAGAAATGAAGCAAATAACAAAAGAACAGTGGGCTCAGCACGTAGTAAGTTTGTTTCTTTCTCCTATAAAGTCTGAGCAGAAGCACTCCCGGGCAGATATGGCAGCTTCACTCCACAGTGTCAAGGTCCCAGGTTTCTTTTTAATTATTTTCCACCATCCTCAACACGTGGCTTCCAATTTGAGGTCTAAGATGGCTACTCTGGCTTCCATGTCCATTTGACACCAAGTGAAAAGGGGGGAAAGGGATGTGGAGAATCAGTTCTTCTTATTAAGTGCAAACCCCAGAAGATACAACATCACTTTTGTTTGCAGCTCATTGGCCAGAATCTAGTTACCTGGACACACTTAGCTGCAAGGAAGTGGTGGCCAGGTTCCAGCTAAAAACTTGGGGGTTTTGTTTGTTTGTTTTGTTTTCTTAACACTTGGGGGTTTTATTATGGAAAAAAATAGAGGGAGAATGGATATTGTGGGACAAACAGCAGTCTAGTTATGTCCAAAGTGGAGTGACCCCCGAGGCTCACAACTTCTACAGATCTGAGGAGTGGCTAGCACCACCTGGGCAGCAGGAAAGTGGAGCAGAAAAGCTTGCTCCTTTTACCGAAATGCATTTAATGGAGGCAGCTCAAGACCTGGCCAGTGTGGCTTAGTTGGGTGGATATTGTCCCATACACTGAAAGGTTGCTGGTTCAATTCCCAATCAGGGCACATGCCCAGGTTGCAGGCTCAATTCCCGGTACGGGGTGTGCAGGAGGCAGCTAATCTATGTATTGTTCTCACATCAGTGTTTCTCTTTCTCCCTCTCCCTTCCTCTCTCTCTATTTTAGCCCAGCCGGTGTGGCTCAGTGGTTGAGCATTGACCTATGAACCAGGAGGTCACGGTTTGATTCATGGTCAGGGCACATGCCCGGGTTGCGGGTTCCATCCCCAGTGTGGGGCATGCAGGAGGCAGCCAATCAATGATTCTCTCTCATCATTGATGTTCTATCTCTCTCTCCCTCTCCCTTCCTCTCTGAAATCAATAAAAATATACTTAAAAATAAAATGAAATAAAATAACATCAATTTAAAAAATCTTTTAAAAAAGGCAGCCCAAGTCCCAACATATTCCCAGATGTTCCTTAGTCAGAAAGGTTGTAAGAGAGGGAAGAAAGAAGACAGTCTGACAAGGAAGAGAAAGAGGGAGAATAAGCACCAGTGTGTGGCTGAGAGTGATGATTTGAATTGTAAGCTCTCTTGATTGGGACAGTGACTATCATTCCAGTATTTTGGACATTTATATTTAAGGTCTTCACTGGTCATATGACATAGGAACAATGGCTGCAAACATTTGTTAAGTAGGTTCTGTTTATTAAAAACCTGCTTGTCTGCTTTCTTTCCCCATCCATGATCACTTGTGCTGCTAACAGGTGCCCAGGGGTTCCAGGGAAGTGGACCCAGGAGACATATGAGACCTGTATTTAAGGGAATGGTTTAAGGAGTCAGAAAACCACCAAGGACGACTGTCCAAACTACCAAGGAGTTGGGATGGGACACTGAGCATAGTTCTGACTTTCTTTTTGATCCTGGTCTTCTTAGTAGGAAGATACTCAAGAAAAGTAAAATAGGTTTTCACGAAGGTAACTGATGTGTCATGGACACTAATGTATTCCTGTTGCTGGCATGTAGTAAGAGCTTGATAAGCATTTGTTGAATGGAATGAAATCTGGAGTTGGCTTTGCTCTGGAGTCAGGTTTTATATTATTTTAGTTTTGAAGGTGGAGACTCCACAGCTGCCCCCTGCCCTGAACATATACCCCTCCTTTTCAGTGGCCCCTTTTCTGGACCTGCAATGCCATCCTTCCCAGGATTTTCCCTCCGGGATTGCTAAACTAATTACCCAAGTTCAATGCTGGCTGCTCCTAGGGAATGGGGCAAGTGCAGACAGTTCCTAGGAGGCCTGCCTGGGGCCTCAGACCCACCTTCCTGGGGGACCCAGCTTTATCCCTGGATAGAGACAGGCCTTTCCCGGCTGCTGCCTCCTCCACGCAGCCCCTTTCTCATTCAGCAAGGGTCAGATAAGGAGACCACAATCAGCTCTAGGAGAAGGCCTGGAAGGATGGAGGGGCCCATATCCTGGACTTCCTCCTCCTCCCATACATCTTGGTGTCAAACACATTTTATTTCCTCACGTCTGGGGACTCAGGGGGCTTCCCCTCCAGGATTACTTCCTCCTCCAGTTTGTTTTCCAGCTGGAGACGCTAGGAGCCCCGCGGCAGGGGGGTGGCTCCTCTGCTGTGGCCCGTGAGGCTTCAAAGGACCCAGAGTGGAATGCCAGCCGGGGAGACTGCTGGCCTGGGAGGAGGGGCTCGAGGTGTGGGGCTCTGGATGGGATCCCCCACTCATTTTCAAGTCCCCCTGAGGGGCTGTATCTATGGGCAGAAGGACTTCAAAGGTCAGGAATGGGGGACTCCCTGCCACTCCTTCCCACGGGGCTGAGAGGAGGGCAGGAAATGCCCCCCCACTTCATGATGGATTAGGTGCCTAAGAGCCATGGCGAGCTCATGGCTGGGGAGACCTTCTCCCTTTTCATGGGGCTCAGATTTCATGATTTTGGGAGGGAGGAGGGGGTGAAATAATTAGTAATTTGTGATTAAGTCTTTTCATGGATATTTTGTTTCTTTGTTCTGTGATGTCGCCTGGAGCCATTTAAAAAATGACTTAATGACAAAAAAAAAATTGCTCTTTGTAACTAATGACTGTGTCAGAACTTGGAAATCACCAAAGCCTCAGAAAGTAGAAACCGAAACACAGATTGGGGTGGGGGTGCCACTCTCCAAGGAACCAAATCAGCCATCGTAAAGTGGCCAGGGATCCATTTGCACCTGGGCAGCCCCCTGCCCTTCTCTGGAGCCAGTCAGCACCCCACACTCAGCCTCAGCCTGAGGGCTTCAGGCCTGGGGTTCCCTGAAGAGCCTCTGCTCCTGGATCCAGAGGATGGGTCAGAATACCAGAGGGCAGCCTAGACTGCCCCAGCTCGGTGGTCGGCAAACTCGAGAGCCGCAGTTTGCCGCTCTGTTGACTAATGAGTTTGCCGACCACTGCCCCAGCTGGTCTAACCTTGGAGTCATTCCTTCCTCCACAGAATGCTCTGGGAGGGAACTCCACCCCAGGGTGGGGATGAAGAGCCAGTCATGCCCTCCCCTCCCCTCCAGCAGCCAAGATGGAGCCCCACAACTGCCCTGGGATTCTGGGCTCTTTGGGGTCTTATCTGTTGCTCTTGTCTCCTCAACTAGACTGGGCACTTGCTGGGCAGAGCATTTCCCTGGATACTTCTGCCCCTCCTTGGGCCAGTCAGCGGCAGAACTGCAGGCCACAGGGCCAGGGATCTGCAGGGCCTGAGCCCCAAGGACTCCGCTCAGCTCACGCTTCCTTCTGCCACTCCGCAGCCTCTGGGGAGTGGGCCGGGAGATGGGGAATTGCTCACGCAGCAGATTCAGCTCCTGTTCCCTTCCGAGCCCTCGCTCCGATCTCTCCCAGGGGGAACTGCTGGGGGGGAAAAACCCGTTAACTTGTGCCTTCTATTTGGTTTTCCTCTGGTTATTGTTTAAAATGCAGAGATTATGAGGTCAAACTCTCCCAGCCAATATTTTTCTAATGAAAAATGTAGTAAGGCACGACTGAGTAATCTAATCTATAAGTTAAGCGTTCCACACAGCAGCGATTTTCACCGACAGAACTTCAATAAATCTTGTTTTGAGAAAAATGATATGAGGCTGATGTTCTATTTTTGTCAATTTGAATGGACTCCCCTGCCCCCCAGCCCCCAGAAACACTGCATTGCACCCAGCCAATCTCTTCCTTTCCTCCCCCAGAGCTGGCTAGATGAAAGGGGGGATAAGAATGATGCTGGGGGAGGCTGGAGTTTTGGTCCAGGTGGGCTCTGGAGGTCTGGAGCCAAAGGCATCTGCTCAGCTCACCTGGCCTCTGTGGCTCTCCTGGTGACGGGCCCAGGTCAGTGAGGGGCTGGGGGCCCTGTAGGAACAAGCGGCCTAGGAGAATGTATCTTCCCTAGGGACAGGGGTGCCCAGGTCAGCTTGTCTCCTCCCAGCTGTCCCAAGGCTGAGCAAAGAACAAACAGCAGGCCTCACATCTTTCCTCGACCCCCAACAAGCCATTGATAGATTTGGCAAGAAAGACCTCACCTCTGGCAGAATTATTTAGATCCATCCTTGCTCCTCCTCTATAGTCTGACTGGAACAGAATGGAAGAGGCAGAAGGTGGTACCCCACTACGTGTGTGTGTGTGTGTGTGTGTGTGTGTGTGTGTGTGTGTACCTGTGTGTAGGGCCCTGGGAGGTAGGAATCTCCTGATGAACATTTGGGTCATAAGCCAGTCATGGATGATGGCTGCCAAGATAAAAACCAGGAAAGATATTTCCAGCGCAGGGAATGTGTGGGAGGCTGGGAGAAAGAGTATGGAGAGGATATTTGAAGAAACTGGAGAAGCTTTAAGGGCAGCCAGAGAGGATTATGGCACCTCATCAGAGAGAAATCAATTAGGAGAGTTTTCAAAATGAGGAGCTCCTCCTCGCCTGCTCCTTACAACAATCCACTGGGGGGGGGGGGGGGGTGTTAAGACAAACAGAATGCCAGGATAGAGAAAGGTTTTTCTAGTTGGAGACCTGGCAGCATTTTGGTTTGCAAGGGTCAGGCATGGAAATCTGCAGGCATGGAAGCCAGGACAGAGGGAACTCGATCTTTCCATTTCCCGCGAAGCGGAATATAGAGGAAGGAGGCCCGGAGGCTCCACAGATCAGAGGGCCTAAGTTCTTAACATTACCAATGGTTGACCTCAGGCCTGGATTGTTTCATCTGCAAATGAGCTAACATGGACACTTACCTGATAACAAGGTTAGCAGATTCAATGAGAAGATATATGGAAACATGCACTGATTGCTTGAAAGCACTGCACAAAATGAGCGGAGAGAATTGTTACTGCATTGGGCTAGGGGAGAAGACTGGGAACAACTCTGGCAGCCTTGTTATTTTGCTGGGTCCAGTGAAATTGAGTGATGAGGCTGGTAACCTGTCACTGGCCTGCCTCTAGAGTTTGGGCTTAGAGATTTCCTCTTGGAGTAGTAAAGGAGTCGTCATGCTTCCATCACTGGCCTGAGCGAGCCAAGGATCTGTGGTGTGGAGATGCTTTGGGCTGGTGAAATGTAGTCAGGGCAGGGAGCTGGGGGTGGGAGGGTTTGGGAGAGGAGGAGTTGCTGAGGGGGAGGGGAAGGGCAGGGCCTTGGAAGCAAGTCCAGGCAGCAAGGGTGTGCCCCTTTCTCCCCAGGCCTTACCAACCCTTCCTCCCCCTGGTGTCATTGCAGCAGCCATTCGGAGGCTCCTAGCAGCTTTCCAGCTGAGGACGGAGACAGGTTTTTTAACCCCAAATGCCAAACATTGGCTCCAGGTCCCCTTTTGTTTTCTGACCCCCACTGACCATTCCCTCCTTTTCAAACTCCCACTGACTGTTCCAAGAAAAAGGCAGCCCAAGTCCAGGGTTGCCTGAACCAAGGGGTCGTGGGGATGTAGTCCATGATGTTTGAGGCTGTCCAAGTGGCCAAGAGCTGTCTGAGCAACCTCAGAAATACTTCCCAAGGAGAATGGGAAATGCCGGGAGACAGTACTGACTTCATGCATGACCAGGGTAAGGCATGAACCCAGAGCAAAGATTCCCCTCCGATTTCTCTGTGTTGGAGGGTGGGAGGTGAGTGCAGCAGGAGCCAGAGCTAAAGGGATCTGCCTCCAGGATGAGTCAGAAAGACCCTGTGGCCTAGCCTCGTTCTCCTCCTGCTCCCAGAGAGGTTCCAAGCCCGGGGCTGGAATCGTTGCCACAGTGACAGCTCCATAGACCGAGCACTAGGAGCCTTTGAAAACAGGGATGGAGGGAAGGGACGTGTGGTTGGGGAACAGGGAGCTGGTGGACTTTATGCTAACGCACACCCACCAAAAATCAGACAAAGAACTTTTAATCACACAAAGAACATTTTCAGGAAATAATGACAAGGAAAAAATAGGATACAAAGCACTAGGTACAGAATAATCCCACTTACGAAACACGAATAATTGTATAGATTAAGCTAAAAGACTAGAATAAAACTGGTAAAATATAGATAGTGATGATTTGGTGGGGGGGATAAGAATATGTATGATTTTGTTTTCTTTATACTTCTCTATAGTTCCCAAATTTGATCATCAATGTATACATTTATAATTCAGAAGTTATGAAAATGATTAAGAAGATGACTCTGGGGTCAAGCTGACTCCTCAAAGGTGACCCAGAAGTTTGCCAATCCCAGCCCCACTGCCTATTCCCCTAAGTCTCCTTCGGTGATCCTGGGCTGGACCCCCTTTATGGCAGCCCATGGGGGAGGGGCTGGGGCTGGCAGCTGGGAGTCAGCTGGGTCTGGAGACTATCCCATGTCCAATGGGAGGCAGGGGGCTCATTTCCCAGTTGGACTGAGGCCAAGTTTTAGGGATTGAGTCTGCCAAGCAGCTACCTGAGGCACTGGTGTTCACAGCTCATCCTCAACCCCAGACCCCCAAAGGGGGTAGAGGCCCCCAAGTCAGCCTCTGCCCAAGGGTCTCTGCCTTCTAGGCCAGTTTCTGGCTTTCAGATACAGGAGAGGAGGTGAAGGCAGCTTATCCCTAGTTCTAAGGTTCAGTGAGGACCTGGATTTATGGAGGTATATTCAGACTTACGTTTACCCTCGTTTCCCCCCTTCAGGGCTGGGAGGGGCTTCACAGGGTCTGGCCAAGGAGTTTTGGACCGAGGAGTCTCAGTTATTCCCAGCTTGGGGATTAGTACAAATATGGCTGAGAAATTCTAGCCCATCTTCAAGTATTCAGTTGTATTAAAGAAAAAAAACCTTACACACATAAAAAAGGCTTTTTAGACTCTTTATTTATGAGTATGTGTCAAAGTTTTATTTCAATCTTGCTGCAAGTAAAGAGACTATTAAGAGGCCAATTCAAGGATTATCTCTTGGTAGAAACATTTAGAAGAAGGAAGAGTGGTTGGAATCAGTGTTAAAATGGACATACAAAAATAATATCTGGATAAAATGCACCACACTCTGACAAATGTCGAAGTACATGGGAAACTGAAAATTGCCTAAGTGTTTTTATTAAGAATGATAATTTCCTCCCTGAAATAATGGATTATATTGAACAGAAATATCTGGGGTCCTTTTGTCTTACAGTTGGACACACTGGTGTGGCTCCTGCTCTGGGGCTGGAGGCTCAGGCATGGAGCAATTGATATGGAAATTCTGGGTTCCTGTGTGCCCACGTCTGTGCCAGGTACCAAGGTGAGGAGATAGTGGGAGGAAATTGCAGGAAGCTGAGTTGTAAGGGAATGCCAGGGAAATTTTCCTGACTAAAGGATCTCTCCAGGTAAGTGCTTCCAGAAGTCCCAAGTTCCCTCATGCTGGAGGTAAGCAAGTGGGCAGAGGAGGCATGCAGCCTCCTGGTAGAGACATTGTAGAGCTTTTAACCCAATTGCAGAATCTGACCCCTGGTAGAATGCCAGATGATTTTTGATGGTGGCGTTGACAAGACATTAAATCACACTGAATCCCATAGAGAGAACGTTATTTCCTTCTTCATTTCTTTCTTTTCCCCTTTTTTCTTTTGGAACTTGGGTTCACAGAACTGAAGTAATTACAGTCCTCAGTTCATCACATAATATAATCTTGGTTTTTGCATGGACCACTTTATTATATAGTTATTCTTATTAGTTGTTTTTAAATAATAAGTGCCCCATGAATTTATCACCCAAAACAAAATCTTGGACCTTGACAATAACCAGCAATTAACCAAATGTTCCTCCCATTCTTTGCCTACAACCTGAGGCAACTGACATCCTGAATCCCATAGTCAACATTCCTTTGCTTTGCTTTTAATATAGTTAATATAGTTTAATATAGCTGCTTCTATACATATTCCTAAAAAGTATGCAGGGTGGGCCAAAAGTAGGTTTATAGTTGGGAGTATGTGAAACACGGTTTATTCTTTTTAATTTTTTAAAATTTATTGATTTCAGAGACGAAGGGGGAGGGAGAGACAGATAGAAACATCACTGATGAGAGAGAATCATTGATCAGCTGCCTCCTGCATGCCCCCTACTGGGGATCGAGCCCACAACCTGGGCATGTGCCCTTAGCTGGAATTGAACCTGGGACCCTTTAGTCTGTAGGCCAGCGCTCTATCCACTGAGCCAAACTGGCTAGGGTACGGTTTATTCTTGTACTATTACTTATTAACTAGAGGTCCGGTGCACAAAATTTGTGCACTGGGGAGGGGGTGTCCCTCAGCCCAGCAGTGCTCTCACAGTCCGGGACACCTTGCTCCTTACTGCCTGCCTGCTTGCTGCTCCTTAGCACTGCCACAGAGGCGGGAGAGGCTCCTGCCACTGCCACTGCACTCGCCAGCCATGAGCTGGACTGCTGGCTGAGCAGTGCTCCCTCTGTGGGAGCTCACTGACCACCAGGGGGCAACTCCCCCTGGTGGTCAGTGCGCATCCTAGCAACCGGTCGTTCCGGTCATTCTGCCGTAACAGTTGCTTAGGCTGTTATTATATAGATTATTGTATTATTTTCCATAGAACAATTGTAAACCTACTTTTGCCCCACCCTATATTTTAAATTTTAACTTTTTAATTTTATTGAAAAATGATGTCAGGTATATGAAATTTTTGGAGTTACCATTTGATAGGATATTATATTGCTGAGTCATCCATACTGTTGCCTGTCACTTAAGTTCCTTTGTTTTGACTACAGTATAATATTCTATTGTGTAAGGCTACCACAGACTATTGCAAAGATGTCATTTTTTATACCAGTGTTCATAGCAGTATCATTCACAAGTGCCAAAGGTGGAAGCAACACAGGGTCTGTTGACAGATAACTGAATAAATAAAATTCCATACAATGGAATACTAATCAGCCTTTGAAAGGAAATAAATTCTGCCCAGCTGGCATGGCTTAGTGGTTGAGCATCAACCTATGAACCAAGAGATCACAGTTCAATTCCTGATCAGGGCATATGCCTGGGTTGCAGGCTCGATCCCCAGTGTGGGGCGTGCAGGAGGCAGCCAATCAAAGATTCTCTCTTATCATTGATGTTTCTATCTCTCTCTTCCTATTCCTTCCTTGTTGAAGCCAAGAAAAACATATTTAAAGAAATAAATTAAAGGAAATAAATTCTGATATGTGCGACAACATAGATGAACATTGAAGAAATTATTTGAGTTGAAATAAGCCAGGCACAAAAAGACAAATAATGTATGATTCCACTTATATGAGGTACCTAGGGTAGTCAACTTCATGAAGACAGAAAGTAGAATGTTGGCTGAATGGCTGGGGTGGGGAGGGGGGTGGGAGAGGGGGTTGATATTTAATGGGTACAGAATTTCAGTTTGAGATGAAAAGAGTTCTGGAGATGGAGGGCAGTGATGGTTGCACAACAATGTGAATGTAATGTAATGCCACTGAACTACACACTTAAAAATGGTTGAAATGGTAATATGTTTTGTATATTTTATCACAAGTTAAAAAAAAAAAGAGATTGCTTTGCCACCAATGGATATTTGGGTTGTTTGGTTCTTCCAGTTTTGTCAAAGGAAGTCTTCCTTTGGTGCTAGTGTATCTTTAACACCTCTAACATCTGTTTCTCTTCATTCCCTTTTTAACAAAGAGCAAGGAGGCCTCAGCTCAAGAGCCCTCAGCAGGGACTGGTATCTAGCTAGAATCAAATACTACTCTTTGTTTTTATTTCACTTATTTTTATAATTTCTTCTAGTTTTGGCAAGTAATAGTTGGTTTTCCAGTTTCTGTAGTACTATAAAGTTTAAAAAAATAATAAACATACTTAAGTGAAAAATAGAAAATTAATTTAAAGAAAAATATTAAGCGGTACAGGGATATGGTATGAATTGTGAAACTGGTACGTAAAAAGAGAGAAATTTTACCAAATTTCTCAGTGAGCTCCCACAGGGGGAGCACCGCTCAGCCAGCAGCCCGGCTCATGGCTGGCGAGTGCAGAGGCAGTGGCCGGAGCCTCTCCTGCCTCTGTGGCAGTGCTTAGGAGCAGTGAGCAGGCAGGCAGTAAGGAGCTTGGAAAACATGGTTTTAGAAGTTGATTCGACTCTAGTTTAACCGATGATCTCTGTGGCCCTTTGAAGGTTAATAGTCCCTGATATTCTGGATGTACAGAGAGTAGAGATCATTGGAGCTCAGCAAGTGCTAGAATGGTCAGGGAAGGTATTCGGTAAGAACTGGGATATGGTGCCCTAGCTGGTTTGGCTCAGTGGATAGAGCGTCAGCCTGCGGACTAAAGGGTCCCAGATTCGATTCCAGTCAAGGGCACATGCTCGGGTTGTGGGTGCGATCCCCAGTAGGGGACGTGCAGGAGGCAGCCAATCAATGATTCTCTCTCATCATTGATGTTTCTCTCTCTCTCCCTCCTTTTCTCTCTGAAACCAATAAAAATATATTTAAAGCATGACATGGATTTAAGTGAAGTTAAAAAGGAAATGAGAGTTATTCCAGGCAGAGAGATTAGTGTGAATGAAGGCATAAAGACTAACCAAGGTGTGTTTATGGCTACCGAGTTTGCTTGGTGGAAGCAAAGAATAATGATAGAAAATAAATTTAGATTGGGTGAAGGAGGCTAGATTATCAAAGCCTCAACAAACCAGAGAGGACTTTAGTTTGTGAGGTAATAGGGAGCCATAGAAAGTTCTTGAGCAGGTAAGTGACATGATGAAGGGATTCAGATATTGAGCAGGTACCATTTGGTTTTGGTAAAATTTCTCTCTTTGCTCAGCCTGAGACTGCTGATTAATTCGGCATGGCTCAGTGGTTGAGCTTCGACCTATGAATCAGGAAGTCAGGGTTCGATTCCCGGTCAGGGTACATGACTGGGTTGCAGGCTCGACCCCCAGTGGGGATGTGCAGGAGGCAACCAATCGATGTGTTTCTCTCATATTGATATTTCTCTGTCTTTCCCTCTCTCTTCCATTCTCTCTAAAAATCAATGGAAAAATATCCTTGGGCGAAGATTAAAAAAAAATTCATTCATTCCTGAAATATTTTTCAAAGGCCTCCCATGTACCAGACACTGACCTGTGGATTCAGCGATGCACAAAACATACTCTTCATTCTACAGAGCTTTAGTGGGTGAACCAGACATTAATGAAATAATCACATAAGTAAATGCAAATTTATAAGTGCAGTAAGTCCAACCGAGCAGGTATTCCTGACACCCTGAGTGCATATAGTAGGGGGAAGATTTGCCTGGTTTAAAAGTTGAGACAAGGCTGTTCTGAAGAAGTGACATCTGAGCTGATAGTGAAAGGATGACAAGGAGCTAAATAGCTGAAGAGAAAAGAGAAAAGCATTTCAGATACAGCAAGCAGCATGCCCGAAGCCCTGTGGCCTGCAGAGGGGGCCTGGAAATCCCCAGGAGCAGAAAAACCATGAAGGTCAGAGGTGGTTGAGCTGGGTGTTAGGGATGTAGGAAATGTGGTGAGAAAGGAGGCTAGAAGGTCAGCAGAAGCCAGACTATGCCAGAACCCAGTAGGCATTAGGAAGGTTTAGGCCTTTATTCTTGAAGAATGGGGAGCCATTGATAGGATTTTGCCATAATTATACCAGTGTTCTAAAAAAAATTTTTTTTAAATCAAACATTCTGTAATCTGTGAGGATGATGGGCTGATTGTGAGTGGCACTCCCTGAGGCAGCCCCAGAACCCCCCAGGTAGGTCCCAAGTGATTGGGAATTTTGTCTAAGGGGAGCCACAGCAGGCTGAGGGGTTTTGGGGGATTATGGTGGTGAGGCTGAGCTGGTCGCCAGCAGGCATAAAGCTGTGGCAGTGACTAAGTTTGCCCAGGAGAGGGCTCCACCTTGGGAAAATGGCTAAGTCTCCAGGACTCAGATGATGTCTGAGATCCCCTGGAGAAAAGTTGTTCAAGGGCAGGGCCTTGGGGGAACCCCTGCCATGATTGGAAGAAAGGAAGTCAGGGACAGTGGTTGGGGGCAGGCTTTATGGTAATGGGTAAGCAAAGGCTGACCGGGTTATAAGCAAGAAGGGGACCAGGAAGAGCACAGAGTCCCAGGGGCCAGGGTTTATGAGTGGGATGGAGAGGCAGCCAATATGGGCAGTCAGCAAACCTGGGGGCTCTGGAAGGCCAGGCTTGCCACCCTCAGGGGCCCAGACACTGTGTTTTGCTTTTGCTTCCTCCTAGATGCCAAAGGGGGCGGGAAGTGAGAGTTGAGGGTGGAAGCATTGACCAGGATGATAGGAGTAGAGCTGACCTGGAGGTGAGAACTCCTCACCTTTCCCCCACTTATTTCTAAACCTCTCTAGGCTATAGAAAAATAAAGAAACTGATGAAAATTGTCTCTCTATAAGGAGCCAGACTTTAGGTGGGAAGAGGGAGAAGAGCAAAACTGAACAAAAACCCCAGGATCCTTGTCAGTATTTTGTTTTTTAAATATATTTTTATAGATTTCAGAGATGAAGGGAGAGAGAGATAGAAACATCAATGATGAGAGGGAATCATGGATCAGCTGCCTCCTGCACCTCCCACACTGGGGATCGAGCCCACAACCTGGACATGTGCCCTGATCGGGAATCAAACTGCGACCTCCTGGTTCATGGGTCAATGTTCAACCACTGAGCAACACTGGCCAGGCCTTATCAGTATTTAAATAGATTGATGCTCAACCACTGAGCAACACCTTGTCAGTATTTTTAAGAAGATGGGATTAAGATAAGTGTGGGGAATATGAGGCTTATGTGCACATACATACAAACACTCAGACACTCACATGCACTCACACATACTCACCCTCACAGACACACACACAGCACTCACATATACTCACCCATGCTCAAACACATGCTTCCCCCCTTAACCCCCAACCCTCACACACACATACAGGAGAATCCCAGGCAGCTGGATCCCTCCGGACTATGTCATGAACACTCACTGCTAAAATTAGTGGTTCTGAAGTGTGTGGTGTGCGTCATTGTAAATAACAGATGTGATTCAGAGGGTTGATGTATGGGTGGGTAGGGATGAGGATATGTTAAGATGTGACATGTGTTTCTGAGAGGGTGAATGTAGTGATGTGTGCATACATTCATTTTTTCATTCAGTCCTTTAGTCATTTACTCAACAAGGTTATGGGGAGCCACCATGTTCCCCAAGCACTGTGCTTGGTTAACAGTGAACCGCACAGACAGGCTCCTACTCACAATCTAATGGGCTCCAGTAGGCCCTCAGGACACAGCTGGAAAATGCCATGATGGGGAGTGTGGCGTGCTATGGGAACCAGGAAGAGGGGCGGTAACTCAGAGAATTTCTAGAGAATGGGCTGTGTACATTAGTGGGGTGGGTGTAGATGCTGGTCTGGGGAGCGTCTCCAGGATATAAGCTATATATCAGCAGGTTGGGATGTGTTTTGGTGGGGATGTGGATTGGGAGGTTGTGGGGTGTGATATGTGCATGTGTATATGGCAATGTGTGAGCTTAGAAAGGTGTGAGGTGTATCATTATCAGAATTATCAGAGCAAACCAGCTCTTTATTACATGTATAATTTCCCTGAGTCCCTTAGGGTCCCTCTGTGCAGGGGAGCTGGAGTGGAACTAAACCAAATAGGGGATTGAGCTACTTGGAGGGGCTGTGGCAGAACTTCAAGTGCTGCTGATGGGTGGTGTTGGCAGGCAGGGAAGGGACAGGGGTGTCCACCAGTGATGAAGAGGGAATGGAGGGGAGTCATCGGGAGGGGAAGGGACATCAGTGGTCTGGGAAGGCAGGAGGGGGGGCAGTGTTGGCTGGGCTGGAGGCGAGGACCAATGCTGATGCCCACCTTCAAGGAGGAAGTCTAGGGACAAGTCCAGGGACTGGCAGTTCCCTGCAATAACCTGGGGGAAGGGAAGGGATGACAGAGGGAATGCCCAGCCCAGCCCAGTCTTGCCTGGGGTGGGAAGTTCAGGTCTGAGGGCCTGACTGCACAACCTCCCCTCTTTTACTGGCATTTCCTGCATCGAATGTCTGGGAAATGGCCTGAAGGGTTAGTGGAAGGAAGTCAGTCACCTACCGTTTTGCAGTAGGAACTTTGGCAAGTTAATTCTCAGAGTGGTGTAATAATTGGGGTAATACTATTTAGCTTGCAGGGGTATGGCAATGATCAGTAGTGATATATAAAAATTTCAGCACAAATAATGGTAGTTTTTAAATAACATTTATTTATTTATTATATTTTTATTGATTTCAGAGAAGAAGGGAAAGACAGAAACATCAATGATGAGAGAGAACCACCAATCGGCTGCCCCTCTCCCCGGGCAGTTCCCACTGGGAATGATGGTGGGGTTTTTTTTGTTTGTTTTGTTTTTGCCATTAAAGATGTTGGATTTTTCTATAGAACTGCCTCATCTACGTGCTAATCTCTCTCTCTCACTCTTTAAGGTTCAAACCCATCCCTCTCTGTACCCGCTGAGTCAGGCTGGTGGGGAAGCCTCTTCTCCCCAGCTGGGACTGCAGAAGTGCTTCTGAGTCATAGAGCCATTTCTCTGGCTGCCCCTTCAAGCATGTTTCTGTCCCCAGTTTCTTTTTCCTTCCCTCTTCTACTTAATTTTTCCCTGTTTAGCCAAGTAATGCATGCTGATTGCAAAAAGTAAGTGTAAAGAAGCAGGAGAAAGAAACATTTAATCCCACCATCACCAGCAATTATACAAATCGCTAACGTTTCTGGAGTGCTGCTATATATCAGGCATCATTTCAGTTGCTTTGGATGCTTTATTTCATTTCATTCTCATGATAACTCTGGGAAACAGGCACCAGCGTTATCCCCACTTAACCAGAAGGAGCCGAGGCACAGGAGCTATGCCCAAGATCATATCGCTAGTAAGTGGTTACAGGAAGGATGCAAACTCAGGCAGACTACATTTTCCTTCCAGGCTTTTTTAAAAAATATATTTTTTAATTGATTTCAGAGAGGAAGGGAGAGAGATATATATAAAAACATCCATGATGAGAGAAAATCATTGATTGGCTGCCTCCTGCATGCCCCCTACTGGGGATCGAGCCCCCAACCTGGGCATGTGCCCTTGACGGGAATCGAACCCGGGACCCTTCAGTTCCTAGGCTGACACTCTATCCACTAAGCCAAACCAGCTAGGGCCTCCCAGTCTTTTTTTTTTTTTTTTAAATAAATCTTTATTCAGATTATTACAATTATTTCTCCTTTTTCCCCCCATAGCTCCCCTCCACCCATTTCCCACCCCACCTTCTGCCCTTACCTCCCCCCCACTGTCCTCATCCATAGGTGTATGATTTTTGTCCATTCTCTTCATGAACCCCCCATACCCCTTTCCCCCTGAGAATTATCAGTCCACTCCCTTTCTATGCCCCTGATTCTATTATATTCACCAGATTATTCTGTTCCTCAGGTTTTTAATTCACTTGATTTTTAGGTTCGCTTGTTGATAGATATGTATTTGTTGTTCATAATTTTTCTCTTTACTTTTTTCTTCTTCCTCTTCTTTAAGAATACCTTTCAGCATTTCATATAATACTGGTTTGGTGGTGATGAACTCCTTCAGCTTTTTCTTATCTGTGAAGCTCTTTATCTGGCCTTCAATTCTGAATGATAGCTTTGCTGGGTAGAGTAATCTTGGTTGTAGGTTCTTGCTATTCATCACATTGAAAATTTCTTGCCACTCCCATCTGGCCTGCATAGTTTCTGTTGAGAAGTCAGCTGACAGTCGTATGGGTGCTCCCTTGTAGGTAATTAACTGTTTTTCTCTTGCTGCTTTTAATATTCTCTCTTTGTCTTTTGCTCTTGGCATTTTAATTATGATGTGTCTTGGTGTGGTCCTCTTTGGATTCCTTTTGTTTGGGGTTCTGTGCGCTTCCTGGACTTGTAAGTCTATTTCTTTCACCAGGTGGGGGAAGTTTTCGGTGATTATTTCTTCAAATAGGTTTTCAGTATCTTGCTCTCTCTCTTCTTCTGGCACCCCCATAATTCTGATGTTGGTACGCTTGAAGTTGTCCCAGAGTCTTCTTACATTATCTTCAACTTTTGGGATTTTTTTTTTTTGCTTTTTGCTTTTTCGGTTGAGTGTTTTTTGCTTCTTTGTATTTCAATTCTTTGACTTGATTCTTGTGTTCCTCTATTCTGTTTCTGGGTCTCTGTATAATATTTTTTATTTCAGTCAGTGTATGTTTAATTTCTAGTTGGTCCTTTTTCATATCTTCGAGGGTCTCGTTATATTTATCAGCCTTTTCTAGGATATTCTTAAAAAGTCTTATAACCGTGGTTTTGAATTCTATATCCAGTCGTTTGTTTTCCTCCATTTCTTTCGTTTGTGATCTGATTCTTTGACCCCGCATTTTCACTGATTCCCTGAGTTGGTAAGGTAGATATTTGTGCTAGGTTTCCAATATGGCCCAGTAGGTCTGCTTCCCCAGTTAACCTGAGGTGGACACTCTTGGTGCACCCCTTTGTGGACTGTGTGTACAGCCTTGTTGTAATTTAGTCTTTATTGTTGTTGGTATCACTGGGAAGAATTGACCTCCGGGCCAGTTGGCTGTAAGGATCAGCAGTGTCTATGCTGGGAGAAGTTCGGTCCTGGAGACAGCCTTATAGGATTAGACTTGCCAAATTGCACTAACCTCTGTGCTCAGCTTGGATGGGGTGGAGTCTCAGTCTTGGCTTCCTGTCAGCCTTGCCCTTGCGCGCATGTGCGCTTTCAGTCCTCCGCCTTCCCCGGCTCCCGAGTCTCTGCCCGAGAGTCCAGACTCCCCCCACAAGAGCGTGGGTCTCCAGGGGCTCGCCTGGAACTGGGGTTCACTGCAGTCAGAACTGGGGCTCAGTGCAGTCAGGATCCTCTGACTCCCTTCCACTAGGGAAAGCCTGTGGCAACCTCCGCAGCCTTTGTGCGCACTGGCCCGCGTGCGCCTTCAGACTTCTGCCTTTCCCAGCTCGAGTCTCCGCCCGAGAGTCCAGACTCCCCCCGTAAGAGCGTGGGTCCCCAGGGGTTCGTCCGGAACTGGGGTTCAGTGCAGTCAGAACTGGGGTTCAGTGCGGTCGGAGGCTTCCTTCCCCCTTCCGCCAGAGAAAGTCAGCCAGGCTCTCAGCCGCCCTTCCTCTCTGCGCGCACAAGCCCCTTTGCCGTACCTCCAATTCTCTGTGAGCTTTTCTCTTCTTCTAGTTGTAGAATTTTCACTCAGCCAGCTTTCCTGTGGTTCTGGATGGTGTCCGTTCTGTCTTTTAGTTGTAGTTTTGAAATTGTTGTGCGAGGCAGCAGTTTAGGTGTTTACCTATGCCGCCATCTTGGTTTCTCCTCGGGCCTCCCAGTCTTTTTACTATTCTGTTTTCTGAGGACTTTCCCCTGGCTTCCTATAGCCACTGCTGTCTTAGTTGAGCTAGATCTTTAGCCTTCACTTTACAAGTATTTATTATTCATATCCTCCATCCTCAGCAAAATTCTAGGCTCTGCTGGAAGGCAGGAGGCAGGTACAGAGAAGCCCTTCCAGAAGTCCTGTAGGGCAAGGACCAGAGGACAGTGATGGAGCAAAGCACAGGAAACAGCAACAGATGCCTCTAGTGTGGGCCTGGGGAGGAACCTGTCTCCCTTCGGACTCCCTCAGCCTCAGCTGAGCCTAATGCCCACTTCTCCTGATGCCCTTCATGACGCTCTGGCTCCTTCTGGGACATGCATGGCCCTGCCACCCAAAGAGCCCGATGCCTAGGATCTCACAGTCCTGGGGGCTGCCAAAGGCCACAGGCTGTCTTGCAGGGACAACCTGCCTCTCTCCCTCCATCCAGCCAACCTGCTTGCCAGCAGGTGAATCATTTATGCACGTTCCGTTATGACCCCATCCTGCTAAAAAAACAGTGGTGCCAAGTTAAGTACAAACTTCCTGGCTGGCATTCAGGGGTCCTCTTGCTGATCTAATCCCAAACTGCCTTTGCAGCCTTCTTTCTCCTGCCCACCCCTGACCCAATAATCCTCCAATTAGAAAATGCCTTCTTTTTAATAGCTCTTTCCTTCTCTACCTATCAATGCCCCACTTTTTTTCAAGTCCTATAATAAATGCCTCTTCTTATAAAACCTTTCCTCAACACCCTCTCTAAGGGCAATGACCGCCATGTGTACCTCTTCCTTCAAGTTCCATAGTACTTTTTACTCCTCTCAAGACATCAACCTTAGGCTGCCTGATAGCATAATTATTATTTTTAATTGAAGTATAACATATACAGTCAAATGCAATAATCTTAAGTGAAGCCCAGCCGGCATGGCTCAGTGGTTGAGCATCAACCTATGAACCAGGAGGTCACGGTTCGATTCCCAGTCAGAGCACATACCCGGGTTGCGGACTTGATCCCTGGTGTGGGGCGTGCAGGAGGAGGTGGCCGATGATTCTCTCATCATTGATGTTTCACTCTCTCTCTCCTTCTACCTTCCTCTCTGAAATCAATAAAAATGTATTTAAAAATAATAATCATAAGTGAATTTTAAATGAATTTTCATATGCACACCTCTAACCAGAGACAGCACATTTCTAGCACCCTGAAAGGATCCTTTGTGCACCTTTACCCAGTCAGTACCTTCTATTCTAACTGCTATCATCCTACATTAATTTTGTTATTGAACCTTATATAATAAATCATACACTATATATTCTTTTATGTCCAACTTATTTCATGCCACATATATGTGAGATTTACCTACATTCTTGCCTATTTCAGTAGTCCATTGTTTTTCTTTGCTTTATAGTATTCCATTGTGTGAATATACCAAAATTTATTTACTTGTTCTCTTGTGGATGGACATTGAGTTGTGTGGGACTATTACAAAATCAACTGCTGTGAACATTCTTGTACATGGCTTTTGCTGGACATAAGCAATCATTTTTCATGGGCATATATCCCAGAGTGGGTTTACTGAGTTGTGGGATATACATAGCTTCAGTAGGTGCGACATTAGTCCAACTTACGCTCCCAGCCGTGTATGTGAGGTCTGGTCTCTCCAGTATTGTCAGTCTTTTTAATCATAGCCATTTCAGCAGGTGTTATAGTTACTTCTCTATAGGGCAAAAGTAGGTTTGTAGTTGTTCGTATGGAAAATAATACAATAATCAATCAATAATAATACAAGAATAAACTCTGTTTTGTGTACTCATGACTGTAAACTTAATCTTGCCCCATCCTATATTTCAAAATGACAATAATTATATTTACCACCTATTGATCAGATATGGCACTAGGAACAACTCTAGAAAATAGATATTATCTCCATTTTACAAGTGAGGCTCTGAGCAATGTATAAGTTGAACAGGGTGACATGGATGATAAGTAGTAGAACCAGAATACAAATGCAGAACTGTCGACATGTCACCAAAGCCCTGTTTGCCCAAATACTTCACGTTGCCTCTCTCCTGCCACTTGGTAGAGAGCAAGACCCTTGTCTTATTCCTTCTGAGATTTCTGCAGTGCCCAAGTAAGAGCTTAATGAAAGATTGTTAAACTCAGTGAATTGATATCCATGAAGAGACTGTGCTTGGAAGCAAAGGGAAAGACTCTTCTAGTTGTTCTAAATCCCAGTGACTAACTAGATTCAGGTGGAATTTGGCAGGCTGCCCTTGGAATCCAGATCCTGATTCCAAGAAAGAGAGGAAGAAAGGAAAGAAGGAAGGAAGGGAGGGAGGGTAGAGGGAAGAAAAAAAGGAAGGAAGAGAAAGAAAGAAAAAAAAGGAAGAAGAAAATAGTGAGGAAGGGAGGAAGGATGGTCCATTACCCCTAATTAACTTGGGCCTCAGCTTCCTCATCTGTAAAATGGAGATAATAAGGTACAACAACAGAATGAGAGGCAATGCTTTGTCTTTTGTAAATTGTAATTTTTTAAAGTGACAGAAAATTTTAACCATAGCCATCCTCTATGGAGCTTTATAAAATACTAGAGGCCCAGTGCACAACATTCGTGCACTTGGTGGCGGGGGGCAGTCCCTCAGCCTGGCCTGCGCCCTCTCAAAGTCCAGGAGCCCTTGGGGGATGTCCGACTGACGGCTTAGGCCTGCTCCCCGTGAAGGGCAGGCCTAAGCCGTCAGTTGGACATCCTTAGTGCTCGCCAGCCATGAGCCCGGCTCAGGGCTTCTGGTTGAGTGGCGCTCCCCCTGTGGGAGCACACTGACCACCAGGGGGCAGCTCCTGCATTGAGCGTCTGCCCCCTGGTGGTCAGTGCATGTCATAGCAACCGGTCATTCCTCTGTTAGGTTGACTTGCATATTAGCCTTTTATTATATGGGATATGGATTCCAAGGGCCCACCCTGGAGACGCAGACTGGCTTGATCCTAGGCATGTATATTTTAAAAGAGCTTCTCAAGGTGTCTTCAAGGGTCAGCTAAGGATGAGAACTGCTAGGATAAAGATATATTATTATCATTACCATTAAAGTATTATCATCATTGTTATTTTTTGGTGGGGGGATGGGAGTTGGGAATGGGGAGATACCTTTCAGGGAAGTCTCCTGTAAAGCAAGTAGATCCACTATAAGTGCTTAAATAAGGACCACCACCAATGTCTTCATACTCTGGCCATCTCTGACCTGGAGTCTCAGAGGCAGGTTTGTAATGTGTGTGTGTGTGTGTGTGTGTGTGTGTGTGTGTGTGTGTGTGTGTGTGTTTTACAAATATGTGCCTGGAAAGGGCAATGAAAAGAAAACCAATCCTGTGGGGGTTCCATAGTGAGAGGGAAGGGATTGAGGGCAGGAAGAACCAGCAATCTAATTCTTGGGGGTTCAGGCCTATGGATTTAACAAGAAACAAGCAAAAGTGACCCCAGACTTGGTTCTTGGAGGAGCATGGCTGTTCTTGGCACTCTGACTCGGCCACAGCTGGAGTCTGAATTTACCACAGCATCAGCCCTGCCTGCCCCTGACTATTGAGCAGGAGAGGCCCTGGGATATGGCCTGAGAATCCAGCAGCCAATCCTCTTCTTCCTGTTAGCCTGCCCCTACCAGATCCTGGGCACCCCAGGATATTGTTCATCCTGAGAGATTGGAGGACAGAGCAAGGCAGAGATCACCCCACCTACCCACTCCTGCTCCACTGGACCATTTCCTGTCCAAGAGATTCTGGATCTCTGCCATTGTTTATACTCAGGAGAGGGACCCTGGGGATGCTATGGGACTAAGCTAGTGCCCTGCATGTCCTGTGGTGGGAGGGAGGAGAGGTCCTGCCAAGGTGGGAGAGAAAAGAGGAAATAAAATAGAGGGCAGGATTAATGAAGTGGCTTCAAGAGCTAATAGTGCATTTACCGACATTCTCCTCCTCTGCCTCCCATCCAGGGGAACCTGGTCACAGCCTGAGGCAGCCTGTCCAGTTCCCAGTCTGCCTCTTAGGGATCCTGGGGCTAGAGAGAGGCAGGACATCTCTCAGGTGAGGGAGTCAACCCCTCTTCTCTTACACCCCAACCTCTGGAGATGAAACCCCAGATCTCAGCCACTCCTGAGAAGTACAGGCCCTTCCCCAGAGCTACCCAAATAGGCAGTGGAAGGTGCATTATTGGATGGTGCTTTGGGGATAACCCCCAGCCCTGCCATGGGGCCACAGCCCTGGCCACCTTCCACAGTTTCTTTCAGCCTGTCCCCATCCCATTCCCTTCTTTCTCCCAGGCTTCCTCCCTAGAGGCTGACCTGGAGCTGGATTCCCAAATAAACAGTAACTAATTGGATTAGGAGCTGATAATATTGTTGACCTTTCTTAATGTCTGCTGGCTGTCTTTCCACCACACTGAGGCTTAATTGTATGGGTTTGGGGGGAGGGGAGGGGACTTCCAGGAGTGAAATGTGACCCCTGTTAACCTCAGATAAAATGGGCTCAGCGTCTTCCCAACTGCCTGTCATCCCCCATGGAGCAGGAACACACACATGCTCCCACTCTCATCAAATAATTACACAGATGATACACACATGCATAGGCATGCATGCAGAGATGCAAACACACCCAGAGGCACATATGCATCCTCACCCAAACCCACACAGGGCACACACATGACTTTGAACATAGATTGTGCATATACACAAAATCATACTAGATGCTATACATATGATAGACAAGTGTATGTATATACACAAAGATACACACTTCCAAAATGCAAGTACAGAGATACATGTAGGCAAATATAATTATGCCTGATGCAAATGCATAGTAGATACGTTCATGAATATATACTGGTACATACATGTAAATAAACACTAACATGCACACATATGCTCATGTACACAATGCTTAAATAAACGAGCATGCACAATACATGACACATAGGCAAACACACATATACATACTATATACATACCTTTGCACACTCATGAACATGAGAGCCCCTGTCCCTCTCCACACAGGCAGTCTGTACCCCCAATCCCCTCTTTTTCACAATCTCTGCTGCTCCTACTTTCTATTTGTTCCTGGGTTCCCTGGCTGTGTTTCTGTGGTCCTGAGTTTTGAGAGTGTCTGGAAGCTCTGGCCTGGACTTTCTGAGTGTCTCCATCTCTCAGTATCTCTGGGGCCCTGACTTTACGTGGAGCTTTCTAATCCTGGGATGCTGAAGTTGAAAGGGCCTGGTTGGTAGCGTGGTGGGGAGGGCATGAAAAGAGAAGAGATTAGAAGGGAAGAGTAGGAGAGGGAGGGTCAAAGATGATTGAAGGGTTGGGGGAGAGGACCGGGAAAGAAGGGAGCGGCAGGAGAAGGGGAGGTGGGGCGGGGGCGGGGTGCCTGCCTGCGCACAGCAGATGTTGCTGCTCCTCGCATGGAGCTGTTAATGTAAGTGGAGTTCTGCAATGGTAATTAGGAGGGCCCTCATTACCCTGGCGGAGCCGGCTGAGAGCCGATAAAGCCGAGGGGGAGAGGGGCTGACATCAGGGTAATGGGGGAGCAGGGCCATTGAGGAGCTGGAGCCGAGCCGGGACGGCTCCGCGCGCAGCTGGAGCCCGGCAAGAGGGCCAGGGAGAGGGGGGCGCGGCCACAGCCCGCGGCCCAGAGAGGAGCCGGGAGCCGGGGTGAGAATGGTGAGCGGCGCTGACTGCTCGGGGCCTTCGTACCGCGGGCCAGAGGTCCAGGGAGAGCGAAGTGTGAAAGCTGATTGTCTACAAGGGGAGGCTTTCAGGCTGGTGTGCCCGCCTCCCGCGCAGCCGTGGGTGGGGACATCCACCAAGGTCTCTGCGCCTAATTCAGAGACCTCTGGTGGCCTGACAGAGGTGGGGCCGGAGGCTGCGGATATGGAAAGAACACCGTTCTCCTCTAGTGTCCCGTTCCCTTCGTGCCTGGGCATCTAGGACGCTCACCCAGAGTGATCAAGACCATGGACGGTAGAATTGCATAGCCAGGGCAAAAGTTAATGTCCGGATGGAAAGCTCCAGAATGCCAGGTCACAGACTCTGGAGGAGACCAACGTTCATGGATGGAAGTATAAGCCCTAACCCTTGCCTCCTTGGGTTGACAGTCTGGTTCCCCTTCCTCTCCTCACAGGTCCTCTTTCCCTGTCTGACAGTCTCATATTTTCCCTTGCACCCCATCCCTCACCCCCAACCTCAGGGAGGGTCCCAGGCACTGAGAAGGCTGGAAGCTGAGTCCTGAGCAGCTCTCAGCACCTTGCTTCCCTTCAGGGCTTTGCAGGAAGGGGAAGGGAGACAGGGAGGACAAGGACCGTGGGAGACACCTGCAGCAGGGCTCTCTGGCCAGGAAGCCAGGAGCCCCTCCCAGACCTCCAGAATGGGGATCCAGGGTGGGGAGCCCAATTTGCTATTTACCTTCCTCACTCCTGGGTATTTAAGACTGAAGAGTGAGCAAGCCCAGTCTTCTCAGCCAACCGAAAGCCATCTCTATAAAACAGACCTAGTACCGTTCTCCTGCTCCTCCTGCTCGCCCTGCCCCGGGCCGGAGGCCCCTGGGAAGACTTCCATGGGGCAAGGAATCTGCCACCAGGACAGGAAGAAAGGAATTTTTGGGGTCTCTGCAACTTCATCTCCTCCATCAGAGAGCCCACCACCCCTTTTAAAATTTCCTCTACACAGACCCTCACCTGCAGCTGTTTTATGAAACCCAAGGTCATTGACTCCTACCACTCTGGTTTGCAAACTTCTCAAGGACCATGTAACCCCTCCAGTACGGAAAGGTGGAATAGAGAGGGGTTTCTTCTCCTCCAGGCTTTGAGGAAGGGAAAGGAGAGACCTGCTGCTGCTGACCCCGGAGGAACCACATCCCCCGGATGACTAAGGGGATGTGATGTCTTTGAATAGACCTGGGCTGAGGGGTAATCCAGGGCTTGGGGACAGTCCCAGATGCCCCTCCCCTCTTCAGCTGCTCAGCAGATCAGGGGTTAATGGAGAGGCTGTAAGGCTGGAGCAGGCGGTGGCTCCTGCCTCCCCGCCCCCCCCCCCCTCAACCCCCAGAGTTGCTGACTCTTCCTTTTTGTTCGGGCTGACAGCGAGCACCTGGTGTGCTCGTGCAACAATATTGTTCCTGCTTCCCTCCCCCCAGGCCGCAGGCTCCCCTTTCTTTCCCCCTCCTCACTGGCCAGCAGCCTTCCGCTCTGCCTCCTCTTCCCCTAGACCCCTCCTGCCTCCTGTGGCCTCCTAGACAACCCCCCCCCCACCCCCCACTCAACCACAAGCACGGACCCTGCGGTGTCAATAAACACAACATATGCTGCCATTAATGTGAAAATCGTGCCCTCTACTCCATTCATCCCCTCAGCCTACATGCCTGCTGGGGGTGGGGGTGGAGGGATGGGGAAAGAAAGGTCAAGTGGGAAACATTACCCTCTTTTTTGATCTGCTCAGCCCCCACCCCCACCTCCAGCCTTGGGAGAGGGAATTGGAGGAGCTTGCGTGGGATAAGGGTGGGGGTGTTCTGAGACCTGTGTTCTCTGACATGCCCATTGAGCCTCCCCAGAGGGACTTAGGTGAGCACCCTCATCCAGCCCATATGCCTCTTCAGCTCCAGGGGGGATCAGAGTGAAGTCCTGTTGGCCCTCCCACAGACAGCCATGTTGCTGACATGTTTCTCCTGGGGACAGAGGTGGCCTTAGGGGCCCATTCTCTTACAAGTCCAGCTATCATCTCAGCTCCTGGGGACTATCTATCTGTCTGTCCACCCAGATTATAAAAGACAAACCAGAAGGGTTCTCCAAGTAAGGATGGGCTCCAGAAAGCCCTTATGAAAGGAGCCAAATACCTCTGATGGCTAAGGGAGTGGCCTGGCCTCAGTCTCCTCAACTAAATCACCAGTTCCAAGACAGTGGGGAATAATAAAGATAAAAATAATATAATAACAACAGCTAACATGTATTGAGGGCTTATTTATGTACCGGGCATTGTGCTAAGCACTTTACAGGCTTTATCTAATTTGCTCCCCATAAGGCCCCTATGGGGAAGTTACAACTGATATCCCCATTTTACAGCTGAGGAAAACATACTTAATAAGGATAGCTAGCATGTACTGAAGTGCTTGCTGAACGCCAGGCCCTGTGCTGAGTTCTCTGCATACAATGTCAGTGACCCTGAGATTAGTACCACTATTAGTGCCATTTTACAGTTGAGGATACAGGCTCAGAGAGGTTCAGTAACTTGCCCAAAGTCACACAGCCAGTAAACAGAACTTAGCAAGAAATTCGTTTTTGTTTCTGACAGCAAAGCTTGTGATCTTAACCTCTATACTTTCCTGCCTTTTTCTCTATTTTTCTCCATCTCCAGTAGCCCCACAGCCACCCCTTCCTCCACCAAGCTGACCCTGTGAGGTTGGACACATGTAGGGCAATGTGAGACAGAGTTGACATTTGTTCTTTGCCCGCTCACTTGTTCCACTGCCACTCCTTGCTGCTGGCTGAGCTGTCCCTGCCCAGCCTATATGCACAATGTCCCCCTACCCCCATGCCCAGCCCCATTTTGAGGATTCATTGTGGACAGCAAAGTGCCCCTTTAGGCTCCCAGAGCACAAAGACATTGTGCTTGGCTCTGCAGCTTCTCACTTCTGAGACTCCAGTTGCTTTATTGATATTAACTTAACACACGCCCCCACTTCCCCACCCGCCCCAGCCCAGTCTGCCTGGGCACCACCCTGACCTCTCTTTTCCTCTTTCATTATCCGCTCCAGGCACCAGGGAGCCAGCACCAAAATTAAAACAATAACTAAGCCCGAAGTGGACCCAGCAGCCCCCACTCCCACCCCAAGGGAAGAAAAAAATACCGCAAAAACACCTGGAGAGGAGAATAATCAATGGAAGGGGAGGGGTGACCCATTCTCATGCCAGCACCCCCTCAAACACCCCCTCACCCCACCTTAACCCTTTAGTAGCAGGACTCCCCTACCCCATCCCTCATGCTTCATTCTATAAAGAAGCAGCAGCTTCTGGCAGCTGCTCAACCATTTGGTGCTTTGGGATTAGAGTAAGCCAATGCGGGAAGGTGGGGTCCCCAGAAGTCCACAGCCAAGGGCTAAGACCCTAGAGGACAACAGTGCTATCACAGCAGGAAGTTCCTCCCTGAGCAAATTCCTGAAGAACTGGTTGATCACTTACTTAGTGCTAAACACTTTATAAAGTGCACTACCTTATTTGATTCTCACAACAACCCCACAAGGTAGATATTATTATTGTCCCCTTTTTCAGATGAGGAAACTGAGGCTGAACAAGTTAAATGACTTGCTCAAGTTCATATCAGCTAATAAGTGGCAAAATCAAGCTTCAAACTCCAAGTCAGGATTCTGTTTTCATAGCCTACAACTTAAGCATCTTGCACGGATCTCTCCGAAGTGTTACTGGAATCTGGTTAAACAACTAGACCCAGTTCAGGGATCTTTTGACCCAAATGGCCCAGGCTACAGAAAGGGCCAGCTGTGTCCTCTCAACTCACCTCCCAACTGCCTTCAAGGAAGAGAGATCACCAGATAGGACGCAGTTTTAGTCCTGCTGAGGCCAGCAGAGGGGGCTGCTGTAGCTGAGGTCAGGTGGTGGGAGAGGGAAGTTAGGTGGGCCTGCCCCAGAAAAGCAAAGATGCTGATTACCCTGTGGTGTTCATGCAGCCCCCCAGATGTCTGTGGGCTAGCAGTCCCCGCAGGGGGTGCCCTCCCACAGAGAGGGGGCCAGATTTGCACCACTGAACTGTCCTAAGTAGGCTGGGCTCTGCACTCTCCCCACTCTCCCTTTCTGCCCTGTGCCTCCTCAGCCCCATCTAAAAAAAAAAAAAAAGTGTATCTCAGCTACTGCCTTGGCCCACACCAGGATTCCCACATCCTCCAGCAAGCCCCATCACTACCCCACTCCACTCCACTCTCTAGCCTCTCTAATCACCCATTAGCTTGTCCTTTTTCACTTGAATTCTGCTGACACGAGATTGGGACTTTTCCAAGGCACTGTACTAGAGAACTGAAGGAAAGACTAGGAAAGCCAACACTTACCCCTTGTTGTTGTTCTTGTGTCCAGGCACTATTCTAAGGGCTTAGCCTAAAATTTGCACAACAATCCTAAGAAGTAGGTACCCTAATCTACAGATGGAGGAAAAACTCACCAGCTGATAAATGGCCCAGCTGGGATTTGAATCCAGGCACTCTGCCCTTATGCAACACTACTTTTTACAAGGAAAAAGAAAGAAAGGAAGAAAGAATTTAAAGTCTTCAAATTTTTTATTTCGAATTAGACTGTCAGCTCCCTAAGTGCCTATCCTTTCATTCCCATAGGGCAGTGGTCGGCAAACCACGGCTCTCGAGCCACATGCGGCTCTTTGGCCCCTTGAGTGTTCTAACGCCACTTCTTCAAAATAGACTCGCCCAGGCCAAAAACTGACTTCTGCGCATGGGCCACGAAGTTTCAATCACACTGTACGTGCGCGCCCGCACGTGGTATTTTGTGGAAGAGCCACACTCAAAGGGCCAAAGAGCCGCATGTGGCTCGCGAGCCATGGTTTGCCGACCACTGCCATAGGTAGGGTAAGGCAGAGTGAGACATCCATAAACGTACACCAAAGGAATTCTAAGACATCTAAAAGCCACAGAGGATTACCTGTCACATCCCATAGGCATAGACAACATGATGCTTCCCCTTGCCTCAACCTGGCTTGGGTGCTAGAACTAGCTACATTGATTCCTGGCCAGAGGTAGGCTCATCTGATAGGAGAGCCAGACCTAATGAAACCCTCGGGCTTTTCCAGAACCCTTCCCATCTTCTCATTGGTTTCCCTTGACCCTGTAGGTACTGACTCAGTCTTGGCTTCTCAGCTGGTCATTTATAGCCCCCCGCTCCCCCATTCCTACTTCTAGCTCCCTCCAAAGACTAGTTAACCTTTATGAGGGCCCCTCATGGCTCTGCCCTTAAAGGTCCCGGCTACCCCAGCCCAATTCTTTCTCTGCTCTGCCTATTATCCTGGAGCATATTTGTGGTTATGGCTGGCCCTGACTTTCAAAACCTCAGCTCCCTCACTCCACAGCTTGGTTTCAAGTTGTGCTCAGGACAGATGCCCTGGCCCCAGGAGCCCTTTTGGCTGCACACCTGCCCCCTGCTCACAGCTGACCAAAGACTTTCCTTTGCCATCCCCTCAATACAAGCCCTCTATTGCTCTGTTCCTGACACAAGAGTTTCCTCCAAATCCCCATACTGCCTCCCGTGACCCACTTAGAATCCTAACTCTCCAGACTTAAAATAGAAAACACTCAACACAAGCTTTTACACTTCCTGCTACCAGCTGAATAAAGGTTGCATCTTTAGCAAAAACAAAATAGCCACCTACTACTAATAATATTTGCCCACCAATTTAGAGTGAGGGCTGGCCATTCATTTGCTCAGCTCTCCCAAAGCCACTTCCTACCTGTCCCCAGGCTGTATAAGTACATGTGGGTCTCCCAGAGGTATGGGACATGTGTGAGCAGTGTGCTATGGAGGGTGTGTATTGTGTATTTTCCCCTCATTGGGAAAAACTCCAAAGTGACACCTTGCCTTGGGCTCTTTTGTAATCTGGGGCATTGATCAGGGCCCATTGGTAGCTGATTGTTTTCACACGTGACTCAGTCACATTCCTCTAATCTCCATCCTTCTGCTCAGTTTGCATGACAAGAAGCGGCCTCAGTGGGGAGAGGTCGCTCACCTCTGACCAGGATATAATTGGAAAAAGAAGGTCATTGCTAGCTTTGCTTCTGGGGCGGATCAGCTTCGTTCCATTTGTGTCAGGAGCTCTCGGCCAGCACACACTCTCAATGACATGGAGACAATGGCTGTGCCCCACAATGGGGCCCACAGAGATGTGCTCGACAGGACACAGACACACCACGGGACCCACACTTGCTCTCATCAGGACAGGCATGTACAACAACACATACACAATAGGTGCTTTCAATAAATGCTGATAACACCAATGTCACTCAGGACAATGCACGTGGCAGCTACACACAGAGGACACACAAAGAGATGCATAAAACAATGCTTACCCAACGATACAGGTATCCAATGGCATACACACAGAATGACACTCACACAGACGTATCCATGAGGGCTAATAGCCCAGGCTGAGCTACCAAACCCAAAATGAAAAAAAAAAAAAAAGTGCAATAGTAATTCCTTTCTTCAGGCATGCCCCTGTGGGAATATATCAGAACTACCTGGGGAGCTTTGACAAAATGCATGTTTCCAGGAGCTCCCCTCACACACCTTACAAACGAGTGCTTGTGGGTAGACCTGTGGATGTGGAAAAGCTCCCCAAAGAAATTCTGACATGTCCCCAGGTTGAGAACCATTGCACTGACATCACCAGGCTCCCCTCTACTGGGTGGCAGAATTTGCCAGCAGGGGTGTTGGCTGTGTTTTATTTTCTCACTCAGCTTGGGGAGGGACAGGCAGGAGCTGAAAAAAAGGATGTCTGGCCCTGGCTGGTGTGGCTCAGTTGGTTAGAGTGTCATCCCTGCACCAAAGGGCCAAGGGTTTGGTTCCCAGTCAGGGCACATACCCAGGTTGGGGGTTCGATCCAGGTCAGCACTGATGTAGGAGGCAAAGGATCGACCCACCCATCCATCCATGTTTTTCTCTCTCTCTCCCTCTCGCTTCCTCTCTTTCTCTAAAATACTAGTATAAAATAAAATCAATTAAGAACATATCCTCAATTGAGGATTAAAAAGAAAAAGAAAAGGTTCTGTCTGTAGCCAGATTAGGGGTCAGGCAATGGCCTGGAACCGCAAGAGTTAAAACTGGGCACTGATTCCCCCCTGAGACTTTGGCTGGCTTGGTTAGTTTCCACACAGCACACACAAGAAGGACCTTTCTAGTGGGGACTGTCCCGGAGAATTGCTTGCACTCCACCGCCAGGATACACAGGCCCAAATCCCACACCATCTCTGAAGCCGCGCCTGCCGCTGCTTAGGTATCTTTGGGGTGTCATTGGCCAGCCCCAGGTCTGGAAATCCAGCCCCTAGGGCATTCTCCGCTTCAAGGTCCCAGGATGTCATGCTCAACACTATGAAAGCCAGAGGTTCCTTCTATCCGGAGCGCGGGGAGAGGGCGAATCGCCCCACCCCCACCCCCGCCACGCCGGGAGATCTCTGGGAGAGGGCAGAGGGAACTGCGCGGGGACCAGGTGTCCGAGGCAGCTGGTCACTTGAGCCTCAGCTTGGAGGCGCGGGGATCCGCGGGGACATCACGGGGTCGCGCCGCCCCCTGGCGGCTCAATAGCAGAGTTGAGGCCAGAGGGGCGGGCGGCTGCGGGGTCTGGTTGCTCTGGGACAGGCTCCTCCTTCCCAGCGTTGGGGTGAGGCTGGGGTGGAGGATGTTGAATCGACGCCCCCTCGAACACTGTCCCGTCCCTTCCTTTCCGCTCTCCCTCTCTTTCTTTCTCCGTTTTTCTTTTCTTCCTTTCCCATCTCTCCCACTCTTCCTGCCCTTCCCCCACCCTCTGTCCTCACTCCCTCTCCGACTCCCCTCCCTTTCTCTCGTCCTTCGCCCACCCCCTCCCCGCCCCCGCGGGGCAGCGCCTCGGCGAGCCGGCTTGGCAGTTAGCCCATTAGATCTCGTACTATTGATCCGCTTCTGAGTCGAAGCTGACAGCCCCCCATTCCCCGTCTCCCACGTCCCCATTCCCGGCGCCCCCCCTTCCATCTTCAGGCAGTCCCGGTCCGAGCCTTCCCCGCACCCCCCTCCCCCCAGACGGGCCACGCCGAAGTCTAGCCCTCACGAAGGACAAGAACAAATGTAATTAAAGCGACCGGCGAGGGGGGTGCGCCCCTGCCAGCACCTGCGAGAGCTGGGGTCCCAGCGGCCGCCTCTCTGCCCGCCGCCTCCCCCCCACCCCGCCCCCGCGCTCCCCGCCCCCCGGAGCGGGAGCATTTGGGTTGAGCTGCGCCTGTCCTATAAATCCACATATAATTCTCGCCTTTCCTGTTCAGCTAAGGAAAATAAACGTGTAAGGCTGTTTCTGGGAGCCCAGCTCAGGGACCGCTCTAAATTCTCCTCTTATTGAGTCCAGGCTGGAAATCATTCAGCTCGGCGGCGCGCCCCCGCCCCTAGTCCGCGCCCGCCGCGCGCTCGCACGCGCGCGCGCGGGAGGCAGGAGCCGGGTATATAAATATCTCCAGCTCTCCCCATAGCCGGGCAGATTTATTCCGCTGCCAAGCCTGCAGAAAATTGACTTGTTCATGGAGGCGGCTATTGACACATCACCGGGGGGAGGGTTAGGGGAGAAAGCAGTGGAGCCGGCGCCCCTCCATTATACGTTAATGTAATCAGCAGTGTGCGAAATGACTGCGCGGAAAATAGCATCACTGACATTTATATTAGAGGATATTGATGGCAGGAGCTGTGACCGCATCACTCTGCCTCCCGTTTCCACGGATTGACACAGGAGCCTCTTGTTGGCTCCATCCAGGCTTGCCTCCCCTCCCCCTTCCCCCCTCCCGTCCTCTCTCCACCCACTCTCTGTCTCTCCAGCTCTCCCCCTCTCCTGGCCTTACCCACACCCTCCCAACTCACTCTTCCACTCATTTTTCAAATAATTCTTGAGCACCTACTGGGTGCCACGTGCAGGGATCTCTCCCTCATGCCTCTCTCTCTCTCTCTCTCTCTCTCTCTCTCTCTCTCTCTCTCTCTCTCGGTTTCTCTCCTTCTCCCCACCGCGCCCTTGCCCTCTCTTCCTCCTCCCAGCTCTGCCTGCCCCCTCCCCCTTATCTTGGCTCGGTGGCTGGACCGCTGCTGTCACAGCAGATAGATAATTGAAAAATGGGCCTCACCTTTGCAGCCAGCAGGAGTGGTTCAGGCAGTTACCACCGGGGTTACCTACTCCATCTCAGGCCCAGGCTCCAAAAGAGATTCTGAGGAAATTGGATTTTACATGGATGTTTTATTCGGGCAGAGGCTTTAGTGTATATAAATACAAGTGAGGAGGCCTTGCCTGCAAGGTTGAGCGAGAGGCGAGACAATCCCGCCTGGGGTCTGGAGGCTCAGGGATGGCAGGCAGGCCATGTGCTCAGCTCTGGGCCCCAGACCTGGACATCAGTGCATTTCCCCCTTATCATCTGGCGTTTAAGGAGGTTAATGCCTTTGAACAGCTCCTTAAAAGCTGCCTTGGGAATAAAAAAAAAAAGGTGAGTGATTGTTGGGAATCATTGGCAGGACTGTATAATGAGAAAAGAAGGAAAGGCACTGGAGAAGTTTGAAGACTGATTCTTTCAATAACTATTTATTGAACCCTTAACTTGTGTGGCCTTGTGTTGGGGGCAGAGGAGTAAGTTAGTTATGGCTGCTGCTTTTAAGGACAGTTTGGAGAATGAGCTTGGATGAAGCAGCAGAAGGGTGGATGAGGGCCCTACTAATCCTTCAGTCCCACCTTCTTGGACCTGGTTCCCAGAGCATCTAAGGAACATGTAGACAATCATGGCCACTGAATTTATAGGCAAATTTACATCCACAATGTTTGCAAGGAATTCTGGCGAGAGTCTCTGGAGGTCTAGGATGATGGATCATTGAGGAACAAGATGAGGCCTTTCAGAGAGATCAGGTTCAAGGTTGTAAAGGACCCAAGTCAGGAACCCTTTGGAGGCCTAAATTTGAAGGCACAAGGGCAAGTAAGGGGCATCAGAAGACCAGGGAGATGAGATGTAGGTGTGGGAAGGAGGCAGTAGGTGCTTGGGTGCTAGGATAAAGAACTCTCCAGTCTGAATGCCCCCAACCTCATAGGAAGACTGCTATTTCAGTCATGAGCAGGGTCTGTCTGATCTCTAATTAGAATCTATGTGGCTGACAACTGCAGCCAAATCATTTTTATTTCTTGGAAGGAGAGCCCTCATAAGCCACCCCATGGCCGAAGGACTGGAATTAAGGTGTGTGTAACCAGGCTTAGACTGTTCATTGAAGGGGTAGGGGCTCCTTCTGGGTTCAGAGCAGAGACAACAGCTGCCTTACCCCAGCCACATCACTGAAAACTGGACCAGTCCTCCCTCAGATTCCAAAGACCCCTTCCCTTGTCCTCTGCCACATTGTTATGCTGTTACATCATCAGCCTGTGAGTGCAGGACAGGTGCTGGAAAGATCATAGCCATCTCCCTCATCCCAGGCACTCCCAGATAGCATCTGGGAGCTCCAATCCAGCTGCAAGGTGAGGGTATTCTGGGGTAACTGGACTCCGTGTTTGAACTCCATCAGCATCTTCTCTCTTTCCTAAAGATTACATTTATCCTAACAGCCCTGTGGGCAGGGAGACGCTCCCCATCCATCTGGGAGGCAGGACACTCCCACTCACCTTAGTTACCTATGCCTCCTGCTCACCCGTACCCTCAGAGAACCACAGGGACTCCCCCCTCCCATCCCTAATCTGCTCCTGGATTTGTCATCTGTTTCTTGCGTCTCATTTGACAAATGGACCTGAGATTCTGTTCTCATTCCTAGCTTAGGACCCTTGAACGGGTTGGTGATGAGAATATGAGTTTGTGTGTGTGTGTGTGTGTTTGTGTGTGTGTGTGTGCATGCAATTGTGCTCACTTAGGCATTGCAAGCCCAGGGCAGAGGGGACACCATTCATGGAGCCAGATTCGGTCCCACCCTGCCTTCCAAATTAGGAAATTGACATTCAGAAGTAAAACGAAGGAGCAGCCAGAGAAGCAACTTCCCACAGTGGGAGGGACACCTCTCACTCCTCTAGGTCTTATCTAGATGGGATTTTGGAAAGTCATTCTTCCAGGATCATCTGCCCAGTAAGCCATCAGAGAGGATGCAGGGAAATGGGGAGTTGAAGGTATTAGAAACAGAGCTATGTAAGACTCAACCATTCATTACAATTCAGAGCCTCTCCCTATGTAATACGGCATCAGGAGATGAGGCTCATAGGAGAATGGACCTTTGAAAGATAGAAAGCCTGTTTTGGAGGCGGGGACAAAGAAAGCTGTTAGGAGCTGGAAGTGGGAGGTCTGGCTGGAGAAGCCAAGCCTCACAGAGTATTTCCAGCATTAGCAACAAAGCCGTTATTAGTTGTGTGACTATGATGAGAGTCACCTAACTTCTCTGGGCTTCAGATTCCTCATCTGTAAAATGAAAAAATTAAGGTCTTTATCAGCTCTAATTTCTTTGATTCTAAACTAGTGAGTGAATGTGTTTGGAGAGCCCAACTTGGGATGAAAGAAGGATCATCAGGTTTGAAGATCCAGAGTCTTTCAAGAGGGATTAAAGGTAACTGTGGGGCCAATGAGACTTGAAATTGCCAAGAGGACTCTTGGAGGGGGCCAGGACAAGGTCAGAGCAGGAAAGCAGTGCAGTCCTGGGGCAGAGGGTAGGCAGAGGTAGATCCAGAGAGCAGAGCCCCCTAAATGGTCTCAAGTTCAGGGTCTCTGCTCAGAATCTAGCTCCCACAGCCCAGAGGTCCTTGGTGGAAACTCTTAAGCGGCCAGGAAGCTGTAGATCAATCCAAAACACAGGAAATCTGTGCGCTCTGATGTGCTTTGGAAGGGAATGGGTGGGAGGTGGGGTCCTTTGCTTTGTTTATCCAGAGTTTTTTAGGTAAGTTTCCTAGTTGAGAAAGGTTAGCATCCCCTCCAGTGGTCGGCAAACTCATTAGTCAACAGAGCCAAATATCAACAGTACAACAACTGAAATTTCATTTGAGAGCCAAATTTTTTAAATGTAAACTTCTTCTAACGCCACTTCTTCAAAATAGACTCGCCCAGGCCATGGTATTTTGTGGAAGAGCCACACTCAAGGGGCCAAAGAACCGCATGTGGCTCGCAAGCCCGCAGTTTGGCGACCCCTGCCCTGGGCTATTAACATGGAGAAGGCATCAGGGCGCCCCTAGTGGCAGAACCTGGTGTTTGGCGGAAGCAGCACCTCCTCAAGACTTGCTGGAGTTGCTGGGGGCAGTGTGCAGCAGGTGGAGACAGACAGTGGGGGAGCACTATGGGTAATGGAGACACCTCCCTTCTCATCTAGATGCAGAAGAAACAAGCGGGTGACCAGGGAAGCCTTTCTGAAGAGAGCCGCCTTAGAAGTAATTTCCAGAGAGAAAAGACTAGAAGCACAAAGTACAGGCAGCAAGAAGCCAGAGGGCAGGGGAGGAGAAGGGAGGGAAGATATCCCTTTCCACGGATGTGCCTTGGCCCCTGCCCAGGCAAAGAGGGGCAGATTTTCTGTCTTGTCCCAAGCCCCTGCATCTGCCACCTTGTTTACCTCGTGCCTATTTATAGCTGCGGGCTCCAAACCTGGCATGGGACTCTGCGATTTATATGACTATAAACCTCCAAAGGGCACAGAGAGCTGGCAGGGCATGGATAAAGCCACAGGCAAGCCTCCCAAGGTCAAAATGACCATCCCCTACCCCTACTGACCTTATACCCTACTACAGGGCCAGAGGTCATAAGGCCAGGCTCAGGCAAAGCAGAGATCTGTGGGAAGCCACAATCATTTGGCTCTTCTTACCTTGAGCTTGTCCAGTTAGGACTTGGAGCAAGTTAGAGAAGATCTGTTCTGTTCTGTTTTTGTTTTGTTTTCTGTTTTGGGAGGGGGAGGGAAGCTGTGTTGGAGGGTGGATCTCATCAGGGGATGATTGAATTTGGAGAAAGTGAATGAATCCAGCCTTTTGAGGGGGAGGAGTGGATAGGCAGGTGGGTATCTGCAACCCAACACCCACCTGCCTATCCACTTACCAGCAGAAGGGAAGAAGAATCATACTTGGAGCACTCCTGGCCCCTGGCTGCCTTCTGGGGGTGCCTTTGGTGAGCTGGCCCATCTCTCACTCGGGATAGAGTATGCTGGTGACCCAGTGCCTGGGCCCCCAATCACCGTGGGATTCTGCTAGCGCAGCTCATTGCCCAAATCCTTCCCTGCACAAGCAATCCCTACTCAGCCTCTGGCTAACCCTCTGTTTTACATCCTTCTCCATTGTCTCTTGCCTTCCAGGCCTCAATGTGTTCTCACCCCACTGCAGCCCACTGTGCCTGCTGTCTAAGCTCCCTCTGCTGACTATTCCAGCCTCCTGCTGTGTACTCCTCCTCCCACCCAAACTCTCTGCACTGAACCCTACCCCATGATTTATCACATGAGAATTAAGGCTGGACGTATGTCAGCTGTGTGTTAAGAATGTGTTGGATAGGTAGACCAGAGTCACAAGTCACAGACCAAATGGGTGTGAACATGAAGGAGAGGATAAATCCAGAATGACCTCCTTGACTGTGTTTTTTTTTTTTTTTTAATCTTCTCATCAACCTCTGGTTTGCTGGACTTCATCTGAGGGCTTGCAGAGAGGAAGTACCTCTTTTAGAGTCCGTGTGACCCACTGGCCATATCTGGCTCTTTTTTTGCCCCACCCCCTTCCCACCACCATCTTGGGTCTTGGGGTCCCTGAGGACTGGGCTAAACCCGATGGGAAACAGACAGAGCTGGGGATCAAGGGTTGGCCAGTTGGGATCATTCTTCTAGTGGGGGGAGGGGCACTGGAGGGCACTAAGCTATTATTAGTCAACATAGACTCCACTTGGGCTTGACTTTTGTCTTGGCCTCAGAGGCTCTCAGTAAAGTATATTCCAGGGAAAAGAGGGGGTGTCAGGCAGATGGGCTGATTCTCAGGCTCACTTCTCCTTCCCCATTTCCTAGCCCAGCCCATCCTTGGGGTTGGGAACACACATGAGTGAGTCAAATCAAAGTCCTTTCCTTCTCAGAGGAGGCAAGGCAGGGAATAGAGAAGATTACTGATTCCAGAGAGTCCCTTTCACTCACCCACTAGTCCAATTTTTATCTAACACCTTTTATGGGGTGGGGAGTGGGAATCTGGGAAATGTAGGTCAGATGTGTGAGGATCCGGGCGGAATCAGGGACCTGGGCAGGGCTGGGGTACAGTAGAGAGAAGCCAGGAGGGACTTGCACAGACCTGGGAGGACAGAACTCACCCTCTTGCCCTCCCCCAGAGGGAGGCAGTAGAGGGCCATGGGAGTGGCCCCAATTAGGCAATTAGTGTTTCAGTTCCTTTTGTGCCCATTGTGGGCCATGGGGCCCATTGGAGGGACTCACCTGGTTTGAAAATTTTACACTTCCAGCCCCTGCCCCTCTGCTGAAGAGAGACCTTGGGGAAGTCAGCCTGTTCTTGATTTGGTTCCCACAAGCCCCTCTATTCATTCCTAAGTAGGGGCTCCTCTCCTTCATGTCTAGAGCGTAGAAAACATACTTTTGTCCACTCCCCCATCTCCTTACATTCCTTACCCTCAGCCTCCCCAACTCCCTACCCACATCCCCTTGGGGGCCATGTCACCACCCTGAAGTTCCCCCAGATAGGCTGGGCTGAGTCACCACCCTGAAGAGGCCCAGCCTATCTGGGGGAACTGCTCTGTGCCTGCTGGGCTATGACCATGACAACTAGACTTTGCATCTGATCCCCAATCTTCCCAGGGAGTTTTGAATGAGGGTCAGGTCCACATACTTCTGCTGTGTCCTCCCCTCTACCCCCATTTAGGCACTCACTAGGCCACTTACCTGGGTATGAGGACCAGGGGTGGACCTGAAAATGAACAGGAAGACAGTCTGCATGCTGTGGACCAAGCTGGTGCAGGGGCTGCAGCTAGGTGTAGGAGGTATGGCCTTGAGTGAGATTAAAAAACACACAAATGCTTTCTAGCCCTGGCTGGTGTGGCTCAGTTGGTTGGAGCATACTGAAGGGTGATGGGTTTGATTCCTGGTCAGGGCACCTGCCCAGGTTGTGGGTTTGATCCTTGGTTGGGGCACATACAGGAGGCAGTTGATCGATGTTTCTCTCTCACATGGATGTTCCATTGACGTTCCTCTCTCTCTAAAATCAATGCCTTCTAGACTTCCCCTCTCTGCCAGTATGGCACCTCAGTGGTTCCCCAGCCTGGTTGGAAATGTGTATGTTGCGGAGGGGGAGGGGAGCATAGACAGATGGGGAAGGGGGGTAATAGAGGGAAGGGAGGACACTGGTCAAGAAAACTAAGATCTCAGTTTCTGGCAGCTCAACGTTGGGAAAATAGAAAGGACCCAAAGGCTTCAAATTTAGACCCTGGGGCAGAGAGAATATCTCCTAAGGGGGCCTAGGGACAGAATGGCCTTGGTTGGAAGGATGATCTTATCCAAAAGGAAGGTAAAAGTCACCAGGTTTTCTGGAAGAAAAGAGAACCAAGGAGTTCCTTTGGAACCTTTACCAGAGCGTGAGTGGCTGAGAACTAAAACCGGAACCCTGAGAAGCAGAGCTAAGATCCCATGTGTTAGTAACCTACTGGTCATTAAAGGTTTATAGCTACAGAGAGGCAGGGTGGAGAAGCAGCAGGATGGAACTTGTCTCACTCACCCAGTCTCCTGTTGTTGGCTCCAAGAAACCTGGGACTCAGAGCCTCCAAGATGTAAGGCAGCAGGCACCTTACAGATCATTTAGTCTAGCACCCATTTTACAGGTAGGGAAAGGGAGGCTCAGGGGATGAAAGGGAGCCCTGGGTCCCAGACTGTACTACCATCTTGGCTATCCTCCTCAGCTATCCCCCAGCCAAGTTCTCAGGCCCCAAATCGGCTCCTTCCTATGGAACCTTAGGCAGATCTGCCTGCCCCATAGATTTGTTCCCTGCCTCCCTCCCTGCCCCTGTTGCTACTCTATGTTTAGACCCCTCAAAATCTGCCTGATTGAGGATGCCTGATTGGAAACCCCCCCTCCCTTTCCTGCTCCAGATTGGGGCTTCCTAGGGGCTCCCTTTACAACTTGAGATGTCACTGTCTTTCTATTAAAATGTTCCCACTCTGCCTCTGCCTGTGCCTCTGCCTCTGCCTCTTTCTCTCATTTCCAATCCTCCTCCCCTCCCACCCCCATCCCCACCCCCGCCAATCCCTCCTCTAGATAGAGCCTCTGAACTGCTGAGATGAATCTCTGAAGATCCTGGTTCTGGCCTGTGTTCCTGATAATTGAGTTGTGCTCCCTGGTTGTGATGGGGGAGGGGAGCAGTGAACACCTGTGGTCTTCCTCCCTCTGGTTTACCCTCCCACCCCAGTGTGATCCAGCAGAGAGGTTGAGGAGGTGGGGATGCTTCCTCTTCCCCAGCCTGCCTTCTCTAGCTCTCTGTCTCCCCCTCTTCCCCTCCTGGCTTCATCTCCGGCACAAATCACATGGTGACAGCCCCATCCAACCTTTGGGGAAGGGTTTGTAAATGTGTCTTCCTTAGCTCTGATCTCCAAATTGTTCCTTTTATTGCATTTGTCACGGTGAAGATTAAAGTCCCTGGGTGGCCTGCACCACAAATCACAGAGTCTGCTCAGGGAGCGGCTGCAGGTTGGGAACCTATGGAGGGGTCTGGCTGGACCCTGTTAAGGTGTGTGTGTGTGTGTGTGTGTGTGTGTGTGCGCGCGCGCGCGCATATGCCAAGACTCACAAGCACACACTCCCATCTGTGGTGTGGGCTTATCCCAGGAACAGGAAGATGTATTCCTCAATTTGTGATTCTGAGCTTTTGGCCCTTTTTATAGCACAGTTTGTGACCTCTTCCTCCAGGCTGTCTTCCAGGATCACCCTGACCATTCTATAGTGGGCAGCACTGTCTACATTGACCTCTCTTGTCTCTTCTATCAGGCAGGAGGGAAAACTGTGTTCACATCACAGATATTTCAAGATATCCCTCTGGATCTCTGGCCACATCAATTTCTAGATCTCATTCTGGGAGCATTCTGAATGGGTCAAGGGCAGCTTGGGCCCAAAGCCCTCAAGGGACTCACGTCCAGGCTCCAGACCCTGACTTTCTCATCCTGGGCACCGAGGGGCTACAGCTGAGACAGAGAAAATACTGCTGAGGGACCAAGAGGACAAAAGCACCCTTGTACACACACACACTGAAAAACATCCCCTTTCCTACCCCCTTATGAGGTGGGTTTCCTGCCTGTCCCTCATGCACATTCATAACATTCAAATTTATGCTGTAATCTCTGCCACTCCATATGTATGAGCCTTTGATGGGTGTTTGGGTTTATAGGATGCACCCAGCCCTCCGTTCCCTCGCCCGCCCACCGCCTCCAACCACTGCAAAGACACTCGTACATAATTGACATCGGCAGATTCTTTCATTATACAAGATTTAGCATCTGCTCGGGGATCGCTCGCTCCTCACTCACTATAGATGACTTTTCCCTGCGTTTCCTATTATCAATTCAAATTAGCCCCATTTCCCCACCCGACCAGTGCAGCGTTTACACTTGACAGTGAGGAAACAGCACGGCTGTAATGGGCTCCTCAATTATTTAGGCCCAGTTAGGCCAGGACCCAGAAGGCCTCAACAAGGGGGTAGGCTGAGGTGAGGTCATGGTAGGGGGAGGATAGGGTCACCACTACTTGGTCTCTGTTTGACCTTCTGCACCCTCACTTTCCACCCTTTCCCATGTGGGTCTCTAAGGGGTGGGACAATCCCTTACTGCCTCTACCCTCAGCAGCAGCACCCCACCCCCTTCCTATATTTGCTCCAGCATGAGTACCAGCATAAACCAAAGAAATGTCATTAGCACCAGCCAGGCTGGTCCCCTCCCCTTAAGATGGCTTTCTATTTTAAGGTGCGCCTCTGTGAAGATTGAGGTGGTGGGCTAAGATTTCAGAGACAGTAGCAGAGATGGAGAGATCAGTTAAAGAGATTCAAACTACAGAGCCCTAGGAAGAGAGAGAAATGCAGACCCAGAACTGGGGAGACACGTGAGAGATTGAAGGATCTGAGAGAGACACTGCTCGGCTTCAGAAGTCACAGGAAAGCAGAGAGACTTGGGTGAGGCCCTTTCTCAGACCACAGTGGCTGTGTAGAACTGTAATTAGGTCAGTGCTGCCCACCCACTGGTCTGACTAGTCCAGGCCAAGCCTCCTGTAATAGCTCTTGGGCCCAGTGGCTATTCAGGAATCTCAGGTTCTCCTGAGTCCACTAAACAGCCCAAGTACAGGGCAGAAGCTCCTAGTCAGCAGGGCAGGCCTAGACCCTGATTCCAGTCAACCTTTGGCCAGCTCCAACAGGGCCCTGTACCCCTCCTCTTCATCCCTCCCCCCTTCTCTCTAGCCCTCAGGCCTCCCCTTCCCCAGCCCAGATCAGTTTCCAAGGGCAGTAATGGGGGAGGTAGCAGGCAGGGGTCTGAGAGGCACTGGGATTAGAGGTGTCTTTCCCATGCTCAGCTACTCCAGAATCAAAGAATTCCTCTGCCTGATTGGATTTACCCTAAGTCACAGGCGTATGGGACCTTCTTTCCCTCAGCAACAGCTGGAAACAGCCCTAAATATGATTAATTAACACTGCAAAAAGCCCCAGACACAATTAAGATTTATGTGCATGCGGGTGTGTGTGTGTGTGTGTGTGTGTGTGTGTGCGCACGCGCACACGCTCACACATTTGGGGGGAGGGGTCAGGAGTAGGGGGAGAAGGGTGGATTGCCAGCCATCTCCAGGGCCCTCCAGGGGAGTGGAGTGACATTTTCTCAGAGACATTCCTTCCCACAGCCATCCCAGGCAGGGGGCATTTTATCCAGCCTCTAGCTTTTGAGTAGATTAGCTCCTTCCTCTGCCCCAGGAGCACTGGGGACTTTTCTGCTGTCTCTTTCCTGGTAAGTGGGGGTTTCTGGGGCAGGTGCCTCATCTCTTTTTCTTCTACCACAAGCAGAATGTTCTCTAGCAAACCTCAGGTCCCCTAGCAGGTCATTCCGGGGAATGGGGACATAGTATAATCCCCCAGCAGGGCTGCATAGACACTAGCCCAAAGGGATATAAAATAGGAACTTCAGAGGAATCTGAATAAATGAGCTGCCAGCCAAGCTTCCTGCCCTTGGAGATGTCTTGGTTTCACACTCAAAGACTCTTGTCTCCAAGACAGGACAGAAGTCATCTCGTTGGACTCTCCCCTGTACCTCTAAGAAGACAAACCCTTATTTGATGGGCCCTCTCCTGTCTCCTGTGTGATTTGGGTAGTCATTCCCTAAGCTGTGGACATTGGAGCTTTGATAAGATGCTGATGATAATCAATGTTACTTATAATCTTGAAAAGGAAGGGGATAGGAGCATAGACAATTCCAAACAGTGAATTATCCAAAAATCGGTTCTTAGGAATATTTGAAAAAAGCACTGGGTTTTAATTTATTTTATTTATTGCAACTGATTTATCTACTTCTGTTTTGTTGAAATGACTGAGCCCAGGAAGAGGTTGCCTAGGTTCTAGCATTGATAATGAAGATGGAATGAACCAAACACATCCCTTCTTGGGATCCTTCTAGGGAACTAACTCTGTTTATGGCCTGGTCCCCAGGGAAGGGGCCCAAGAAGGGATGCCTGGGAGATCCTTAGGAAAGGGTCATCCTGATGGAGTTCATAACAAACATGAACTTGATATACTGAAATTGGAGTTCAACTTCCTGATATCAAGTCCAAGGAGTGTGTTGACCCTCCTTGTCAGTCTCCTGCCCTAATATATAGGCTTGTTGTGAGCATAAAAAGCATGGGGGGCATTTCTGGGGCCCCAGATGCATATGTTATGGCCCTACCATATGGGTCTACTGTACAGAGCATTCTTTCCTCACCCCATTTCCATCTACACCCTTTGGGCTTTACAGAATGACACTACCAGGGAGAAGGGAGAATGCAAGCAGCAGACTCGGGTCTCACTGGGCAAATAAGGAAGAGGCAGAGCGGTGGTAGGCTGGCAAGAGGGTAGACAGGAAGGCAAGCTGTGGATGGGCAACTCCACTGTGAATGTCCTTATGCTTTCTGACAGACAATCTGATTATTTGTGGTCTGAGATTTATTGGTGTATATACAGATGGCCCTGTGCCTCTTTATAGGTCAGTGTGTCTCTGCACATATTGGACCTCTACTATATGGCCATACTTTGTGGCCCTATGGCTAAAGCTAGGTATGTCACCAGAAAGATCAATAAGCTAGGGAGTTACTCAATACTACAAAAACCAGGCCCACCTGGGTCTTTGGTTTGCTGAGTACAGTGTTTAAAACAAATAAACTAACATGATATCGAATGCCTTTAGAGAGGCATGTGCTTTTGAGGGACAGCCACAGACTCCACCACTCCCTTTGCATCTCACTGGTTGCTTCACATTTACATAATCTGTCTGGCATTGAAGTCTTGATTCTTGATCCTGTGAATTCTGAGGTCAAGGAGATATGCTTCTATTTGCCCAGTGATAAATTGGTTCCTGAATCATTAGCCTCCTTCAGAGACACAGGTTGGGGTCCAACCACCAGATTCTCTGTGGCTGAGGGGTAATGGGAAGACAGCCCATGACTTTTTTCAGAGTCATTTAGGATCCCCTGTACTGAGGGAAGGAAACAAGTCCCATTCTTCTATGAGAGAGAAGCTGAAGATCATACAGGTGACACTGGAACCCCAGTTGCCCCTGTAGAACTCAGAACTCTTTGCACACTGCCTCTTCCCTTTACCAAGTCAGTTCTGAGCTAGAGAACAAACACAGAGACCCTGAAGGACTCATTAATTTCTAGCTGCTGCCCTGACGGGTTTGGCTCAGTGGATAGAGCGTCGGCCTGCGGACTGAAGGGTCCCAGGTTCGATTCCGGTCAAGGGCATGTACCTGGGTTGCGGGCACATCCCCAGTAGGGGGCGTGCAGGAGGCAGCTGATCAATGTCTCTCTCATCAATGTTTCTAACTTTCTATCCCTCTCTCTTCCTCTCTGTAAAAAATCAATAAAATATATTTAAAAAAAAAATTTCTAGCTGCTGTGTCCTGGGCATGGGCCTCTGCCAGAGGGTGGACAGGGGTTTGGCCTGAAGCACTAATGAGATGGCTGTTAGGTAGACTGGTTGCCCAGACAGTCCATTTTGTGGCTCACAGATAGGCAGCTCCCTCTTTCCTGTTCAGCATCACATCAAGCACCACCCATCTTCCTGAAAGAAAGGGAAACTTGGGGGCCTGAAGGAAGGAAGACTCTATTTTGTTCTGGAAGCTTAAAAGAGGTAGCTGGGAATGTGTGGGACTTGATTTGGAGGTGGGGATAGGGTTTGCTCTTAGTCCCTGTTCCACCCTTGCAACCGGCTATGCAGAATTCTCAGTGGACCTTATAGTCCAACAAGTAGTTTTGGTGTGTTTTGTTTTGTTTTAATATAAGTATATCCCAAATATTGCATGGGATATAGTTATGCTAAAATTGTTTGATGTAGATCTGAAATTCAAATTTAACTGGGCATCGTACATTTTACCTGGCATCTTTACTGTGGGGCCCAGCTCTGCCTCATTTCCCCAGAAAACCCTACAGGAAATAGGCCTTCAGTCAAAGGTGGTCTGAGTTCACTAGACAGCTCAAGCTACACTGACAGCCCTTTTCTCTCTCCCTGATTGTGGCCAACACCTCTAAGAGTGGGGCAAGGCTTGGAGTCTGGGCTGACTGACCTGCCTGCCACCCCCCAGCTCTGCCCTGGGAGTCAAAGATCACACCCATTCACCAATCAGTAGGGATGGGCCCTGTTTCATCCCAGCACTGGGCTGTTCAACACGCAGCAGGCAGAGGCAGATCACAAGTGGTAGGCGCCCCTCCCCCCTCAACCCCCAGGCTAACACAGCAGGGGTACCTGAAAAAGAAATTAAAGCACAGAAATTGGAGACATCAAAAAAACATCATCATGGCCCTGGTTGGCTAGCTCAGTTGGTTAGAACGTTCTCCTGATATGCCAAGGTTGCGGGTTTGATCACTGGTCAGGACACAGCCAATGAATGTATAAATAAGTGGAACAACGGATCTCTCTCTCCCTCTCTCCCATTCCTCTCTCTCTTAAATCAATTTAAAAAACAAGAAAAAAATAAAATCAATTGAAAAAAACAAACAAAACATCATCATGGGAAAAATGAAAACTTGTTGACATTTATTGTCAGCTTAGCACTGAATTATACAGTGGAGATGGGGTGGGTCATCTATATAATATGTTTAAGGTTTCTGACCTCTGGAGGTCTAGTCTAGCTCTCCTTCAGGACAGGCCTAACCCTGGGCTGGCCTGGGAGGGGCAGACGGTGGAAGCAGCTCCTTTTTAGCCATAGTCCCCAGGCTCTCTCCTGGGCTCTCCTCCCACCTACCTCAGGTCTCGGCTGGGTCCAGACCCTGGTCCTTCAGGAGCTCTTACTCTGGTAGCCGTTCACCTCCTCCAACGACGCTGAGCTCCAGCCCAGGCTCCATCACCTACTCCAGCACTGCTCAGGCATCAGGCTTGTCAAGCTTGTGTTTAGGCTTCCGTTCCCACTCCTGCTTGGCTTGCTCAGCTTGCTCGGGGCGTCTCCCTACTGAAGAATTATGTTGCATAAAGCAGCCGCCACCATCTTGAACTGGCAGTGAACTTTGCTTTCTACATATAAATACAGATAGCAATCACACCCCAATCAGCACCGAGGCTTCAGGGCATCATCTCAGCAACTCTAACTTTCCCATTACGATAATGTGATTTTCACTCAGTCTATAATATCACCAGCCATGAATAAAGCAACTGGCTCTCTCTGTCTCTCTCCTCCCTCCCCCCTTTCTCTGCCTGTCTCCTACCCTTCTCATTCTCCTTTCTTTTCCTCCCTCACTCCCTCCTCTTCTGACTCTCTCTGCAACCCTTCTTGGTATCTGTGTCCATCTCTATTTCTGCCTCTCTGAGCATCTCAGCCTTTCTCTCCCAGTCTCTCCCTTCTTCCTTCATCCTCTGGGACTCTCATTCCCTAAATACTAATACTAGGGATTTTCAGTGCCTTGAGGGCTCAGTTAAATTCTGCTCCCCAGCTCTGCCATCATCTGCCTTTGCCTGAAGGTGAGAAACTCTGCTGCGGGTTTGGAGGTGGTGGGGTCAGCCTGCAAGGCTTTGGGTAGGGTGAGGAGATGGGGAGGGGAGACTAGGAATTGGCTTCTACTCTCCTCTCTCCCTCATTTCTTAGGTGCCAGCATGGCTCTCTGCGAGGGGAGGATCCTGGAGGCTCTGGTTTTCTAGATATTGGGGCCCCCAAACCCAACCAGATTCCAAGTGCCAGACTATTGTGAGTAGATATAGCTGGTGAGAGGGTGGTCTGGAGAGGCCTGGGAGAAAAGAGGAATTAGCTCAGCCTTCTAGGGTCACTTCTGACTACCCTGGGCCCTGAACTTGGCAGAGCTATCTAGACTGGAACTGCCTTGCCAAGACATGGGATAATAGCCCACAGACAGCCTTAATCAAGGTATCAGCCACCTTATCAGAGCTCCTGGAAAGGTTTCTCTTGCCTTCAAGGACATTCTCCAGGATGGTAGTGGTGCTGATGAGGGGATTGTCTGTACCTCTGGTCATTCGTTTATCCACTCCCCTGGGTTTGCATCCCTGTTCTTCCACTGATTAGCTTTGGGATGGTGAACAATGCTCTTAACTTCTCTAAGTCTCAGTGTACTCATCTATAAAAAGGAAATAATAGCACTTATCTAGTGAATAAAGGAATGTATATAATGTGCTTAAAAGTACTTGGCACATTGTTAAATGTCAGCTATTATTATTGCTCTTAGCAAATATTGAATGATCATCGGTTATGTGTGTTATGCAGTACACTTTGGTGCTTAAGAGCCTGGGGCTTTGGAGTCAGATGGTCTGAATTTGAATCCTAGCTTAACCATTTACCAGCTTTGTCACCTTGGAAAAGTCACTTAGTCTGGCTGAGATTGAGTTTCCGCATCTGTAACAGGAATAATAATAGTCCCTACTTCAGAAGGTTGTTGTGATGGTTACTCAGGCTAATTGAGTACTTGGCACAGTGCTGACATATGGCAAGGGCTCCAGGAATATTAGCAAGTAAGGGTCGGGCATGGCAGATCCAGTCATAAATGAGGCCAACACTGCCCTGGGTGTCCTGGAGACCATGTTTTGTCTGTGCGCTATTATCTGGGCCCCTGACTTTTTCTATTGCTCAAGACCATGGATGGTCTTGACCTTTCACTTGAGTGGAGGATAAGGGCTTGCTTTAATTTCCCTGGCTGTAAGAACTGCACTTTTTAGCTGCCCACCTGCCTGGAGTGGGACTAGGATTTCTGCCTAGCCCCTTGCCTGGGCAAGGATGGGGAGAAAAGGTGCTCCCTTGGGCAGGGGTGACAAATTAGAATCAGACCTCTACATTTCTGTATTTCTAAGTGTTTGTGGGTCTTGTTTGCTTGCTTGCTTTTAGTTTTGCTTGGTTTCTCTCTGTAGGTTCCTTTGGAGGCATTCCAGCCTGATCTCAGATGAAAGAGGGGAAAGAAGACTCTACTCTCACCTTGGCTGGGCCACGAAGGGGCACCAGGTGTTATGGCAATCAGAGCTCCTAGTTCTAGGGCCTGGAGAAGCAGGCCCACAGGAGGAGCCTAGGGGCACAGTGGCTGGCCAGTGGCTTATTTGGGTCTCGTCGCTCATACCTTGCCTCTCTGCTTGGCTCTAGGAGGAAGGAAGCTACCTTTCAAACCCAGAGCCTAAGCCAAAGCATTCTTAACCAAGCACTTAAGCCAATAAAACCCAACAGTCTGTAAACTCCCTACAGGATTTGGAGTCCCCTCTCCTCCCGACCCACTCCACTCCTCAGAGACAAGTAAGACACGGCTTATGCCTTCCAGGTGATCAAAGTCCCACGGGGGAGACAGGCATGAAAATAAAGAAGTGAAATATAGAGTGAGAGATAATATTAATAGATGTGACTACAGGGTGCAAGTAGGGACACAAAAGGAGTGGTCAGTTCGACCTGAGTAGTCAGGTAACACTAGTGCTTCAGCTAATTTGTAAATGTGGGCAAAATGGGAAAGGAGAAAGCAGGAAGGGTATTTAAGGCAGGGGGAATAGCATATGCAAAAGCCTTGAGGGGTCAAACAGCCTGGCACATTTGGAGAACAGAAGTACAGAGGTTGGGGTAGAGAGGTTACCTTTGAAGAGGCCAATGGAAGGGGACAAATAGTAAAAGGCCATATGATGTTGTATTTTTATCCTGAAGGGCTTTAACAGTGGAATGATTTGCATTTCAGAAAAATAACTCTGAGGTTGATGGAGAGGATGGGGCAAGGGTGCAGCCAAAAAAGCTAAAGGCTGTTGCTCATGAGAAGGCTGTTACAATTGTACAAACAAGAGACAGAGGACCTGAGTTATGACAGTGGTGGTGGAGATATTGATGAGTGAGATTGGAGAGAACTGTACAAGGGAATGGACAGATTTTTATACCTGATTGGATGTGGGAGGTGATGAGGGAGAGGATACCTGGATGACCACCAGGTTCTTGCCTTGGGTGAATGGTTGGAAGCGACGGAAATGGGGAATAGAAGAGGTGGAATAAGTTTGGGGAGAGTAAGATACTGAGTTCTGATTAGGACATGTACTTGGGGGTGGGGAAGATCTGGATTACATCTTTGTAAAGATATCCAGGAAGTTAAGAGACTATTGAGAACAACTAAATCTCCATACATTAAGAAATTAAAATGTCTGGTAGGGAGTTTATAATACGTGTGTGGCATTTAAGAGAGGTCTTGTCAGCGTATATGGATTTGAGAATTACCAGCATATCAATGATAATTAAGGCCATGGGAAGGAAGTCAATTACTTGGGAAGACAGGTAAGGAGAGAAAAGGGCCAAGAGTAAAGTCCTAGGGAGTATCAACAATTAGAGGAGTGGTTTTCAACCTTGACGGCACATTTGGATCAGCCAGGAAATTTGAAAAACACTAGTGTCTGGCCTCCACCCCAAGCCAACTAAATCTGAATCTCTAGCAGTGAGCTGTAGAAGTTCCCTGGGTGATTCTAATGATGGAATTGGGGCTGAGACCCACTGATTCAGAGGGAGGGTAGGGGAATGGGGCTAGCAAAGGACACTGAGAAGGACTGTTCAGGAAGATAGAGTTTCCAGAGGGGAGAGTTCCAAAGCATTAAATGATGCAGAATAAAAATGGTTAACCCCTACCCAGCACTTGTGCTGTGTCAGGGACTTTACATGAATTCCCAGAGATCCTGTGAGGCAGGTACTATTACTATAATTGCTATTTAAAATATAAGAAACTGAGGCACAAGGATGTTAAGTACTTGCCCAAAGTTACACGACTAGTAAGCAGAAACCTGGATTCAAGCCCTCCCAGGCCAATGACGAGTCTGTGCTCCTAAACTGAGCTAGGCTGCCTCTCCTGCAGAGGCTGAGTCAGGTTAGCACTGTCCATGGCTTTAGCAGTTAGCTGGTCAGTATAACCTTCAAGGCTGGCAGCTCTCTTCTTCTCCTTTCCCTTCTTTCTGTCTCCCCTGTTCCTTTACTCTGTCACTAAGGCAGCTAGCTGCATCTTACCTCCTGGCCTTCTCCTGGCTGACGGAGCTTGGTGGAGCTGGTTCTCCTCGCTCTCTCTGGGTGAGACAACAGAGTGTGGCCCTGAAAAGGGTGGTAACAACTGTGGACACCTGGCTAGTAGCCTCTTCATTTACCAGGTTGAACTGAGCATCCTGTTAAGTCTCCATGGTCTGGGAAGTGGTGGGGAGTTGAGTTGATGCAGAAGAAAGAGAGTAGATGCAGAGATAGACCTTGAAGAGGAAAGAGACTGGAACTTGTATTCACATGGGGGGGATATGAGCATAATCAAACACCTAGGACGCCCTCATGCATAGCTCCTGTCTGACATTACCAGGCCCTGGAGAGAGCAGTCATTCTCAACCAGCCTGCATGTTAGAATTACTGGGGAGAGGGCTTCAGAAAACTCTGACACCTCCAAAACAATTGAATCCGAATCTCTTGGGGTGGGGGAGGGGCAGGCATCGGTGGGTTTTGCAAGCTTCCCAGGTGATTCTAATGTGTAATCAGAGTTGAGAACCACAAACCTCAAGAAAAGAGTTCTGGATAACTATAAAAGACCCTGCTGCTAACCTTAGCGTTGTCATTTCCTAGCTGGTTGGTCTCGGGCAACCTCTTTGAGCCTCAGTTTTCTTATATCTGTAAAGTGGGGGTAGTAATCTTGACTCTGCCTATATAAAAGTTGTTGTGATGCTCAGGTAGATTGCTGGATGTGATCTATTTTGTTAATTAAATAGGGCAATTATATACAAGTGAGGTGGAATTAACCAATACAGACACTATACTACAAATAAGCACATGTGTTCACTTGGCATAGGTAGGTGCACTTGAGTGAGTACACACACACACACACACACACACACACACACACACACACACCGGACAGCTACTGGTTGAGTTGTGAAAGCAGAGCTGCGGTTTTCTAAAGATGGCCTTTTATGTTTTTAGCCTTCAGAATATGCCATTAAAATATGGAGAGATGATCTGGTGTGTGTGTGTGTGTTTAAATGATTGCTAACGTGCGGCATCATTTGAGTCCGCCTGTCAGCCTATCAGAAACGTCATCTATAACCTTCACTGTTTGCAGCTTAATCTCCCCTGCCTCCCCGCGGGCCCTGTTCTGACATTTTAAACCCCATAAATGACAGTAGTGCTCTAAGCCATTTTGAAAAAAGCCAAGCATTTGGAAAAAACACACATAGAGACAATACCCCTAAAATTTCCCTTCCCCTGAACACATGTTCACTCACGCTCATAAGTGGAAATACACACATGTTCTCCCCCTGTACTGGCCAGTTTGGGAGAAATCATAGATACTGGCCAACATAAGTGCACATGTGTGGCAGCAGGACAAAGATGTATGAACACACAGCCCTGTATCTGGTGCCCGGGCATGTGCTCCAGCGTACACAGGACACCTTTCTGCTCCCAAGTCCCATCCATTCTTCAGCTCATTGGCCTTGAAAGAGAATGGAAAAACCCTGGGTCCTTAGAGGGCTGGTGCTGGAAGCAATAGAGTAACATGGGAGGCTCCCCAAATCTTTGAATTTAGTGTCCAGAATGGATGTACATTAACAGGCTCTTAGAAAGCCCATGGGTAGAAGGGAATAACAGGCAAACTGCTTTCCACCCTACCAGCAACCAGATAGCTCACCACATTTGGGGAACTAGAATGAAAAAAGAAAACCCAGAGATAGTTATTAAAGAGATGAGCATGTGAGTATAGAAAGACACGGTGTAAGATATTGACAGTAAGCTCCATAAAGGCAGGGACCTATCAGCTCCTGGCTTTATCCCTAGGGCCTGGCACAGGGTCTACAACATGCCAGAGACCCATCAATACTTTTTGAATTAATGACTGAAAGAACATTTAAGCTCTAGAATAAGTAAGTGGTAAGAAGAGAGAGAGAGAGAGAGAGAGAGAGAGAGAGAGAGAGAGCGCGCCTGTGATGGAGAATGATGAGAGACAGTTTCTTAGAAGAGATGACCCAATCTGGGACTTGAAAAGAGGGGCCCACATCACCTCTGATACCTATTTGTTCCAGAGTAAATGGCTGACTTTTCCTGCTTTGGACTACCTCTGACTTCGCAGCAAGATCTCCCCACTCAAAGATAAGACAAACTCCCAGATAAAGTGGGAAATAATAGCACTGGTGAATTAGGATTACCTTTGTGCAGTCCTGGGTCATTTTCCTGAGCTGGTAAACTTTCCTTCTTGGGTGCAAGGCATGTGTACTAGCAGAAGGTAGTACAGCCTCTGGGCAGCCCTGCTTGATCCTGAGGGCCTCTGTGGACTCTCTGTGGCAGGGCTGACTCCTCCCACCACTTCCAGTCATCATGCACTTTAAGGAACTTATTTCCAGGGCAACCAATTCACTTGTCAGCAAGTGAAGGCTGTGATGTCAGGATGGGGGTGGGGTGAGAAAGCTCCATTCCCCACATTTCTGGCTTCCTACTCAGGGTCTTCAGCCTTGCAGGGAAAGCTCCAAAAGAGATGCAGAAGCTGCATTCCTGAGGAGCACAGGTTCTAGATTGGGGTCCAAGAGTAGGGACTGGGTTGTAGATCTGATTCACTTGGCAGTGTCCCTATCTGCCAGTCTACTCCAAAATGCTGACAAGGCTGTGGGCCCAGTAGTGGACAGTGTGAGCACACATAGAAGGGTAACACTGTAGGAGACCATTGCCCATGGCCCTCCCTATCTTCTAGGAAAGATGGATCCTTGGCTTTTTCTTTTTTCTTTTGGGGACCTATAAACAAGGTACAGAAGGAAGCCTTGGCTCAAAGGGGAAGAGACTCTGTTCTCAGGCCTCACTTGAGACCTGTTGCTCCCCCTCCTCCTAAGGCTGGATGCTGTAGTCTATGGGAGGAAAGTACTAGTTTTAAGTTCAGGGGTAGGGAGCCCAGCTAGGAATGCATCCTGAGAGTGTAGGAGAGATCATCCATGGGTACTTAGCTCATTTATTCTTGGAGCAGAGAATAAGATGTGGGTAACAGAACTCCAGAACTTTGAACTCCTAGTTCAGCGATTTTCAACCTTGTTCATGTCATGATACACATAAACTAATTACTAAAATTCTGCGGCACACCAAAATATATATTTTTTGCTGATCTGACAAAAAATAGTTAAAATTTTGATTGATTTACAAGAAGAAGAACAACAACAATAAATAATAATAACCTACCCTTTTTGCTCCAAAGTGACTTTTAAAAAAATCAGGTGCCTATACTTGTACATAAGGATTTTTGATACCAAGAATTAACCAATCAGATAAAACCTGATTATGCAACGTGACCAATAAGATTCAACTCTATTATATTACCTATAAATTTATGGTTCAAGATAGGGCATTCATACCGGATGACTATTGTTGTGTTGGCTGTTGTCTTTTTTTTTTTTTATTTGACAAGCTAAGGGAAAAGAGGTCAGTACCCCTGACTAAATAGTCAGATATTGCATGTTTTAAAAATTTTTGCATCACACTGGAATGCTTCGGCACACCAGTTGAAAATTGCTGCCTTAGCGCTGGCCAGGTAGCTCAGTTGGTTAGAGCATCATCTTTGAGACTATGGCTGGACTTCGTGACGGGTAGTCTGGCCAATTTGGGAAGGTCATTTTAACCAGAAGATAAAAGGCAGAATGCAAAGAACTTTGTCCTTAGAAGAAAAAGAAGGCTGGGCATTCATTTACTGGACTTCCTGACCAAAGTATGCTAAACATCACACCAGCTGGGCAGGCCCTGCTGTGAAGACAGTGAAGAGGACAACATGATGATGATTATGATGATAAACAGCAGCAGCTATTCTTTTCACTGCATGTTACTTTACAAAACATCCTCACAGCAGCCCAATTGGTAGGTAGGGCAGGCATTGTCTGCAGGTAGGGTCTGGAAGCAGACGCTGGGATAAAGAGTATTATGCAAGAGCTATATGGGGCATGCCCTTGGGATCATCACCAAGAGCAAGGGGAGGAACTAGAAAGACAGACTGGCCAGAGGGAAAAGGTGGGCTGTGCTGTAGTCTCAAAAAAAGGTCTTAGCCAACCACAAGTGGGGCTATAAGGCTGGGATGGCCCTTTTGAACAGTTGCAGTTGGGGAGAGGTTCTGGCTGCCCAGGGAAAGGGCATTGCCTTAGGCAAGGCAGCCCTCTGCAGCAGAGACAAATCCAACAAAGCCTGACAGGTCAGGACAACAGCTGGGGAACGTCCTTCAGTACTGAGGGGATCCGGCATTGCACCTCGGCCCCCACCACAGCAATTATCACTCTCCTTTTGAAGATGAGGAAATTGGAGTTCAGAGGGATGTGATGACCTGCCTCGTCATACAGCTATCATGCAAGCAGAATTAAAGTTTCAGCATCGAAGACTTAGTTTTGGCTTCAAAGTGAAGGGCTTTGTGTAAAACTCATCCGGTGTGACTGCCTGAATAAATCATTAAGGGAACCCTTGACCTGGGCTCCATGGAGGACAGGCAGTTTGAGCCGAGGTTGCCCTGGGTGGGGAGTTGAATAGGGAATCTCAGTGCATTATCCCCATAAGAGAGTCAGGCTATAGAGACCCTGTGCCAGGCCTTTGCTGGTTCTACCAAGGTCCAGGGAGCCTCCTCCCCTTTTGGAAAGTGGAAACTATGGCCTTAATCCCTTTCAGCTCAGAGGCCTCAAAGCTGGCTGATCTGGGTCACTAGAGAAATTTTCCTGACAGATGTGTCAGATTGACCAAAAGATAAGGGGCCTTGAGGAGATTATTCTGTCTGTTTGATGCTGGCCCCAAAGCCCTCAAGGAATGGAACCCTTGGGAGCTTCTGGAAGGGGGTAGAGCCGTCAACAGGGGTCCAGCAATGATGTCCTTGGCCAGCCTCAGGGGCAACCAGCTGCCTGGGGAAGGCCTGGTAGAAGACACTTGCTGAGGGACTGACAGAGGGGAGAGAAGGTGTGGATAAGGTGACAGAAGGTGATAAATATCAAGGTGGAGGCCAAGAGAATAGGGACGAGGTTGGCTCTCTCAGAACCAGCCACTCCCACAGAAACAAACTGAAGTCTGGGCTTGCTTGCAGGCTGCTGGGCTGGGCCATCTAGGTGTCCTATTAAGGATTTTGGAAGTTACTGAAGAGTGTTATGTACATATGGGGTCGGGGAGGTGGCCATAACATGAGCAGATGAGTGTGGGAAATGGAGTAAAGGGAATCCATGCCCCTCCCTCACCTTCACATTGCAATTGCTAGGTCCACAGGCTGGGAGTGACAATGGTTGTTGCTTTCATTTCTCTCCAGAGTCCCTGGCTAGGAGGCGGGAAAGAGCTGAGCTGCCACTGGGAAAGGACCCAGAGATGCAAGACGCAAAGGGATAGGAACCTAAGGGCAGCTCTGGAGTCTCTGCTAGGGAGACTCAGAGGACCTACCAGCCCCTACCCAGTTCCTCTTTTGCCCTGAGGGCAATGGACACATGCTCCTGGGATCAGGCCCTTTTTCTGGGGGTCAAGACTGAGTGGCCACAGCTTCTACCCAGGAGACTCTGATCAGAACGGAATTTTGTTGTTGTTTTTTTAAAACTCTGCCACCTTGCCCTAACCGGTTTGGCTCAGTGGATAGAGCGTCAGCCTGCGGACTCAAGGGTCCCAGGTTCGATTCTGGTCAAGGGCATGTACCTTGGTTGCGGGCACATACCCAGTAGGGAGTGTGCAGGAGGCAGCTGATCGATGTTTCTCTCTCATTGATGTTTCTAACTCTCTATCCCTCTCCCTTCCTCTCTGTAAAAAAAAAAAATAAAATATATTAAAAAAATAATAAAACTCTGCCACCTTGCCCCTCCCCACTTGCATATTTCCCTTCATGACCTTGTGACTCCTCCATTAGGTCTCCTTTCTTCTTGCTTCAAGAAAAAGCCAGGCGGGGAGGGATGGGGACCAGGGAGGGAGGCGAGGCGGTGGAGAGGCTGAGCCAATCGCGGGTCTGCAAGGTGCAAAGCAATCAGCGGAGCCGCTGGTGAGCGGGGTCACTCAGTAGTGTGCACATCAGGGTGAAATCCTTTCAGCTCTTCGCCAAACCCCTAGTGAAAGACAATCAGGCTCGCTGTCACCGAGCTAATTCTGTCTATATAAAAGCAGTAATGAAATTCACGGCAGGATTACCCTCTCCATCCAATGGGCCAGCGTCGTGGTGACATATCTCTCTTATTGCCCGAATGTAACACACCATCTAATTTACGTCGTGTAGCGAGCAGGAATGAAATGTTCATAAAGAATTGCTGCATCTCGTCACCTTAACTGCGGCCCGGGGCTCTGAGGCATCTGTCAGGGAGAGGAGCAGGAGGAGGGAGGGAGGGCGGGGCTCAGGAAGCAGCAGCCAGGGGCAGGGGTTCTGGGGGTTGTTGTTTCTTAATAGGGTGAAGTGGAGGCAGAGGGAGGCAGCGGCTGGGGCAGGGTGAAGAGAGAAGTAGGAATTGGGGGGGGGGCCATGGCGGGCTTTGGGAATGCCAGGATAAATAAGGCTAGGTTGAAGTGGTCTGGAGGGATCATTTGAAAGTCTGTGTAAGTCTGGGGAGCCAGAGAGTCTGAGAATATGAGTGTTTGGGTTTGGGTGAGTTTGGGAGGATAAATGAGTGCTGAAGTGGCAAGGGCCTTGGTTGGGAAAATGACTCTCTAGATACTGTCAGATACCATGGGGCCCCTGGTAGTCTCTCTCAGTCTCTGGAAGTGGGAATCTATCCACATCTGAAGGCGATCAGAACCAAACTCAACTGAGGACAGGAAAGGAGACCTTTTATAGAGGTGACAGACACTAGGAGCAAGTTCTGCAAACCTAGGAGTTATTCATGGGTCCTTCTGTTCCCTCATCTGACACTGTAGGACCCAACCATCAGAGAGCCCTTTCACCTCCACTCTAAAGTTTCCCACTCATCTTTTTCATCTCCGCTACCCGAGACCAAGGCCACACCACGTGTTGCTTAGCTAACTCAACACCCTCCTGATTGGTCTCTCCATGTGTCCTCTTGCCACTTCAACTCAGTCAGGTAGTGGCCATGTCACTCAACTTCAAACCCTGTGATGGTGTCCCCTTGCTCTTAGGATAAAGACCAGAACCCATTTCTAACTTCTCTGCTCCACTTTCCCAATTAGAAATTGTTCTCCAGCCATATTGGCCTTTTCCTGTTGTCTGAATGTGCTGTGTTCTAACAGCCACTGGGGCTGTGCACATAGGGTTTCCTGTCCTTGGAAGACTCCACCCCAACATGGCCTCAACTCCTACTCCCACTTCAGATGTCAGCTGAAATGTTGCATCCTGGGGAAGCTTCTGTTAGTTCTTCTTCGTGTGCTGTTTTAGCATCATTTACTTCCTTTTATGAGACAGACCACACATTGTAAGGATGTGTTTCCTTTTGCGATGATTTTGTTACAGCTTGTATTCTCCACTGGACTCTGAGCTCCATGAGGGCAGGGGCCATGTCCATTTTGCTCCCCATGATATCTCCAGCACTTGGTACAGTACCCGAGGACATTGTAGGTGCTTGGTAAATATTCATGGAAGGAATGAGGAGGCTGCACAACCATTAGAAACCCTGATCCTTCCTTCTTTCATTCATTCATCAAACATGAACTGAAGGCCTCCTGTGTACCAGGCACTGTCAGAAACACTGTGGCCACAATGCCAAACAAGTGAAGACACCGTCCTTGCCCTTGAGTCCTTGCCTATTCACAGTCCAGGGAGGGAGACAGACAAGCAAATAAGGCCACTGTGGTGCTAAACCTGTCCTGTGCTGCTTCCCTCCAAGAAGAGCCACAGCCCAGAGCCCTCCATCAGGGTCACCTATGAGACATGGCTGGCCTTCTAGAGACATACAAGTTCCCCCTAAGTTTCCCCCAGATATAACTCAGCCACCTTTGGGGGGAAATTAGCAAAAGAAAGGAACTTTATTAAAAGAACCATCATTGGAATTCTCTTGCTAGTGATCATAACAAGAAGCATTAATTGAGAATCAACTATGTGTTAAGCACTTAGTCTCATGTAATCCTCACAACTGTGACATCTCAGTATTATTATCCCTGTTTTATAGATGAAGAAACTTATGCAAACTGAATTTAAATAGCTTGCTCAGAAAAGGTCAAACACCTGGCCCACAATAGATGCTCAATAAATATTTATTGAGTCAATGAATAAATGAGAAGCTAATAAGTAGAGAGGTCAGGAGTCAAATCTAGACTTTCTGGCTTCAAAGCCCCTGATCTTTCTACTATTTCAGGAAACTATTTTTGGACTCTCAGGGTCTGGTCAGAATTAGAGAAATAACCAGAGGTTTGATTCAGGATCCATGCTTCCCCCTAACCCAGACCCTCATCTTTCCACCTATAACCTTCCCACAGATGTACAGGACACCTCAGACACCAGGCCTGGCCAGGGCAGGAAGACCAGGTTTAGGGAAGACCATCTGGGGAGATGCCTATAAGGCAAACCCTTTCCAATCTTACGCTGTCCTTCTTCCAACACCCCAGGCTTGGGTTAGCTTATCAAGAAGTCTGGGAAGGGGTCTTCTGGGAGATGGAAAATCAGTCCCATGTGTAGAATTAGCCACATCTTGTAATGTCCTTTGTGCCTAAGATATGTGGTCCTTTCTCATGAATTCAGGGATATTTACTTACCACATGATATATATCCATGTGTGCATGTTATGTTGACATGTGTTCAAGTATGTTTACACCTGTATCAATAAGCTCATCCTTTCATTAGCTCTCTCATATCCCAATGGTTTATATTCTGTGTATCCAGTCACCTGAGTCTGTACCCTGAAGTTCCCTCCCCACATATATGTATGGATACGTGTCCCTGTAGTTTCCATTTCCTCTTGCTTTTATCCTCCACTCCTAGAAACCATATGTGACCTTCCAGCTAATGCTGCCAGGCCACAGAGTTGGACTGTGTACCATGTGCTTCTTCTTATTTTGAGAAATATTCTACTCCCTGGCAGTGGGTAACTTTCTCTTTATCAAAGAGCTAATGCATAGATATATCATCAAAGAGATAATATATTCCTGGCATATAGTCATCTCTCAATTCATGTTAGCTATTAACATTATTATAGCTCATTCATCCTCCCTGACCAGAGGGCATCCCTCCTTCTCCCCACAGCCCTTCTAGGCCTGGAAGTACAAGTACCCATATCCACTCCTGCCAGGGAGCTATGTGAGGCTTGGTGCACTCACAAGGATCTCCTGGGGTTAGAGGGCTCCAGGCCATTGTCATCTATATCTCTCAGTAGGACAAAAGTCTCACACACCCCAGGCAGGCAGGACTCATTCCTATTTTTTAAACCCCATAAAGTAAGTCTCAGGAGTCTCTTTAGACATTGCATCCAAAACCTTAAACTTCTGAGACACAGGTTGTTTCCTAAAGCCATTCTTCTGCAGCTGACACCTTTTTTTCTGAGGTCAGACCTGAGGCCAGACCCACTGGCCAATACCCACCAGAGAAGAGCAGTTTCAGTCAGGACACCTGATAATCCTAACATACTTATTTTGGCCCAAGTGACCTACCCTCCTAGCTAGTGATTGGTTTTGTGGCTCTGCCAGGAGCTGACATTCTAAACCAGACCCACTTCTTCAGGTGAAGCAAGATATCATTGAAGTTGGATGGATACAGAGCATTCAGTAAGCAGGAGCAGGGGAGGAGAGAAATGAGAGAGGGAGAACACAATTGTAGCAAGGAGTCAAAATTCTCCAGACAATATCTGTCCTTAAATTGGCATAAGATATTCTTTTCTGGGTCTGTGGAAACCCAAGAGTCTGCACCTAGAGGTGTATTAAGATTAAGTTTTGCTTGATTGTCTTTGGGCAGGCAGGAGGGGGATGGAAAATTCTATGGAACAGATAAACTAGAAGAGGTTGGAGATGGATTAAAAATTGGAATCCAATCCTGTCAATGTGTTTATTTGATTTCCACACTTTCCTATCTCCTTTATTCCCAGTCCTCTCTCCCCTTCCCCCAGACTGACATACATGATACCCTGATGGCTATTTCAGCTGCAACCTTATATATCCAGGGAAGCCTGAGCTCCCCAGCTGCTGGCCAGCTCTGATCCCCTAAACCCAGAGGGACCAACTGGTCAGAGTTCTCAGGGATGGCAGATCCCAAGTGCAAATTTGGCTTCTGCTACCAACAGACTCTGATCTTATCCAGATCACTTGACTTTTCTATGTATTAATCTTAATAGTAGCCTCCTGTTCCCCCTTCACATACACCACCCCAGATGATAATATGAATCATCCTGAATTTCTTAAAAAACTATTATAGAAATTCACCTTTCCATTTTCCATCATAATTACCAGATCAGAATATAGTTTCCAGGAGGATTAGTTTGGCCTTGGGTGGGCCAGTCCTCTTCACTGCTGGCCAGGACAGCTGTTCAGTCATCGGCCAGCAGGGCAGAGTGAGAGTGGGTCAGTGTAGCTCAGCCCTGCTGCTAAGTGTGTGACCTGCTATGATAACAGCAAAAATAATTTTCCAGCCTCCTTGCTTGTCTGAGGGCTTTGTGAGTGCCTACAGATACTAGATGGTTTAAAACTGTACCAGCAGAAAGCAACAATCAGCATCCAATCTCCTTGGAGTTCAGTATGAAGGTGAGAGGATGTCTAGCGTGTAGATAAAAATGAAAGGCCCTCAAAATGGAGACTAATTGATGACTTGAATAGATGGGCATAAATTCCTGTTAAATATGGCTCAGTCTCCTTGCTCTCCAGGCCCATCTAAAGCCAGAAATTTGGTTTGGTGGTCATTACCTGCTTGGTGTCATTAAATTTCCTGGTAATCGGCAGGGATATGTAATTATGCTGTAGTTAGTGATTGTTCACTAAGTAAACCCTTGGTGTAGTTACCATGTAAGTCAACGGTATTTACAGGATATTTTTTCTGCCTGTAACTCAAAGCCTTACCGAAACAAATTGGAATTGCCTTCTGGAGGCCGTTGTTATAAATTACAGACCCAACATCTGTCCACATCTGCAATGTCTAGACAGCCTGTCTCAGCTACAAGAGAGGAGAGAGATGAACGGGGGAAAACGAGGGAGACGTGAGGAGTGGCAGAGGGAAATCTCAGGTTCATGCAATTTTTCTCTTCAGAGGTTTGCCTAAATGAATCTTGTGCTAACTTCTGAAATGGACCTGAATCTTCAGCAGCCCAACGCCAAGCTCTGAAGAGTTCAGGGCCTGATCATCACCCTGGATGTGCTGGCAATGCAGCCACTTCTGTTGGGCCACATCTCTGCCCTGGCAGGCTCTCAGAGGTCACAGTGGGGCCTGGAAGATGGAGTTACAAATACAGACACTGACTACAGCCACATCCGGAGAGTTGGCTGCTTCTCCAAATTCCCTCCATCTCATTTCCTGCTGCTCCCTGACTCTCACCCCGACCTGGCTCAGCTTTTGGGGGTGAGGCATTCATTTGCCTGCCTTTCCTGTGGTCCCTCTCCTGCATCCACGATAAGGAGCCTGCCCGTCAGCTGAGTGATTGTATTTTTTTACAGTTCCTAGCACAAACCTTCTCATTTATATGTAAAGCAGCCATTAGTCATAGCTCCGTTCCCACACACTGCCTGATGTACAATCACATTTTGCAGCGGATGAATCTTTCCACACAGCTGCTCTGCTATGAATAATCCGTCTCCAGGCCCATAAATCAGAAAAAAATCATGCACCTCGTTCGCCTGATCCTTACACAAAGTCATATATTTTACATGAGGACGAGCTAAATATTCATGAGTCTTAAAGGCTTTTTTCACAGGCACTTGTTGGGGTTGTCTTCTACTATTGTGGGGATACTAAGGCTGTATTTAGAGAACTAGGGATTTTAGAGAGGAGAGAGGAAGAGGAGGAAGGACAGAATGCGTGTGTCTATGTGGGTGAGTGTGTGTGCGTGTGTGTTTGTGTGTGTGTGTGTGTGTGTGTGTGTGTGTGAGAGAGAGAGAGAGAGAGAGAGAGAGAGAGAGAGAGAGAGAGAGAGATATTGATTGAGATTCCAAGCTTATCTTTTAGACTAGGAGTCATGTGGGACAAAGGATGCATATTTGAGGTCTTAAAAATGTGATAAATACTTGTTTACCTGAGCTTCCCTCCTGCTCAGAGCCATGGATATTGCCTCCCTGACTTTCAAGGTCATTACATGAACCTTTGCTGTCTGACCTGTGCAGCAATGATTGTGGCCCTTCTCTGTGCAGGGAGTTGCCTGGGAGTCCCACCCTCATTAGATAAAATCAGAATTTGGGGGGAGGGAGGGGAAACTGGGAAATGAGCAGATACAAAGGAAATCTACTCTGATGCTAACAAAGCCTCTGACCTACACACAACTTCAGGCTCCAGCAGCTTCCTGGAATTTTATGTATACCCCATTCTGGTTCCAGAGAACATTTAAAGCGGCTTTCTTCACCCTTGACTTTTTCTCTGTCCCCTGCCTATCTCCTTCCACTCACCCTCTTAGCTTCCCAGGCTCTGATCACTACACTCTCTGTCTACGGTGTCTGCTCAGGTGGCCCAAGTGCCCTGCCAGGAATACTCTGCCTGCAATGCTCCTTGAAATCTCTTTTACCCCAAATGCAAAATTGAACCCCTCCAAGAAGACTCATTTCACTAAACAGAGGAGAGGGAGTTACTTGCTTTGCCCTATAAGCCTCCTCTCCCCTACCCGCCTCTTCCCTAGCTAAGCACTCATCACACCAACCCCTCTGCTGGCAGGTGCTTTTTCATTTTATTCTGGCATTCGCTCAGCATTTGTCTGTGTGTTCAGTGGCGCTATCTGTCTGACTCATTAATGCCATGGTCTGCAGTGATGATGATGATGTGCCCTCACTTCCCGTGGAAGCACAGGAAATACTTCTTCCTGGGTTCGCTGACAAGATTAAGGGAATATTTCTAGGTAGAGATTTTTGGATTTAGCTTTATATCTAGAAACACACATAAACCCTCAGACCCTTTTAATCCCTTGGTGGATAACGACAATGCCTTGGGTTCCGATGAAGAATTGTTCACAAATGAAGAACTGTAGCAAAACTGCAGTAGCACCTCCAATGGGAAAATCACTTCTCTCTAATAGATGGGCAAACTGAGGCATAACCTTGGCAAATTACTTTCTCAAAGCTAACCAACAGGAGCTGACAGGAAGCTGCGTTACATCCGAGTTAACTTTTGTGATTTTGACTCAGGGCATCAAGTTGTTTCCATCAACCACCCCCCACCCCACCCCCAGGGCCAAAGGCCAGAATTCAAAGCCTTTTCTCATTTCTCTGAGTTCCTCAGGTTGACCTACTCTGCTGGCCCTTGCTTCTCCCACTCTCAGCCCACTCCTATAACGTTCAGAAAGAATTAAGTGAAAAACCCCCGCCAGAGAGGAGGAAAAAGTCCAAACAATCACAGATGGCAGACTCGCAAATTTAATTTAAAATCATTCTTTATTATCCAAAATATTAAAATTAAAGCTAGAATGCCCAAAGGAAAACACAGATTAAAACCCCCTATGTTTCACAGCCTCTTCCTCAGGGGGTCCCAAAAACACTGAGTGAGAATGCTTTGAAAGGAAAGCAGGAGTGCAGGAGTAAAGAGCCAGCTGTAGATCATTGAGCCAAACACTTGGTGACTGACCCAATCAGCTTCCCTTAAAGCCAAACACCAACTGTTTCATATGCAATTAATGACTGCCCTGGCAAATGAAAGTGCATCAAGTCATCACAGGCATCTCTGAATGAGAAGACACACAGCAGTCACAGGTAGCTCGTCCCTGGCATCTACATAATGATATTACCAGGCTAATCTAGGCTCAGAGATTTAATTCTGCAAACACCATGCACTAAATATTTATATTCATAAAATGGCTAAGGAAAAAAAAATAAAAGCTCACATGCTGCCTCTAGGCTCCCTGTTTGTCTAGAATAGGCTGCTGTCTCATTTGCCAGGGTATATGCTTGGGGGTCAAAGGCATCACTCAAGTGTCAGTAGAACCCCAGTATTTCTGGCCCCCAACTTCACCCTTTAAAAAGGGCTTATTCGTCAGCCTGGAGACTGAAGGATCCCGGGTTCGATTCCGGTCAAGGACACATGCCCGGGTTGTGGGCTCGATCCCCAGTGGGGGGCGTGCAGGAGGCAGCCGATCAATGATTCTCATCATTGATGTTTCTATCTCTCTCTCCTTCTCCCTTCCTCCCTGAAATTAATAAAAATATATTTAAAAAAAATAAAAAGTAAAAAGGGCTCATTGCTGGATTGGGTATTTAGAGGTACCAAAGAGAAGGCAAAGTCCCTTTCTTCTCTGAAGATGCCAATGCAGAAAAGGAGGCCCCTCATATGTCAAAGCTAAGAAAGGGGCAGTGGAATGGATGAGAATGTCTGTTTCCCATTCTTTGGTACAGAAAATCAAAGTCCAGAGAGGACCAGAGACTGTTAAAGGCATCCTTTACACACTTCAAATTCTCAATTATAGATACAATTCTGATTCCTGGTGCTGCCATGCTTTCACTATAAAACTGAAAAAGAGGGACTCTTCAAAGAATCATAAAAAAATAATTGTGATAGAATGAACATGTGTTTTCTTTGGCCCCATGGATTTGTCTCTACTGAAGCCTAAGTCTGAGCTATGCCCTTACTCAATGTTCTCATTGCAGCACACTGCTGGGCCTGAGCACCTCCAGCATATAAGGCACAAAACCCAACCCAGCTTGGCCTACCCCTTCTCCCAGTGAGGTTGCCGGGATCATTTCTGTATCTGTCCTGGAGACTGCGTTCCTCTCCCCAGTGGTATCTCAAACCCAGTTCTTCCGGTTCAGCCCCCTCTGCCCTTTTTCTCTCCGTGGCAGAAAAATGCAGAGGATGAAGCCTGTCTGTTCCCTGTGTAGACCATGACTTGGAACCTTTAGCAATTTTTCCAGGGCTCTGCATATTATAATCAAGATGGGATCAGCTAATAAAATTACATTGGTTACAATCCAAAAAGATTAGCCAGCCTTAAGGGTTTCATGGCTAAGCATTACACTTTTCAATTTTCCTACAATTAAGCAACAACAAATAATATTGACCAATAAACTAGCAGATCTGCTAGCTGAAGTCCTGCTGTGGGAAGGGAGGATTGTCCCACAGTTGAGTGATTGTCCAGCCATTGTCTGATCATCAGGCCCAGCCTGTGAGTTCTAGCACAATGGAGCATTATCACCCGAGCCTCATGGGTGCAGGGGTGATGAGGAATGGTTGCTGGCTTTGCTCCTAAAAAAAAAAAAAAAAAAAAAAAAAAAAAAAAAAAAATTAGAACATGATAATCCTGACTCTTGACCTCCTGCCACTTCTGAGGAGTTTTCCTGGTTTCCACTGATTTCTCAATCTCCTGCTAGAGAAAAATCCAGGATAAGGAGACCTATAGTCTCATGAGGCACAACTATTTCTATTCATTAACTAATTTGGAGTCACAAATCCAGGGCCTAAAATAAATTAGACCTATTACTAATAAAATTTTGGGGTGGGAAAGACCAAGAGTCTTAGTGGAAAACTCCCACACAGATGCTGACAGAATATGGAGGCCAGACTTCTTCCTTCCCGGCTGCCCTGGGACTGGGGAGGGCAGGAGGCTCCAGGATGTTTTGGACCACATCGAAAAGCTAAGGCCCAATTCCTTCTCCAGTTATTTCTATTACTCAGTGTTGGAGAAGCAGACAACAGGAGGAAGGGAAAATGAAACGTTATCATTTAATGAAAGCTTACCTACCATGTGCCAGGCACTGTGGTAAGTGCTTTTACTCAGTAATTTATTTAATCCTCACAATAATCCTATAAAGTAGATACTGTTATCCATCCTTATTTTACTTTTATAAACTGAGGCTTAGAGAAGTTAAGTAACTAAACCCAGGTTTTGGTTCCAGAGCCTTTGCTCGAAACTATAGAATCAATGAGAACTGCCAAACAATTCTAGGTACAAAAAGTGTCTTTCTACAGCAGTATCTAAATTCTGATCTAAGGTAGAACCAGGATACCCAGCCTCAGAGTCAGGCTCCCTTTGATACTATGTTTGATATTCATCAAAATAGCTAACAGGAACCCAGGATCCTGAGCCAAATAGGAGAGTGAGGGAATGTTCTATATTTCTCAAATTACAGCCAGAGTACAATCTTTTAAACGAAATAATCTGGGAAGCTTGCTAAAATGTAGGTTCATGGGCCCCACCCAGTCTTCCTGATCGGGATCTCTGAACATGGGTTTCATTCATGTGCTGTTTGACAAGCTCTGCAGATGATTATTATGCACCAAAAATTGGGAAACCATTGTGATAAATTATGAACACTGCCCTCAAGTAGTTTCTGTATAAACCCAAACTCATACCATGGCTTCCAGGTCACTAACCTGACCCTAGGCAGGCCTCACCTCCACTCCCCCTGATTTCTCCAGTCTTTCATACATGCCAACTACATTTCCTCTGCCTGTCTTTGTTCTAATTCGCCCTGGTCCCCACTGTCATATATACTTTCCCTTCCACTCCTCACCTGTACTTGTGTTTTACACCCCTGGGCTTGCATGGTTTCTTTCCTTCTTTCTTTTTTTAATGTAATTTTTATTTAAGTACAATATACATACAGAAAAGTACACACAATAATTTTTCATATGCAATTAGGAGATTCTGCTTCAGCAACTTGTGGAATCCTTAGAAGGGAACTAGAAACGTGATGCGCAGTAGCATTGGCTAAACCTTCCTCAGAAATAGTTCTGAGATGCTCAGAAGAGAATTTTGGCACCTAGAAGTAAATAAATAACATAAACAGAAAGAATTTAAAATAAAAGATGAACTGGAAGTCAGGTGGGGTCACATGGGTCATGTGGGGTCATGTGCGTGTTATGAGCCCTCACATTGGAATCACATAGGAGGCATGTCAAGGTCACATGGGATCATTTGGCATTCACGTGGGAATCACATTGGTCATTCAGGAGTCACATTGGAATCACACAGGTAGTCAGTCACCTGTGGGTCACTTGGGCCATCTACAGCTCAATGACATTTTTTCAAAGTGGATATACCAGTGTAGTCAGCATAAAGTCTCTGGTGTGTTTTTTTAACCACAAATTTGACTCTAAATAGTACTGAAGAGTAATTTAGTTGCTTAAAGGGGCAACATAAAAGGAAATTGCACAGTACATAACTCCTTAAAGACTTTTCCTTATGGAAGCTTTTCCCACCCAAATCTCTCTCCCTTCTTCCCTTTCTTTCATTCCTTTAACAAACAGTGTATTCACTGAGCACCTACCACATTAGGCGCTGGGTGGGTAATGATGAACAAGGTATACCTGGGTTCTGCTTTGATGGCACTTACAGTCTCATGAGTGAGACAAATGAAACAAGTTATTAAACAATAAATATAAATTGTGATGGATGTTCAGAGAGGACTACCTGGGGGCTCTGCTGCCTGATGGAGGAGGAGGACCAGCCAGGAGAGGAGAAAAAAAGTAGCTTAGGTAAAAGTGTAAATAGCAAGGACTAAGGCCCTGAGGTGGAACATACCTTAGCTCCAGGAGAAATCTTTCCTTTCTCCTCTGACTCTGGTGTCCTCTCTTCAGCCTCCTCCTCCCACCTTTAGAATCTCTTCTTTTCCATCAGAAGCTTCCTACCCTGTCTGCCTCCACTTATAGAGCAATCTACCACTTTCTCTCTTGCAGCATAAGAAAGGTTCAGCAACACAAACCCTGCTGCTTAGTGAGGTAGAGAAGAGGGGAAAAGTGTGAAAGAATGTGAACTTGCACTTCGATTTTTTTTTTTTGTCCCAGAAATGTTTGAGTAGGACTTATCCACTTTCACTTTGAATCAACCCTCAGTTTGTCCTCAGTGGAGGTGTCCCTGAACTAGGTCTGCAGGAAGCCTCTGAGTTGTCTCCTTTCTCTGGTTTCTCACAGTTATCACTGGGAGAATCACAGAGGAGCTCTGTTCAGGAACTCACAGGTTTAGAATCAAGAAGTCTCATCTGTGGTTTTAGCCCCATACACTGCTTTGTTCCCATGGTAACACTGTCATGGATACCCCTGGCATTGAAGGGAGGGGTCAGCACAGTCTGTGCCCCAAAGGGTTTGGCTGTGAGCCCATTCAAATTCTCACCTACTACTGATGACTTGAATAAAAATGTTACAATCACAGAGAGACCTGAGGATTCAAGAGTGGTTGTTGGGCCCAGCCTTTGTGGTTGAGCATTGACCTATGAACCAGGAGGTCACGGTTCAGTTCCTGGTCAGGGCACATGCCCCAGTTGTGGGCTCAATCCCCAGTAGAGGGCATGCAGGAGGCAGCCGATCAATGATTCTCTCTCATCACTGATGTTTCTCTTCTACTTCTCTTCCTCTCCCTTCCTCTGTTTACCTACTGACTAATATGCCTCATATGGTCCTTCCAACTGAAAGTTCCCCTGAATTTTCCCAGGGGGTCTCCCTAAATGATCTGTCCTGACCTTCAGGGCTGTCCAGATTCCAGATCTTATTCAAACCTAAGCTGGTCCCATGCTGAAATCTTCCATTTTTCCTTCCAGAGACACTGTCCTTTTTTATCCTGTCTGGACTTTGGGAAATAACCCATATGGACTGTATCTTGCCGTCTGGCTTCTGTTTATTTGGCTAACAGGAGATATAAGAAGATTAGAGGACAGAAAGAGAGTGATGTTGGGGTATAAATCCTTCCAGATCCTTCCCTGTTGAGTTACTGAGAAAAGGCTGCATCCCCTTTTGAAGGCCATAGCTTTTGTCAAGTGGCCATCTGACAATAGCTACCTTCTCTGGATCTGGTAACCACTCCTTCCCCCTCAACCCTTCCGCCCAGGAGTGGTATGGCTTCCCAGTGTTGCTAGCCCACGATATGCATTACCCCTGTTGGCTTCCCTAAATCCTGCCCACACTTTGCAAATAGGCCCTTAATTAAGCCCTCTTCAAATTAATCAAGTTTGACTGACTGATATAGGACCATACTGTTGCCAAGAGAGCCCTGGTTAGTATACATTTTTATGTTTTATTTTCCTTACAAAACACAAAGCTTCCTGAAGGCACGGCCATTCTCTTACCTGACCCCAATGGCCTCTTCCTCAAATGGCATCTTTGAGAGGTAAGGGGAACCACATGAAAAATAGCTTCAGAGAATGCAAATATCTGGGAAAGGAGAGCAGCCAAATAGAGAAGGAAGTCATCAACTTGAAGGAATGGTAGTGATGGGATCTGGACAAAGGTGAGTTAAAGAGAAAAGAACCTGCATATAGTCTATAAAATTAAGTGTGGTAAATACTATTGGTCAAATAGTGCCTAACAAACCTAAGCAAAGAAATCATGGGAAAGATAGCATTGTCAGCACAAAAGGCTGATTAATCTTTCAAACTGAGAAAATCATGCAGCAAACATATAAAGTATATATCTTATAGCCAAAATAAATACTATTTTTACCTGTTTGAATAAAGGTTTCTGATTTGGGTACTACTATTAATAAATGAGATAGTCACTGCATTTAGGCTCTGGGGTTAGACTACCTGTAAGAGAATTTGTGTTAATTAGCTATTATTGCTGCATAACAAATAACCCCAAAACTTAACAGCTTAAAACAATAATAAACATTTATTATCTTACATGGGTCAGGAATCAGGAACAGTTTAGTGTTCTACACAGTCTCATAAGATTATGCTCAAGGTGTTGGCTGGGAGTATAGTCAGCTGAAGGCTTATCTGGGGCTGTTGGATCTGCTCCAAGGTGGCTCACTCATGTCATTGACTATTTGGTGCTGACTGTTGGCAGAAGGCATCAGTTCCTTGCCATGTGGACCTCTCTGTAAGGCTGCTTGAGATTCCTCACAACATAGCAGCTTATTTCCCCCAAAGCAAGCAATCCATGTAAGGCAGAAAACACAATATCTTCTATACATGCCCTTGGGAGTCACCTTCCATCATTTCTATAATATATTATTGGTTACACATATCAGCCCTAGTCAATAAAGGAGGGATGTGAACACCTGGAGGCAAGAATTATTGGGTGTCATCTTCAAGGTAGCCACCAGAATATCTTTATTCTTCTCATTACACTCTATTAGGGACACAATTTTTTTTTAAGTTTTAGATATTTTTTAAAATTGATTTTTAGAGAGAGAGGATAGGCAAGGGATAGAGAGATAGAAACATCAATGAGAGAGAAATATCATAGATCAGCTGCCTCCTGCACATTCCCCACTGGGGAACAAGCCCACAACACGAGCATGTGCCCTGATCCAGAATTGAACCAGACTTCCTGGTTCATGGGTTGACACTCAACCACTGAACCACACTGGCCGGGCAGGAACATACAAATTTCAATTTGCCCATTCTTGATGATGTTCACTTTGATCACTTGATTAAAGTTATGTCTACTAGGCTTCTCCCCTGTGAAGATACTCTTTGTTTTTTAAGTCATTGAGTATTTTGGAAGGTGAAACAATGAGTTCCTTTGACATATCCCCATTATTCTTTGCAGCATTCTTCCTGTGTTCTGGCACAAAATGTTGTAGGTTCATCTTGTACTTTCCTTGTCTCAGCCCTGGAATCATCCATTTCTCCAAGGAACACTGATTCTTTTTTTGTGGAGAATGGTACTGTATTTAGAATCTAAGATCTGAATGCTAATTGCTATTGGGTATTGCTGCTTCAAGGCTCTCTCAGTGGGCAGAGCTAGGGAATATATATATATATATATATATATATATATATATATATATATCCAGTTTCCCATGTGTTTCTTCCTCCACATAGATGCCCTTACCACACTACATGAGCTTCAACAGCCCATGTCAGACCACCTCTCTGCATAGACATTAACCTTGTTCTACCCTACATAATAGTTTTAAGACTAAATTGTTCAGGAAGGAGAAGGTGCAAACTGAGCCCATCTTGATGATATATGCAAATTATGTGAAATTTAGAGCTATTAATTGCTAACATTTATTGAGTACTTACTATGTGCCAGGAAATGTTCTAAGGAGTTTGTATGAATTCTCAGAGCAGCCCAATGAGATAAGAGCTATTATGGTCCCCATTTTGCTGATGAGGCATAGAGAAGTTAAGTAACTTGCCCAAGGTCACATAGTTACTAATGAGATATAGTAGAACTGCTTTATTGAACTTCTAGAATATCCTTAAAGAGGAGGAAGTATCCTGTGTCCTTCTGCTGCAGGCCTGGAGCACAGATATTGCTAAGTGTCCTCTGGGGACAAATTGTCTCCACTGAGAACCACTGGTCTAGAACAACATTAATTTAATTTAAGGAAAACGACTTTTTGATTGTTTGTGTTAATGAACGAAAGAGCATAAACATAATCTAGAAGAGCAGAAAATGCAAAAATCTCATTTGTGTGGCAGAGATTGCTAGTTGTCTATTCTAACATCCATTAGAAGGGGATTTCCTCAACCTTTCTCCTCCAACTTTATACCTGACCTGCTTTTGCATCCATACTCTCTTCCTTCCTCTGTGTCACTGGCAGCTAATCCCTCCATCTGGATTCATTCTGTCTTATCTCCTCAGGTCCTGGTTCCATAATCATGTCCTGTCTTTTGCTTTTCAACCTTTCTCTCTCTAATGATCCTTTTAAATATGCTAAAGTTTCTCACTTCTTTTTACTCCCCAAGTTTTTACTTTGGAAATTTCTAAGTCTCAGAAAAGTTTCAAGAAGGGTACAATGAATACCCATAGTACTTCACCTAAATCCACCAATTATTAACATTTTATCATATTAACTTCAGTTCTCTCCCTCCTTTCTCCTCTCTTTCTACACACACACACACACACACACACACTTCCCCACTCCCCTAAACCATTTGAGAGTTAGTTGCAGGCATCATAACATTTCACCCTAAACACTTTATCTCCTTAGAACAAAGACATTCTCTAATTCTCTTATTCTCACAATACAATTATCACACTCAGGAACTTTAACATTGATATATTATATAGTAAGCAATCCATATTGAATTTTTCCCAGATTGTTTCACTAATATCTTTTATAGCTATTTTGTCTTCTTTGTATCTGTGTATGTGTGTGCATGTCATTCCAGGGCCCAATCAGAGATCAGTCATTGCATTTAGTTGTCATGTCTCTTCAGTTTCCTTTGAACTAAAGTCTCCCTGCTTTCAAATATAATGATAAACACTTTCCCAAGACCCCCAACTTCTACCTCTAACCACTGTCTTCTCCTTCCCTTGACAGACACATGTTTTTTTTTAAGAAGAGACTCAACAGCCCTGGATGGTGTGGCTGAGTTGGTTGGAGCCTCCGGTACACCAGGAAGCGGTTCGATTCCAGGTCAGGGCACATACCCGGGTTGCAATTAGATCCCTGGTTGAGGTGGGTGTGGGAAACGGCCTAATGATGTCTGTCTGTTTCTCTCTCACTTGCTCTCTCCCTTCCTCTCTCTAAAAAAATCAAAACAAAATGTAGGAAAAACAATTGTTTTAAAAAACGAGAGAGAGAGAGAAAGAGAGAGAGAGAGAGAGAGAGAGAGAGAAGGACTCAACAGTCTTAATTTCCTCGCCTTCCCTTTTTAACTCACTGAAGTATGGCATCTGTCTCCCACCATGAGCCACACTTGCCAGACTTTCTTCCTGTCTGTCTCTCTGGTCACTTCTTCTTGGGATCCTTTGCTGGCTTCTCTTCTTCTGCTCACCCTGTAAATCTTACGTTTATTCCGGATTCTGTCTTAGACCTGTTGCTCTTTACACTGCTTGGTAAATCCTTTCGTGGGAACTTCAATGACCACCTATATGCTGAAGATCCCTATCTGCAGCCCAGGCCTTTCTCTCCAGCTTCAGTTCCAAATATCCAACTGTTTCCTCAACATCTGAACCCATGTGGAAGTCTCAAAGGCACCTTGGAGCAATATGTCCAAGAAAAAACTGATGATCCTCCTATCACCTATTCCTTCTACTGTGTTTCCTGTCTCAAAAAATAGCACTTCTCATTCATCCTTCATCCTGAGCCAGATATCTAGAAGTCATCTTTGACACATTCCTTTGACATCATCCAGGACATATCTAATCAATCACCAATCCTACAGATTTTATCCCCTCAGTATCTTTAGAATCTAACTACTTTCTGTTTTTCTCACCTCCTTCATCAGACCTCCATCATCTCTCAGAAAGATTTCAGAAAGCTCATAATCCTCCTCCCAGCCTGCAGCCCATAAGTGATTTTCTAAAAATACAAATCTGACCATGCTGTAGCCCTGCTTTAAAATTTTCAGTAGTTTCTTATAGCCCTCAGGATAAAGTCAAAATTCCTCAATTTAGCCCATATGGAAGGGTGACAATCAATATATTTTTTAGCTGGTAAGGCACAGACACTGACCCCAGTTAGAAAGGATGTCTTGTCAGCTGGTTCACTTGACCAGTGTGTGCTAAATAACGACTTGCCATTAGAGCTCCATGCTATTGTCCTCTGCAGTCTCATCTAGTGCCACTATTCCCCTAAGGTCACACTAGCCTTGTTTTGATCCTCAGAATGCATCATCAAAAATGCAGTTACCTTTGCCTGAAAGACTCTGGTGGCCCCACCATCAACCCACCCCATCCCGAAGCTGCCCTAAAGGGGACTGATTGCTCTATCCAGATAAGGATGGCCTTGGCCTGTGTCAGTGGAAGCATCTGTTGAGGGAATCTAATCTGGATCACAGTTCACTATTAATAATGACTCGGTCTACTTAGGCACAAGAACACAGAGCCCCAATAAGGTCAGTAAATTTTCAGAGTAGAGAACTGACTCTTGAGCTTTTATGAGGACAAAGTAAGGAAAAGGGGGATAAACTCTTTATTTAGTCCCCAACTAAAATAGTATCTCTCCTGCTAACTGAAATACAAATAACCTTTCCCACCTCCACTAGACCTCTTGACCCTAGAGTTAAGCCTGTCAGATATTCAAATAGTTGATGGCTTTTTAATCAGTTAATCTCTTTGCTTCCGTTCAGCCCTGAGCTTTGATTGGCTGTTCTTGGAAAACAGAGTTTTTTTGGGAGGTGGTGGAAGTGGGGGGGTGGGTAGGCAGTGCTGGGGAGATGAGGGGGGTTGTGGTGGTGAAGAGTAATTCTTTGGAAGGCAAGTTAGGCATGGAGGGGACTCTGGATAGCCAGAGGTCAGCAAGAAGGCACTGGACATTTAAACTCCAAGGCAGTGGCCTCAAATTTGGCTGCAGATTAGAATTATGAGGAGATCTTTTAAAATTACCATTGCAAGGGGTCTACTACAGATCTATTAAATCAAAATACCTGAGGTGGGGAGAGAGCTTGGGCATAAATATTCTTATAAAGCTCCTCAAATGACTCCTTTTTTAAAAAAAATATATATTTTATTGATTTTTTACAGAGAGGAAGGGAGAGGGATAGAGAGTCAGAAACATCGACGAGAGAGAAACATCGATCAGCTGCCCCCTGCACAGCCTTCACTGGGGATGTGCCCGCAACCAAGGTACATGCCCCTGACTGGAATCGAACCTGGGACTCTTCAGTCCGCAGGCTGATGCTCTAACCACTGAGCCAAACCGGTCAGGGCCTCAAATGACTCTTATCAAGTATGTGCAATCAGAGTTGAGAACCCCACCAGGTACAGGAGAGGGAATGCCATGGGATGAGAAAAAAGTGCAGGCATGTGTGAAATATTTCTTACTCCAGCTTGCTATGCATTATAAGGACACACTACAGAGATGGGCGTTAAAAGAGCAGAGTCGTGTATTTAAAGAGAGGCATGAATCTTGTGGGTTAGGCGTTGCCTAGAGAAGGTAAAATGTATAATTTTACATTATTAATAGTGAACTGTGATCCAGATTAGATTCCCTCAACTTGAGCAATAATGCCAAGTGTGATGGAAGTACAGACTGCTGTGGTTTTTCTGTACTGCAGTTTGACACTACATAGTTCAATTAAGTATCCTTAATAGCCTATAAAACAGCAAGTATGATTTTAGATATATATTCTCAAAGATAGTCTCTCAGGGGCATATAGGAGATTGCTCACTGCAGTGTTGTTGGTGGTGACTGGGAACTGAAGGCTTTGCTGAGAGAGTAGATAGGTAGAATGTGGGGGATACAAAACATCAGACTATTATTGAGCAATTAGAAGCAGCAGGTTAAATATATACATAGCAACATAAGTATTTCTAAAAACCATGTAAGTACTGGGTGCAAAAAGTATGAAACATAATGAGATATATAAAACAATATTATATTTGTGATAAAAGTGTAGCACACACAAAAATGTAGCATAAAAACAATATTTACTTTGCAAGAACCAAACAAAAATATAAACATTTTCTATGGGGAGAGGGAAAAGAGAGTGGGTTATAATGCTAAAAGGCAAATATAGCCCTGGCCAGTGTGGCTCTGTTGGAGCATCATGCCATAAACTGAAAGGTTGTGGTTTTGATTCCTGGTCAGGGCACATACCCAGGTTGCTGGTTTGCCCCCAGCCCAATCGATGTTTCTCTCACATCGATGTTTCTCTCTCTCTTTCTCTCCCTTCCTTTCTCTAAAATCAATAAAATAAAGGCAAATATATTACTAGTAACTATTTTTTAAAGGTAAGATTTAAATCATTTGAAAGATGAGTAGGGAGGAGAGGGAAAGGGAAGCTTTCTAGAATGGCAAAATGACTCCCACAAGCTCAGGCCAGGAGGGAGAGAAGTGTGCTGAGCAGGTGGAGTAGGAGAAAGGTCTGATTGGAGGGAGCAAAGCAAAGTGGGAAGTAAGGCTGGAGAGAGAGAGTATTGGATAAGATTTTGAAGGTCTGGAAAGCCAGACAAAGGAATTTAAACAATGATAAAGTATGTAAGAGAGCCACAAAAGGATTGAGCAAAAAAGAATGTGATGAAAGTGAAGTCAGATGAGGTGGGTGGAGAGAGCCTGAAGTTAGAGAACTGGACCAGAGGTGAATACTGTAATGAACTAAGCAACATAGATGAAGGTAGTCTGGAACAGGCTAGCATTGGCAGTGGAGGTTGCTAAGAGACATTTTGATAGATTACTAGCTGAATACAGGCACTAATAGACAAGGTTAGTCAGAGTGGCCTTAAACCAGGCAGTTAGGGGAAGAAATTAAGTCCAGTAGTAGCTGTGACTTCTCATGCTAGAAATCCAGTTTTCCAGTAAAGTGGAGCTTTAAAGGTTCTAATGATTTAGTAATCTCTTTGAGCATACTCCACAAGTAGGCTCACAGGTGTACTCATTTTAGAGTTGGCAGAGACCTTTGTTTTCCAGATGACAAAAGAGAGGACCAGAGATGTTCGGTTAATTGCCCAAAGTCAACCAATTAAGTGGAGAAACAATGAACCAGGCCTCTTAACTTCTAGTCCAATGAACTTTCCTAAACTATCCTAATATATAAAAAGCCTGGGGCCATCACAACCGAAACAACCGGACAGACGACCGAACAGCAGACTGCGTGGGGCGACAAAGCTGGTAGGGGTGTTAGTGAGGGATGACCAAATGACTGAACAGCAGGCTGCGTGGGGCGACCAGGCCAGCAGGGGGGCAGTTGGGAGTGACCAGGCTGGCGGGGGGGCAGTGAGGGGCAACCAGGCTGGCAGGGGGGGCAGTTAGGGGCGACCAGGCCAGCAGTGGGGGCAGTTAGGGGCAATCAGGCAGGCAGGCAGGTGAGCAGTTAGGAGCCAGTGGTCCTGGATTGTGAGAGGGATGTCTGACTGCCAGTTTAGGCCCAATCCCCAGGATCTGGCCTAAACTGGCAGTCAGACATCCCCCAAGGGGTCCCAGATTGGAGAGGGTGCAGGCTGGGCTGAGAGGACCCCCCCCCCCCCCCCCCCGTGCATGAATTTCATGCATGGGGCCTCTAGTGTTGGATATAAGGGGCTTGAAAATCAAGGCAACTCACATTTGGATTTCTCAGTTTGCCTGACCATGAGAGGTCATTTTTTAAAAAAATAAATATGTTTTTATTGATTTCAGAGAGGAAGGGAGAGGGAGAGAGAGATAGAAACATCAATGATGACAGAATCATCAATCAGCTGCCTCCTGCATGCCCCCCATTGGGGATCGAGCCCGCAACGTGGGCATATGCCCTTGACTGGAATCGAACCCGGGACCCTTCAGTCCGCAGGCTGATGCTCTGTCTACTGAGCCAAACCAGCCAGGGCTGAGAGGTCAATTTTTAAGAAAGAGGATTTACCCTTTCTGTACCCAGCCCCTGCCAGCTCAGTTTCAATTCATATGTATAGGAACTGTCTATCTGGTTGGGCTTTGAAACAAAAACTGGTGTTTGCTTTACTAATCCTCACCTCAACATGGCTGGGCAAAGTGAGGACTGTCACTGACTGCCAGCCTCATCAGGCAATATTTTCATACTCCTCTCTGGAAAATAAAGTGAAACAATACCCCTGACAGATGGTCATCCTGCCTCTCTATGTTTTCAAGGGTGGGGCAGTCCATTCCTTTGTCAGGACAGATCTGATTACTAGAAAACTCGGAGTCTGAGTCCTATGCCACTGCAGTGTGATTCAGTGAAAATACACAGGGGAATCAAGCAGAATTGAGTTAGAATCTTAACTATGTAATTTGCTGCATGACTTGAGTAAGTTATCATCTATCTGTGTTATTCATTTCAGCTGTATATTACAGATAATACCTGTTTTACATAATTACTATGAATATTAGATATTATGAATGTAAAATGTCTAGCACAGTGCCTGGCATAAAGAGTTAATAAAATGATAGCTGTTATGATCATGATCATAATTATTATCTCACCCATTGGTCCTAGTTTGCCTTGTGGTGTTACGAATATATGCCTACCTTTCAATACTTTCAAATACTTGAATTAGTTGTCATGTTATTTCTAAGTGTTCTTTTTTGTTTTCAGAGTAAGCATCCACCAATATTTTCTCTCTGGTTATCCTGCCCCTTCTCCTATATGTGATATTTGTAGAACACGATGCCCATAAATGAACAAAGTACTCCAGGTGTGGTCTGAGTATTTCAAAACAGAGTAAGACCATAAGCCTCTGTTCTCCAGACATCATTCTTCAAGCTGCCTAGGACTCCTTTAGCTTTTTATGCAACCATGTCCATACTGACTTAGTCCTATGAACACCTCCAGGTAGTTTTCATATGAACGAGTTTTAAGTCTTCCCCATTTTGCACTTGTGTAGGATTATTGTTTTACTTCAAGAGTAAACTTCTTATTAACTGAAAGCCTGTTCTATAGTAGGTATAGTTCTGAGTTCTGTGGACATAGGGATGATGACTAGGATAAAGTATAACCATACTAGAAATGTAGGCTCCACAAGACTGGATCTATCATGTTCACTAATGAATCCCATTTCTTGGGATGATGGCTGCACAAGATTTTGTGTTTACTGTTGTTCAATGAGCAAATAAAATAGTTTACACTGAATTTTTTCTTCTAAGTAAAAAGGCATTTCCCCAATTCACTTATTTAAAAAATTCAGATATTTTGTACACGCCTATGGCTTTCAGCCCAAATGCTAGGGTTTTTTCCCATCTAGGGTATACCCAATTTTCAAAATAAACTTGTACTGTCCCTTTCAAGGCCAAACTAAATACTTACATACTTTATTTGCTCGATGGCCATTATAGTCCACGATTGAAAGCCTTTGATAAGTATTTGTTTGACCTTTAATGTAAGGCTTACATCTCAGGGTTAGCAGCAGCAAGCCAATTTTGTGAGTACTAAACACTCAAGAATTTTCAGAACCGAGTTCTACCGGGTCCTGACTTGCTGTGGGGGAAAATAAGATCTTTGGGAGAAATGTGGGGAGATAGCTTGGAGGACCTTGAAATTCTGCATTGGTCTGTTAACTGCTGCCAGGCGCTCATAGGCCCAGCGTTTCTGGGTTGAAATTCATCCCGCAAACATCAGAGATATGAAATTTGGGGATATCCAGTTCTCTAAAACCACAGTTACGGAGGTCCTAGAAACTCTAGGTCCTCTCAGTTTTTTCCACTATTTGGGCTACAGGTGAGACACTGGTCGCCATCTTGATATCAAATGCCAGGCAAGCCGCCACTGGCGTCGCTCCGGTAACTAAGGAGACACCCGTGCCCCTCCCGCTTTCCAGCCCGAAGAGGCTGTAAACTACGATTCCCATCAGCTGATTACAGCGAATTGAAGGCGAGTTGTCTGGATCTGGCTTACCGGCGCCGCGACCCCCGCCGCAGTGCACCGCGGGAGTTGCAGTTCGCAGTGTGGCCGCGCATTTCGCTGCGGGAAGCTCCAGAACTACAACTCCAGTGAGCCCGCGGGCTCACGCAGGCGCATGAATCAGCCGAGCCTCCCCGGCCCCCTGGCGGGTGCCAGAGAGTGAGAGAGGGCGGGGGGAAGGAAGAGGAGGCGGGATCTGGGCGCTGCGTTGGCTGCGGTCTGGCATCAAGGGGGCGGCCCTGGCGGAGTGCAGACCCAGGGGCCCTCGGAGATTATGGACCCGGCCGAGGCGGTGCTGCAGGAAAAAGCGCTCAAGTTTATGGTGAGGAGAAGGTGCAGGCCGGGGAATGGTGGAGGCTATGGCGTTGGCGCCGTCGCTGAGGCTCGGGCCTGGGCCGCCCCTCCGCCAGAGGATGGGGCACAGGGGTTCTGGGCCGAGGCCAGCGGCGGGGGCTGCTGAAGGGACAGGACGGGAGCTCCTGGGAGGCGGGAGGGGGTGCGAAGAGGACCCGGGGGTGGGGGCAGCAGCTCCGCCATCTTGTGGATGAGGGACCCGTGACAGCGGGAGATTATTCAGGGAGGGGGCTCTGGGCAGCGCGTGGGGCCCTGGAGGGAAAGGGGCGTGGGGACAGTTACTGAAGAGCGGAGGGAGCCCGGAGGAGAGTCGCGGTTTGGCCGCTGGCAGGGCCTTCCCAGTGTCAGGGTTACGGGTAAGGCCGGGAGAAGAGGCGCATTCAGAGTGAGGAAGGGGAGCACGGGAGAGTGGGAGGAAAGATGTTAGAGGGAGGGGCACCGGCAGGGCTGTATGTAGTTGGATCTAAGGGTGGAGGAAAGCCAGGGGGTGGGAGAATTGTGGTTTTGTAAAATGAGGGGATTGAGATAGCCCTTACCTTCAAGATAAAACCCCAGGTTGGCCAAACTAATGTTGACAAACTCTGGAAAGAAAGAGGCCTGATTTAGGAGAATAAGGACTGGGGATTGGGACCTAGGGCTATGGTGACAGCCTCTGGGAAAGGAAGAGGGTGTTGACTATGAGCCAGAATTACAAATGTCAGAGAAAGGTATCCACACTCTACCTTGAAAGGAGAGGGTAGATGTTGTAAGGGTGAGGTTGAACTGGCCAGGAAAACTGGCTACATGAGATTGGGGACAAAATTAATATCTAAGAGGGTAAAACAAAACAAAAGTTAGTGCAAAATTAGAGAGAGTGAAATGTGGGGGCCAGGTACTGTGTCACTTTCTGGGAAAGGAAAGGCCATGGAGATGAGAATCACAAGACCGGTAAGAAGTGATGAGATCAGTGGAGAAATTCAGGAGATAAAAGGGGTAGGTAATGGGAGATGTCAGGATTGGTGGTTCCTCATAAGTTTTAGGTTGAAGCACAGTATGGGCTTAGATTGAATTTTGTGGGTGTGTTTAAATCCTTTGGAGCCTAGTTTGTTCACTTTGTATCTTGCTTTTCTTCTATGCTTATGTTTGACAATTTTGTGAGGTCTGATATTTGATGCTTTTAATCTGATGCTTCTTGTATATCCTAGGTGTAAAACCAGACTTTGTGGTTACAGATAAAGAATGATGGGATGCATAGACTTCCATCTTAACAGGTGGCCTCAGGGCCATTGATATTTGCAGTCAAGTCTTGCTTTTTTAGAAGTAATTGTAACCTGTCACTCCAAGTTTTATTTATTTTATTTATTGATTTTTTATTATTTTTTGTTAATCCTCACCCAAGGATATGTTTTTCATTGATTTTTTTTAGAGAAAGTGGAGGGAGGAAGGCAGAGAGGGAGGAGGGAGAGACAAAGAGAGAGAGAGAAAGAGAAAGAAAGAAACATCGATTCATTGCCTCCCACATGTGCCCCACAGGGACTGGGATCAAACGTGCAACCTAGGTACATGCCCTTGACTAGGAATCAAACTCACAACCCTTCCATACTCGGGTTGATGACGCTCTAACCATTGAGAACACCAGCCATGTCCCAAAATTTATTTGTTTTTTCTTATTTTATGTCTTTGCCTGAAATATCAAAACAAACATAAATAAACATGGACACTAACGTAATTGAATTTAGGTTTTAAAAGGCCCTATTTACAAGAATACATTTCCAGAGACTGGTCAAATTTACTAAAATTTGGTTTCATTTTGTATTAGTTTTTTCAAAAACACATAACTAAAGTTTGAGTGTATCATTAACAAAATTTCATTTTGAAGAAGAGGATTCTTGAATTTCTTCCCAATGTCGAAATCTAAAATATTAAGACAAGATTTTGAAAATTTTTTGTACTTTAGAAGTAAAAGGAAGTTGCTTTATATCTATAGTGAACTTCTAGATTTAAGTTAGAGAATTGGCAGCTGCTTATTTTTGTTTTCCTACTTAGAGGTTGACTTAATCCTAATCTTGACAATTTGTGTCAGATTTATGGAATAGTATGATTTACAGATCATAACGAGACATTACGAAATCATCTTCTTTACTCCCCATTAGACCTCAGCCTGGGAAAATTTTCAACTACTTGATCTCTGCTTTGTACCAATGAGTTATGTTTTGATAATGGTCTCCTGATTGAGTTGAAGTGGACCTGGAGATGGCCATGTAGTAGTTTGCAGTTTTTAGAGCATCACACATTATTAGATGTTGAATCAGTTACTATGGGGAGAAGCTAATTTTTTTCTTTAATTTTAGTTACTTTCATTTTTGACTGCCTGTTTGAGAGAAGACCACCTGGAAGAGGGTCACCAAGAATGACCTTAATAACTGAAGCAGAGAATGCAGAATTAGAGATTTGGTATTCTTTTTCAGCTCAGTCACAGTCTTATTATGAATGTAAGCCACAACTTGCCTATGGTTCCACTTACCCTGCCATCACATGTCTGTTTACTCAGAGTCAATTTTTTAAAAAATTATTTTTATTGTTGAGAGCATTACAGATGTCTCCCATTTTCCCCCTTTTGCTCCCCTTCACCCTGCTCCTGCCTCCCCCACCCAGGCCTTCACCTCTTTGTTGTCTGAATCCATGGGCTATGCATATATGCATATAAGTTCTTTGGTTAATCTCTTCCCGCCCTCACTCCTTTCTACTCAGAATCAATTTTGAGATAGGAAGACATTTTATTTGTATTTGCACCAAGTGACTAGAGCACAGTACATATACATGGAAGGGCTATCCTTTTTTTTTTTTTTTAATATATTTTATTGATATTTTACAGAGAGGAAGGGAGAGGGATAGAGAGCTAGAAACATCGATGGGAGAGAAACATCGATCAGCTGCCTCCTGCACACCCCCTACTGGGGATGTGCCCGCAACCAAGGTACATGCCCTTGACCGGAATCGAACCCGGGACCCTTCAGTCCGCAGGCCGACGCTCTATCCACTGAGCCAAACCGGTTTCGGCCAAGGGCTATCCTTTTAATCAATTTGAAAATTTTGTATAGTATTTGGCTTTGTTTTGGTCTTACCCTTTCCTCAATTGTAAATTATGGATGATAATTTTGTATGGATGCCCTGGTTTCCATAGTTTAAGAAAATGTAATTTGTTTAAAATGCCAAAATGAAATGGGTATTTTATGAAATTTTCTCATGACCACATTAATGTAGTGCTTCAATTAGGAATTTTACAATGAAATCTTATTAATGAGACTGGTAATTCAGAACTGATCATAATTCACATATGGTCTAGACTTAGAGTTTACCCTTGAATACTTGTGAAGAACAGTTTAACTTCTAGAAACAAATGATATTAAAGCAGTAGTTTACATTAAATAACCTATATACTTCCTTGGTCAACAAAATTATAATTCCACAGAAAAGATACACGGGAACTGGAAGAGGACCTTAGAAGAGAAATGAATAATGATTGAGGGAATGTAGGCACCATTTTATTTTATTTTTATTTATTGATATGAGAGAGAGAGACACACACATGTACGCACACACAAAATGTATATACACTTTGAATGATTATAAAGTCAGTGTTTATTAACATATAGTTCATTTTCAAAATTTAAAAGAGCCTAAAGAAATGAATAAATTGTCAATGCCTGTTTTTAAACTAATGACCATTTTGGTCCAGGCACTGCTGATAATGCGAAACAATGGAATCGCAAACATCAAGAGTCATTTCATTCAGTATTTGTGGGCCCCCAATTTGTCTACTGTTGCTGCTTTTGTATTGTAAACTTTTATCTTTTATGTATCCCCATTAAAAAAAGTGGCATTTTAGGATAAATTTTCTTTGTTCAAAGCTTAGTCTGACTTGACTTCAAATTATTTCAAATCAGTTAAACCAGAAAAGGAGTGAAAATTAAGTGAGTTATCAGCTGTTAAAGTATGCTTAAAGATATATATATAATGGAAAGATACATTGAGGTATGAATTTAGAAAATGGACAGGATAAGCTAGTCCCAGAATCTTAGAACTGGGGAAACATTTGAAAGTTGGATGACATAATCCTATATAATATTCCTATATAATAAAAGGGTAATATGCAAATAGACCGAACGGCAGAACAACCGAACAACCAATCAAAGCGTAATATGCTAAGGCTGCTCAACCGCTTGCTATGACGTGCACTGACCACCAGGGGGCAGATGCTCTGGCTGGTAGGTTAGCTTGCTGCTGGGGTCTCGCCGATCAGGACTAGTGAGATGAGCCGGACATGCCCTGGAGCCCTTCTGTGGTCCCTCCCTGGCCCCGTCATGCACCAGTGGGGTCCCTCACCCTGGCCTGTGCCCTTTAGCAATCCAGGACCCCTTGGGGGATGTCCGAGAGCCAGTTTCAGCCGGATCCCGCAGGCCACTCCCCTTGGGAGGGCGTCAAACGCAGGGCTCATGGCTGGCGAACACTGCTGCGGCAGTGCGAGCCTCTCCCGATTGGGACTGATTGGGTGCGAGCCCACAGCAGGCACAGTGGGGCCAGGATGAACGGGAGTGCAGGGAGGAGCTACAGGCAGTGTTGGTCTTCGGGTTTTGGCTTGATCCCTGCAGGCCACCCAGAGGGATCCCACCCATGCACGAATTTGTGCAATGGGCCTCTAGTAGGTCATATAAAAGAATTTTTTTAAAAAAATATTTTTATTGATTTCAGAGGAAGGGAGAGGGAGAGAGAGTTAGAAACATTAATGATGAGAGAATCATTGATTGGCTGCCTCCTGCATGCCCCCTACTGGGGATTGAGCCCACAACCGGGGCATGTACCCTTGACTGGAATTGAACCTGGGACCCTTCAGTCCACAGGCTGATGCTCTATTCACTGAGCCAGACCAGCTAGGGCTAAAAGAATTTTTAATACAATTGATAGATAAGGAAACGGTATAAAAGGTAACTTGCTGTGTAACAAACCAACCAAACTTTAGTAGCTTAAAGAAACCAAGTTAGCCCTTGCCTCGGACCAAGGACCAAAGGGTTGCAGGTTCGATTCCCAGTCAAGGGTCCTTATTCCTCCCATGTGGGAGGCAACCAGTTGATGTGTCTCTCTTACAGGATGTTTCTCTCTCTCTCCCTTCTCCTCTTTCCTCCTTTTCACTCTCTCTAGAAATCAGTATATTTTTAACTTATTTATTAATTTAAAATGTATTTTTATTGATTGCATAGAGGAAGGGAAAAATAGAGAGAGGTATGTGCTCTGATCAGGAATTGAACCATGACCTCCTGGTTCATAGGTCTTTGCTCAACCACTGAGCCACACAGGACGGGCCAGTAATGTTCTTTAAAACAAAAGGATGCAATCCAGAATGATGCATTGAATTGAGTTGTCATGTCTCTTTAGTCTCCTTCAATCTAGAACAGTTCCTTATCTTTCTTTGACTTTCATGACTATGGCACTTTTGAAGATGATAGGCTGGTTATTTTGTAAAGTGGTTCCTCAATTTTGATTTATCTGATAATGTTTCATGGTTAGATTCAGATTATGTATTTTTGATAGAAATACCACAGAGGTGATGCTGTGTTTTACTTATTGCCTCCTATCAGGTGGCACATGATTTTTATTCAGTTTCTTTAAAATTAATGTTTTTCTCCTTGTAGTATTTTATGGGAAGGTACTTTGAAACCATGTAACTTTCTATTCATCAGATTTTAAATTATAACAGAGTGAACTTTTGAACTCCTGTTTTTTATTTGATGGGTAATAATCCAATACTTTAGTTATTTATTTTGATGATTAAATTGTTCCCTCTTTGGCTAATGAGAGTACTTTCAAGCTGCTCCCTTTGTTGTTTTGATGTGTTCTTATCATTCTTTGAGCATTTTCTTCTTTTCTGGTAAAAGAAGATATTCATCTTGTACCTTTTTGCCCTGATTCTGGAATCAGTAAGTTCTCCATGGAGCCCTGGTTTCTTTTAGTAGAAAACGATATTTAGAAGTCAAGATCTGGATGTCAGGTGTGCTCATTGCTATTGGGCTATCATTGCTCCCTGGACCTCTCATTGGACAGGCATGTAAACACATACACACACATATATACACACATGTACATTTATGTCACCCTTTTAATATTATCTAAATATTTATTGAAAACCATGAATTCACACTAATATCTCCAGTTTTAGTCTAATACCACAGGGTTCATTCAGTAGTTTCCTTTTATAATTGTAACTTCTTTTTCTTTCTTTTTAAAAAATCTTTATTGTTGAGAATATTACAGATAGCCTCTTTTCTTCCCCTGCATTGTCTCACTCCACCTGGTTCATGCCCTACCCCAAGCTTTCACCACTCTATTGTCTGTATCCATAGGTAATGATATCTTTATATATAAAAGGCTAAGTGTCCATCCATCCGACTGGTAGCTATGACACGCACTGACCACCAGGGGACAGATGCTCAATGTAGGAGCTGCCATGACTCACACTGGCCATCCTATCTAATAAAAGAGCAATATGCAAATTAACCATCACTCCGCTACACCCACAAGCCACGCCCACAAGCCAATCAGGAGCGAATATGCAAATAAACCCAACCAAGATGGCTATGGCCACAAAGAGCAGGAGGGAGGCTTGGGTTTCCCTGGCAATGGAGGAGGCCAAGCTTTCCGCCTGCCGTTGCCGGCCTAGGCCTCCACTTAAGGCTACAAAGTTTCAATGATAGAAGATACATAAATCCAAACAGAAATGGCAGCAGCCACAGAGCTGGAAAGAGCAGGAGGCTAGGGTTGCCCCCGGCGATGGAGGAAGCCAAGCTTTCCACACACGCTGGCTGGCCCAGGCCTCTGCTTAAGGTTACAAAGCTTCAATTATAGAAGATACATAAATCCCAAGAGAAATGACTGCCGCTACGGAGCAAGCAGAAGGCTTGGCTCCGCTCCAGGCTACAAAGTTCCAATTGTAGAAGATAAATAAACCCCAAATCCCAGGGCCTCTGCTTGGGTCATTGGGGGGCGTGGCCGGTCTGCAAACTACCACAGGCCCCTTGCCCAGGCCACCCCACACCCCAAGGGAACCCCCACCCTGATCCGGGACACCCTTCAGGGCAAATCAGCTGGCCCCCACCCGTGCACCAGGCCTCTATCCTATCTAATAAAAGAGTAATATGCAGATTGACCATCACTCCAACACACAAGATGGCTGCCCCCATGTGGTCAAAGATCCTGCCCCCTTGTGGACACAAGATGGCCACCACAAGATGGCCAGCAGGGGAGGGCAGTTGGGAGGGACCAGGCCTGCAAGGGAGGGCAGTTGGGGGCGATCAAGCCTGCAGGGGAGGGCAGTTAGGGGTGACCAAGCCGGCAGAGGAGGGAAGTTGGGGGCGACCAGGCCTGCAGGGAAAGGCAGTTGGGAGGGATTCAGGCCTGCAGGGGAGAGCAGTTGGGGGAACCAGGCCTGCAGGGGAGGGCAGTTAGGGGTGACCAGGCCTGCAGGGGAGGGCAGTTAGGGGAAAACAGGCTGGCAAGGGAGCAGTTAGGCATCAATCAGGCTGGAATGGGAGTGGTTAGGGGGTGATCAGGCTGCCAGGCAGAAGCGGTTAGGGGCAATCAGGAAGGCAGGCAGGCGAGCAGTTGGGAGCCAGCAGTCCTGGATTGTGAGAGGGATCCCAGATTGGAGAGGGTGCAGGCTGGGCTGAGGGACACCTCCCCCTCACCCCCACCCATGCACAAATTTCGTGCACTGGGCCTCTAGTTTAAAAATAAATGGCACCATGGACCTGGCGCCAACAAACCAACACTCGGCTTCCCCCAAGTGGGACAGGCCCCGCGACCACCCCGGAGTGACACCCCATGAAATCACAGCCAATGCTGCCAAGACCCCATGGCGCAAAGTGTGGCCCACAGCCCAGCCCAGCCTGGAAATGGTAGCTATGGGTGCCGGTTAATGATGTCATGTAGCAACACCCAGTTTCCTCTCCCTAGCGACTAGCCTCCTTGGAGTTTCTTCAGCCCAGAAACCCAACTTGCTTTATGGTCAGGTGCAAACATTTTACAATTTAACCAAATGTTTGTGAAGCGTTTTCACATGCCTCATCTCATTTGACCCTCACAGAAGTCCTGGAGTAGATAGATAGGAGACTCGTTAAAATCCTATTTTCTTTTCATTAGCTGGAAAATGGAAATTTAGAAAGTTTAGAAACTTGACCCTACTGAAAAGAAGTAAGACATGGTGGAACTTGAAAAATGACTTCAGGTTTTCTCACTGTGCAGAATATAGTCAAACACTTAAAATACAGTTAAATATTTTACCCTTTGTTTGCCCTGTGTGATCTACAGTAATAATCTGCTTTGTGTTCATATTTACTGCTGTGTTGCTGACAATTACCTGAAAGAGAAATTGGGGTGCTTCATTGGGCTGGAAAAGTTTAGCTAAATCAGAAAGCAAGTCTAATTAAGAAAGTTTATCTATACATAAAAAGCTCTTGCTGGTGCCAATCGCACGCATGTGTTTCGATCTGTCATTGTCAATCGTAACTTTGGTTGACACTTCTATTATAGAGATAGGGGGAATAGCGACATTAAAATATTTCTTCTAGTTAATTTCCTTTCAATGTGCACAAATCCATGCACTGGGACACTAGTATGCATATAAGATCTTTGGTTAATCTCTTCCTGCCCAACCCCCTTCCCTCTGAGATTCATCAGTCTATTCCATGTTTCCATGCCTCTGATTCTACTTCGTTCATCCGTTAATTTTGTTCATTAGATTTCTTGTTTGTTTATTTTGATTTTTAGATTCAAGATTCAATTATTGATAGACATGTATTGCCATTTTATTGTTCATTTTTTTAATCTTTTTCTTCTTTCTCTTTTTAAAAAAATACATTTTTATTGATTTATGAGAGGAAGAGAGAGGGAGAAAGAGATAGAAACATCAATGATGAGAGAGAATCATTGATCGGCTGCCTCCTGCACACCCCACACTGGAGATCGAACCCACAACCTGAGCATGTGCTCTGATCAGGAATCAACCAGGTCAGCTCTTAACCACTGAGCTATGCTGGCTGGGCTTCTTTCTCCCCCTCCCCCTCCCCCTCTCCTCCCCTTCCCCATCTCCCTCCCCCTTACCCTCCCCCTCCCCCTCCCTCTCCTCTTCCATACCCTTCACTATTTCATGTAATACTGGTTTGGTGGTGATGAACTCCTTTAGCTTTTTCTTCTCTGTGAACTCTTTATCTGACCTTTAATTCTAAATTATAGCTTTGCTGGGTAATCTTGGTTGTAGGTATTTGCTATTTATCACTTTGAATATTTCTTGCCACTCCCTTCTGGCCTGTAAAGTTTTTGAGAAATCAGCTGACAGTCACATGGACACTCCCTTGTAGGTAACTAACTGTTTTTCCCTTGCTGCTTTTAAGATTCTCTCTTTGGCCCAAACTGGTTTGGCTCAGTGGATAGAGCGTCACCCTGTGGACTGAAGGGTCCCAGGTTCGATTCTGGTCAGGGGCATGTACCTTGGTTGCGGGCACATCCCCAGTGGGGGGTGTGCAGGAGGCAGCTGATTGATGTTTCTCTCTCATCAATGTTTCTAACTCTCTATCCCTCTCCTTTCCTCTCTGTAAAAATCAATAAAATATATTAAAAAAAAAATTCTCTCTTTGTCTTTAACCTTGGCATTTTAATTATGTGTCTTGGTGTGGGCCTCTTTGGCTTCCTTTTGTTTGAGACTCTCTGTGCTTCCTGGACTTGTAAGTCTGTTTTACTTGGTAGGGGAAGTTTTCTGTCATTATTTCTTCCAGTAGGTTTTCAATATCTTGCTCTCTCTCATCCTTTTCTAGCACCTCCATAATGCAAATGTTCGTACTCTTGAAGTAGTTCCAGAGGCTCCTTACACTATCTTCAAATTTTTGGATTCTTTTTTTCTTTTTGCTCTTCTGATTGGGTGTTATTTGCTTCCTTATATTCCAAATTGTTGATTTGATTCTTGGAATCTTCTACTCTACTGTTGAATTATTCTTATTTCAATTAGTGTATGCTTAATTTCTGACTGGTCTTTTTTCATGCTTTTGAAATTCTCCCCAAGATCTTTTAAAGTCTCATTAAGTCCCTTAAAACTCTTATTAAGTCTCCTTGTGCGACCTTATAACTATTGTTTTGAACTCTTTATCCAATAGTTTGCTTGCTTCCATTTCTTTCATTTGTGACATGTTTCTTTGCTCTGCATTTTGGCTGCTTCCCTGTGTTTGTTTCTATGTGTTAGGAAGAGCTGCTATGTCTTCTGAAATTGATAGAGTGGCCTTGTGTAGTAGGTGTCCTGTAGGACCCAGTGGTTCAGACTCCTAAGTCACCTGAGCTGGACACTCTAGGTGTACCCCTGTGTAGGCTGTGAACACTGTCCTGTTGTAGTTGAGCCTTGATTGCTGTTGGTGTCACTGGGAAGAATTGACCTGTAGGCCAATTGGCTGTGAGGACCAGCTGCAACTACAGTGGAAGAGCTGCTGTGTAGGAGACACCCCTATGGAGCAGGAATTGCCTCAGAGTGGCTTTGGTACTTATGAGTCAGCCCCTTGAATATGTCACTTGTGGATGTGTAGAGTTATAATCTGGTATGGTCTGAAGCTGTCCACAAGGTGCACTGGCTCTGGGGCCTCCTGGGAGGTGCAAAGTCAGCCACTTCCTGGGGCCATCCAGCAGGAGCTACAGAGAGGTCTGCAGATGGATGTTATTTGTATTGTCCTTGTAAGTGGCCAGGCAAGGCCAAGCTGTGAAGCAAGGCAGGCTGGTGCTAGTGCCTGGTCTTGGGCCTTTTATTGATAGGTTTGGGGCACACTGACGACTGCTGCTGCTTGTTGAGAGATTTTAGCAAAGTCTGAAGCCTAAGCTAGGACATGCCATTCATATGGAAAAGCTGCTGCAAACAACTTGGGTGGGGCTGCAAATTGGATGGGGTAGGTCTCAGGGAATCTCCAGAGTAGAGTGAACAGTCTGAGCCAGGCTGATGGAGATTCAGATATGGTTGCCGGTCAGCTCTGCAAAGGGGAAGGTCTCAGCATAGGAACAGTGACCACTGTGAACACCCCTGTCTGGGAGAAAGCCGCCCCCAAGTTCTTGCCCTGATGCCAGACAATTCAGTTCCTCCCCGAATTTCCTTGGTTCTTTTTAAGCTGCCGCCCTGGCGCTGGAGCCTGGCCAGAGGGATCAGGTGCCGGCTCTTTAAGAGTGACTGCCTGAGTCTCCAGCAGCCTCCGTGTCACTCAGCCACAATTCCTGCTGGTTTTTACAGCCCCAAATTACAGAGACTTCTTTTCCCAGCTCTGGAACCCTGAGCTGGGGGTCTGGTGTGGGGCTGGGACCCTTTGCTCCTCACAGGGGGGCCTCTGCAGCTGAGGTATCCCTCCCGATTAAAAAACAACAACCTGCCTGTTCCATGCCTCTGCCTCTCCTACCAGTCTTAATGTACTTTCTTCTTTACTTCTCTAGTTGTAGGACGTTCATTCAGCCAGCTTTCAGGCGATTCTGAATGATGGTTGTTTGGTATTTTAGTTGTAATTTTGATGTGATTGTGGGTGTTCACCTATGCCGCCATCTTGGTTCTCTCTCTCCTTTTTCTTTTTAAAATCCTCACTCCAGGATATGTTTTTATTGATTTGTATTTTTAGTTTTTCAGAGAAAGTGGAAGGAGGAGAGAGAGAAAAAGAGAGAGAGAGAAATTTCGATCAGTTGCATTCGCACCCAGACTGTGGATCAAACTCTCAACCTAAATATGTGCCCTGATCAGGAATTGAACCTGCAGCCCTTTGGTATATGGGTGGACGCTCCAACCAACTGAGCCAAGTAGCTAGGGCATTGTAACTCCTTTTTTCTGACTGTAAGTTGGCTCTCATTATCCTTAACATATTTTCTTAATCAGTCCCCCTGTATATGACCAATATCTCCTGTTGCTACTGTTTCTGACACCCACCATGTGGGCGATTTGTCACCTTACTTAGCCTCCAAAATCCCATATCATGCTGCTGCCCTATTTGAACATCCTTCTCACTTCAGGCTCTGATACCCTGCACTGGGTTGCTTTCCTCACTCCATTTGGATTCCAGCATCCTGTGCAGGGCTACCAAGGCTGCCATATCCCTGTATGGACATCCTCTTTATTCTTCTAGGGGAGGGCTCTGACATCCTCAGTAGATCACTGCTGATTCTACTACTCCATCTCTTTTAGACACCTGTTTTGTTTAGCCTTAACTAAACTGATTACAGGTTTTTCTTCTTGCAAAACGGATACTCTGTACTTATGAAACAACTCTCCAGTTTCCTTTCTCTCCCTAGACCAACATTCATTCTACTTTATTTCTGTGAATCTGAGTACTTTAGATATCCTATATAATAAAAGGCTAATATGCAAATCGGCTGAACGGTGGAACGACCCGTTGCTATGGCGTGCACTGACCACCAGGGGGCAGACGCTCAATGCAGGAGCTGCCCCCTAGTGGTCAGTGCACTCCCACAGGGGGTGGGAGCACACCTACGCCATCAGTTGGACATCCCTCAAGGGCTTCCGGACTGTAAGAGGGCACAAACCAGGCTGAGGGATAGCCCCAGACCCCCGCCCGAGTGCACAAATTTTATGCACTGGGCCTCTGGTCTCATATAAATAGAATGAATAAGATTTGTCTGAAGTAGGAGAGGAAAAATGAAGAAAAAGAGAAAAGAGAAGACTAGAATATGGCTGTTGTCAGGCATGTGACCATTTAGTGAAAGGGAAGGTTGCAATAGTGGTACATATGGGAAAATGAGTATTTGGTGAGTAAAAGTGTTGGGATAGTTCTTAACTTTAATAAGAAGACTAAATTTTGGAGAAACCAAGATGGCAGCATAGGTAAACACCTAAATTGCTGCCTCGCACAACAATATCAAAACTACAACTAAAAGACAAAACGGACACCATCCAGAACCACAGGAAAGCTGGCTGAGTGGAAATTCTACAACTAGGAGAAAAGGGGAAAGCACATTGAGACTCAGAGGAGCTGCAAAAGGCTGAGGTACGGAGATTCGCACGTGGAGAGGACGGGCGGCTGTGTGCACGAGCGGCTGAGTGCGCAGCTGGCTTTCTAAAGTGGGAGGGAGACGGAAGTTCCCGACTGCACTGAACTCCAGTCCCGGGCGAGACGCTGGGAACCCCAACTCATTCGGGGAGAAACTGGACTGTCTGGCAGCGGGCAAAACTCGAGGGTGGCTTTCTCTCAGAGGTGCTTGCAGCGATTACCGAGGGACACTGAGACCCAGGGGCCTCATAGGGCAGGGCTGACGGAAAACCAAGGCTGTCTGCTCTACCCTGAGACTCCGCCCCATTCAAGCTGAACACAGAGGCTTTTGCAGTTTTGCAAGTCTTGTCTCATAAGAGTGTCTCCAGCACAGAAGTTCTCCCAGCATAGACACAGCTGATCCTCACAGCCAATTGGCCTGGAGGTCAATTCCTCCCAGTGATACCAACAACAATCAAGACTTAACTAAAACAAGGCTGAGCACACAGTCCACAAAAGGGTGCACCAAGAGTGTCCACCTCAGGTAACTGGGGAGGCTGAGCCATTGTGCCCTAGAGGACACCTACCACACAAAGCTACTCTACCAACTCAGGGAAGCAGCGAAAATGCAGAGACAAAGAAACAGATCACAAATGAAAGAAATGGAGGAAAACAAACAACTGGATATAGAGTTCAAAACCACGGTTATAAGGTTTTTCAAGAATTTCCTAGAAAAGGCTGATAAATTAAGCGAGACCCTCGAGGATATGAAAAAGGACCAACTAGAAATTAAACATACACTGACTGAAATAAAAAATATTATACAGAGACCTAACAGCAGACTAGAGGACCGCAAGAATCAAGTCAAAGATTTGAAATACAAAGAAGCAAAAAACACTCAGCCAGAAAAGCAAAAAGAAAAAAGAATCCAAAAATTTGAAGATAGTGTAAGGAGCCTCTGGGACAACCTCAAGCGTACCAACATCTGAATTATGGGGGTGCCAGAAGAAGAGAGAGAGCAAGATACTGAAAATCTATTTGAAGAAATAATGACAGAAAACTTCCCCCACCTGGTGAAAGAAATAGACTTACAAGTCTAGGAAGCACACAGAATCCCAAACAAAAGGAATCCAAAGAGGACCACACCAAGACACATCATAATTAAAATGCCAAGAGCAAAAGACAAAGAGAGAATCTTAAAAGCAGCAAGAGAAAAACAGTTAATTACCTACAAGGGAGCACCCATACGATTGTCAGCTGATTTCTCAACAGAAACTATGCAGGCCAGACGGGAGTGGCAAGAAATATTCAAAGTGATGAATAGCAAGAACCTACAACCAAGATTACTCTACCCAGCAAAGCTATCATTCAAAATTGCAGGTCAGATAAAGAGCTTCACAGATAAGAAAAAGCTAAAGGAGTTCATCACCACCAAACCAGTATTATATGAAATGCTGAAAGGTATTCTTTAAGAAGAGGAAAAAGAAGAAAAAGGTAAAGATAAAAATTATGAACAACAAATACGTATCTATCAATAAGTGAATCTAAAAACCAAGGGAATAAAAAATCTGATGAACAGTATTAACTGGTGAATATAATAGAATCAGGGGCATAGAAAGGGAGTGGACTGACAATTCTCGGTGGGGAAGGGGTGTGAGAGGTGCGGTATGAGACTGGACAAAAAGTGTACCCCTGTGGATGAGGACAGTGTCGGGGAGGTAAGGGCAGAGGGTAGGGTGGGAACAGGGTGCAGGGGAGCTATGGGGGGAAAAAAGAGGAACAATTGTAATAATCTGAACAATAAAGATTTATTAAATTAAAAAAATTAAATAAAAAAATTAAAAAAGACTAAATTTTAAATAAAAGGAAAAACTGAGTGATGGTGATTCATTTTATACCATCCCATACTTATATACAGAAGTATCCATAATAAGAGGTTAAAAAATTTACTCACCTAGAGCGTATGCTAAACTGAAATTCTCGGTACCAGCTCTACTCAAATTTCTATGTGTTAGAAAGCTCAGGATTCATCTAAACATTACATTTGGTTTTTGAGTAATTTCATAATCACTGTCTATTGTACTAGGGACACTGTTTTATCAAGATCAGGGGGCACAAACCTAGAGAGCCTTTACATATTCACTGAGGTAGGCCAAGTGCTTGGATGTGTCTAGGAGCTGAGAGGAAAATTAGCCAGGCAGATGGAACACAGTATCTACTGGCATCCCAACCAGATTTGTGCAGTCATGGAAGTTTAGCAAGGGCAGGATATACTTTTAGAGGAAGATAGTGATTAGGAGTCTGTGTGCAGATATTCTGGGGAGATCTAGATAGGCAGACAGCACCACTGAGTACTAAAAACAGGTGCCAAAGCCCATTTTTCAATTTATGCTCATAACTGGAACTGGAATACCCAACAAGGAACTAAAGAATTCATTCATCTAACCTATGCTGTTTGTGCCCACTACAGTAGTCCTATACTTTACATAAAAATTATTGGAGAGCATGTTAATACATACTGCAGATTTGCAACGCTTCCTCCACTAAATTTGGTAGGCTTCAAGAATCTGCATGCTTAACAAACATCTCAGTGTTTCTGATGCAGATACTTCTGTGATCACACTTTGACAAAATGTCTAGTCCACTGTGTCCTGGCCAGTGTACCAACATAGAGGGAGTGGGGGAAACATTGTGGCTAGAACCTGGTACATGGGGAACATAGTAAAAGAGAGTTGAGTTAACTGGAATCAGAAGTGAAGGCAGGTGCTAATAATCCTGCAGTATATACTTATTAAATCAACATGTTGTACATCTTAAACTTGCACAATGTCAATTATATCTCAACTAGAGGCCCGGTGCACGAAATTGGTGCATGGGGGTGTGTGTGTGTCCCTCAGTCCAGCCTGCACCCCCTCCAATCTGGGACCCCTCAAGGGATGTCCGACTGCCCATTTAGGCCCGATCCTACCTGGACGGGCATCCCTCTCACAATCCAAGACTGCTGGCTCCCAACTGCTCGGCTGCCTGCCTTCCTGATTGCCCCTAACCGCTTCTGCCTGGCAGCCTGATCACCCCCTAACCACTCCCCTGACAGCCTGATTGCCCCTAACTGCCCTCCCCTGCAGGCCTGGTCACCCCTAACTGCCCTCCCCTGCAGGCCTGGTTCCCCCCAACTGCTCTCCCCTGCAGGCCTGGGTCCCCCCCAACTGTTCTTCCCTGTAGGCCCAGTCGCTCCCAACTTCCCTCCTCTGCCAGCCGGGTCACCCCTAACTGCCCTCCCCTGCAGGCTTGATTGCCCCCAACTGCCCTCCCTTGCAGGCCTGGTCCCTCCCAACTGCCTTCCCCTGCTGGCCATCTTGTCGCGGCCATCTTGTGTCCACATGGGGGCAGGATCTTTGACCCCATGGGGGCAGCCATCTTGTGTGTTGGAGTGATGCTCAATTTGCATATTACTCTTTTATTAGATAGGATAATGCTGGAAAAGCGTGAAGGCAGAGTGACAAACTTTATGCCAGAGGCTTGGGATCTCTTCAAATTCCAGTTGATTTGTAGTAATTTGGTTTCTAAAAAGAATTTACTCCTGGGGCCAAGTGTTTGCAGCTAGAGAAATTGGTGAACTATGGGGGAGGGCAGAAAAATAAGCAAGATATGCCATTTATAAGTGGTATATTTAGTAGAAGAAAAATAGTAACATCCCCAAATATGACCACTCTAGGTATTCTATAATTATATCATATTACAACTGGTAGTCCTTCCTGGTCCTATGAAAATGTTGTGGATAGGTGTAATGTTTTATTGTTAACACTAGAGGCCCGGTGCACGACATTTGTGCACTGGGGAGTGGGGTGTCCCTCAGCCTGGCCTGCGCCCTTTCATAGTCTGGAACTCCTTGGGGGATGCCCGACTGCTGCGGAGGCAGGAAGGCTCTGCCTGAGTGGCGCTTACCACCAGGGGGCAGCTCCTGAATTGAGTGTCTGCCCCCTGGTGGTCACTGTGCATCATAGTGACCAGTCGTTCCACTGTTTGGTCAATTTGCACATTAGCCTTTTATTATATAGGATTCTATGACCCTATCACATATGTAAAAGTAAATGACAACAGACTACCCCAGCAGTTGTTTTCTAGATCTCTAAGTAGAAATAATGTCAATAAATAAAGGAAGAAGTTCGTGGAATCATGGAAGTGTTGCTTAAAGCAACAGGCATAACTGAATGGTAGGGAAAGTTATGATGAAAGATTAGTCTCTTCTACAGTTACATGACTGGAATTGTTCTTTTGAGCAAGGGCCTCATGCTGACCTCATAGCCCTAGGCTCTCTCTGACCTCAAGTCTTTTTATCTTTCTTCCTTTGATCAGCCACAGCATCTTCAAAATAGAGGAAGATGTAATTTGATATAATTAAAAGAGGTATATGTGAAGGTGCTTTCTTTTTTTTATTGATTTCAGAGAGGAAGGGAAAGAGAGAGAGAGATAGAAACATCAATGATGAGAGAGAAACATTGATTGGATGCCTCTTGCACTGCCCACACTGGGGATCGAGCCTGTAACCTGAGCATGTGCCCTTGACCGGAATCGAACCCGGGACCCTTTGTCCGCAGGCCAATGCTCTATCCACTGAGCCAAACCAGCTAGGGCTGAAGGTGCTTTCTAGGCCATAAACATGTAGTGGTGAGTTTTGTATAACAGAACTCTAAAAATATAATTCATCCAGACTCCTAAGGTTTATTGAATAGGCATTCCACCTCTATTTCATTTTACCATTTAAACATATATTGATTCATGCCTGCCGTATGCAAGGTTTTGGTCTTAGTTCTTTTTTTTAAATTAACATCCAGTAAAATTAACTTTTTTTAGTGTATAGGTCTAGAATATTAACATATGTACAGGGGTGGCCAAAAGTAGGTTGTTTGTGTGGAAAAAGACATGCAGGTTATGGTGATTACAATAGCTTTATTAACTCAAAAGAATAGCACAATGCATCTGTAAACCTGCTTTTGCCCAGCTGGGTGGTTGGTTGGTTGAGTGTTGCTCCATACACCAAAAAACGTTTCGGTGGGGGGTGGGGGGTGGAGTTTGATTTCTCACTGGGGAACATACTTAGGTTTTGGGTTTGATCCTTGGTCAGTAAGCGGGGCAGCTGATTGAATTTTCTCTCTCCCCCTCTTCCTCTCTCTCTAAAAAAAAATCAGTGAAACATACTCGGGTAAGGATTTAAAAAAACCACACCTACTTTTGCTCATCCCTGTATACTAGGTGTACCGGTTAATAATGCGGATTTTTTCAATAGATGGAATTACACATACGTTGATATATCTGTAATTTGATATGTATGCTATATTGTATTACTCCTTCAGATTACCACTTGTTCTGATCAATGGCACACGCACTTTCTGAGCAGCACTTCAAAATGTACGAAGAAGTGGAAAATTGGGTCTCTGAATGGTCTGCCTCAAAACAAGAAAAGTTCTATTGGGATGGTATCCACAAATTACCTGAAAGATGGGGGAAATGTGTAGCTAGCGATGGACATTACTTTGGATAAAGCACTTTTGATGTTTCTCTTGAAATTATAGTGTTTTCTTTGGATTACAAAATCTGCATTATTATGCGGAGTAATTATTAATCGGTTAATAATGTAGATTAGCTATTAACCGGTTAATAATGCGATTAGCTATTAACTGGTTAAAATGAGGATTAACTCTTAACCCGTTAATAATACAGATTAACTATTAACTGGTTAATAATTCAGATTTTGTAATCCAAAGAAAACACTATAATTTCAAGAGAAACATCAAAAATGCTTATCCAACGTAATGTCCATTGCTAGCTACACATTTCCCCATCCTTCAGGTAATTTGTGGATACCATCCCAATAGAACTTTTCTTGTTTTGAGGCAGACCATTCAGAGACCCATTTTCCACTTCTTCGTACGTTTTGAAGTGCTGCTCAGAAAGTGCGTGTGCCATCGATCAGAACAAGTGGTAATATGAAGGAGCAATACAACAAAATAGCATACATATCAAATCGCATATATATCAACATATATGTAACTCCAGCTATTGAAAAAAATCCGCATTTTTAACCGGTACACCTAGTATATAGATTCAGGTAACCACTGCCTCAGTCAGGATATAGAATAGTTTCATCACTCCCTCCCCGCTTCCCCCCGCCCCCATTTCCCTAAACTCCCTTGTACTATCCCCCTATCCCTAATTTCTAAGAACTGTGATATATTCACCCTCCCTTTAGTTTTTTATTTTTGAGAATGTCATATAAGTGGAATCATACAATATGTAATCTTTTGCTACTGACTGATTTGACTCAGCATAATACCTTTATAAAAATATTTTTATTTCAGAGAGAAAGGGGGAGGGAGAGAGAGAAACATCAATGATGAGAGAGAGTTATCTACCAGCTGCCCCCTGCACTCCCTCCATTGGGGACCAAGCCTGCAACCTGTGCATGTGCCCTGACCAGGAATCGAACTGTGACCTCCTGGTTCATAGGTCAATGCTCAACCACTGAGCAACACTGGCTGGGCCAGCATAATACCTTTAAGATAGTTTTCATCCAAATTGTTGAATGTATCAATAGTTTACTCTTTTTTATTCCTTAGTTGTATGGATTGTATCACATATTGTTTATCCATTTGGGTTGTTTCCAGTTTTTGGTGATTATAAATAGCGCTGCTGTAAATACTTGTGTATAGGTTTTGTATGAACATAAAATTTTCATTTCTCTAGGGTAAATACCCAGGAGGGGAATTGCTGGGTCATATGGTAAGTTTATGTTTAACTTTATAAGAAATTGCCAAACTTTTCCAGAGTGGCTGTACCATTTTGCATTTCCACAAGCAGTGTATGAGAGTTTTAGCTGCTTTGCATCCTTGCTAGCATTTGGGATTGTCAGTATTTTTTATTTTAGCCATCCTAATAGGCATAAAGTATTATTTTATTACAGTTTTAATCTGCATTTCCCTAGTGCATGCCTCAGTTCTTGATGATTTTATCTGTTGAAATCAAACAAAAAGTAATCATCAGAAGAGTGATCATCAGAATGATATGTCTAAAATTTAACATTCTATGGAAGACTTTGTGAATATATTAAAAAAGAGTTCGTACTAATGAATGTTCATGGGTTTTCAATGAAGTGGGAGGTACTCTGAAACCTATCTATAAAGTTTCAAGGAAACCCTGTGACATTGAGAATGAAGAGTGACTTAAGAGTATTTTTTTTTTTTTCTGGTGGCCTTTGCTGTTATGTAGAACACTTGTGGCTTTTAATAAACTGAGAAGATAGGCAAGTGGAAAAGAAAAATATCTGGTTATCCTATAATTTTTAAAAATAACGCAAATTAAGTGAGAAACACTCATGATCATCATGATCATAATCAGCTATTTACTGATTGCCTGTTCCTGGTAGCATAGGTCAGTGGTATGATTTTGAATAACTTGCTTATTCAGGGAAAGAATTTAGATAAGGAAAGGAGGGCATTCTTTGAGTAATATATTTGTTTGGCCCCCTTCTACTTCTCCCTCCTTCATAAATTATCCCAAGCAGCAGTCTGTATTATATGAAGCAAACCAAATGATTGCTAAATAAATGTTTAGTGTTTATTTTTGTTGGTAAGTAGCTTGAGTTAATATGGAAGAGTTGTGCTTGTTTTTTTTTACACTTTGAACACGTAATCCTGATCATTGGTATGTTACTTCTTTTTTATGAAGCTGGAATGTAATTTTCTTACTTTTAATGGCTGTAGAGGTTTATAGTTATTGAATCTTTGTTTTGATGTTGTTAGGCATGCCAGTACTTTTTTTGTTATCAAATTTTCAGTTAGGAAATAGCCTCCCAATTATAACTTGTTTCGCTGGGAATTGAGACAATGTCTAGTAATATATTGCTATAGAAATAGACTGTCAAGTGATGACTCAGATTTAGTGTTCAGTGTAATTTAGAAAAGGTGACTTAAGTAGAAGAACATTGGTGCATCTGTTTTTCAAATTGCAATTAATTGTAATGACAGCTTATAAGATCTATATCATTTTCCTTTGGATTCTGTTGAACTTTACAAATTTTATATTATATGAATTAAAAATGGATAGTTTAAAAGTTAGTCAAATAAATTAATCAAAAAGAATCCTGCCTTATCAAATCATGCTTCTAAAGATTTTTCATACCCTCCAGTCATATCCAGGTATGGCGTTTTGAAAATAAAAAAGATTTTTTTATGAGGTTTTATCAGAGTTGAGAAACTATTTAGGTTTGTCATTTTTTATTATATGGTAGTCATATGGATACAGTCCTTTTAGCCATCACATCCCAACTGCATTAAAAAGTATTTCTTAAGTATTCTTAAATGTGTTTTACCAATATCTTGTGGAAAAATATAATCTTTTGAAAGCATTCATGTGAAAAAGAATTAGAAATGATGTTTATTTCATTTGGACCTGTTTCTTTTAATGTATCATTAAAGTGTAGGTATCCTATCTAATAAAAGAGTAATATGCAAATTAACCATCACTCTGCTACACCCACAAGCCACGCCCACCAGCCAATCAGGGGGTAATATGCAAATAAACCCAACTGAGATGGCTGCAGCCACAGAGAGCAGGAGGGAGGCTTGGGTTTCCCTGGCAATGGAGGAAGCCAAGCTTTCCGCCTGCCCTTGCTGGCCCAGGCCTCCACTCAATGTTACAATGTTTCAATTATAGAAGATAAATAAAGCTCAACAGAAATGGCAGCAGCCACGGAGCTGGAGAGAGCAGGAGGCTAGGGTTGCCCGCGGTGAAGGAGGAAGCCAAGCTTCTGCAGCCCTGGCCTGCTTTGGCCTCCACGTAAGGCTACAAAGTTTCCATTATAGAAGATACATAAATCCCAACAGAAATGGCTGCCACCATGGAGTGAGCAGAAGGCTTGGCTCCACTCCAGGCTACAAAGTTTCAATTGTAGAAGATAAATAAATCCCAGATCTCAGGGCCTCTGCTTGGGTCGCCAGGGGGCGTGGTCGGCCTGCAAACTACTACAGGCCCCTTGCCCAGGCCGCCCCACACCCCAAGGGAACCCCCACTCTTCCGGGACACCCTTCAGGGCAAACCAGCTGGCCCCCACCCATGCACCAGGCCTCTATCCTATCTAATAAAAGAGTAATATGCAGATTGAGCATCACTCCAAATCACAAGATGGCTGCCCCCATGTGGTTAAAGATCCTGCCCCCATGTGGACACAAGATGGCCACCACAAAATGGCCAGCAGGGGAGGGCAGTTGGGAGGGACCAGGCCTGCAAGGGAGGGCAGTTGGGGGCGATCAAGCCTGCTGGGGAGGGCAGTTAGGGGTGACCCGGCCGGCAGAGGAGGGAAGTTGGGGGTGACTGGGTCTGCAGGGAAGGGCAGTTGGGGGGGACCCAGGCCTGCAGGGGAGAGCAGTTGGGGAGTACCAGGCCTGCAGGGGAGGGCAGTTAGGGGTGACCAGGCCTGCAGGGGAAGGTAGTTAGAGGCAAACAGGCTGGCAGGGGAGCAGTTAGGCATCAATCAGGCTGGCAGGGGAGTGGTTAGGGGGTGATCAGGCTGGCAGGCAGAAGCGGTTAGAGGCAATCAGGAAGGCAAGCAGGCAAGCAGTTGGGAGCCAGCAGTCCTGGATTGTGAGAGAGATGTCCCACTGCCCGTTTAAGCCCAATTCCACTGGGATGGGGCCTAAACAGGCAGTCGGACATCCCTTGAGGGGTCCCAGATTGGAGAGGGTGCAGGCTGGGTTGAGGGACACCTCCTCCCCCCCCACCCCCCCCCCCCCGTGTACGAATTTTGTGCACTGGGCCTCTAGTACTATATAAGAATTCATACTATATGATCAACTGAGACTTTGATTTAAATATAAGTTGTCCATGGAAGCCTGTATAAGATACTATATATTTTTCCCCCCAAAGAAGCTTCTTTAAATGGTTCTGTTAAGTGTAAGAATGTTCTGATGATTATCTTTTTAATTAAAATGAGAAATCTTTGTTTAAAGTGGCATTCCTTTTTTACGGCCTGTTACAGTCTCTGTAACAATCATTTCTTAAGTCTGAACGTTTTATTTCCATGAATCCATTTATATAAAACTATGTTTAGACTTAATTAAGGAACGGTTCTTACAAAGCTTGTAAATAGCCAGGAAAAAAGGGACCGAAAATAAAACTGACATTCACATTTAGCAAAATGATTGTTACAAGGTATGTAATAAGCTATAAAAATACAATAAATCCCTTTTTATAAGAGTTCATATTTTCTGATCCTTGTTTTCAAGGGTATTTAAGAAAAATACCAAAGCTCTGCAAAGTGACATCTGTTTTGCTGAATAGACTAGTGATAACTTCTTTTGTCTATAAATGACAATACAGGAGTTCTACCTGTTTTCTTTGAAATACCTTGTAATTATTTAGATTAGAATGTAAATTTTACATTGTGCCATTGTGAAAACAAGACCTGGTTCTTTTTCTACTTACACTGCTTTCTGGAAGTCACAAAGCATTGGTTAAGTTGCTTAACTGCTCTGAGTCTAATTTTTCTCATCTAGAAAGTGGAGTTAATAATCCTCTTTCTACTTTAAAGAGTTTGTGAGGACTAAGTGAAATTATAAATAGTGAAAATATTTTAGATATTATATAGGACTGTGAATATCAAAGCTTTTTTTTTTTAATCTCTCTGACCTTGCTTGGTGGAAGTAGTAGTAATGATAAAACAACAATAGTAAGAGCAGCAGACACATAACACAGTATGTACCAGGTAGGAGTCTAGGCACTCTATATATATGAACTCATTTGGTCCTCTCACCTTAGGTGTATCATTACCTATGATTTCCAAATGTGGAAACTGAAGCACAGAGAGGTTAAGTTACTTCTGAAGACGGATATGGATAATATCCATCTTTTTTCAGATCTACTGAAAAATTGTGAGAAAAGCATAATGGTTAGTCATATACTGCTCACCTGGATCGGCCAATTGTTAACATTTTTCCACATTTGATTTTTTTCTCTATAGTTATACTTTTCTTTCTAAATCATTTGAGAGTTGCAGGCATCATATTTCACCTCTGCTTCAGCATGGATTTCCTAAGAACAAAAGCATTGTCTTTTATAACCACAATGCAAGATCCCACTCAGGAAATTTAACAGTGATAATATTTTTATTTAATATGTAGTCCATATTTAAATTTCCCCAGTTGTCACAGTAATATCCTTTACAGCTTTTTAAAAAAATGCTCAATCCAATTACATGTTATATATATATATTTAGATCTCTTTAGTCTCCTTTAATTTACACCAGTATCCTAGTCTTTTTATTTATGAAATTGACATTTTTAAAGAGTCCAAGCTAGTTTTACAGAACATCTCTCATTTGGATTTGTATGATTGTTTCTCCATGATTAAATTCAGGTTAAAAAAATTTGGCAGGAATATATGTTATGGTTTCTTTCTCAGAGCATTACATCAGAAGATCTATCTTGTCAATTTGTTCCTTTATTGGTGATACTGTTTGATTGTTTTATTAAGGTTGTGTTCACTAGATTTCTCTATTATAAAGGTATATTTATAATTAATAAGTGTGTAGTGGAGTGAAACTTGGGAACTGTAAATATCTTGTTTCCCAACATTGTTTATTCCACTAGTTTTTAGCATGTTTTGGTGATGATTCTTTTTTTTTTTTTTTTTTTTTTTTTGATGATTCTTTTGTAATAGTTTTAAAATCTGCCCATTTATTTTTAGGCAGTTCTAAATCATTTTTTGTTTCTCCATCAAAATGGTGACTTTCTGATTTGGGGAAGACGTGTAGATTTTATTATTTTTCTTTTTGATTTTGAGCTTAGACTAATAAAATGGCATTTTTTTACATTCTAATTTGCAAGTTATATGCTTTATAATTTTTATCTTTAGTGGAAAACATTGTTAGAGCTGCCTAAAGAATTGAATTTAGGATGTAAGGGTTTGTAGTAGTAAACACTATGTCAGAAGTCCCCAGGGTGGGGGGGATATTGGGGAGGGGCTAAGGTCTATGTTTACCATTCAGTATGCCTGGGTAAGGCCTGAAAATGTGCATTCTGACTAGTTTCCAGGTGATGCTGCTGGTTCTGGGATCACAGTAGTTTGAGAACTACTGTGGCTTCTCGAAGTCTTTTAAGGCAGTATCTTGCTTATGTTATTTGGGCCCTTTTCTATTTGTTTGCTTTCTCTGGTAGACATGAGTAGTGTGGATATAGTATAGTGGAATAAGTTGATGTTTGTATTAGTTGATTTTGACAAATGTAACAATTTGGGAATTGGCTAAATTACTGAATAAGATCTCATTAACCTGGCTAATCCAAAATTGACTATTTTAATGAAAATGGCTATAGGCTATTTTAAAACTTATCATGGCATATATATTTGTTGAATTTTCTTTGTTGACTTAATGAAATGCTGATCCCTTAATTTTGACCAGATTGGATGTTCACAGTGGTCAGTTTGGGCTTTCACTACTTAAGTGATCTCTGCATACATCCCAGCAACTTGGTTCTGTTCAATCTGTGTAAGTAGTTAAGCAAGTGGCACATTTGTTATGTCATAGAGATATTTTTGCTTCTGCAGAATTTGGCCAGTTAGCCCTCCTGCCTTGCTTCCCCCATTAGAAATACTATAAACATCAGAGAGAAAAGGATGACCTTAATATTTGCTTTCCAGACTAAATCACAGCCTTGAAGCAGTTATTTCCTACTGAATAAAAAGCTCAATTTCACGCCTTGATTAGTGCCAGTATGGGCAGGTGGATATTTATTTTATGCAGCTAAACTGGTCTGTTTTTGCAAATTACTTGCCAGTCAGCAGAGCTATAATTTCTTATGAGTAGTTGGTGGTAAATTATAGTTCTCATTAGTAAGTTTTGTCTGTGTATTTTAAAAAAATATTTATGAGGTAGGAATTAGTCACCAAATTTTGGCCAGACTAGGAGTTGACTAGTAGTTTTTTTTTCAAAGGTTTGGGGATTGATGAATTTGGATTAACAGCCCCAATTACTAGTAATTACATAAAGCTGTAGGAAAGCGTGAGGTCTTGTTTTTTAAAATATTTTATTTATTTATTTCAGAGATGAAGGGAGAGGAAGAGAGAGATAGAAACATCAATGATGAGAAAGAATCATTGATCAGCTGCCTCCTACACCCCCCCCTCCTCCACATGCACACACACACACTGGGGATCGAGCCCGTAACCAGGCATGTGCCCTGACTGGGAATCGAACCGGGACCTCATAGGTCGACGCTCAACCGCTGAGCCATTCCAGTTGGGGGAGATCTTATTTTTAATTGACATGAAAATGTACTCAGAATCTAGAAAGAGTAATGCCTGGTGGACAGACCAAAGAACAGATTCTCTTTTTATTGATAAATAGAATATATTATTTGAGTGTTTAGAGATGCTTAAAAAGTAAGATGATAAACTGAGGGCAAGATACAGATTTTGAAATTGGAGGGTACTATTGAACTGAATTTTTAATTGTTTAATTGAAGCCATGAAGTTAAAAAAATTTTTATTTTAAAGCAAGACTGACTTTTATTGGACTTTGATTAAGAGAAAATGTAATGAGTCAGAAGGAGGCAAAGTTCTATTTCCTTAGTAGGTGGGTCAGTTTATTTGCCTTAAGTAACATGTCACCGAATTTGTGTTGGGTTATAGGTTTTAGACTCAGAAGGGATTATCTAATTTAAGGCTTTATAAACTTTTTTATGACCTCATTGAAAATCTTTTGTATGTCATGAGATCCTTTCCCCAGACATGCACATGCACATATATTTTATACACAATTTCAAGAGATTCAGATGAACTTTTATTCTATCCATAGATCCTAGGTTAAGACTCTTATGTAGCCTTATTTTAATGTTGTTATGTAATGTATTTTAATTAAAATATTTTTTTATAATTATCATTCCACCATAACTAGTTATGACTGTTTTAATAAGTCTGAGCTTCATCATAAAATGTCATTTTGAGGAGCTAATGAAATTTTGATTATGTTATTTGGTAGTGTCAAGATTTGTACAGAAATGGCTTGGGTGGTAGTTATCAAAAATCCTACTGAAATATCCTGTTTTTAATTTTCTCATTCCCCTAACTACCCAGGCAGGCAGCCACAACTTATTCCTGTCTTTGATGATAGAATTTTATTTGTTAGGGATGTATGGATGGACACACTTAAATCCTTTGATTTGTTATACTATTTGCTTGGTTATACTATTTCTTTAGTAAAACTGATAAAAACAGAAAGATCCTTGAAATATCATAATAATAATAATATTAATATTCTGATATTTCAAGGATCTTTCTGCTTTTATCAGTTTTACTAAAGAAATAGTATAACCAAGCAAATGCCCACCAAGGTCCATTTACCCCCCTCAGTGAGTACACTTTACACCAAGAGCATTGGGAATTTTCTATCAAGGTCAACCTCAAACACTGTCAGCATGTTCAGTTATTTATACCCGCAGTTCTGGGAGGACTGGGAAACATTTATCATCTCTTTTTCTTCATTTTCTTAAGGTATCAACACTGGGAATGCTGTTCATTTATTTGTTCAAGAAGTAGTGGTTCATGATCATTTGAGATCAGTAGTACACTTATGGCAAAAGACAATCCTTCCTTTTATTTTTATTTTATTTCTTAAATATATTTTTATTGGTTTCAGAGAGGAAGGGAGAGGGAGAGGGAGATAGAAACACCAGTGAGAGAGAATCGCTCATTGGCTGCCTCCTGCATGCCCCGTACTGGGGATCGAACCTGCAACCCAGGCATGTGCCCTGACCCGGAATCAGGCATTGAACTATGGACCACTGAGCCATACTAGCCAGGCTGATTCCTTCCTTTTAAAAATGAGCAAACTGCCCAGCCAGTGTGGTTCAGTGGTTGAGCATCAAGCCATGAACCAAGAGGTCCCTGGTTCCATTCCCAGTCAGGACATATCCCTGGGTTGCAGGCTTGATCCTCAGTGGGGATGTGCATGAGGCAGCTCATCGATATATCTCTCTCACCAACGTTTCTCTCTCTCTATCCCTCTCCCTGCCTCTCTCTAAATCAATTAAAATAAACAAATTAAAAAAACTAACAAAACAAAGCAAACTCTTACCTTAGGAACAGAGAGGAGAAAGAAGTAAGGCCCTCACCCAGAGAGAGTAAGGGTTAAAATTCTTAACACTTTGGACCAGGGTGTAGCACTCTTGGTAAGAGTGGTAAGGGCTTGTCCCAGTAGCTTGCAAGTCCCTATCGATATATGGCTAGACATGTTAGATCAGAGCAGGAATAACAATTTCACCTGTGAGTTTCAGTAGGTTTAACAGCAGTAGCACATCTGAATGCATGTTGCCTTGCTGACTGCCCCTTAGATGAAGTCAGAGGCTCTCTTTTAAGGGGTATTCTGGATGAGTCATAGCTGTTACCAAAATTGCTAGGCTACACATGCACAAATAATCCAGTCCTGTCAGAATGCCTCACAGAAACCCAGTTTTGAGAATTGCATGATTCCTACAGCATTAGTACCTAAATTCACATTATTGTACTGTAATAAAATTGCCTCATCTTGCCTAGGACCTATCAGCTTCCGTTAATTTAGAAGTCAGTGCAAATTTGGGATTTTCCTGAGGTCCGCTACCAATACAACAAACTAAGGAAAGGCGAAAGCAGGCTTGGTGAGAGTTGGGCTTTTGTATACAATTTTAGCCCAGTTTGTTGGTTTAATTTTGATGTAAGGGCCTAGGTTTTGAATCACAATAGTCCTAGTCTCTCTCCTTTTCTTTCAGTACCCTCTGTGCTGCCGTTCCCCCTCTCAACTCTTCATCTAAGTAGTGTAACCACCCTTTTGCTCCAGCTGTTTTATTTTCATTATCATTGTCTTTGAGTTCCTTATTACAGACCCTGTCTTCTTACAGTCCTTTAAAAAAGTTGCAAAAATACAAATTTTAAAATTGTTATTTCAGAATTTGGAATACTAGTGGATTTTTCTCTCTAAAAAAAGTGAACTTAAGCCGAAACCGGTTTGGCTCAGTGGATAGAGCGTGAGCCTGCGGACTGAAGGGTCCCGGGTTCGATTCCGGTCAAGGGCATGTGCCTTGGTTGCAGGCACATCCTCAGTGGAAGGTGTGCAGGAGGCAGCTGATCGATGTTTCTCTCTCATCGATGTTTCTAGCTCTCTATCCCTCTCCCTTCCTCTCTGTGAAATATCAATAAAATATATTTAAAAAAAAAAAAAAGTGAACTTAAGAAAATGTTTGTGTTTTAAAACACCTTAAGTTTTCTTTTGATCCCCAGGTTTGGTTAAATAAGTCATATTTTTCAGTTCATTGCAGCCACAAAATTTATTAAATTATCTCAGCTGTGACTAAAATTAAAATGTGCTTGTTATATTAATATGTAAAAATTAGTTCTATCTTGTAAAAATACTACAATATTTATAAATAATCTTTTGTATGCCTGTAGGGAACTAGGGGGATTTAGTAATATTTTCTCATCAGATAGTAATATTTCCATGTTTTGTTTGTAAGCAATAAATATGTATATGTATATTGGTATTTATACCGTGGGAGAGGTTTTTAATGTATCTTTATCAACTGATCAAAGGGCTAAAAGATCTGACCTTAGTGATTTAAGCTCTTAAATTAAGATAACATTTTGCATATACAAAGTCCTGTTATAGCACATAGTGGTAAACAAATGCTTGTAAGAATTGTGTTGTTTTTTTTTTTACTTTCATGTCTCAGCATCATGGTCCTACTAATGGATATGGTGATCCTGAAACCAAAATATTTTTTAGCTTTTATACTGCTGATTTACAACAATAAGTGCTTTTCTTTTATCTTTTCTATGAATGTGAATTTTTATTCTCACTTTATACTATAAAAATTTTGAACTGTATAAACTTATATAGGATTCTACTACTATGAAAAACCTTGAGTAAAAGGTAAAGATATTCAAATGGAGTTTGCCTAGTATAAAACCTACTAATCTTGGATGTGGTATTTCTAACAAATGATGTTGGAGTACCACAGCAGTGTAGGATAGAACTATCTTCATTTTAAAAAATTAAATATTTTTATTTATTTCAGAGAGGAAGGGAGAGAGAGAGGGAGACAGAAACATCAATGATGAGAGAGAATCATTGATCGGCTGCCTCCTGCACACCCCCTAGTGGGGATTGAGCCCCCAACCCGGGCATGTACCCTGACCTGGAATCGAACTGTGACCTCCTGGTTCATAGGTTGATGCTCAACCACTGAGCTATCTTCATTTTAAATTGTTCTACTTTGGACAGGTATTAATGGACACTTATTTCCCACAGCTCCTGATCATGATGGTATTGCTATCTTTTGCTTGGGGAGGTTTGTACAAAAATCAGTCACTAAATGGTAGACAGTCTTTAGATTTTAGCAGATACCAGATTTTTAAAAAATGTTTGTTTTTGTGTAAAGTCCCTATCAAAATAACTCTTCCCTCAAAATATTTTAAAATTGGTTATATTATTTAAATAAATTCTTATATAAATTCTATTATTTACTTTATTCCTGGGGTAATCCAGTGTCCTTAAGAATACAATCCTAAAATAAAGTTGTTACATATTGGACAAAGGCAGAATGATTGTGTTGTTATGGCAACTCAAATGGGGAAAATGAAAACAGCACAGATAAACTGCATCCTGTTGTCATAGCAACCATAGTTGTGAAAATGATTAAAGCTGGTCTAGAAAGGCTGTATTGCAGCTTTAGTCCATTGAAAGTAAATAGTGTAAGAAAAGGCAGACAGAATTGGTTTTAGACAAAAGTTAAGTCCCTCTGGCACTGCAAGTTGCTAGTACCACTGCATATATGTAGACAGATTTCTGTCCTTTCTAATTATATTTCAACTCAATTTTATTGCCTCAGATCATAATGATGGTATGAAGGGAAGAAAAGTGTAATAACTATATGAAAATCTTGTAAATAAAGAAAGATTTTTTTGGTAATAAATTTAGAAAGAAATTGAAGTTATAAAATTTTGTTACTAAAAATATATTTAAGAGAATAGTAGCATGTTTTCCTCCCTCCCTCCCCCCAATTCTCACCTAATGCTTTATTTCCACAACCTCTTTCTGTATTATTTTCGTCTTAACTGTTGAATTGCAACAAAAACACCTAATGTCACGGCAGTTTATGAAAGCATTAAGGGCAACATTATGATTGCAGATGAACAGATGGATTTGATGACAAATGATAAGCATTCAGTAGGTGTGAAGAAATTTACTTTAGCCATATCTTTCAAACTTTCTCTGTAATCAAAGCTTCTTAGTTGTTATTTTAAGTGCCATTATTTTTTTTTTTCTTTTAACTTCTACTTGCCCACCATAGCAAAATATTTCATCCCAGTGGAGTGCAGACATGTTAGGAATAAATCTGATGAAAGCGGTACTCTTTGTTCAGCATCTGGCTGCTCGCACAGGTTTTTGTGGTAATGAAATCAGCATCTTTGTATTAGAGTATTGATCTGCCGCTCGGTAGGTACTGTGTAAAAGAAGTATCTCTAACAATGTATTAAAGTGATTTAAGAACAGTTTATGTTACAAATGAGGCGGAGGAAGATGGAGTTCTGCAAGACTGGACACATGCTATAAATAGCCATAAAAATGAGGAGTTTTTCTAAAAACTGTGGCGTTGAAATTCTCATATTTTCTTCCACATTAATTGCAGATAGTTGATCACTACCAGAGCATGAGTGCACTAATGCCATTACTCTTCGGCCTTTTAGTATAGGTTTTTATATTTAATGTTCTTGTGTTATAGTTGAAAACTATGGTGCAAATATAAATCAGCTATGAGAGATAGTATTAACTGACCATAAGAACAGTGTTTTAAAGTAATTGTTGAATATTTTAAGTCAAAATCCAAATATTAATGTTGATTTAAATGTAAATTTCATAAATAGGCTCCTCACTTTAAACATTGCCCAATTTTGTCTGACTAACCAAAAACTGTCCTTTCATATAGGCACTATAAAACTGTATAAAACTGTCCTTTTATGTAGGCCTGGTGCATGAAATTCACGCACGGGTAGGGTCCGTAGGCCTGGCTGGATCAGGGCCAGTTGGGGCCTTCCGGCTGCCAGCCGGGGCCTCCCTTCGTTCTGCATCGCCCCCTGGTGGTCAGGGCACGTCATAGCAAGTGATTGAACTCCCAGTCTCCCAGTTGAACTCCTGAGGGGTCACTTTGCATATTAGCCTTTCATATATATAGGTAGGCAAGAAACCTCTTTTTAAAATACGTTTTTCTTTATTATATTTTAGAGAGAGAGAGAGAAAAAAAAAGAAAGAAAAATATCTATGTGAGAGAAAACACCGATTGCCCACCTCCTGTACACACCCCAACCAGGGAACCACAACTTGGATGTGTGCCCTGACTGGGAATTGCACCAGCTACCTTTCGAAGCAAGGGACAATGCTCAACTAATTGAGCCACACCGGCCAGGGCGAAACCTCGTTTTAAAAAGCAGAAAAATATGGGGGAAGAGAAGGGAGAACTAAAAATTTTAGTTTATTTTGAAAGATTTGTAAAATAGTCATTCCTTTCTGTTTAGTAGTAGTAGGTCATGTCTGACTCATGTGCCTTAGAGCAGACATACTTGAGCTCTTAAATGGTTCAAATACCCAGCAAATACTTCAAAAATTCTATGAACAAGTTAGCTAACATTTTGTAAAGGAGTTTGCAAATGAAAGCTGACCATCCTGTTGTGCCTAGAGGTTGTAGCACCACTAGGATATAACCGTGCATGGATTTGAATCTCCTTTTTTCCTAATTTATCTTGGAACAGTTTTTAAGACTAGTTTGTAATCTGTGAAAATGTTTTATATTAAAATCTGATGCACTGATTTTTAGACTGGTGTCTAAAAGTGGGCAGTATCATCAGGTTGTGTACATTTACTAGTTTATCATCTTGGCTTGTGATAAATTGGATGATCGGGTACTTGATTTTCTTGGAAGAAAAAAATTTATTAGATATAGTCATCACTCCCTATTTCACAGTTTCTTGTCACATTTCACTTGCTTTAGAAATACTCATTTTGGATCCTTCTTGTGAATATGTGACTCTTAATACTGATGTCCTGAGAGAAAGGAGAATTTCTTATCTAACCTAAATAATAACCACACCATCACAGAAAATATCCTCACAACATATCAAGCAATCAAATAGCCAATAAACCTATTCTCCTGCTAAATTCCATAAACTACATGGGGAGGGCAGATAGTGTTCATTTTTGTTACTTACCAGGGAACATGACACTTGATCTTTGAAATGGTTATTTATTTCATATATTGTAGCTGCCAATCAGCCAGCCATTTGCAAATAGTGAAGTAAACACACTGCTGAAAATGAGTTTATTCTCTGCTGGTCTGTGGTGCCCAGGAAGTTAGATATACTATGGTTCCATTTATTTATGTAGTCATTTGTTCTCTTCTAATGAGCAAGTAATTTTCTTTTCTCTACTCCTACACAAAAGTTAAATTAAGGAGTACCCAAGAGGGCTGGGATACTTGGTTTGCAGTCCTTGAAATAAAGGGGATCCTTTCATGAGCAGAATTTCCCTCTCAGTTAAGGAGAAAGCTCTAGATAGCTCTCACTTTTAAACTCATTGCTAGAGCAAACAAATTTGTATAGAAGTCTAAAGTGAGGATTTGTCTCCTTTCCCCCTACCTCCCAATCAAAGGATTTTATTCTATGGCTTCTTTTGTTGGTTTTTTTTTTTAGCCTATGAAGTGAGGGATAAGAACTCTGATCCCTCATATGGCAGCTAGCTTGCTTTAATATGTGGATTGCTAACATGACACTGGCTTCCTTTGAGTCATACTAACTGCTATGAACAAACGTGTGAATCCATACTGGAGGAGGGGCGGGGGAGTGTTGCCAATGCCTTTAATCAAAATGGGAGATGGCTTCAACTTCTATTTACCCCTCTAGTTACAATCAAGCTTTCTTTTCTTTTTCTCTCTTCTCTTCTTTTTTTTCCTTCGTCTCCCTTTCTCTCCCTTATACTCTCCTCCCTCCCTTTTCAGAAATACATAAAGCCTAATCCTGCCATTGAGACTGTGATCTTTTGAAATTTGTGTGTAGGCCAAACCCAAATCAAAAATTGTTGTGTAACCCCACAATTCCCAGGCCTCAGCTGGTGGCCTAGTTATTTCAAATAATATTTAATGCAGTAAATTCTAGGGCAATAAAAAGAATTTAGACAGTTCCTTAGAGCTTATTGCAATGGGATTTGACTTGATTTTAATAAAGTGAAATTCCAGTATAACCAAATAATTTCTTTGTGGCATGATTTAAAAGGTCTTTTAGGTACAGGTATAGGAGATTGAATTTGTAAAACCTAATCTAAGATAATTGCAGTTTTACTCTTACCAAGAAAAATGAGAACTTCAAAAATCCAGGAATTCTCTTTACTTAGCATAAGGTGATTTTTAATAATGGAGCAAAGAAAATGTAAGTGAATATCTTTACGTTTTGTTCTGTTATGGGGAGAATAAAGATACCACCTGGCTTTATGCATAAATTTGTTTACTAAAGTTGGTTCATTTCCTATAGATGGGTATTAAAAATGACTTTTTTTAGAACAGAAAACATGTGGCATATACATATTATTATTATGCCCTGCTTCCTGCTAATGTTGAATATTTTATATGATTTTTTTTAAAAAAGAGAATTGTTCTTTCCAAATTCAACAATCTTACAGTAAAAATCGGCCATGACCAAATATTTAGAACTTATTATATTGATACAAATGAAAGAAAATAAAACACAAGTATTTGTAATTAAGAAAAAGTGGTCATAGTCTTGTATTCTGGAGTTCTTATCTCAAGCCAGTAACTTTTAAGATCTTTTGTTTTCTGTACTGAAGCAGAGTAGTGAAAATGTTTTTGTAGAAAGTTATGAAAAAACGCCTATGTATTAATTTGCTTTGGGTCATTCTGGTCTCTCTGGTAAATTCATAATTAGGAAGGCCTTTTTAAGACTGTGTTCTAGTCTCACAGGTATGCAGCTACTCCATATCTGGTAAATCTAAATTCATATGTGAGGAGGTTATGTTTTTTTAAAGCATATTATTTACACAATTCACTGGAATGGCTCCTTTGGAAGTTGGGTGGCTCTGTTATGTAATTACGTACTTAGTAACCCTGTGCTACACAGCAGTAGAAATTCAAGTAAGAATAATTTACTGCTTATGCATAGTTATTAGAATTTTAAAGCATTTGTTTGTTCAAAATTCTAGTTTATCAGAGTATTATATTTGACTAATTGCATACTTAATACATAATAATAAATAAAATTTATTTTAGAGAGCAGCCAAATTTGAATTTTAATCATTCTAAATAAGCATCAGGAGTTGCTTCCTCTTCTCCCCCTTTACTTTTGTTTAAAGGGATTTCTATCCTTTTAGTTCAAATTTTGTGGTGAAACTAATAATTCTATACAAAAATCCATATTAGAAGTATTATAGATGGAGTAAATCACAGAATTATGGAATTCTATTGCTGTAAGGTACTGTTAGAAATACTTTAATCTACTTCATTTTACCATTGAAGAAGCTGAGTTGCATAGGACTGCTCAAGATCTTAGAATTGGTTTGAGGACAAGTCTGCATGAGAACCTAATGTGTTTTGTTTTGTTATTTTTAGTCCTCTACCCAAGGATATGTTTAGAGAGAAGGAGAGAGCAGCTGGTTGCCTCTGTATGCACTGCAACTGGGGATCGAACCTGCAACCTAGGTGTGTGCCCTGATGGGAATTGAACCCACAATCTTTTGGTGTATGGACAACATTCTAACCCTCAGCCACCCAACCAGGGCACAAGAACCTGATGTCTTAACTCCTGGATTAGTGTCATCCTTCCTCTCAGTTGTCATGCTAATTCAATAGTTCATTTCACCAGGGATTTCTTGAACTCTTCTGCTGTGTACAATGTTGGACTAGGAATCTAGAGATTATAAGCATAGTGTGTTTATGTAGTTTAACAATAATGACATCAAACTAGTGATATTTTACTTTTTAATTCTTATTTATCTAGTGTTTTCCAGTGATAATAAATGTTAACGTGGTGGCTAAACCTTTACATCTAATTTTTCTACTAGGTTATAATCTCCTTAAAGGCAGGGGCTCATTTAGTTCTCATAAAGTTAATTCAGATTCTTATTTTTGAAGGCTTAAATTAAAAATTTTCCCCAAATATCAATGGCATTTTGGAATAAGTGTAAGTTTCCGTGGTGTCTACTCTGGGGATAATACTCATTTTAGAATTATATTTCTGTCTTCAAGTACTATTGGTTTCAAGTAACAGATTGCCTCATTCTCCCTTAAGCCAGAAGGGGCAACTATTTTAAGAGATTAGAGATAGCTCTTGGAACTAAAGGAGACGATGTGCAGTCAGGTACCGCAAAGACATGGAGCTAGACTTTGGAACACCTTGAGATCTCAAGGCAGCCACCCTTGCATTCCTGGGATAAATTCTACTTGGTCATGGTATATAATCCTTTTTATATGTTACTGGATTTTATTTGCTCATCTTTTGTTTAGGAGTTTTGTTTGTATAATCATAAGGAATATTGGTCTGTCATCTCCTTTCCACTTAGAATCCATCTAATGAGTTTTTAAATTTCAGTTCTTTTTTATTGTTTGTTTTTTTGTTAATCGTCACCCAAGGATATTTTTCCATTGATTTTTAGAGAGAGCAGAAGGGAGGGGAAGAGACAGAGAGAGAAACATCAATGTGAGAGAGACACATTGATTGTTTGCCTCCTGCATGCACCCCAAGCAGGACTGGGGATTGAGCCTACAACCAAGGTATGTGCCTTTCAATCCTCGGGCTGATACTCTGTCCACTGAACCAGACTGGCTAGGGCTGCTTTCAGTTCTTAAATTTCCATTTAGTTCTTCGTTGTATCTGTTGTTTCTTCAGTCAGACTTTCTATCTTTCCATCTCTATCAAGAGTGTTTGTCCTGAGTTATTGGAATGTTTTATGCTAGTTACTTTAAAATTGTTGTCTCTAAAGGTAATTCCACCATCTGTGTCAGCTTGGTATTGGCATCTGCTGATGTGAGTTGAGATCCCTCCTCTTTATTACAAAGTAATATTTGGATTGTATCCTGGAAATTTTTAATATTGTAGGACTGAGTTTTGTTTAAATCATATTGAAAATGTTGATGTTTTTGTTTTATCAGGCTCTCAACCCAGTTGAGTTCAACCTACAAGTTCAAATAGCCTTCTGTGGGATTGTGGTTTTAATGTCTATTCCACTTTTAAAGCCTTTGCAATGCTATTGATATTTGTTCCATATGTGCGCCACCCAGTGACCAGTCTGAGATCTAGATGGAAGTCTTATCGTGTAGTTCAGTTCTCAAAGTCTTTGGCTTGCTTCTTTGGGTCATATCCACATATGTGAAGCTTGTGGGTGAGCATAGGAGTTCATAAACCACTTTGTGGGCTTGCCCTCCTGAGTTCCTCCCTCTCCACTATCTCCCCAGTACTATGTAGTTTCCTGCCACTCCCTTTTTCCATCTTCCAGCCAGCCAGCTGGACCCTTATTTAACCTGCTCTACATGAATAGTTACTGCACCTGGGGATAAATGATAAGAGGATGGAGAGGGAAAAAAAGCAATGAAGTTTTGCCTCAGCCTTTTAGAATCACAATTCCTCCGATCAAAGCGAGTTTTCTTCAGAGCTTTTGGCTCCTGTGGGCCCCCCTGCTTCTACAGTGGCTTTCATCATGGGATTTTTAGATAAAATAAAGAGACTGTAAAAGAAAGGAAAATGGAAGATTTTCACCATTCTCTGTGTATTAGGATACTTCTGCATTCCTTGGGCCAGAACTAGAGGGCTTCTCCTGGATCTCTCTTTGTCTTACCACCGGTATCTACTTTTGGGTTTCATGCTGCAGTGTAGACTGGTAGATACAGAAAGAATTTTTAAAAATACGGTAAATTTACTGTTGGTTCAGTGTTGTGTTGAAGTCTTTGTCCACAAACCACCCACAGCTGTTAACTTTTCAGAGTACTTGAATAGCTGCACCTTGCATTCTGTCCATTTTTAGTAATTGTATTTAGAGGGAGATAGAGGAGGGAGTGTGCTTATTCCTTCCTAACTGGAACCAGAATCCCTTCTAGTTGCTTTTTTTTTTTATTATCTGTTAAAAATAAACATATATATGTAGATATACATATTCATATACATATACATATATATATTGACTTCAGAGAAGAGGGGGGAGAGAGAGAGAGAGATTGAAACATCAACGATGAGAGAGAATCATTGATCAACTGCCTCCTGCACGCCCCGCACTGGGGTCCGAGCCTGCCACCTGGGCATGTGCCCCACCAGGAATAGAATGTGACCTCCTGATTCATAGGTGGATGCTTAACAACTGAGCATGCCAGTCAGGCCTCTAATTGCTTTTTGATACTAATTTATAGCTCATTAACAACATGTTCACAAGTTTAGTCCTTTGAAATTTGTTGTTACTTTTAAGCTTGTTTTGTTAAGTGTAGCAAGTGTGCTTGAAAACAACTGCAGTTGTTGGGTACAGTATTCTAGATAAGTCATTAGGTCAAGTTCATTAATTGTGCTCTTCAATTATTTTTCGCTTATTCTGTCAAATAGCTGAGTGAGGTGTGTTAAATCTCAAGTATGATTGTAGATTTGTCCTTTTTAGCTCTATTTATTTTGCTTGTTATATTTTGAAATTTTATTAATACATACACTTTTAGGACTGTAGTTCTTTTTTTTTTTTAAATATATTTTATTGATTTTTTACAGAGAGGAAGGGAGAGGGATAGAGAGTTAGAAACCTCGATGAGAGAGAAACATCGATCAGCTGCCTCCTGCACACCCCTCACTGGGGATGTGCCCGCAACCAAGGTACATGCCCTTGACGGGAATCGAACCTGGGACTCTTCAGTCCGCAGGCTGACGCTCTATCCACTGAGCCAAACCAGTTAGGGCAGGACTGTAGTTCTTGATGGAATTGACCTCTTTATCATTATGAATAGGTCCTCTTTATTCCTGTTAATATTCCTTGTCCAGAAGTGTACTTTGATGTTAATGTAGCCATTTCAGTTTTCTTAATAACCTTTTATGATATCTTTTTCAAGCTTTTACTTTTATCTGTATATGTTAATATATATAGTTGTGTCTTACTTTTTAATTCATTCTAACAATCTGTGTCCCAATGTTTGGGCTTGTATTGTCCAACAGAAATGTTAGCCATAGGTCCTAACCAAGTATATATTTAAAAATTTTCTTATAGCCCTAGTCGGTTTGGCTCAGTGGATATTGAAGGGTCCCAGGTTTGATTCCAATCAAGAGCATATGCCTGGGTTGCGGGCTGGATCACCAGTAGGGGGCATACCGGAGGTAGCCGATCAATGATTCTCTCTCATCATAGATGTTTCCATCTCTCTCCCTTTCCCTTCCTCTAAGAAATCAATAAAAATATATTTACAATAAAATGTTCTTATAATCACATTGAAAAAAGAAACTTGAAATTTTCATAGTGCTTTTTATTTTATTCAGTGTATTTTAAGTATCAATTAAAACATGTAATCTATATAAAGTTATTGAGATATTAAGTACAAAATCCAATGTGATTTTACAATTAAGCACATCTCAGTCTGGATTAGCATGCTCAGTATCTTCATGTGACTAGTGATAACTATATTAGAAAATGTAGGTTTAGACCATTTATATTTAGATTGTTTACATTTAGTATGGTTAAGTTTAAATCTACCATTTTGTTTCCATTTGTCCCAACTATTCTTTTCTGCTTTTGTCTGAAATTTTCCTGCCCTCTTTTAGGTTATATTTTAGTATTCCATTTTATCTTCTCTGTTGACTTATGAGGTACCTTTGTTTTAGTGGCTGCTCTAAAGAGTACAATATGCACTTTAAAATATTTATTGAGGTGAAATTCACATAACATAAAATTAACAATTCTAATATGAACAATTTAGGCCCTGTGAGTTTGATCCTTGGTCAGGGCACATATAAGAATCAACCAGTGAGTGCATAAATAAGTGGAACAACAAATTGATATTTCTCTTTCTCTCTCTCTCTCTCTCTCTTTCTCTCTCTCTCTCTCTCTCTCTCTCTCTCTCTCTCTCTCCCCCCTTCCCTCCTTCCCTCCCTCTCTTTTTCCCTCCCTCCCTCACCCCCTCTCTAAAAATCAATAAATTAAAAAATTTTAAATAAAAAATAAAGTTGCTGAACCTTTAGCAATGTATGAGCGTTCCATTTTCTCCACATCCTCACTACAACTTATTTTCTGTTTTTGTTATGCTTTTTTGTAGCTTCAAATGCTTTTGAGACTGGATAGGACTTTAATGATAAAGCTCCTTCCAGTCTATCTGGATCTGGCATGCTTCTCTCCTGAAATATCTAGATGGCTCTGTTTTTGTTTTTGTTTCATTAGCTATCCTAGTGGGTGTGAGGGGCATCTCCTGTGGTTTTGATTTTCATTTCCCTAATGACTAATAAAGTTGAGCACCCTTTTCATGTGCTTATCCATTTGTGTGTCTTCTTTGGAGACAAGTCTGTTCAACTCCTTTGCCCATTTGTTAATTGGATCATAGTGTTGTTGAGTTGTAAAAGTTCTTTATATATTCTGTATATGAGATCCTTATCAGGTATATGATTTGCAAAACAACATGCATCTTTATTTATTTATTTAAAAATATTTTTTTCTTTCAGGGAGGAAGGGAGAGGGAGAGAGAGATAGAAATATCAATGATGAGCGAGAATCATTGATCGGCTGCCTCCTGCACGCCTCACACTGGGGATCGAGCCTGAAACCTGGGCATATGCCCTGACCAGGAATCAAATCGTAAACTCCTGGTTCATAGGTCAACACTCAACCAATGAGCAACACCAGCCAGGCAACAATATGTATTTTTAACTTATTACCACAAACCTCCTTGAAATAATATTTTACTTCACATGTAATGTATTTCCATTTCCTCCTTCTATGTGTTATTTTAATGTTTTGTTTCCAAATATATTATGACTATTACTAGAGGCCCAGTGCATGGATTCGTGCACGGGTGGGGTCCCTCATCCTGGCCTGAGCCCTCTCACAATCCAGGATCCCTCGTGAGGATGTCAGAGTGCCGGGTTTCGGCCCAATCCCCACAGGCCAGCCTGTGGGGATTGGGCCGAAACCCGGCACTCTGACATCCCCCAGAGGGATGTAGCAGTGCTGAAGCTGCAGGCAGCTGGATCGAACCTGCAACCCGAGCATGTGCCCTTGACCGGAATCAAACCTGGAACTCTTCAGTCCACAGGCCGATGCTTTATGCACTGAGCCATACTGGCTAGGGTTGTTTATTATTTTAAAAATAAAATTTAAAAAGAACAATTTTTAAAGTATTTACCCACATATTTATTTTTATTTATTTATTTATTTATTTTTTAAATATATTTTATTGATTTTTTACAGAGAGGAAGGGAGAGGGATAGAGAGTTAGAAACATTGATGAGAGAGAAACATCGATCAGCTGCCTCCTGCACACCTCCTACCGGGGATGTGCCCGCAACCAAGGTACATGCCCTCGACTGGAATCGAACCCGGGACCTTTCAGTCCGCAAGCCGACGCTCTATCCACTGAGCCAAACCGGTCAGGGCTACCCACATATTTATATTTCTGGTACTTTTCATATTTTTCTATAGATTGTATTATCACTTTCCAAATATATTTTATGCTTCCTCCTAAGCTGTCCCCTGTTTTTTTAAAGGAAATACCTATTATACATATGTTGGACCACTTGATTATTTCCTGTTGGTCACTGAAGCATTTTACAGTTTTTCCCCAGTCTTTTTTCTCTTAGTGCTTTATTTTGCATATTGTTATTTCTTTAAGTTCACTGATCTTTTTTTTACAGTGTTTAATCAACTGTTAATCCCATCTCAGAAAGTTATTATTTCAGACTGTATTGTTCTTTTCTGGAAGTTTTATTTCATTTATTTTTTTATATTCTACAGTTCTCGTCACTATATATGCTATTCTAATAGCTATTTTAATGTTTTGGTCTGCTAATTTCATTATCTCTGTCATTTATGGATCTGCTTCTATTGACTGATATTCCTTCTGATTATGGGTCACATTTTAATGTTTCCTATCTAGTAATTTTAGATTTAGACATTGTGAATGTTGCATTATTCAATATTTGTATTTTATTATCTTTTTAAAAGAATATTGTTTATTTCAGCCAGCAGTTAAGTTTCTTGCAGATCAACTTAATGCTGCTATGAATTGATTTTAAGCTTTATTAGGTAGGTTACTGTGTAACCTTTATACTAGCGTAGTATATCCATACCAGTGAAGTGTGAGCTTTCTGGGGTTTCTGCTGAATATCCCAAGTGTTAAATTAGGCTTCTGCAATCTGGCTGGTCAGAACAGAAAAGTTCCTCAGCTCTTTGTGGGTCCTAGGAGTTGTTGAGCTTATAGCACCCTCATGATTCTACTGACCTTTCTTCCTGTTCACTAATTCTCACTTGGTCTGTTTCTAAGCTATTCTTTTTTATTGTTGATATTGTTAATACTCACCCAGGGATATTTTTCCCATTGATTTTTTAGAGAGAGTGAAAGGGAGGGGGGAGACAGAGAGAGAGAAACATCAATGTGAAGTAAACACATCCATTAGTTGCTTCCTGCACATATCCTGACTAGGGCCGGGGATCGAGCCTGCAACAGAGGTACGTGTCCTTGATTGGAATTGAACCTGCAACCCTCTAGTCTGTGGGCCAGTGATCTAACCACTGAGCAACCTGCGAGGGCCAAAAAAAATTTTTTTAACTTGGGCACCTTGTTCTTGATGGACTCTATGCTCCAATTTTTGGCTCCTTAGCACCATGAAATTGCTGAAATATGCTTCAAACTTGATTTTTCAGCATCCGTCTGCATGTAAAACCTGTCTCAGCAAATGCCTCGGTGGGAAATTGTGTATAGAACGTCAGGATTTTGGCTGCTCAAGTCTTGGCTGCATTAGCCTTCAAATAGTTTTCTATATTTTATTCATATTTTATAGTTATCTTTTTCTGCATGAAATTTAGTCTGATAGCAGTTACTACATATACGCTGGCCAGTGTGCCTCAGTTGGTTGAGTGTCTTCGCATGCACCAAGAGGTCCCGGTTAGGGCACATGCCCAGGTTGTAGGCTCAATCCCCAGTAGGCAACTGCAGGAGGCAACTGATGGATGGTTCTTGCTCATCGATGTTTCTCTTCCTTTCTCTCTCTAAAATCAATAAACATTAAAAAAAAATTACCACATCATAGTAAAAACCAAAACCCCAATATATTTTTCATTAATTAATTTTTCATATTATTTTTAAACATTGTCAAACCTACAGAATAGTTGCAAATAAAATTCATTTAACATTTTCCCCATAAATCATTTGGAGTAAGGCACTACATGAGATATTATCACTCCTAAATTCTTTGGTGTGTGTGCAAACAGGCACATTCTCCTATACAACCCAATAAAACCATCAAAAACAAGAAAATTAATAGATACATGACTGCCAGCTAACCCATAGACACCATTCAAGTTTTTCTAGCAATCCCAGTAAAGGTCCTTTATAGCAAAAGGACCTAGTCCACAGTCACATGTTGCAGTTAGTTGTCATGTCTCTTTAGTCTGCTTCAGTCTGGGATAGTTCCTTAATCTTTCCTTGACTTTCATGACATTGACATTTTTGAGAATTACAGGCCAGTTATTTTGCAGATTGCATTTTAGTGTGGGTTTTTCTGATGTTTTCTTATGCTTGGATGCAGATTATGAATATTTGGCAGGAGTATCACAGAGGAGATGCTGTATTTTTTGTATTGCATTCTGTTAGGTGACACATTACTTTAATTTGTTTCATTATTGGTGATGCTGATCATTTGACTAAGATGTCAGCCAGGACCAGCTGGTGTGACTCAGTGGTTGAGCATCGACCCATGAATCAGGATGTCATAGTTTGATTCCCTGTCAGGGCACATGCCTGGGTTGGGGACTCAATTTCCAGTGGGAAGTGTGCAGGAGGCAGCCAATCAGTGATTCTCTCTCATTGATGTTTCTATCTCTCCCTCTCCCTTCCTTCCTCTGAAATCAATAAAAATATATCAAAAAACAATGTCAGCCAGGTTTTTTCACTATAAAGTTACTGTTTTCTCCTTTGTAATAAGTATTATGTGGGGAGATATTTTGAGACTATTCAGGTATCATATTCCTTATCAAACTTAACTTTCAGTTTATTTTTTATACCATTAATAGAGTGATGGATATCTACTTTATCCAGTGGTTTATTGTATTATCTTTTTCTGCATACCAAAATACCACAAATTTAGTGGCTTAAAATAACATATAATACACATTATTATTATCTTACAGTTTCTTTGGGTCAGGAGTCTGGGCATGCCTAACCTGGGTCCTCTTCTTCAAGATCTCATACAAGGCTGTAATCAGGGTGTTGGCTAGGGCTGAGGTCTCATCTGAAGGCTTGATTGGGGAAAGTTCACTTCAAAGTTTACAATGTTTTTGGCAGAATTCCTTTTTCTCAAGGGCTGTTGGACTGAGAGCCTCAATTCGTAGCTAGCTGTCAGCTGAAGGCCACCCTCAGTTCCTTGCCACATGAACCTCTCCCGTATGACTACTTGCTTCATAAAATATGCAAGACAAGAAGGCAATAGAATCTGTTAGCAAAATTGAAGTTACAATTTTATGAACCTATAAGTACCGGGGCAGGATTATACAAGGATTATAAATACCAGGAGGTGGGGTTATCAATGGGAGGGGGTCATGTTAGAGTTTGCCAGCCACAATTATAATCTATAGAGGCCCAGTGCATGAAATTCGGGCACAGGTAGGGTCCCTAGGCCTGGCTGGCAATCGGGGCCTTCCAGCTATCGGCCAGGGCCTCCCTTTCCCAGCTGCCAGCTAGGGCCTCCCTTTCCTGGCTGCTGGCTGCCGGCTGGGGCCTTCCTTCATTCTGCGCCACCTCCTGGTGGTCAGCTCACGTAATAGCGAGCAGAACTCCCGGTCTCCTGGTCAAACTCCTGCAGGGACATTTTGCATATTAGCCTTTTATATATATAAATTATTATCATTATTTATTTTGATTTTCCGTCTGTCCCAGATTTAGGCTGTGAGAGCCTTTCATGTTGGCCATGTCTCCATTACTCTGAGTACCACAAGAAGGTATTCTAAGTGTAACTTACATTTTCCCTGCCTAAGCCCTGGAATCAGCCATTGTTCTAAGGAGCTCTGGTACTCTGTTAGTGGAGAGTGATTTTGAATCATTAAATGTACTCATTGCTATTACGGTGTTCCTTTTACAGGGTCTTCTTAACGATAGAGATGTTTGTATGTATGTGTGTACATCGTTTACCTAGATTTCTGTCTCTATTTATACAGTACGCTTTGAGTTCACAACAATATCTTCAGTTTTAGTTTAGCAGCATGGTATTCATTCTAGTTTTCTTACTGTATTTGTAACTCTTCTCTGATTATGATAAACCTTGCTCTCATCCTCAGTGTTTGATCTGCCCCCTATTTAATCCTATATAACTCATCTCCTGTTGCTGACACAGTTCCTTTTTTTGTTTGTTTTTTGTTAATCCTCACCATTGATTTTTAGAGAGTGTAAGGGATGGGGAGAAACAGAGAGACATCGATCGGTTGCCTTCTGCACTCACCCCAACCGGGTCTAGGGATTAAACCTGCAATCCAGTTATGTTCGATGCCCTTGACCGGAAATCGAACCCGAGACCCTTCAATGTGCTGGCCAACGTCCTAACCACTGATTTACACTGGCCAGTGCCATGTCTAACTTTTTAAGTGTCATTTTTATGTGGCACTATCCTAGGTTATCAGAATATCTAGCTTTGAATCCCATTTTTCCCACATGCTAGCTACCCATCAACTTTTAGTAATTTATTTAACCTCTCTGTATCTTATTTACCTTATTAGATTGTTTGACAGATGAGTAAGACGGTGACCTGTGAGAACTTTATCCAATATATGCACTTTCCAATCTAGTAAGATCAGTCACAGTAAAGTAACCAATGTTATTTTATCCATTTGCTCACTGTTCCATAAACCAAAAAATACCTTATTTCTTCTGTGGTATGTAGCTCTCACTGATCTCTTACCTTTAAGCACACATTTATTGAGCATCTACTATGGCCAGATACTGGAGATTTTTAAAAAGGTAAGCTATGACTCATATCTCTGAGGAATACAGTCTGGCAGAGAAGGCAAACACATATTTAATTGTATACAGTAACAAGTCTTAACAATAAAAATAACAGCTTGTGTCTGTACTTTTCAAAAAATTAAAAATTTTAACTAAACTTTTATAGCACCTTTTGACTAGCACAGTTTAATACGTTTCCTTGTAGTTATTATTTGTGTTAGTTAATTTATCTCCTTAAAATAGAGTGTAAACTACTTGAGAACAGGTCTTTGTGAATCTATGGATTTTGAGAGACTAACACATTGGGGTCTTATTTCTGCCATTGCTATTTAGTCACTGTAACTTTTCTGATTTTGAGTTTACTCTCCCATTAATGTGAAGATTTTAATAACTCTTTGACAGGGTTGTAATGATTAAGTGAAATAATGTATTTAAAGATTCTAGCACAATATCTGGCGAACACTTTTTGCCTGATCAATTTTGTTTCTGTCTTTGGACTCTATCTGTGTTCATTCTGGTAATGAACAATAAATTTTATTGATGAACGGTGGTGGAGGGAGGTAGAAGAGGGTAAAGGGGCAATAAATGGTGACGGAAGGAGACTTGACTTTGGGTGGTGAACACATGATACTATACAGATGATGTATTATAGAATTGTACACCTGAAACCTGTTTTTATTACCCAATGTCACCACAATAAATTAAATACAATTTTTTGGAAAAGAAAAAAAAATAAATTTGATTGATGGATTTATTGATTCCATGGTCTGCAGTTCATAATGCCCTTCCAGAACATTTTGAAATGCAAGTGGCATTCATGGAACTCTGCTGTTGGTAACCCCCCTGATGACACTTGGACATTTTTTTTTCTTTTGTACTTGAAATTTTTAGATCCTTGATTTTAATTGTACCACAACCTGTGCAATAAGGTGCAGCTATGATTATCCTCTATGACAGGTGGGAGTTTCATTTTTAAAGTGAGTGAACTAAACTGGAATTCTTAAGAGGCAATTATTGAATTTGTATAGGTAAAATCTGAATGTATTACATGGCGTATGGAATACTGTAGTTCTCTTGGCCTGAATTTTTTAGTTGATATAGTAGTGAAAAGGGAATTCTTCTATTCCATGGCTTAAGGATACATAAACTCTCACTGCAGCAATCTTTTTATTGTTGATTATTATAGCTTCTATTACTCCTAAAAGTTGACCAACAGGGACCTGAATTTAGGAGATTTTGTCATTCAGCTTTCATATAGTAAATGCTGAGGCCAGCCCTTTGCCTGCAGGGCCCTTTATCAGTGAAGAGGAACTGTGCCTTCTCCCCAGGCAGCCAAGTAGAGGGAGGAGTCAAGGTTTTTAGTGTTCTCTGTGAAAATGAATTCCTGCTGTTGAACCTGATGGGCACTAGATACTACATTCTCCTTGAAGCACTGGAAGACCTTTGTCACAATATTTCATTCTCTTCTTCTCATTCTTTCAAGTAGTAGAAAACAAGTTCCAGCATTTCAAAAATGCTGTGTATGCTTTTTAAAAGGTGGTAAACTCATTCAGTTGGGTAACGTATGTCAGTTGTAATACATTATTATATTCTTCAACTTTCTTTGATTTTGCAAAAGAGAGTAAATTGGGGTGAAGTTAAGTGGAAAATGAGCTGAAGAAGCCAGTGTGTGCTGTGTATGGCTGGATTTGTGTCGGATGAGGGCTACATGTATGATCCAAACTTTGTGGTAACTTTTGAGATTGCATAGGAGAAACATTTAAGGAATTCACAAGTTCTTTAACAGTTAATAGAAGTTAAATATTTAAATATGAGAACGTAGTTACTGGATTGCAGCTTACTTTAGAACCTGCTTTTTTATTTAATTAAAAATTTTTTTTGGTTTATAAAACCTTAGGAATTTAAATATAATTTGCAAGGAGAAACAAACTTTTTCAGCCCAAATTTTAAGTAGAAAACTGTGCATACTTTTTGGGTATTTTAAAGGGGATTATTTATTCAAATTGAAGGACAGAGAACGTTTTACTTTTTTTTTTTTTTTTTTTTGGTTAATCCTCGCCCGAAGATATTTTTCCATTGATTTTTAGGTAGAGTGCAAGAGAGAGGGAAAGACAGAGATACATCTATGTGAGAGAAACACATCGATTGGTTGCCTCCTGCAGGTGCCCTGACTAGGGCCCAGGCCAGGGAGGACTCCGCAACTGAGGTAGGTGCCTTTGACCAGAATTGAACCTGGGACCCTTTGGTCTACAGGCCAACGGTCTGTCCACTGAGCCAAACCTACATCTTTATCAGAAATTAATCAGGATGGTTCTGAAATACAGGGTGGGGCAAATGTAGGTTTACAGTTATTCATATGGAAAACAATAAATAATAATACAAGAATAAACTATGTTTCTCGTGCTCACAACTGTAAACCTTTGTTTGCCCCACATTGTATATAAAATACATAGGAATAGTAACCACAATGGCAACCCTTTCCACTCAGTTACTTATTGACCAAATTTCCTTTGATTGTTCCCTTCTGTAGAAAATGCTCCTACATGTGAAGATAGAAGGAAAAAAGATGTAGAAGTTATACCTTACCCCATTAATTTTGTAATTATATTTTTTCCTTAATGTTTTAAAGTAGCATTTACCAGTAGGGGTAAGATTAATTTGTTACAATACAAACCAATTTGAAAATTGGTTATGAAATTGAGCTATAATATATAAAATCTTATGGTAATGTGTAGATCTGACTATATTCAAGTGCAGTTTTTATATCCACACCAGTTGTCTTGTAATAATCGGGAATGTATCCTCTGTGTGGTATTTACAAGTTAATGCTATTTTAGAAATCACACCAGTATATCTAGTGGCTTTCCTGGGTATATGTGGCTCATTATTAATTATAATTTTAATTTGAAATTTTAGTTCAAGGGTATGGGATAAGCCCTTTCAAATTCTTAGTTAGGAGTTTTGATGGAAGATAGAGATGACTGGATGAAGGAGAAGATTAGAATGAGTTATAGCAAGGAAAGTCAGATGATAATTAAGCAAGTACATACTACAAAAATAACACGAGATCTAATATAAAATGAAGGAGACAAACATTTAAAAGATGAATGCCTTAAAAACTTATAAAGGAACATTCACAAATACAAGTAAATATGAATATTTTAATAAAAAAGAGAAGATCATGCAGGTGGCTTCAGTATGGCTAGAAGTGTTTGAGCCATCTTCCTCTTGAGAAGGGAATGGCGAGGAGTGACAGGTTACCTTCCAGTGCCTACTTCATTATTTTCCTTCTTTTGTATTTTATTCTCCCTTTTTGTATACTCTTCTCCCGCTTCCTCTTTTCTCAAATTCAGTCCCTCCTTCAGAATGAGACTTTCTTCTATCTAGCACACACTGAAGTAATTGCTTAATAATGTGTATATTGTCTCTCATTAACAATGAGAGAAACTTATTAACAACAAATTTCTTTTACATTAAGGAATTTAAATATAAAAGAATTTAAGGTTGAGAGAGTGTCACTTTAATATAAAGGATTTTTGTCTCTCTTGTTCATTGTTCTGTCCTTCTGCCTAGAACAGTGCTGAGTACAAGGAAGATACTCAATAAATACTTGTTGAATAAATGACTGAAACATTACTTAGAAATATTTAATTTTATTTACTCACAAAAGTTACTTTAGTGAAGAACTTAATGCTCCTGAGTCAAAGGTAAGGGGAAAAGATAGGGATTTGAAAAAATGTCAAGGTAGTTAATTAGCTAGAGTGCTAGGCCAATTGGAAGGACAGAGAAGGTGAATTAATACAAGCAGTGGGGAAAGGTCAGATTAATAGAGTGCTTGGCTTTTATACAATAGATACAGGGAGCTTTTATGAATTATTGACCAGAGTGACATAATAACAAAGTGAACATAGTTATTCTATTTAGGTGCTGTTTGTAAAATGGATTGTAGCTTGAGGTAAAGAAACATTGGAAACAGTGAACATTATTAGGAGATTGTTGTAGGAATTCAAAGCAGTTTAGCTGTTTTGGTTGGTATGTTATCTGGTGATACCTTTAGCAGATACCCTTCTTTGAAGTCTGATGTCTCCACTTTATGACCTATGGCTGGATGGAGTCAGGAGGAAGAGTTCTGCACTAAGAAGCAATAGGGTAGGATTCTAGTTCCTACTTCTCTACTTTCTAAATTCATGATCATGGATAAATACTTGGGCATCAGTCATCTAAATTGTAAAATGAGGAAGTAATGATCTGAAAGACCACATCATTTTTTGGTGTCCTTACTATTGTTATGTTAGTTATAGGTAGTGTGAATAATGAATACTATATTTTAATACTAATATTAATTCTTGCAACTAGAGTATTTTAAGAAGAAAAAAGCCCCATAATGATATTTAAAATTTCCAAACTTATAAAGGTTAGTATTATGTGCATCAACTGCTATATTTTAAAATACGTATTCCTGTTTTTATATGTGCTATTATTGGGTATTTAAATTTTTTAGGATTACTAGACTGTAATAGTACCCAAGTTGATGAACAAAACTTCAGCCTGGGATACTTTTAGAGAAAATTGAAGAATATTAAACTTCTAAAACATAATGTGTTTTGTGAAGCTATAGGAGCAATAACAATAACATTGTTTTATTAATATTACTAGAAATCATAATTTCTACCTTATTTCAATACTAAATACACTATATATATATTTACTTTCACACATACATTTTTGCATAGAAGGTTTTAATACCAGCAGCATTTGGGGTTCTCTTTTTCGTTTTCTCTCTTTCTTCCTCCTTCTTTCTTTGCTGCTGTATTCCCTTCTGTTTGGGTTGTTTCTTGCCCTCCCTCCTCTACCCCCCTTTTAATCTATCTGGAAAGATGAAGAGGCAACTGCTTTGGTAACTATGCATTTTGGTTAATGAATAGCAGATTAACAAGATACATAAAACAACGCAAACTGTACAGAGTTGCTGTCAAAGCTGGAGGATAATACTTTTTCTTCTAAAAGTAAAACGCTTTAATTTTCCATGGTATTTTGTTTTCTAATTTACCATTCCTAATATTGAAATGATAACATGAACTATTTCTTTTTTTGCTTAGTCTGCACAAGATTTCACCCTGTGATGAATTTATGGGAGATGAGTTGAGATGCATAGAGGAAAAGAATTGATTAATTAGGTTAAGAATTGGATTTCCTTTACACTTATACAGAGAAGAACAGAGATAAAAAGTTTTACTACATATTTTATTTTTGACCTATAACCTTTCTCCCCTTGCTTTTTGGCAATTAGTGCTCCTTTTGAGTCTTTCTCTGGGGTTAGAACTAATAAGTAGTATTTTCTTGAAGATGTTTCTATCATAAAGGGCAGCTACAACTGGAATATTGCATTCAGCCAAGCCTTGAAAATTCCTGTAATCTGTACCATCCTGTCTCATACTGTCCCATCTCATAGTTGTCCTCTCTCTGCAGTGCTCTATGCCCAGGTCTCTGTGGCTGGGCTGTTCCAGCCTGGCGGACAGCATGCCTTCGCTGCGATGCCTGTATAACCCAGGGACTGGCGCACTCACAGCTTTCCAGGTACTTTCTCTGTCTCTGTGGGTTATTTGCGGGCTTCAGTGTGTGTGTCTAATTCATGAGTGTGTCCCTCCTTCTTTTCCTTGCTTTACTTATGTTCACCTTTTCTTCTTCATATTGTCTTTATTTCACGTCACTCGGTACTCTTTAATGATTAATTTCTAATGTAGATCCAGATTGATCCACTCTTAAGACATTTTTATTATGATTGGTTTGCCAAAGTTGACATAGCACAACTTTTCACTATTGGTTTTCATATCTAGCAGAAGTATGATAGTGAATTTTAAAGTAATCTCAACAAATAGCATTTGATGTGTAATGTTTGCTCTGGACCTACATAAAGATAAGTAATGTAATTAATCACTTATAGCCAGTTGCTCAAATACCTTTTTATGATTACCAAAAATATAAAGTGCTCTGTCAGAGTGTCTCCTAGTTACTATACTACTATAAATATATGTATATACTTTTTTTTTTTTATAAGAACTGTGTTTGCTTATATTTTAGCAGGACTAGTTTCAAGGTAGAAAGGCCTTTAAGACTTTTGAGTACATATTCAACTTGATACAGTCAAACTGATCTTGCATGGACCAACAGATTCTAGTTCTCTTCAGCCTTTTTTAGAGGCCATTAAGACATTTCTAGGATATGAGAGAGAACCATAGAGAAGGGAATGGGAAAATTTGTAGAGGAAAATAGAAGAGCGTGGTGCCTCTTTGTTTACAGATTAACATACCATATTTGGCGGTTTTCTTGGCAGAAATGTTATCTATCCACCTCAGGTATTTGGAATTTGTGTTTAGCATTTGATACACAACCAATTAGTGTTTTTATTTGTTTTTAACCTATGTAGCTTATATTTTATGTAGAAGAATTTCAAAGATATGCTTAAGTAAGCATCAGAATGCTTATAACTAAGTCTTAGTTAAAAGAGGGGAACTTAAGTATTCCACACTCCTGAACAGTGCTAACAGTTGCTAGTCTTTAATCATTCTATTTTAGTGATGATAATGCTATATATTTCTAATTGTCCTTTGCAAAATATAATATTAAAGTTCCTTTGCTTGTCTTATGAGATACAATATAGTAAAGTATATAGGTTTTAAAATTAGTTAAATCAGGGCTTGCATACTGTCTGTAACTAGTGGTATGGTCTTGAGCAAGTCATTTAATCCTCATGTTCCTCATCTGTAAATGAAGACTATAGTAAGGGCATGCAATAAATGGCTGCTGTTTTTATCATCTTCATCATCATTAGCATTATTGCTATTGTTACAGAATATTGATATCCTGAGAATATCAGTTGTTTCAAATATCTTATATTTTTTACATTGTATTATATTAATAAAGTTTCTGCTCTTAAGAAACTTTAGTTTATTGGTTTTTAATCTTTTTTTGGGGGCGGGGGGGGGAGGGGATTGCAATGAGTTTAACCAAACTGCTGTCTGCAAGAATAGTTCCTAAAAGACTGCCCTCACTTGAGACACTAGTTTTAAGGTTAGGAGCTCCCACTACCACCCTCAGGTTTGACAATTCACCAGAAAACACTCACGGAACTCACTGAAAGCTATTATATTTACGTCTTATTACAGGAAGAAGATACAGGTTAAAATTAGCCAAAAGAGGAAATATATAGGCAAAATCTGGAGAGGTCCAAATGTAGAACTTTCTGTCATCTTCTCCCCATGGAGGTGTGGATGGCATTACCGCTTTCAGGCCACAGTATGTGACAAGACATAGGATGTTGTCAACCAAGGAAACTCACCCAAGCCTTTGGTGTTCAGAGTTTTTATTCGGACTCAATTACAAACTGCCCACATACTGACCTTTAGTCTTGAGCCCCTCCTGTCAATCATACTAATGCTTTTAGTCTCCATTTCCTCGCAGGATTGGAACTGCTAAAGTGTAGCACAAAGCCCCCATCATGAATCACATATGTCCAATGGCCAAAGGCCCCAGGCAAGAAAAAACACTCCTTTTAGGTAAGAAGTTCCAGGGGCTTACATACCACCTTCCAATAGCCAAGGTCAAAGGCCAGAACTCTCTTTGGATAAGGGTAATTTTCCACTACACATAGGTTAGGGACTACTTTGACGACCTGATGATAACTATTGATCTTGGAAAAATACTGTAACACATAGGCAAAATTTTATTTAGTAGTTTTGTATATAGGATTATTATATTTATACTAGAGGCCCGGTGCACGAATTCATGCACCAGTGGGGTCCCTTGGCCTGACGTGCGAGATCGGGTCAAAACCGGCTCTCCAACATCCCCCAAGGAGTACTGAATTGCAAGAGGGGGCAGGCCAGGCCGAGGGACCCCACCGGTACATGATTGGGGCCAGGGAGGGACGTGGGAGGTTGGCCAGACCGCGGGAGGGCTCCAGGGTGTGTCCGGCCCATCTCGCTCAGTCCCAATCAGCCAGACCCCAGCAGCAAGCTAACCTATCAGTTGGAGTGTCTGCCCCCTGGTGGTCAATGCACATCATAGCGACTGGTCCACCTGTTGACAGTCGGCTCCTGGTGGTCAGTGCATGTCATAGCGCATGGTTGAGTGGCCTTAGCATATCATTAGCATATTACACTTCGATTGGTTTAACGGATGACTGGACACTTAGCATATTAGGCTTTTATTATATAGGATTTTACTACGAGAGAGCTATTAAATCACATAATCCTAAAACTAATCTCCCAAACTGACAAATCTATGAAGGAAATGTGCAGGGAGCCATAGAATATATAAAAGAAGAACCTGATTTAATCTGAGGGTGGGGATAAGGATGTTCAGGTAATCAATGTTTGAGAAGGAATTAATTAGGGAAAGGGGACAAGGGGGGAACATTTCAGGCCTAAGGAAGAGGCAGTGCAAAGGCCCTGAGAACTGATGGAAGTTGGTATATTTAAAGACAACTGAAAAAAGACTGTTGTATCAGAGAATGAGGAGAATGGAGAATCTTGATCATGCAGGATTTGTCTTGATGCTAAGAAGAGTAGTGAGTTGTTGAAAGGATTTAAACACAAGTTTGGCCTATAGACATTTAGATGCATAACATGCTATAGTAAAGCTAAGCAATTGAAGAGAGCAATAGTGGCAGTTTTGTTTGGTCACAGGATACCTTTGCATTCTTAAAATTATTGAGGACCCCAAGTGCTTTTGTTTATGTTGCTTATATCTATCGATAGCTACTATGCTCAAAATTACAACTGAGAAAAAATTAATATTAATTTATTAAAAATAGCTATAATAAACCCATTATATGTTCATGCAAATAAAATATTTTTATAAAAATAACTTAAAAACATTAAGATGCATTGTATTACAATGCTATTTATAAATCTCTTTAATGTCTAGGTTAATAAAAGATAGCTGGATTCTCATTTCTGCTTCTGCATTCAGTCGGTTGTGATGTAGTGTCTTGGTTGAAATATATGAAGAAAATCTAGCCTCACACAAAAGGGAGAGGTATTTTAATACCTTTTCAGGTAGTTGTAATTGCTAAATGATTAGTTGCGGTATAAAATCTGAAATTGTCTGGCTGAACTTATATTCTGTTATATTAAAATGTTCTCAGTCTTCTCAACAAATCATGCTGGAACAGTTGTCACCTAAGTGTAAAATAATGACCCTCAACTGTTACACTATACCATATATAAGAATTAACTCTAACCGGATCATAGACCTAAATATGAGCTAAGATTATAAAACTAATAGAAGAAAATGAGGGAGGGGAAAAAATCATTGTGGCTTTGAGTTAGGCAAAAGATTTTTTCGAAAAAAAAAATTTTTTTTCGATAAAACAAAAAACATAAGCCTTAAAGAAATCAATGGTAAATTGGACTTAACACAGTTTAAAACTTTTCAAAAGACACTGTTTAGAAGGCAAACAGGTAAGGCACTGACTGGGAGAAAACATTTGTAAAACACATTTCTGATAAAAGACTTGTATTCAGAATATGTATATAAAGAACTCTTACAATACAGTAGTAAGATAAACTACCCAATAAAATAATGGGCAATTAATCGGCAAAAAAATTTGAATGAATACATTACCAAAAAGATATACAAATGCCAAATAAGCATATGAAAAGATGCTCAATATATTTAGTCATCAAGGAAATGCAAATTAAAACCACAGTGAGACTCTACTGTGTTGCCACCCGATACCTCTTCCGACCATGGGATGTGGGATGGGAATTCAGTAGACCCTAGATCAGGGGTGGGCAAACTTTTTGACTCGAGGGCCACAATGGGTTCTTAAACTGGACCGGAGGGCCGGAACAAAAGCATGGATGGAGTGTTTGTGTGAACTAATATAAATTCAAAGTAAACATCATTACATAAAAGGGTACGGTCTTTTTTTTTTTTATTTCAATAGTTTTATTCATTTCAAACATTTTAACAAGAAGAATGTAAACAATTATTATAATTTGAAACTTCAAAAAATGGAGGAATCATAGCACAATAACATACCTTATATTGAAGATGGCAAAGGCAAAATAAAATTGCCTAACAAAGGAAAGGTACAAAAACCTTTCAAATTAAACTTAAATATAATAAAATAATTTAAAACTAAAACAAATAGAAAAGAACAAAATGTGTAAACAGTAAATTAAACATTTTCTTTAGTGCAACTTCCAAATTATGCCCGGGACGTAGATGTAGATGGCAATGTAGACTGGGTTGAAAGGTTTTTGGTCTTTAAAACATCAGCTTCAGTGGGAACAGTGTTGTTGGTCTCCTTTTTAGCTAATGCTCTGATACTGTGCTCTCCAGGGGCGTGTCTCCCTACATCACCACGATAACGTGTCTACGCATTCCCAGGGTGATGTCGGGGGACACGTCCGCGGGCATTACAAGGAGCCTCTGGAAGATTGAGAGGTTGTTCCTTCTACTGAATGGGCCGATATAAATCCGCCCACTCAGAAGAAGGAGCTGCGGCCGTGTTTCCCGACGTTGCCATGTTAACACTGCTGCTGGTGAAGGAGCGGAGGGGAGAGCAAGAGAACCCTCCGCTCTTTCGGCTCCCCGGGCCAGATAGAACAGCCGAACAGGCCGGATTCGGCCCGTGGGCTGTAGTTTGCCCACAGCTGTCCTAGATAGTTAATACATTCCTAGTATAATAATGAGAGAAATGTTGTGCTAGAAAATGCCTTGAAAGCAGAATTCTTACACTTACCCATTGACCTCCACCATACCCTGCAGAGTGCTTTTTAGTAGTTTGGACTCAATAAATGCTGATGGTTTTAACTATATTAGGTAAGTGGTAAAGATAATGTATGCAATTAAAAATTATACAAGTTAACATCATCTGTCTTGGACCCAAGATATCAAGAAAAATCCAAAAGTTCATTTGGTCTAAAGCAGTGGTCGGCAAACTCATTAGTCAACAGAGCCAAATATCAACAGTACAACGATTGAAATTTCTTTTGAGAGCCAAATTTTTTAAACTTAAACTTCTTCTAATGCCACTTCTTCAAAATAGACTCACCCAGGCCGTGGTATTTTGTGGAAGAGCCACACTCAAGGGGCCAAAGAGCCGCATGTGGCTCGTGAGCCGCAGTTTGCTGACCACTGGTCTAAAGCAATCTTGAATCTAAGAATTCTGAACAAATTCACTGTCACTGTCAGGGTTGTCTCTGTTTGGTTTTAATCAAAAGTCAACAAATGTATATTTTTAAAAATTTGTTGAATCCTCTTATAAGATGCTACTTCTAGAATATATTTCAAGAAAGGTTGATTTAGAGATTTTTTCTGGAAAATTCAGGAATATATTTGAGTGTATGGTCCTTGAATTATATTGCAAGAGTGAAATTGTGTGGTACAGACAGAAAAGAGATACTTAAGAAATATCTTAGAAAAGAAGCCCAGAGGCCAGTGTATGATACAGTGGTTTAGAGCATGGGCCCTGGTACCAGACTGCTTGAGGTTTGAGCCTGTCTCTATCTAGGTATGACCCCTGGGCAAGTACTTGAACTCTCTATACATCAGTTTCCTTTTAATTACATTGGGGATGATAATAGGATCTCTTATAGAATTGTTGTTAGAATTAAATTAGTTGATTTATATTAAGTCCTTAGAATAATGCCTGGCAGATTATTGGGTTTTATATTATTAGAAAGAATGTACAGAAGACTAGATTTGAAAGCTTCCAGCAAATACTGTTTTTCATCTTAGTATAAAACAGTATCCTATTAAATAAAATCTTACATTTTTCATTCCTTACAGTGGAATTCTGTATCATAGGGAAGCCTATTCTTGGCTTAGGCATTGATGAAAAATTTTGCTTTTCCCAACATTACTATAAGTATGAATGTTTAGTTTTCTTATCTTCAGAGAGATCCATTATGCGTATGTAGCAAAAATGGAAGAAATAGGCATACATGGTATTTTTATTCTATTATTCCAAAATTTGTTCTAGGTTAGGTTCAGTGTGCTCAAGTGCTCAATACTGCTGGTTGGTTAATGGCAGATACAGAATTTAAATCTAGTCTTTCCTGTTCCCACTACTAGAACTATAACAATCTTAGTAGAATTGCATCCTTCTGGTTTGGGTTTTATTTTATTACTAGAGGCCCGATGCACGAAATTCATGCAAGGGGCTCAGCCCTCGCAGCCCTGGCTGCCTCAGCCCTCGCAGCTCTGGCTTCATCTGGAAGGTTGTCCGGACGGTTGTTCTGCTGTTTGGTCTAATTAGCATGTTAGCTCTTTATTATATAGGATTAGATTTTTGTTTATGTAAAATTTATATATAGTGAAGTACACAGATCCTAAGTGTACTTTGGATGAGTTTGACAAATGCATACATTTGTGTAATCTCATTCTCAAGATAAAGGACATTTTCATAATTGAGAAAGTTCCTTTGTACCTCCATCCAATGGCTATCCACCCACATATGCAATTACTGTTCTGATTTGTCAACAAAGATTAATTTTGCCTGTTCTTGAACTTCACATATATGCACTCATATAGTACACATTCTTTTTTGTCTGTATTCTTTTGCTTAACATAATGTTTTTTAGATTTATCCATTTTACAGTGTTTTTTAGTAATCCCTTTCTAGTGCTGAATATCTCCCATTAATATATCACAATTTGTTTATCTCCATCTATTCATAGATATTTGGATTATTTCCATTTTTTTGTCTACTATAGAAAAAAGCTACTTTATACAAGTCTTTTTGTGGACATGTGTTTTTATTTCTCTTGGGTAAATACCTAAGAGTGGAATTGCAGGGTCAGAGTTAATTTTTTTTTACTTTATTTTTTATTTTAAATGTATTTTTATTGATTTCAGAGAGGAAAAGGGAGAGGGAGAGAGAGAAAGAGAGAAACACCGATGAGAAATAATCACTGATCAGCCGTCCCCTGCACGCCCCACACTAGGGATCAAGCCCACAAACCAGGCACGGGTCCACGCTCAACCACTGAGCCTTGCCCTCCGGGCTGTACTTTTAACTTTTAAAAGAGACAGTTAAGGCCCAACTGGCATGGCTTAGTGGTTGAGCGTCCCAGATTGCAGGCTCAATCCCCAGTGGGGGGTGTGCAGGAGGTAGCCAATCAATGATTATCTCTCATCATTGATGTTTCTCTCTCTTCCTCTTCCTCTTCCTCTCTGAAATCAATAAAAATATATATTTTTTAAAAAGACAGTCAAGGAGGTGCCCCAGTAGGAATATTCATTTACCAGTATTGCCAAATATGTTTAAGGAAGTGATTTAGTAATAGTTTCATGACATTTCCCCCCCTTGAAATTACTGCATTCTTTTAGGAAGTTTGAAGCATCTTATGAAGTCAAAATTTTATGACAATAGAAAAGGAAGTGCCATGGAGTTGTTGAATTTGTTGGATTATGCTTACTCAGATGGAAATGTCAACACTGAGACAGTTTAATTGATTATGATTTTATCCCACACACTTTAAACTAGTGACAGAGAAGATGCTGAAAATATTGTTTAAGTAGATTCTGTGAGGACATGTTTAGTTTATACATATTTTCATTTTCATCATTGCATTGGTTTGTCCTGGAAAGTATATGGGTGGTTAAGAGGATTTCTGTTGATTAGCAGTAGATGTATTTTGTGGAATCACTTGCTCATCCTTAGCAAATGGTTATCTTATAATCTATAATATTAAATGACAATGATCAGTAGAGAGAAAGTGCTTAAAAATAGAGTAATTAAGATCCTTTATTTTCTATACACATTGAAAGGAAAGAGAAATTCTAACAATAAGAAGATAAGTAGCCTAGCAGGAGTGACTCAGTAGTTGAGGTCAGGGCTCAAGTCCCAGTCAGGGCATATGCTTGGGGTTGTGGGCTTGATTACCAGTAGGGAATGTGCAGGGAGGCAGCCAATCTATGATTCTCATCATTGATGTTTCTGTCTTTCTCTCTCCCTTCCCCTCTGAAAGAAATTTAAAAAAAATATATTTTTAAAAAGAAAAGTAGATTTATATGACCTTAATATATTTTATGTGTCAAGAATAGCTAGTCCTTTTAGGGAAATCTTGAGCTAAATGTACCATATAATATTTTAACATTAGCTACAGTCCCTTGTCAAAGTTGAAGTTGCTGAAGGTAGATGTCAGGAGACATAATATATTTCATTGTTGAAGAAGATTTAGAAGTATACTAAATCTTACCATCTACTAAGTAAAATGTTAAATACAACAATACTGGGAGAATTAAGCATTATTCAGAATCTATGTATGTATGTACATAAGACTTCACCGTATATTAGAGGTTTTAAGGGAATATGAATTATTAAATTGAGTGTAAATTAACATGTAAATCTTATTATTAAAAAAACCATAAGAAAAATTATCCCATGACAAAAATGCATATCAAGCCCTAGCTGATGAGTCTGAGTACCCCTGTTGTATATAAACTAGAGGCCCAGTACATGAAATTTGTGCACGGGTAGGGTCCCTAGGCCTGGCTGGCAATCAGGGTTGATCAGGGCCTTCGGGCTGCTGTCCGGGGCCTTCCTTCATTCTGTGCTGCCCTCTGATGGTCAGCGCACATCATAGCAAGCGATCGAACTCCTGGTCTCCTGGTCAAACTCCTGAGGGGACACTTTCCATATTAGCCTTTTATATATATACTAGAGGCCCAGTGCACAAAATTCGTGTACTTGGGGGGGGGGTGTCCCTCAGCCCAACCTGCACCCTCTCCAATCTGGGACCCCTCGGGGGATGTCCAACTGCCTGTTTAGGCCTGATCCCTGTCAGACAGTCAGACATACCTTTCACAATCCAGGACTGCTGGCTCCCAACTGCTCGCCTGCCTGCCTGATTCCCTGCCAGCCCGATCATCCCCAACTGCCCTCCCCTGCATATTCCCTCTATATTAGATAGGGTTTTTTCTTTAACATATTGGACAGCCCTAACTGGTTTGGCTAGGTGGATGGAGCATTGCCTGCAGACTCAAGGGTCACAGGTTCGATTCTGGTCAAGGGCATGTACCTTGGTTGGGGGCATATACCCAGCGGGGAGTATGCAGGAGGCAGCTGATCGATGTTTCTCTGTCATAGATGTTTCTAACTCTCTATCCCTTTCCCTTCCTCTCTGTAAAAAAATCAATAAAATATATTTTTTTAAAAAAGAAACATTTAAGATTCCTCCATATCTGCCTGGCTGGTGTGACTCAGTGGTTGAGACCCCAGGCTGCCGCCGCTGGGAGGGGATCGTGCCGTGGGCGTGCACACCCCTGCCGGGCTGAGACCCCAGCCCAGGCTGCCGCCGCTGGGAGGGGATCAGGCTGTGGGGAGTGAATTTGTTTTTGTTTTTTATAAAGGGTCAGGAGGGCCTCTGGGCAGCATTCCGCCAGGCCACTTATTCTGCAGGCTCTCAGCGGCAGCCCTCCCTGAGCCTGGGGGACTCCGGGGGGACTGAGAGGACTGGGCGCCGCCATTTTTGTTATGGAGTGATGGTTAATTTGTATATTACTCTTTTATTAGATAGGAAGGTATATAGATAATCACAGTGCAGCACAATTTCTGTGTAAAAATTCAGTTCTTTTTTGTACATATGTTGACATTTGACCTATATTTATCCCACTTACACCCTTTACATTAGGAGTTTGAATATAGTGACAAAGCAAATGTTTTTTGTTTTGGGAGGGAAAAAAACCCCCACATTTTCTCCTGGGTATAAAACAAATTGTTTATTATGAAATATGTAAATTATTTGGTAAATAAATAAGAAAGTATCACCCATAATCCTTTCACTTTAAGGTAATTATCAATAAGTTAGTGTCCTTCAATTTGGAATTACTTATCCATCCATGCATGCATGTACACACAGAGTCATACCCAGGTAAGTATAGTTTATTTAAATATATTTTTAGTATTATCATTTTCTTATAAAATATAAAAATTAAACATTTAATATTGTAGAAAATACGGAGACATAGAAGAAAGGAAATATTTTAAATGTTCTTGTAGGCATTACCATTTTATTGATACTGATACTTTTTGAATTTCAACTACAGTAGTCCTCCCTTGTCTTTGGTTTCACTTTCTGTGGTTTCAGTTACCCACAGTTAACTGTAGTCTGAAAATATTAACTGGAAAACTCCAGGTATTTTGAGAGAGATGCCATATTCACATAACTTTTATTACAGTATTCCTATATAATAAAAGGGTAATATGCAAATAGACCAAACAACCAATCAAAGCGTAATATGCTAATATGCTAAGGCTGCTCAACCACTCGCTATGATATACACTGACCACCAAGGGGCAGACAGTCAGCTGGTTGACCAGTCGCTATGACATGCACTGATCACCAGGGGGCAGATGCTCCAACCAGTAGGTTAGCTTGCTGCTGGGGTCTGGCCAATCGGGATTGAGCTAGATGGGCCGGACACGCCCTGGAGCCCTTCCGCGGTCCTTCCCCGGCCTGATCTTGCACTGACCTGTGCCCTCTTGCAATCCGGGACCCCTCAGGGGACTTCAGACAGCTGGTTTCAGCCCAATCCCGTAGGCCACTCCCCTTGGCAGGGCGCCAGACGCAGGGCAAATGGCTGGTGAGCACTGCTGCGGCAGTGCAAGCTTCTCACAATTGGGACTGATTGGGCACGAGCCCGCCACAGGAACAGTGGGGCTGGGATAAGCAGGAGCAGCAGGTAGGAGCTGCAGGCGGCATTGGACTGGACTGCGGGTTTTGGCCCAATCCCTGCAGGCCACCCAGAGGGACCCCACCTTGCATGAATTCTTGCACCGGGCCTCTAGTGTTATTATAATTTTTCAATTTTATTATTAGTCATTGTTAATCTCTTACTGAGCCTAATATAAATTAAACTTTATCTCAGTTCTATATGTATAGGAAAAACATAGTATATATAGGGTTCAGCACTATGTGCAGTTTCAGACATCCACTGGGGTCTTGGAACATATCTTCCTCGAATAAAGGAGGACTACCAAATACCATATTCTTGTCCAAATTCATTTATTAGTGGTTACATTGATTTGGTCACTCTATCTCATGGCTAGTTGCTCATACGTTTGTAATTTGGATAAAGTTTGAACTTGGTTTACCACTCATGTAATTGAGTGGTTTACTACCATTCCCCTCTAATGTAATTCTTAGCCATTTCAAATGTACAGTTCTCCTAAGGTGCTGTGTTCTCTCATACATCTGTGTCTTTGCATATCCTGTTCTCCCTAGTTGGAGAACCCTACTAAAAACACCTATCCTCCCCACATCCTGCCTCCCAACTTTATCTACTTGGCTAATTCTTATTATCTCCACGATTCAGCTCAAATTGTTTTACCTCGAGAATAAAAGCCCTCACTGATCTTTTCCCTTTCCTTCTTAACCTAGTCAGAGAATCTGTACCCAGGACATGTAATGGAAACCTTTGTAATAGCACTGATAGCTATTCTAATCATTCCCCAGACTGTGAGTTCCTTGAGAGTAGGATTACATTTTGGTCACTTTATATTTCCAGTGTCAAGTACAGTGCTTGATACAGAGTATGTGCTTTATGAATTCTTGCTGAGTAAGTGAATTAATGGACTTAGATAATTTGAAGTAAATCATCAACTAACATACATGGGGTGGGAGGAGAGAAAACATTGGATTGTTGGTGGTACCTGCATATACATACACAAAAATGTTCTGTATTCAGAAATAAGTCATACTTAAACAATTATTCAAAAATCCACACATTTACATGGAAAAAAGGAAAACATGCTGAGTCTGATTTTATGGACAGTCTTCAAATTTTACACGTTTGGCTTACATGCAACTCACACCATGATGATCCCCTGTGAATTGGATTTTATATGCTGAATTTGGACTCTTGTTGATGAATAAATGCACATTTCAAGCTATTAAAATAGTGGCACTGCAAGCCAGCTAACAGTTCAGCTCAGTTTCAATGATGTCAACCTCTTTATCTTCACAGCAGTGTACATTTGTGCAATTATTTGACTATTTTATTGCATTTTACCCTTATTCCATAAAAGAATAGATACTGGGAAAATTAAAATGATGATATAACAGTGTAGAGAAAAGAAGGAAATCTTTAGGCACACTGAAAGTGACCCTTTAGTCTTTTTTTTTAATTTAATAAATCTTTATTGTTCAGATTATTACAATTGTTCCTCTTTTTTTTCCCCATAGCTCCCCTCCACCCGGTTCCCACCCCACACTCTGCCCTTACCTCCCCGCCACTGTCCTCATCCATAGGTGTATGATTTTTGTCCAGTCTCTTCCCGCACTCCACACACCCTTTTCCCCCCGAGAACTGTCAGTCCACTCCCTTTCTATGCCCCTGATTCTATTATATTCACCAGTTTATTCTGTTCATCAGATTTTTTATACCCTTGATTTTTAGATTCACTTGTTGATAGATATGTATTTGTTGTTTATAATTTTTATCTTTACCTTTTTCTTCTTCTTCCTCTTCTTAAAGAATACCTTTCAGCATTTCATATAATACTGGTTTGGTGGTGATGATCTCCCTTAGCTTTTTCTTATCTGTGAAGCTCTTTATCTGACCTTCAATTCTGAATGATAGCTTTGCTGGGTAGAGTAATCTTAGTTGTAGGTTCTTGCTATTCATCACTTTGAATATTTCTTGCCACTCCCATCTGGCCTGCATAGTTTCTGTTGAGAAATCAGCTGACAATCGTATGGGTGCTCCCTTGTAGGTAATTAACTGTTTTTCTCTTGCTGCTTTTAATATTCTCTCTTTGTCTTTTGCTCTTGGCATTTTAATTATGATGTGTCTTGGTGTGGTCCTCTTTGGATTCCTTTTGTTTGGGATTCTGTGCACTTCCTGGACTTGTAAGTCTATTTCTTTCACCAGGTGGGGGAAGTTTTCGGTCATTATTTCTTCAAATAGGTTTTCAGCATCTTGCTCTCTCTCTTCTTCTGGCACCCCCATAATTCGGATGTTGGTACGCTTGAGGTTGTCCCAGAGGCTCCTTACACTATCTTCAAATTTTTGGATTCTTTTTTCTTTTTGCTTTTCCAGTTGAGTGTTTTTTACTTCTTTGTATTTCAAATCTTTGACTTGATTCTTGCGGTCCTCTAGTCTGCTGTTAGGTCTCTGTATAATATTTTTTATTTTAGTCAGTGTATGTTTAATTTCTAGTTGGTCCTTTTTCATATCCTCTAGGGTCTTGCTAAATTTATCAGCCTTTTCTAGGAAATTCTTGAAAAACTTTATAACAGTGGTTTTGAACTCTATATCCAGTAGTGCTTTCCTCCATTTCTTTCATTTGTGATTTGTTTCTTTGTCTCTGCATTTTAGCTGCTTTCCCTGAGTTGATAGAGTAGCTTTCTGTGGTAGGTGTCCTATAGGGCCCAGTGGCTCAGCCTCCCCCTGTTACCTGAGGTGGACACTTTTGGTGCACCCCTTTGTGGACTGTGTGCACAGCGTTGTTGTAGTTAAGTCTTGATTGTTGTTGGTATCACTGGGAAGAATTGACCTCCAGGCCAATTGGCTGTGAGGATCAGCTGTGTCTATGCTGGGAGAACTTCTGTGCTGGAGACACCCTTATGAGACAAGACTTGCAAAATTGCAAAAGCCTCTCTGTTCAGCTTGGATGGGGTGGAGTGTCAGGGTGGAGCAGACAGCCTTGACTTCCCATCATCCCTGCCCTATGAGGCCCCTGGGTCTCAGTGTCCCTCGGTTATCGCTTCAAGCACCTCTGAGAGAAAGCCGCCCTCGAGTTTTGCCCGCTGCCAGACAGTCCATTTTCTCCCCGAATGAGTCTGGGTTCCCAGAATCTCGCCCGGAACTGGAGTTCAGCGCAGTTGGTAGCTTCCTTCTCCCTCCCACTTTAGAAAGCCAGCCGCACACTCAGCCACCCGTGCACTCAGCAGTCAGTCCTCTCTGCGTGTGTGCGCCTCCGGACCTCTGCCTTCCGCAACTCCCCTGAGTCTCAGTGTGCTTTCTCTTTTTTTGACAGTCCAGATACCCTCCGAATGAATCTGGGTTCCCAGAGTCTCACCTGGGACTGGAGTTCAGCGCAGTTGGGAGCTTCCATCTCCCTCCCGCTTAGGAAAGCCAGCCACGCACTCAGCCGCCCGTGCACTCAGCCACCCATCCTCTCCACGCGCACACGTCTCCGTACCTCAGCCTTTTGCAGCTCTTCTGAGTCTCAATGTGCTTTCCTCTTTCCTTCTAGTTGTAGAATTTCCACTCAGCCAGCTTTCCTGTGGTTCTGGATGGTGTCCATTTTGTCTTTTAGTTGTAGTTTTGATATTGTTGTGCGAGGCAGCAGTTTAGGTGTTTACCTATGCTACCATCTTGGTTTCTCTCTCCCTTTATTCTTGATTAGGTACAAAATTAAAGTACTTGTACAAAATTTTGGAAATACATTATTGAAGATTGCTTCTTAAAGAGAAAATATAATTATGGATTTTTAAAAATAATTTTTAATTGATTTCAGAGTGGAAGGGAGAGGGAGAGAGAAATAGAAACATCAGTGATGAGAGAATCATGGATCGGCTGCCTCCTGCACACCCCACATTGGGGATCAAGCCTGCAACCTGAGCATGTGCCCTGACTGGAATCGAACTATGACCTCCTGGTTCATAGGTCGAACCTCAACTATTGAGCCACACCAGTTGGGCTGGATTTTTAAATGTATCAACTAACATTGAAATTTATTGTGCAGCTTGTAGCCTTTCAACTTTTATATATATTTCAACAAGAAAAGTAGAAATGACCTGAATTTACTGCATTATCCTGGAAAGACAGTAGTCTGTCTTGGAGAAATGACATAATTATTTGTGTTTCAAGATGCCCATTTGGTTATTTAAATACTCTTTATTTCTTGAGTTTAGTAATAATAGATCCCTCTATTGCTGACTATTTTGACATGTCTGTGATGTAGGTAATGTTTATAGGGTTAATGTGCAACATTGTTTAATGTTTATAGAGTAACCAAATCATCTTATTGTGAGATGATCAGATATCCTTAAATTTTTTTGTATTTTTCCTGTTGAATCTGAGAAATTAAACTCTTCACACTACAAACACTTATTGCTTTTGTTTATGTTGAATAATATTGGATTTTCCTAATTGCCCTAACTTCAACATGACCACTAATGGCAGAAGGAAGAGAGTACAACTATCCCAGGAGGCCTAGAGTTGCCCCAGTGTAAGAAGCACAGACTGGAAGAATGGAATTGATGAAAACTCTAAGGGTGATGGGATGCACTACCCTTACCAGATAAATTCTTGCTATGGGCAGTTAAGATGCACCTGAATTTTCTGGATAGGTACATATCACTCTCTTTATAGTCCATGATTACCTTCTTGTCATTGCCATCTTTGGACTGAGTAGGTGCCAAACTACCAAAGGAGTTCTTTCTGTGCTATTCAGGAATCACCCACTTTGGTTGTTTTGGGACTACTACCGCCATTTGTACCTTCTTTCACTATTGTTGTGCTTTATGTGGTGGTGTTTTATTATGTTGCTGTTCTTCCTTTTTTTAGTTTCTAGACTTGGTATTTTATATGGACTTTTATCAAGATTTGGAATCTTGATAGATAGGCAGCACTAAGGAAACTCTTTTGGTTCATTTTTCATGAAGAGAAAACCCAGGTTATTTACAACGACCTCACTGTGGGGCAGACGGGGACAACGAATCTCTTGTTTAGCTACATAGGCCTCTAAGAATTGTAATACTTTACTACTGGGAGGTGATACCCATTGAGTTTTTTTTTTTTTTTTCCCTGAGAGTGATGTTGAGTAGCTTTGAGCTTTTCTATATTCTCTATCCCAGTCCTCTGGAGACCAAGTCTATTATATTTTGAAATAGTTATTTGGGCCTAGGATGTAGTACATCATCATGAAACAGAATTTTGCAGTGTGTCTTTCCCCTGCTGGGTTATCTGTCATCTGCTTTTTAAAGTTCTCAGGTGTACCATTTAAATCCTCGAGACCTTTGTTGCAAACCTAGTATCTGTAGCTTGGTATGAATTAAATTGGAATTCTGTGCCCTGTAAAATTGACATTAAAAAGACTATATTCATTTTCATTTCTGTTCTTTAGCAAAAAGTTCAAGTCTTAGCCTGATTGGTGTGTGTGTGTGTGTGTGTGTGTGTGTGTGTGTGTGTTAAAGGTCATAAACAGAAAGGAAAGAGGAGAGGGATAAGTGCTCATTTTGTTTTCATGTTAAAAACACACACAAATAAATATTGTACTATTTCAAACTAGTAAATACAGAGCTTTTGTATATGAGCATGGGAAGTTTTATATTTGAAAGAAAGTGCATGATTAATTTTACTAAAATATAGTTGCCATTGTTCACTGTAGTTTCTACGCTTGGTATGAGCTGTGTTTTGAGGAGTGCCTGTCTGTCTCTCCCCTACCCCCCCTCCCCCGCAATAAAACATAAGGGAAATTTCTAGTAAAATATTGGTATATTTCTCCCAGATTTTTAAGTTGGCAGGCCATTAATTTTTTAGCATTTCATTTGCAGCATAGTGCAATCCTTTGGGAGGAATTGGTAAAATGAGGATAAAATGGGTACAGGATTCCAACAGCTTGAAAATAACACCATATTTGACCAAAATCTCTTTTGTATTCCCTACTCTGGTTCTATTCCAGTAGTCCTGGAAACGTGCCTATGGACTATTTACAGTGCGATTATAAAACTGAATCACGATTTTGGTGAATAGAAGCCAGAGCATGTGGCTCCAGCATCCCAGCTGGCAGTAAGCTCTCCCTAGGTTTATGAATGTAGTTAGATGGCCCCCAACTGTTTACAAGACAGCAGAGGTGAGATCTTTGATTGACAAGTCAGAAATGCATTAGATCATTCTCTCTGCCAGTCTCTGGTTCATGCTGTTAAAAATGTCAGCCTCCAAGTTTGAATGGCAGCCTGAGGGCCTTAGAAGCTTTTTGTTTTCTGAGATGGAAACACAAATTGGATGTGTGCCTGAGTGCTTCATCCTGGGCTGTAATTTCATCTTTTAGCTAAGAACCACAAGGTACACGAGCAAAGCACCCTGTAAACAATAATACTGTGGAAAAAAAATAAACAAGGTCGTGTTTCTGGTACGTTGATCCGATGGTGTCCTGACCTCTATCACGTTGAACATCTCTACTCTGATTGCTGTTCCCTTTGGCATTACAATGAGAGAAAGAGAGACTGACATAGAGGAAAAGATTTAAAGTTGCAGTGTCGTTGCACATTCCTTGTATTGGCTATGAAATATTGAACTGTCAGAGTGTGACACTTGGTTTTTTAAGCAACCTTTCTTGTTTGAGGTGTTTGCAGTTCATTCCTTTCTCCCCCATTTGTCTGCTTTCATTGATAGGGCTGGAAGTAGTTGCCTTAATGCATGAAAAGGGACAATGTTAAAGAGAAGTGGTGCTGATAGAGCCAAGTAAACTTAACAATGGAACATAAATGCAAGCTGTGAGGTGTGGGCAAAAGGAGACCAACATTGGGTTAGTTCATTGTTATTGGAGTTTATAGAACTCCATATTGTAAGGAAGAATCAGCTTAGGTTCTGGTCTGTTTTTGTGGAGACAGGAAATTAGGAAGGCAGTAGTAGGTAAAGATGAGTGACATAGTTTGTTAGACTGATAGCCTACTATATGGCAGTATTGCCAGTCAAATAAACAGCCATGTTATTTATTTCTCTAATTACCCAATGTTTTGGCAAGTGGTTCGTTATGAAAGACTAAAAATTTTGGCAAGAAAATAACTTTATATAAAATGTGAAAAATTTGTATTTGTAGTAAGTTTGATGAAAGGTAAATACTAGAGGCCCGATGCACAAAATTCGTGCAAGGGGCTCGGCCCCCACCCACTCAGAGGCCGCCTCTGCCTCACCCCCGCCGTGGCTTTGTCCAGAAGGACATCTGGTCTAATTAGCATATTACGCTTTTATTATTATAGATGGAAGAACCGCTATGTTTGTATTACTATAGCTTAATGGCACACGGATTGAAAATATTTTCTAGTACTAGAACAAGTTTTCTATTGCTATTAAGTTGCAATCATCTTAAAACAATAAATATTTTATATTTAAAAATTTTTTCTTCTTCCTAAGAAAGCAGCACTATTGTTAGGTGGGTGCTTTGATCCATTTGGGGCATAGACCTTACAAGTAATGTTTTGAGTGAGAATGACCTTTTGCAATTCTTCTGGAGTATGAAAAAGTAGAAGTTTGTGTTAAAAAATACTTGAATTAGCCCTAGCTGGTTTGGCCCAGTGGATAGAGAGTCAGCCTGTGGACTAAAGGGTCCCAGGTTTGATTCCAGCCAAGGACACAGGCTTGGATTGCAGGCTCGATCCCTCCCACCCCCAGTAAGGGGCGGGCAGGAGTCAAACAATCAATGATTCTCTCTCATCATTGATGTTTCTATCTCTCTATCCCTCTCCCTCTCTGAAATCAATAAAAATATATTTTAAAGTACTTGAATTAAACTCTTATTGATAGTTTTAAAGGACAGCTATTTAGCTTAGCCCTCTCCCTCTGCAAATGTGAAAGGCAGTTGCTATTCTCTATCATTTTTGTGAAATGCATAGTGAAATGCAGTGCAAAAATTTTGGTAATCATTCCTGACATTTCTTAATTCCCTGCTTTGAGGTCATGTTGGAAAGAGAGGAGAGTGTATTTTTAAAATAATATCCTGCTCCTTTGTACTCAGAATTATGTCCTCGTTTACAAAATACAGTGAACAGAAAGAAAGACCAAAGGCGGGGGTTATGGAGAATTAGTTACTGTTGCCTTAAGTATTGCTCTGTATTTTTAAAGCATAATATTGATATAGATTTGCATTTAAGCCATGAGAACTCACTGTCTTGGCAGTGGGGGAGTTTTTAAAAATCATTCTTCTAGAAATTGATTTCTCATTGGCTGATTTTCTGAAACCATTTTTTTTCAATCTTGGAAGAATAAAAGTGCAAGTGTTTATCTAAAAAATAAGACTAGGTAGGCATATGTACATTTATGGAATCTCCTAAATCTTAACACAGAGAAACTACAAAATTTCTTCTTCCCCCAGTGTATTATTAATGCATCAACTACTATGAAAATGCCTCACAGCTTATATTTTTATATAGCCACACCTCCATAATAATGATTAGCGTTATTAACCAGTTAACTACCATGTGTCCAAAACGGAAACCATCCCCACATGCCACGATATTTTGAATTTAATTTAAAAAGTCAATTTTTAATGAATATTATAAAAATATATTACTCAGAATTTGGGTGTTCTTGAATATTTTTAATTGAAAATTCTCATAAAAAATTATTTTAAAGTTGGTCTATAGACACTTATGGCAGGCAGATGGTTAAAGTCCAGGCTTGCCTCATGAGCAAAATTCAGTACATTTATAGAACCATAGAATTTCAGCATTAGAAGAGACATGAAGCCCATCTAGTCACATACAGGAATTCTTTATAAAGTTTTCTTTGCAGGGGTTCTTCTAATCTATGCTTGATCATGACCATTTTTGGCAAGCTGAACTTCTTTGAGTCATCTTGTTTTCTTTACTCTTGGTTCAATTAGAAAGTTTTCCCTTAAGAAGGAATCAAACTTTTTTGCTCGCATACTGATTCTAGTTCTGCCTTTTGTAGTAATAGAAAGTAATTGTCTTCTTTTTCATATATTCATGTTTGAGGATGGCTACCATGTTGCTTATAAGCATATTTTCTGTTCCCATAATGAATACTCCTGGTTCTGTTAGTCATTCTTTGGAAAATATTAGTAATCATTCCTGCCATTTTCATAATCTCCTATATTCGTGGAGGATATCATTCTGATTGTCCTTCCTTGTGAATGCATTCCACCTTGACAGTGTCCTCATTACAATATGGCATGCGTAACTAAAGGCAGTGCTGCAAACGTGTGTAATAGTTTAGAATAAGTGATACATCTTATTGAACATAACTTGGATTATGTAATTTAATTACTGCAGCCTAAAATTTCACATTCTTCTTTGACGTAGATGATGGAAAAATCTCTAGGAACTTGGACTGAATTTGTTTCTTCACCTTTTCTTTGAAGCCAGAAAAGCATATGTAAGCACCTTGGCAAATGACATAATGTAGTGGCATATCTGAGTGGTACAGGTATTTTAAACCTAGCGCTAGTTCCTGAAGATGGTGAACATCTGCTTAGAGGTATTGTAGAGCTCCACAATGCACTAATTGAATTACTCTTTTCTGAGTTGCCGACTGCACTAATTGAATTAGAATCTGTGTGTGTGTGTGTGTGTGTGTTTGTGTGTGTGTCCGGGTTCAATCCCAAACTTAACCTGAGAGTGTGGGAGATATGACTGATGGTATGTACTGTGCTGCTATCTAATGGCAGCCTATGGAACTACTACATGGTCTCCAGGGAAGAAAGAATGCAGTCATCTGATCTAGTGTAACCTTAGTCTAACCCTATCCAGTTTAGTTTTAAAAATCCCAGGATGTGTTTTTGTAATTCTAAATTTAAGAAAAAAAGAATGTGATTAATTATTCATTAAAAATTAAGATATGTTTTATTAGGCATACTATTTTATGAAGTATGAAGTTGCAAATATTCAACTCAATTAGAAACTTCTAACCTCTAATTTATTAATTGGTGAAAATAAACCCAAATGAGTCAATGGATCATGTTTTTTCTCATTTTGCATTTCATATGACAAATGTAAAAAAGAATTATCTTTATGAAATGTCTTAGCATCATAAGAAGAAAGAGTGATATAGGATTTATGTTCTTAAAGAAAATTTATTTCTGGTTGTCAAAATACTGAGGTGAGTCAATTTAAGAGTGTTATCAAATTTTGCTATACATGATTATACTTACCTAAAATTTTAAAAATTGTTATAGAAAAAATATTTTAATTTTGGATGTGCTAGAGCAAATTTTACAAATCCAGTTAATCGTTTAAAATTTAACTTTACCACAAATGTGGGTAAGTTTGAAATCCTCTGAGCATGTAGGTAATTTTCTTCTTTTTCCGAAAAAATCTGTAAGTCACAATTTAATGATTTTTGTAAAACATAAAAATATAATTCTTTACAATTTGAAAAGTAAAAGCAAATATACTTAGGGGAATTCAGCATAAATATATTTTGATTCAGTTTAACTCTAGTCATTCTAACTTGTAAAAATAGCCCTTAACAGAAAAATATATATGTATAATCACTTGCTTTATAAAATGTTTATGTGTGCATGTAATACCACTTCAACAATGGAAAAGTGCTAATGGTTACCTTTTTGAGCATTTAAAATTATTTCTTTCATTCTTGTCCTATGAAAGACACAAATATAAGGTCTAAAAAAGTTTTAATCTCTTCTATATAATCTTTATTATTAAAATAAAATCTACATTTGGATATTTCAATATCTTGTAAGCTAGCTTGAAAAAAATTTTTTATTCTCACTGGAGGATAATTTGATTGGTTTTATAGAGGAGGCGAGAGAGTGAAAAACGTCAATGTGTGAAAGAAACATTAGTTTTAAAAATCCCAGGATGTGTTTTTGTAATTCTAAATTTAAGAAAAAGAATGTGATTAATTATTCATTAAATGGGGATTGAACCTGCAACTTTTTGATGTGCTGGACAACGTTCAACCAACTGAGTCATTCAGCCGGGCTAGGCTAGTTTGTTTTTTATTGCAAGATTGAGCTACTTAGGTTTCTTATACAAATAGCTTTGATTAAAATCACTAAAATATATGATATGTACTCTTTAGATAAGCTTTAAGGGCATTTTACTGACTGAAAATGCATTTTTACACCATGTAGATCCAAAGCCTTACAAATAACATTGCCATTCACAATTAGCCACAATTCCACTTAATTCATATGTAGAGTACCTTCTGTGTTCCCGGTACTGTACAAAGTATTGGACATAAATTAAGAGACCCTGTCCTCAAGGAGCTTATAGTTACTTATTAGATATTATTGAGAGCCTATGTACTACTATGTGAATAACCATCAGTTTCATGTATTTTTCCCATTCATTGAGCTAGAGTTCTGACTTCATAGCAGCTCTAAGGAAGCAATATACTTACGTTCATATCAGATATAGCTCATCTCAGCAAGAATAGTGATACACATATTTCAGACTAGTCTGTCTCTTAAAATATTTTCCCTTCTGCCTTTACACACCTTCTAAGGGAGCAGTGTTTTTTGTTTTTGTTTTTGATAGCTTTACATTAGCTTAAAAAGACTGGTAACATTTATTACAGAGCCTCCTGCTGGTGATCATAGTTTTTTCAGTCCTTGTCTTCAGAATTGGTAGTGCCCACTTGTGGTTTAGTAGTTAGTTGAGGGCTTCTTCTAAAGCTATAAATGGAAAAGAGTCCATTGCATAGTAGGTATAAAGTGCTTCTTTAAACAGTCTATTTCTAGAACCTAAATTGTCCTGAGACCAGCCCTTGATATAAAAATTCATAGAAACCTGTTTTTCACAGAGTGTGGTAACTTCTTGCCATAGTGCTATAGTGTTAAAATTCACATTGGCCAGGTTGTTCTGTAAATTAAACACTGACAGCTACCCTCAGGGGAACAGCCAATGTATTTATGATGATGTGCTGATTACACAAAATACACTGCAAGCAGAAAACAGCTGCAGAGAACAAACCTCTTAAAAAGAATACAATTACAAATAGCACCCTCAGTATTTCTAGTGGTGAACATAGAAACAGCATGCTAATGCAGGTTTCTTAGTCTGCCTGCAAACAAAAAATCTGAAGGAGAGAAGTTAAATTATGGTTGATTGCACATGTGGTGCCAACATAACAGTGAACAAATTTTATTTCTGAAGAGCATCTATGAGTACACAAATTTCAGGCATGGAGTAATCTACTCTGTCCCCCACCCCCACCCCTTTTTGCTAGTAGGTTTTATTAGTGCTTTTCTCACATATAGTAGGGCATAGCCTTGAGGTGATAGGATTCTGGACATATAAAGGATATTGTACAATGAATTGGGTAGGAGAATAACTAAATTGTGTTTTTAAAAATCCAGTAGAAACTCTGTACGTTATTGTTTGGATATCAACATTTCATTTGAAGATGCAGCTTACAGCTCTATTCACTGTTATTAATGGTTTTGAAGATGTTTGCCTTTGGAATTAATAAAAGGAGTCATCATTCTGTATCTGTGGTAAGGTATTTATTTCTTAGATTCTCTTTCTTCAAGAATATAGTATTTTAGGACACTGGAATAGCTGGGTGATGATATATATTTAAGAAATCAACTCTCAAGTATGCCCCCTTTCATCCCTGCATGTTCCTGGTCACGTGCAGACAGGTAAAAAGATTAGAAAAAAATTGTTTTCCTTGTTTGAAATTTTTCTCTGTTACAGTTTAGGGTCAGTATCTATGAAATATTTTAACTGCTGAGCATGTTTAAATCGGTAGAAAATATGTGGGTCTTCCACGATATAAATTTACTCAAGCCAACATAAGGTATAGCAGGAGGGACATAGTGATTGGAAACAGTTCACTTCACCCACCTGAAACTAAGAATCAACTCTTCAGTATATGGATCACTGCTATGTAATAATCGACTATTATTGGTCTCTCTGTTGATCTCTTTTTAAATCAGTTTGGAACCTCCTGGAGTTATTTTCTTGCTCTGCTGACATCAATCCCATGTGGCAGAGGAGTTGTGTATAACCGTTTTGGTTTAATCAATAGAATAATTGATAAACCAGATAAGATTTAAACTGATTATAGCCCCAACAGAATTCCCCAGAGGCCTTGGACTCTCTTAATTTTGACATGTGTGTTGTGTACCCTGAGGATGAAGTGCAGTTTGAATTATCTGTTTTTATTTGCTTAATGACGGGGAGGGTGTTAAAGTCAAATGTTTAATTAACCCAGCAACGGGCTTCGTTGTCACTTACACACAGCTGATTGAGATATCTCATGGAGAATACTGAATAGGAATGATAATGTGGCACTGGGACGGAAGATTGCTTTTTCAATCCATTTGCTGGGTCACTGCTTTGAATGTCTTATTGGATGAAAGGCATTCAGCCTGGAGAAAAAATTCAGCATTTAAGTACATTTTGTTCTTTTTCTCTCCCTCTAACCCCCTCCCTGCCCAGAAGTTAACTAAAAAAGATTTGTTCTAAGTTTAATAAGCCATTCAGGTACTAGTAAGATATCAAGGTAGTCAGTAGCCTCAAGCTACATAATTTCCTGTGGAAACGGAAAAATCATACTAGCCTCCAAGGTATTCTAAATGTGAGCTCTTTTGTCCCTCATATCCCTTGTCCCTTGCTGTTATTGTAGAGTTGTCTTTGGTTACTTGTGTCTTGCTTCTCTCAGTAGTGTTTGCTTGATGTGCAGCAACCTCTGTGGCCACAGGCAGACCTTTTTCTCCTAAAGAAGCATATTCTTCATTACATTTTTGCTATTTCATGCAGCTGGCTTCTATTTGGTTGTATTTCTGATCAAATGTTATAGTGAGATTGTTTAACTACTTAAAAATGTGAAGCATATTTAGATTCTTGTTGCTTTTGCTACTGCTATTATATAAACAATTAGTTTAATGTATATTTCATTTTGTTGAGAGGCAGTTTGCTTTCTGTATGGACTAAAAAACTAGGCCAGGAAAGATCTAATGGCCCACACCATCAAAAATGCAGTCCAGGCAATTGGAGTTTTAATGACTTGCTGCCCACACAAAAAATCCCTGACTAGCTTTATAATCAAATGTAAAATTCTTTGGAGGCATATTGAGCAAAATTTCAAAATTTTTTATCATGACTTTCCTTCTTTGTAGTTCTTATGTTTCTTCCTTCTATCCCCCAAAGATCTAAACCAGGAATTTACTAATTTTTTTTTCTTTGCTTTGGTCATTTGTATTCCAGGGAGCACAATAGGGAGAAGGATACAAGATTGATTTTTTTATGTGTGTCCTCTTGAAAGCATAGTCTGGGGCATGACTACGTGTGTGTGTGTGTGCGTGTGTGTATGTGTGTGTATGTGTGTGTGTGTGTGTGTGTGTGTGTGTGTGTGTGTGTGTGTGTGTGTGGCAGGGGTGGAGGGTTTACAAAGCAATGGAAGCATACAGTTGATTTTCAGGCACAGGTTGGACTTCTGCGGGTCAAGGCAGACCAGATGAGTAGCTTATCTTGAGGGACGTAAGTAATAGACCAAATATAGAGCAGCTATTTCAGGAATCATGTAGGTCATTTAATTATCCATTTTGATTGAGTGGCTAATGCTCTTTTGGCAATTACATGACCTCTCTTATTCTTGAAACCTTTCCAGGCCCTCGTGGGTTGAATGACCCACCAGTCAGTGCTTGCAGACTTCATTCCACCCAGAAGGAAAGGAGATGCTGGAAACTACAGGCATTTAGAAATGGCTGTACTTTCTTTACCGACCACTACCTTGAATGCCCTTTGTACAGCAGTCAGTGATAGGCACCTGGTTTTGAAGTCAACTTTCCTTCATTGTCTGCAGGAGCAAGAGGTACATTGGTCTTCACAAGAGGGACTTGTGGCAAAACAAACTTTAATACCAAAGTTGGCTGTGATGGTATGGTATTCACAGGTTTGGTACTATAAGAACAAGTATTATGGCGTTAAAACTAGTGTTTGAGATCTGTCAAACCAATCACCAGTACCAAACTCTGAAATTAGTGAAGCGATTTTTTTCCATAGCACAACATAATGCTATTGATGATACCAATAACAGATTTAAAAAGATCATTGAGTAAAATTAGCCCAGTTTAAATTGGCTAATCATTATTTATTCAAATAAATAATCAAGCTAAAACATTTAAATAAAAAGGCCACTTTAAAATTGAGATGCTGACCCAGGACAGAATAAATGTAGAACACGTGAATTAACGTTTCTCACTTTTTTTCTTTAGTCAACAAAAAATCACTCATATTTCCAAAAAAAACCTCTTTATTCTTGGTAAATGATAGTAAAACTTGCTTTTTGTAACTGTAGTGATTCATCAAATAATTCTGAAAAAAGAAAATAATGTAGATTTCTTATTATTCTTTAGATTAAGAACAGTTATGGTGGAGAAAGTGAACACACCATAATCAAACTGTTTGTAGAATTTGACAGAAATGCACAAACAAAATTCTGTATACTTAGCAAAATGGAAAATTAAAGGTATATAACAATTCTCTAGTGTTCTAATAATTTAAGATCATAGGCTTAAGAGAAATAATTTAGTTAGGATAATACACAAACACATCATTTAAGTAGAAACCATTTTCATTGTTTTAGAAAAAAAAGAAAACCTACAGGGTTGTCTATCCCTGGCGCAGTAAAATTAACCATGTTCCCAAACAAATTTATTAAACTATTTCTGGTAGAAATCTTAAGCTAATCTCTTTGGTTTTATTTTCATTTTGATGTAGGGTAATATTAACAGATGCAAAACTGAAGACATTAATTGGTGTTTATAACCTTTGACCCTTCAGAAATAGAAGCCTTTTCACTTAAATTTTAAATCTTTTAAGCCAATGCTACTTTGATGTCTGGCTACTTAGAGACCTATGAGAATGCAGTCAGTGTGCATTATATTAGCTGTTTTCTGTTTAAAAACATACTTTCCCTCATTGTACTTTTTAAAAATTTTGTAGTGGTGATGAGCAAAAAATGAGAAAGCAGAATCCTATCTAATAAAAGAGTAATATGCAAATTGACCATCACTCCAACACACAAGATGGCTGCCCCCATGTGGACACAAGATGGCTGGGACAAGATGGCCAGCAGGGGAGGGCAGTTGGGAGGGACCAGGTCTGCAAGGGAGGGCAGTTGTGGGTGATCAGGCCAGCAGGGGAGGGCAGTTGAGAGGGACCAGGCCTGCAAGGGAGGGCAGTTGGGGGTGATCAAGCCTGCAGGGGAGGGCAGTTAGGGGTGACCAGGCCGGCAGAGGAGGGAAGTTGGGGGCGACCGGGCCTGCAGGGAAGGGCAGTTGGGGGGGACCCAGGCCTGCAGGAAAGAGCAGTTGGGGGGGGGACCAGGCCTGCAGGGGAGAACAGTTAGGGGTGACCAGGCCTTCAGGGGAGGGCAGTTAGGGGTGACCAGGCCTGCAGGGGAGGGAAGTTAGGGGTGACCAGGCCTGCAGAGGAGCAGTTAGGCATCAATCAGGCTGTCAGGGGAGTGGTTAGGGGATGATCAGGCTTGCAGGCAGAAGCGGTTAGGGGCGATCAGAAAGGCAAGCAGGCGAGCAGTTGGGAGCCAGCAGTCCTGGATTATGAGAGGGATGTCCGACTGCCCGATCCAGGTAGGATCGGGCCTAAACGGGCAGTCGGACATCCCTTGAGGGGTCCCAGATTGGAATGGGTGCAGGCTGGGCTGAGGGACACCCCCCCCCCCGCCCCTTGCACAAATTTTGTGCACCGGGCCTCTAGTTTACAATAAAAGCAAAAGATATAGCTTAAACTCAAGTATCCCGAATAAGGGGTATCATTAGTGTACTTGGAATTTGAAGAGGAAAGCAAGGGATATAAAGCAAAATGTGATGTTTGATTTTTTTATTGATAAATTGTTACTCTTTTTTTTTTTTTTAAATCCTCACCAGAGGATATTTTTCCATTGATTTTTAAATATATTTTTATTGATTTCAGAGAGGGAGAGAGATGGAAACATCAATGATGAGAGAGAATCATTGATTGGCTGCCTCCTGTACGCCTCCTGCTGGAAACTGAGCCTTCAACCCAGGCATGTGCCCTTGACTAGAATTGAACCTGGGACCCCTCAGTCTGCAGGCCAATGCGCTATCCACTAAGCAAAACCTGCTAGGTAGGGCTCCATTGATTTTTAGAGAGAGTGGAAGAGAGGGGGAGAGACAGAGATAGAGAAACATCAATGTGAGAGTGACACATCAATTGGTTGCTTCCTGCACACCCAGACCAGGGCCGGGATTGAGCCTGCAACCCAGCACATGCCCTTGATCAGAATCGAATCTGGGATCTTCTGTCCATGGCCGACACTCTATCCACTGAGCCAAACCAGCTAGGGCATAAAATGTTATTCTTTACCCTTCAAGAACTTTGTTGGACCACATTATTATTTTTTTTTCCCTTTAAGAACCAGAAGTTTATGAATCAATGAGAGGAGGTGGTATTTATAATTTTAAAGACCTAAAAATTCATTAAGACTGTATAATTAGTGGGAACATCTATAGGATAATAATTCCATAGAGTATTTTTTACTTCGTTGAAATGATTTTTTAAATAATTTTTTAATTTTTCAATTACAGTTGACATACAATATTATAAAGGTATAGAGCATAAGTAAATAATAAGAAGAAAAAAACCAGAGTGATTAAATAAGGGAACATTCATAGTAGAAATATATACCTAAACACACATCTTAACCTAGACCAATCTTGTTTTCAGAAATTTACTTATTTACGTGAGACGATTTTATTTTCATTTCAAAGTGGGTAGACATTTGGGGAATATTAGTTTATCAACTTATAGGAACCTTACATTTCTTTCAGAGTATTGTTGATTGCAATAAAATTGGAACACCAAAGAAGGAAGATATCCAAGATGATGAAAATCATATAAAAGCAGAAAAATATCAGGAACAAAGATGACAGAAATAACTATTCTGCAGAGAGAAAGGATTTAGGCATATGTCCTAAGGGTTCTGTAGCTCTTAATTTTGAGAAATCAAAAGGATCCACAGAATGCAGATGTCTTTGAGTTACAAAAATAACCAGATGTCCTTATTAGTAGAAGCAAATGTTTGCATCTTAATTTACACAAAACTATATGCAGAGGGTCTCTAGAAGAAATATTGTGTAAATATGGCCACAAGAAAATTGTAGCATGAAAGGATCTGTCCTAAATACTTAATCATAAAGATTATATATTGAAAAAGGAAAAAAAATTATTTAAGGTATATGTAGATTTAAAGGCAAAAAAAAAAAAAAGATTTATATAGATTCACATGATAGGTGAATTTTTATTATGTATGTCTTTCTATCCCAGTTTCCCCTGATGAATTTTTATTCCTGTTATTCAGGTTGTTTAACTACTTTGTGTACTGCCATTTTATTTTAAACAGTGAAAACATATGCATGAAACTCATTTTTCCCCCTGAACAAATGGTAGTCATCTTAGTTCTGTCAAGAAAAACAACCTACAGAAGTATATAAATGCCCCATTTGCAAGCCAATTGGGATTTTAAAAATATTAACCCACATCGTTATAAATAGATGCTGTTTGATGACTTCATTGGGATGTTAAGCAGAATAAAATGTAAAACAAAATCTACTTGAAAGGGCAAGGTATGAAGTATTTTTGTTTGTTTTTAAAATTAAGCCTTTAGAGTCAGAAAACCTTTAGAGTTTAAATGGACTATAACTTTTGATATGGAGCATATTAACATAATTACAAACTCTTATATACTTGGAGTTAGTGCTAAGTTGATGTTCAAATCTTTGATTAAGAAGTCACAAAGCTGAATGTTTTCAGACAGCTGTGTAATATATCTCCTATTAGCAAAGCAGAGATTAGTTTTACCTTTTTTTTTGTCCCTATATTTATTGGTAGAAATTTGTCCTTCTCCTATAGCTATACTTTTTTCTTTTTTCTTTTTATTGAATTTAATCGAGTGACACTGATGAATAAAATTATACAGGTTTCAGGTGCACAATTCCACAACACATCATCTGTACACTGTATTGTGTGTTTACCACCCCAAGTCAAGTCTTCTACCATCGCCATATGCCCTCCTCCGTCTCCCCCACCTACAGCTATGCTTTTAATGATGAAATATTAAAATGCTGTATTATGATATATTCTGTAACTTAAAAGTTAACAAAAGCAATGCTGCTCTTCATGCCCTTGCCTTGTCACTCTGGTGCAGCTCGTCTCTTCCATCCCCCTTATCAGAGTATCTCAGTACTTGAGCTTGTTTATCTTAAAAGAGCAGGAGGCAGGCTTTTAGGGAGTAAGCTACATGTTCCAGTATAACAGGCACCAATGCTGTTTGACTTGAAAAACATTTGATCTCTTACATTAACAGCCCATGTCACTGTAATAGGGACTACAGCCGGGGTGTTGTTCAGTTTTCTGTTATTTTAGCTTTGAAATAACTGTTAGTGCTGCTCCAAAATCTTCGTGTTTAAAATTGTATATTGGCTGTCCCCCCAGGACTCGTAAGTAAACAAGGTGATATGTATGGCCATAGGGAGCATATTTTGTTAGCTTTGTTTTAAATAAGAACCTTGCCTATCTAAAGATGGTTTTTGACTGATCCCTGAGACTGTGCTTCATGGCTTTGCTTGTGTAAATTTGCAGATATTGCAATATCTTAAAGTATATTTTTGTTTGTTACTAATGTGTATGTTCAATAACTATTAATTATGAGCTTTCATATTTTTTCTTGAATAAGAAACATTTATTAGTTTTCTCATGAAGCTTAACTTCAAATGTCCTGCTCAATTTCCCTAAGTACAGCAGTTTGTACAGCAGTTGTTGAAAATGGCAAGCAAGAATTTAAGGGGTATGTTTGTTTAGACTTAAATGTTACTTAGCTTATTTTTAAATATACTGTTATTGGTAATTTCTGTGCCAGGAATGGTTTGACAATTGGAATCAGATAGCAGTATTTAAAGAACAGAAAATATAATTTGAAAATATAATTTATAGTTTGACAGTTGGAATCAGGTAAGCAGTATTTAAAGAACAGAAAATATAATTTGTATAATTAAATTAAAACAATGTTAAGAGTACCTCTTATTTTAATCATGATATAATAGCAGCTTATTATAGTAGTGGTAGAATGGCAGCAGACAATTTTACTCCTTCCTTTCTTCCTTTCTCTAATTTCAAGAACCTAGTTTGTTTTCCTATTCTAATTATTTTCTGATATGAGACAATACTACCAGGCCACCCAGCACTTCTTTTGAATTTAACCTAAAATACATCAGCCAGCACAAGCATAATTGGTTGAAAGGTAGCCATCTATCTGGGGAGTTCTTCTAAATACTGAACGTGTCATGTGCTTTGACATGACATATCTGTAATATCTCTGAATACAGAAAGCACTTTCTGCGCTAGCTGTAGGTGTTGAAGCAGAAGTGTGTTTTAAGAATGTGTGCTGTGCAAATTCTGGCTTGTGAGGTAATGACAAGTGTTTGCCTGAATAGACAATATATTTTTCCCCCTGAGGTCCCCACACACCTAGTTTCCCTCAAGCTCATCATCTCTGTCAGGTTAATCAATAGGCACCGTATGGCAGAGGGTCAGTAATCAGTGTCATCGTGCCTTTAAATCGTGTTGAAAATTTGCTTAAAGCCTGGGCCAATTAACATCGAGATGATGAATGGATGGGAAGATGGGAAGAGCCTGACGCTCAGGGGCTTTGTGAGGAGGAGATGCTCAGCTGTTGAGCAGCAGACACCAGCGAATAAAATCAGCCATTCATGTGAGCTCAGTCCACCCACTCTTAATGATAATGTCAATCTAGCAAAATATATACACATTGGAGTTGTCACGAGTTCATAAATCAAAGGAGTTTGTCAAAGGCATTCAGATTAACGAGGCAGCAGCAATAACAAGTCAAATTTGCATAGAGAATTGCTTGAATCTCAGTAAATTATGATCCTGTTTTTCATTTGATTATTTGCTAATGTCTCAAGAGGGAGAATGATTATATTAGCATGCAAAACCTACTCCAGAAGTAGAAATCTGAGGTATAGAAGACCAGCACACTATGACAATTAATCAGTTTCTGCATACTAGCATAAATGCACAAGGCCCAGAAATGAACTTCTTTTTTATTATTATTTCTCCTTGCTACTGATCCAAATGGTTCAGCTTGACAGAGACTTTATATTGCTTTAACAGTGTTCTGAATTGTGCCTGCAGGCAAGACATAGTTATGCAGCTATAACCAACCTATCCATCTGCCAACCAGATTGGAATTCTCCTATCCAAGGCTTCCATTAACCCCCACTGACAGCTCCAAACAGGATTAAGAATTTGGAAGCATAAAAAATAGTTGTTCTTTGCAAATATACACAATCCCTTTGCATTTTGAGAAAGGATGCATCTGTAGTATTTTATAATAAGTGTCGGACAGTGTATAGTGGGGGAAAATCCTACTTGGCATTTTTTTTACTTCTGTCATAGAGAGTAAAATAGTACTAATGAAAGTACTGTGTGTTTGGTTGTCCCTGAGAGTGTTTTCCATTATATCTGTGCTTCAGTTGGTATATTACTAAAAAAATATCACTTCTTGAAAGCTTTAACTGGTGGATCTTGTTGAAGTTTAACACTTTAGGGAGACTTTGATATGGTTGTGGTTTAATAGAGTATGTCAAATGATAAACATGCTGGAGAAGCAGTGTTCATGAAATCATGCCTGAAAACATTATTTTATGAGGTCCTCCCTAAAACTGGTTCTTGAGTAGGATTCTTCAGTCAGTTTCTGAACTTAAGTGGCCTAAGTTTTCCCTATTGTACCCTAGAGGATTAATTTTAAAAAAATTTGAACACACATATATATGCACAGAGTGTTTTATTTATGTCACCTTTCATTGAAGAGCTTGAATGATTTTTATGTAGCTAAATTACAATTTAACCTTGTAGAAGTATAATTGTTTCTACTTTTGAAAACTGTAAATCATATATTTGAAGGTTATAATTGGTTCCAAATTATATAATAAGTTATTAGGGAAAATACTAATCCAATTACTAATCTACCAGTCAAAGCCCACTCCATGATGTTTACAACTAGCTATTAGAAATTGGTCTCAAGGTTTGTTTTTTTTTATGTGGGTTTTCATTTAACATGATAATGAACAAATGATTCAATTTTAAAAATGTGTTTATAATCTGAGTTATAATTCACCACAATTTACCTGCTTGGCTAAAATGATATAATTTCCCTGGTTACAGAGTCCTTTGAATTCTCCCAATGAAAAATGTTGCATAGGTGGAGAATGTTACTTTTAGTTTGAGAGCTAGTTATTTTATTTATAATAGATGTCTGTTCAAACAGGCTGAGGCTCTGGTGCACCATCCAACCTTAAGCAAGATGCTTACTCAAAGATTATTATAAGTCATTTTGAGTGGCTTGACTTTTCGTCACTGTGTAAATTAGTTTAGTTTTTCATTTGATTATATAATCAACTCTTAATTACCCATGTCATCAGGAGTGTGTGTTCAAATAGATAACTGAAAAGAGTAAATAAGCCACTTACTAGATCATGGAGAATATTGCCCCAGTCATGAAACTGCTGTTTGCTACTTTCAGACCCTCTCTAACTTCTTGTTCTAGACTCTGAAAAGTTAGTAATGCTTTGCTTATCCACAGAAGAACTTTTCCTTCTTAATCAAGAGTCTGCAAACTTTTTCCATAAAGAACCAGATAATAAACATTTGAGGCTTTATGGGCCATAGGATCTCTGTCATGCTACTCACTTCTGTCATTGTAATATGAAAGCAGCCATAGACAGAAGATGAATGAAGTGGCTAAGTTTCTATAAAACTTTATTTGCAAAAAAGAAACAACTTTATTTAAAGCAGGAGCTTGCTAACTCATGCTCTAAATTAATATACTGGCATTATAAGTGGTGGTATGGTAGGACTGTGGTTGGGCTGTCAGTTTGAGGTTTCTCTGCTATGAAAATCATTTTTAAAGCTAGTGGGACAGTGTGGTATAGGGTTTTGATTATTTTTTAAGCCCTTATTATTATCTATATATTATCTAATGTGTTGGGAGATAGAAGGAGCCACAAAGACTTTGCCCAATCAGTTTTCAATTTTAGGGATAGTTAGCATAACATGCAAACATTTATCTAATGAAGTGTCAAATTGTGTGGACCAAGATAAAAATGTTAAGGAATTTCCAGTAGAGTAAAATGGGGTAATTTTATGGGTTTTTTTAGAGGTAATAGTTGAAATACATTTTAAGTATTGGTAGGACTTGAATAGATTAAATAATTTTCTTGTATTTATAATTGTAGAGTGAACTAGATTAAAATTAAAGGTTCTTCCAGCTTAAAAGTTTCAAGATCATATCACATATTTATGAGACTGAAGATACTTGCTTAACTCGGTCAGGAAATGTATGTTGAGGGAAGTAACAATGTAATGCAGCAGAAATTCTGGAAGGTCTTGAAAACCAGGCCCAGCACTTCATATATGATTTTATAGAAACCAAGAGCCACTAAAAGTTTTTGAGGAAAAAAGGGCCACCATGATGGTAGTGGTATTTAAGAAAGATTAATCTATCAATAGTATTTAATCCAACAAACATTTTAAAACTCACATTATATTCTCAAGCTTTGTGCTGCGACACTGGAAAATAAAGATGAAAAAGAAGCTGGTCCTGCCCTAAAAGAACTTACAGTGTAGGCGGGGGGGGGGGGGAGCAACTCATTCATGTAGAAATATAACATAGCAAGATCTATTATCATATATAATAAAAGGATAATATGCAAATTGACCGCAATGGCAGAACGACCAGTCGCTATGATGCACACTGACCGCCAGGGGGCAGACACTCAATGCAGGAGCTGGCTCATGGCTGGCCAGTGCAGCAGCAGTGGCAGGAGCCTCTCCTGCCTCCGTGGCAGTGCTAAAGTTGACTACCGGCTTAGGCCCATTTCCCAGGGGGAGCGGGCCTAAGCCATTATTTGGACATCCCCTGAGGGCTCCCAGGCTGCCAAAGGGATGTCTGACTGCCAGCTTAGGCCCGATCCCCTGGGAAGTGGGCCTAAGCCAGCAGGTGGACATCCCCCGAGGGGTCCCGGACTGCAAGAGGGCACAGGCCAGGCTAAGGGACCCACCCACCCCGAGTGCACGAATTTTCATGCACCAGGCCTCTAGTATATATATAAAAGTCTAAACGGCCATTACAACGTAACGACCAGAACAACTGGAACGACTAGTCGCAATGATGCGCACTGATCACCAGGGGCCAGATGCTCAATGCAGGAGCTGCCCCCTAGTGGTCATTGTGTTCCCACAGCGGCAGCACCACTCAGCCAGAAGCCGGGCTCATGGCTGGCGAGCACAGCGGCGGTGGCAGTGCTAAGGAGCAGTGAGAGAGCGCTGAGTGCCAAGCACTGCTACAGGATTGGGCCTAAACTGGCAGCTGGACATTCCCCGAGGGGTCCCGGATTGCGAGAGGGTGCAGTCCAAGCTGAGGGGACCCCCACCCGTGCACAAATCCGTGTACCAGGCCTCTAGTAGAATATAAAGAGTAAGTGCCAAAATAGAAATAAAATGCTAATTCAGAGTAATTAATTTCAACTGTGGCTACATAGAATGGGAGGGGCGGGCAGGACATAAGCATAGACTTCTCAGAAAAGGTATCATGTCAGTTGACTATTGAATCAGGATTTTAGTAAAGAGATGAGAAAAGAAGGCTATTACATGTCAAAGGACTAGAACTAGCAAAGTATAGAGATGTTTTTTCTTATTTTGGAGAATGAAAATGTCATGTAAATGGTCAGGAGACTTTGATGGAAAGGTAAGTTGGCCAGATCATGGATGCTACACTAAGCTTGGACTTATCTTATAGGTGACAGAGCTATAAAAGGTTTTTGAGCAGGGTAGTAATGTCTTTTTAGAGAGAAAAACATCGGTCATTTGGCTGCCTCTGCCTGCCATTCCCACTCTGACTGCATGTCAAACTGGAAACCTAGGTATGAGCCTGATGGGGAATCAAACCCAAGACTTTTCAGTGTACAGGACAACGCTCCAAGCAATTGAGCCACATTGGCCAGGGCAAGCACATTCTTGTAAGTAATCACAGTACAAATTATTATAATCAGGAAATTGAATGTATAAACAAATGTGGTACATTCATACAATGATACTAGTTGGCAATGGAAAAATATACTAGTTGGCAATGAAAAGAACTGATATATGCAACAACACAGATGAATCTCAAATATATTATGCTAAGTGAAGAAAGAAAGCCTCAAAAAATTATATACTATATGGTTCCATTTTATGTCATTTTAGAAAAGGCAATTGAGACAAAAAATAAGTAATTATTGGAGAAAAGGGTTGACTATAAAAGGGCAGTCCAAGAGAATTTGGGAAGTGATGAAACTGCTTTACATCTTAATTGTGGCAGACGTTACACAATTGTATGCTTTTGTTAAAACTCAGAAGTATACACCAAAAAAAGAACCATTTTTTTTGTATGTAAATTTTAAAAGTGGGGAAATAATTAGGAAATTAACATCGATACAATAATATTAGCTTATCTAAATACTTTTTCAAAAGTTTCCAGTTCCAATAGTATCATTTATATCATTATGTCATAATAGAGGCCTGGTGCACGAATTCGTGCACCATTGGGGTCCCTCGGTCTGGCCTGTGAGATTGGGCTGAAACCGGCTCTTCGACATCCCTTGAGAAGTTCCAGATTGCAAGAGAGCACAGGCCAGGGACCCTGCTGGTGCAGGGGAGGGACGTGGGAGGTTGGCCAGCCGGGGAGGGACTGCAGGAGGTCTCCAGGGCGTGTCCAGCCCATCTCGCTCAGTCCCAATCGGCCAGACCCCAGTAGCAAGCTAACCTGCTGGTCGGAACGTCTGCCTCCTGGTGGTCAGTGCATGTCATAGCGAGCAGTTGAGTGGCTTTAGCATCCTATATAATAAAAGAGTAATATGCAAATTAACCATCACTCTGTCACGCCCACAAGCCACGCCCACAAGCCAATCAGGAGCGAATATGCAAATAAACCCAACCAAGATGGCTACGGCCAGAGAGAGCAGGAGGGAGGCTTGGGTTTCCCCGGCAATGGAGGAAGCCAAGCTTTCCGCCTGCCCTTGCCGGCCTAGGCCTCCACTCAAGGCTACAAAGTTTCAATGATAGAAGATACATAAATCCAAACAGAAATGGCAGCAGCCACGGAGCTGGAAAGAGCAGGAGGCTAGGCTTGCCCCCGGTGATGGAGGAAGCCAAGCTTTCCGCACACCCTGGCCAGCCCAGGCCCCCGCTTAAGGCTACAAAGTTTCAATTATAGAAGATACATAAATCCAAAAAAAAATGGCTGCCACCACAGAGCAAGCAGAAGGCTTGGCTCTGCTCCAGGCTACAAAGTTTCAATTGTAGAAGATAAATAAACCCCAGATACCAGGGCCTCCGCTTGGGTCGCCAGAGAGCGTGGCCAGCCTGCAAACCACCACAGGCCCCTCGCCCAGGCCGCCTCACACCCCAAGGGAACCCCATTCTGATCCGGGACACCCTTCAGGGCAAACCAGCTGGCCCCCACCCATGCACCAGGCCTCTATTCTATCTAATAAAAGAGTAATATGCAGATTGACCATCACTCCAACACACAAGATGGCTGCCCCCATGTGGTTAAAGATCCTGCCCCCATGTGGACACAAGATGGCCACCACAGATTGGCCAGCAAGGGAGGGCAGTTGTGGGCAATCAGGCCAGCAGGGGAGGGCAGTTGGGAGAGACCAGGCCTGCAAGGGAGGGCAGTTGGGGGCGATCAAGCCTGCAGGGGAGGGCTGTTAGGGGTGACCAAGCCGGCAGAGGAGGGAAGTTGGGGGGGGGGGGGACCAGGCCTGCAGGGGAGGGCAGTTGGGGGGGGGGGGACCAGGCCTGCAGGGGAGGGCAGTTAGGGGTGACTAGTCCTGCAGGGGAGGGCAGTTAGGGGTGATCAGGCCTGCAGGGGAGGGCAGTTGAGGGGGACCCAGGCCTGCAGGGGAGAGCAGTTGGGGGAAACCAGGCCTGCAGGGGAGGGCAGTTGGGGGGGGGGGGACCAGGCCTGCAGGGGAGGGCAGTTAGGGGTGACTAGTCCTGCAGGGGAGGGCAGTTAGGGGTGATCAGGCCTGCAGGGGAGGGCAGTTGAGGGGGACCCAGGCCTGCAGGGGAGAGCAGTTGGGGGAAACCAGGCCTGCAGGGGAGGGCAGTTAGGGGTGACCAGGCCTGCAGGGGAGGGCAGTTAGGGGTGACCAGGCCTGCAGGGGAGGGCATTTAGGGGCAAACAGGCTGGCAGGGGAGTGGTTAGGGGGTGATTAGGCTGGCAGGCAGAAGCGGTTAGGGGCAGTCAGGAAGGCAGGCAGGCAAGCAGTTGGGAGCCAGCAGTCCTGGATTGTAAGAGGGATGTCCGACTGCCCGTTTAGGCCTGATCCCGGGGATCGGGCCTAAATGGGCAGTCGGACATCCCTCGAGGGATCCCAGATTGGAGAGGGTGCAGGCTGGGCTGAGGGACACCCTCCTCCCCCATGCATGAATTTCGTGCACCGGGCCTCTAGTATCTATATAATAAAGAGGTAATATGCAAATTGGTCCTAATGGTGTCACAGTAACAACCAATTTGCATATTGACAGACCAGTAGGAGGCTGGGTGCGCAGCAGGGGTACTTACGTGAGGCTCACTTCCCTGCCCCCGGCGCCGGATTCCTCTTTTTCTCCCGAGTGCACGCACCTGACAAACACCCCTGCGACACTGTGTCCCGTCCGAGAGCACTCTGCCCAGAGATGCCTCGAGGTGGGGCGGGCCAAGGGTGACACCCGCATGGCAGAAGGCCAGTTCTTGGGGCACGGTCGGCAGATGCCAACCAGGGGGTGCACGCATCAGCGTTGACCCCTGGGAGGGGTTGCGCACACAAATTGAGAGGGTGTAGACCCAACACGAAGGAAGGGCCAGGGTGTGACAACAGAGAGTGGATGTCAAGGTAAGGCACCGGACCTGGACGGGCCACCGGGTAAACAATGCAGGGATCCCACCGCCACAGACACACAGGTCGGCCCCGCGACACCCAGGACACCGGTCAATCCTCCCAAGCACACAGCCTCGAAGCCTCCTCCTGCTGTGCGGACCCAGCCCCGCCACCGTGGAGCCCACAGGCGACCCTCACACCACAGGGAAGCCGCCTTTGGCTTTCTCCAGCTGTCCATCCATTCATCTGCCCGGTCTGACCCAGACAGGGGCTCGCATCCTGGGCTGAACACCCGCTGAGGACAAGCTGGATCCCGACCGTGACTGCGAATTCCGGACGGGAAAGGACAGAGAGCCACTTGAGGCGTGGGAGCGGACACGCCGGGGGGTGGGAAAGGCCTCCACGCCCCCTGACCCCCTTTGGCACTCAACGGGAGAAAAGCCTCGCATGCACACAAATGCACACGTGCGCATGTAACACAGTCCCCGCGATGGACGCCGGCCCCGGCCCGGCGGGACCCTCCCCTGACTCGGAGCGGGGAGGCACAGGCTTCAGTAGGCAAGGCACAGCTGCATCGTCGCTCGGTCCCTCAAAGCCGGTGCAAGAGGGGCCCGAGTGCCCAAACAGAGGCGGCTATAGGTCCCAGAGAGGAAAGAAGTCAGTACTAAGACAGGACTAAAAGCACAGAATTTTTAATTACCCTGTAAAAAGAGTAAAAGAGTGAGGGAGGAGGCGGGAGGGTGGGGAAGAAGGGAAGAAGGGAGGGAAGAACTTTATAAAGGAGTCAGTAGAGAGCAGAGTTAAAGAAGGAAAGAGAATGTATGAGAGAACTGTAAGAGTTATAATGAAAATCAAGTATAGTTTTGTACTGGGGACAGATTTTGAAAGTAGGAGTCAGAAAAGAAAAAAGATAAATGATAGTGATAATTAGGCAGATAGATAGATATTAAAACAGTGAAAGTAAATAGAGAAGAATGTATGGGAAAGGTAGGATGAGAGAGAAAGAGGGAGGGAAGAAAAGTTTTAAAGGGGAGCCAGTAGAGCTTAAAAGGAGAATGGGAAGAAGGAAGAAATGGCAGAGGGGGCAAAGCAGGTCTGAGGGAGGAAGTGAAGAAAAAAATTAAGGTGAGAAGGAAGGAAAAGGGGAAGGAGGGCAGGAGTAAAGATAAAGGAAAGAAGGAATGTGGGCAGGGAGGGAGGGTAGGAGAAAGATGGGAAGAAGGATGATGGAACAGAAGTAGGAAATAAGGAGAAAAGGAAAGTTTATAAATGATGAGTCAGTAGGAAACAGTGTTACATAAAGAAGAGAGAAAAATTGTGTGAGGGAGAAGCCAATAAGAAAGTCAAATACAATTGTGTGTGAAGGGGATAAGATTTAAAAAAAAAAAAAGTTAATAGGGGTGACCAGGTCGGCAGGGGAGGGCAGTTAGGGGAATCAGGCAGGCAGAGTGGTTAGGGCAGGCAGGCAGATGAGTGGTTAGGAGCCAGAGGTCCCAGATTACTAGAGGGATGTCCAACTGGCAGTTGGAAATTCCCCGAGGGCTCCCGGATTGGAGAGGGTGCAGGTTGGGCTGAGGAACACCACCTCCCTCCCCCCGTGCACAAATTTCGTGCACAGGCCTCTGTGCATTAGCATATTACACTTTGATTGGTTGAACAGACGACCGGACACTTAGCATATTAGGCTTTTATTATATAGGATACCTGCTCAGAAGTTATGCGTCAAAATAAAATAGAAGGTGAGGAGAAATAAAATTGTGGATATCGGCTAAATGGTTACTACTCACCCTGTTAGCTCAGATCACTGTTTTTCACTGTATAATTCAGTATAGAAGAGTTTACCATCAATTTTGTTTCAGCCCCCCAAAATAATCTCAGATCACAAGTTGCATTCAGTTGTCATGTCTCTTTAGTTTCCTTTAACTTGAAACCAACCCTTCCTTAGTCTTTCTTTGAATTAATGACCTTGGCATTTTTTGTTAAGTACAGACTTTATAGTTTTTCCCTCAATTTGGTTTTGTCTGATGTTTTCTCATGATCATATTGAGGTTGTGTGTTTTTGGCACGGTTATCTCATATGGCAATGTGTTCTCAGTACGTCATATCAAGATGTGGTATCTTCCAGATCTCTTCACTGTGTGGTTACTGCTTTTACTTTTGTAATCATTAAGTATCTTCTGGAAAAATATTTTGGCATTATGTAACTATACTGTTGTCTTTCACCTGCTAATTTGTGTGATGAGTCTTGCTTGCATTAATTAGTTACCCTTAAATAGAACTTATTGAACATAATTTAGCTTGATGACCCAGGGCAGTTGTGAACATTGCTTATTAGGATGCATCATAGTTAAATATACAAGGAATAACTGTGCTGCTGAGCTCTTCCGGGTGATGTTGGAGAGTGCACAAGCTTTGAGAACCAGAGGTGACCACTTAGGCATACATGGCCATTTCATGTATACCAACACCCTCAAGACTGTACAGCTTTTCATCTCTTATTCACTGGCGTTCTGGCTCTCCTCTTCACTATTGAGAGGGTATCTTAATCTTGCTCTGGATACCATGACTGTTAAATGTCACTACGTCTATTTTATATAACAGCATAGTTGAATTTTTGTATTGATTTGTTTCCTCATGATGGATGGTCCAGGGTAGAAAATGTTGGGTCAGTCTATCCAAAAAGAACTAGCTATAACAATGTTTGTTTTTAAGAAATTATCCTTTTTGCCAACATATGTATAAATGAAATCTTTGCCCTGATGGGAAAGAAGCTCCTGTGTGTTCTGTTCTCAGGCAGTAATTATCCTTGAAGCTCCCTTCACCTTTTCATACCTTAGATGTTCTCATAATACCCACTCAATAGTTCCCCTTCTAAATCAGATAAAATAGAGGGTCAGGAAGAAGAAAATTGGGCATATGGCTAGATAGTTACTATTCATCCTAAAAGGGTTCAAATCACTATTTTTATTGTTATTTTTATTTTTTAATACTCACCCGAGGATATTTTTCCATTGATTTTTAGAGAGAGTGGAAGGGGGAGAGAGAACATCAATGTGAGAGACATCAGTTGATTGCCTCCCACACCCGCCCCTACCGTGAATCAGACCGAGCCTGCAACTAGGTACATGCACGTGCCCTTGACCGGAATTGAACCGGGACCCTTCAGTCCAAAGGCTGATGCTCTATCTACTAAGTCATACTGGCCAGGGCCAGATCACTATTTTTTAATGTGTAATTTAGTATAGGGAGTTTACCATCAATTTTGTTTCATTCCCAAGCACCTATAGAGTAAAAATGTGATTTATAATATCTTTAGTATAACAAACTTCCACCAAAAAGTAATTAGGCTTCCAAGTTTATTATAATGACATTTTAACAAAATATAATTCATTTTGAAATATGGGCTCTTACATTGAATTAAACAGGTTTTGATTATCTGAAAAGGTATTTTATTTAAAGAAAGGTACAACTTCATGATCTAGGGAATAGTTACTTGTAAATTATAAGTTTATAATTGAATACTGGCTTAATTGAATACAGTTATAATTGAATACTGGCTTAATTGAATACAGTTATAATTGAATACTGGCTTAAGTTTTTATTATATAAGACATTTAATTTTAGTATTTAAAACAGTGATCTATACTTTTAAAAAAAAGAGTTTAATACAGGCATACTTGGAGATATTGCAGGTTCAATTCCAGGCCGTCGCAGTAAAGTGAGTATAGGCATACTTCAAACATATTGCGGATTTGATTCCAGGCTACCATAATAGTGAGTATCTCCGTAAAACAAGCCATAATCTTTTGCTGGTGGAGTGTCTTGCCTTCATTTTGTAATAAGACTAGGTATGCCTTTATACAAATTGACCTTTGCCCTTCTTTGATTCTCTTATAATGGTATATATTGCTAGTTTCCTTATTTGGTATGCGTAATAGTCATTAACTATATCTCTTCCTCATTTTTTTGGTAGATAGTCCTTTTTTCAAAATGGGGAGAAAAGCACTTAGAACTCTTTGGTTATTATCTGTCCCTCGTTTGTACCATAGCATGTTTTTTCTTCTTTGTCTTAATTTTAGGGACCTTTACCTTAAAGTGACCATCACAAATATAAATATCAAGTTAAACCTCACAAGAGATTTTTGTCCAAAAGGAACACCTTAGTTCCAACAGTGTACAAAGGATCAGTATTGGCCTATCAAGCCAACTAACGGTAGTGCATGAAGCACCCACAGATATTAGCCAAAGAGGTGCAAGGGCCTTTAAATGATCATATATATATACACATACACACACACACACACACACACACACACACACACATATATGTATATGCTATTTATCCTTTAATGTCTTTAAAAATATGATATTTGATACAAACTAAAAACGTGTAACTAATATCTAAGTTTAAAATACAGCTATGATCCTATATTGTACTAATGATTTCATACCTGTATGAAAATTTTCAGGTAAACTCGTGTGTAGGAAAGAATTTATGGATCTAAAAATAAAGTCACACACCACTTAGAATGTGATGAATATATCTAATATAACAAATATATCAACTATAAATTTTCTTTTTTTTTAATCTATTTTTATTGATTTCAGAGAGGAAGGAAGAGGGAGAAAGAGATAGAAGCATCAATGATGAGAGAGAATCACTGATCGGCTGCCTCCTCTATGCCCCTTACTGGGGATTGAGCCTGCAATCCAGGCATGTGCCCTGACCAGGAATTGAACTGTGACCTCCTGGTTCATAGGTAGATGCTCAACCACTGAGCCACACCGGCCAGGCCCAACTGCTGATTTTAAAATATTATCATTACAAATGTAATTGTGGAAAATAGAACCCAAATAATATCTATCTGTTTGGATTTTCTATATTTTGCCTTACAGATAGTGGTTTATATATGTTGATTACCAGATTTTTTTCAATTATTTTTTATTGTGGTAAAATACACATAATATATAAAATTTACCTTCTTAACCACATTTAAATGTATGGTTCATTGGTATTGAATACATTCATTACCCCCATATAACGCGGGAGTCTTGATCCGGCATCTAGAAGGGTTCAGGAAACCTGGAGAAGGGGCTGTGCATAAATTAAATAATCCAGAGACGAAACATAATTTTGAAAGGCATTTGGAGGGGTAGAGGAGCTTGGCTGAAGAAACCAAGTTCTCCTTGTCTCAGGACCCCTTGCTTTTTATTAACACAATTTGTCCTAAGGCAAGGTGGAGATATACACTTCAAAGGGTAGGGTTAGGTACAGAATCCATTGTCAGATTGGGGAATTGCCTGCGGCTGTTCAGGTGTTTGGCCAGTAGGAGGCAATAACATGTAGATTAAGATGCCCTGAGCTGTCTGGCAGCAAGCAATCATCCTTTTCAGGTTTGGGGAAATGCCTTTAGCCATTCCAACAGGCAATAACATGTGACTCAGCCCTTGTTGAGTCTCCAAGTTCCATCAACCTTTCGATAAAACTCTTGCAATTCTGACATGCTGGAATTGGCTTCTGGTACCCATACATCTTCATAACTTTTTTATTTTGTAAAATTGAAATTTTTTATAATTAAATAATAACTGTCTATTCACCCCTTCTCCCAGTCCCTGGCAACCACCATTCTACTTTTTGTCTCTATGATTTTGACTATTCTAAGTATCTCATATAAGTCTAATCATACAATATTTATCTTTTTTGTGACTGGTGTAGCATAATGTTCTCAAGGTTCATCCATGTTATAGTATGTGTCAGAATCTCCTTCCTTGTTAAGGCTGAATACTATTCTATCATGTATGTATACCACATTTTGCTTATCTCTTCATCCATCCATGGATATTTGGATTGCTTCCATATTTTAGCTATTGTGAATAATGCTGCTATGAACATGGATGTACAAATATCTCTTCAAGACTCTGTTTTCAGTTTTTTAGGGTATATATACCCCAAAAATAGAATTGTTGGATCATTTGGTTACTCTACTTTTAATTTTTTGAGGAACCACCATACTGTTTTCCATAGCAGTATGTTTCCAAAAAAGTACCATTTTATATACCAACAGTGCGTAAGAGTTCCAATTTCTCAACATCCTCACCATTCTGTTTTTCTTTGTTTGATAGTAGCCTTGTAGTTTTGTGAGGCGATATTTCCTTGTAGTTTTGATTTGCATTTCCAAAATGATTAGTGATGTTGAACATCTTTTCATGTGCTTTTTGGCCATTTGTATATCTTTTTTAGGGAAATGTCTATTCAAGTCCTTTGCCTATTTTTTAATTGGATTGTTTGTTATTGTTGGTGAGTTTTACAGTTTCTCTATATATTCAGGATATTGATCCTTTATCAGATTTTTATTTGCAAATATTTTTTCCATGGATTGTTTTTCACGCTGTTGATACTTAAAATTCTAAACTTGCTATCAAGTGAACTGTCTTTTACCCCCCTCTTTTTAAGTATTTAAAAATTTCTTTGACATTTTAGGGTCTTCTAGCTGCTATTTAAGGAAACCCTTCATTTGCCATTCATTAAGAATGGACTCTGATCCTAAACTACTAGTTAAATTGTTTTGAGCTAAGCACTATGCTATTTTTAATAAAGAAAATCAAATCTGAGAAGAGAAGGAAGAGAAAGAACTACTTTTTAGGGTCCAGACTTTGAGAACTTGTACCTACCAAACATTTTACTATAGTTTAAAACTATTTACAAATGAAGTTAATAGTGATGGTTTAAGTTTTTGTGAGCTAAGTGTAGACTGGAGTTTTCTTGTGCCCAGTGTCAACCTGCATTTTCAAAGAGCAATAAACCAGACTTCTAATGAATATGATCTGCTGGGCAGTGCTTAAATATATATAAAATACTTTCCACCTAGACCCCAACATACATATTTATATACATGGGCATATGTTTTCCTTTACATAAGTGTATGTCTGAATGTATATAAATCTTCAAATAAACAAATGCATAAGTATACATGGTACCTAGTTTACAGGATTAGAAATGTAATTTAGTTTACTCCCACAGAATAAGATTGAAGATAATGAGAAGTGAATTAAAGCTTACTTTCTTTCGCAGAATTCCTCAGAGAGAGAAGACTGTAATAATGGCGAACCCCCTAGGAAGATAATACCAGAGAAGAATTCACTTAGACAGGTATGAAATTCAGTCTTACTTAAAAGGTTGTCAACAACTAAACAAAAGACAGGAAACCCTTAATTTGCCATTCATTAAGCATGGGAGCTTAAATTAAGAGTACTTTGAAGTTGGTGTGGCTATAGCCACCGATTTCAATCAGGTAACATTGTTTTCCCAACCTTTAAAAATATCCTAGATATCCCAACTGTGTAGCTCTGTTGGTAGGTGTGTCATCCCATACACCAAGAAGACTGCAGGTTCCATTCTGGGCCAGGGTTCATATAGGAGGCAGCCAGTCAATGTTTCTCTCTCACATCAATGTTTCTCCCTCTCTCTGTCTCTCTCTGTCTCTCACCCTCTCCCTCTCTCTCTTTCCCTATTCCTCTTCCTCCCCCTCTCCCTTCTCTTTGTAAAACCAATAAATATATCCTCAGGTGACGATTAAAACTATATAGTATATATCTTAGGAATACAATTGCTTACCAGTAGTGAAAACAAAATCAAAGGAAAGGTTTCTTTTTTAGGAAAAATAACTTGAAATGCTTCTTAAGTGCAGATAGCAGAATAGTTGCCTTTAAACCTTATTTCCCCCTTTAAGATTCTCCATACATTAAAAAAATTAATAATCAGAAGGGAATCTGACTATAGTGAGTTAGCTCCTTCTAATCTGATCAATATTTGTTTGCCTTTCCTAGACATAAAGGCCATTATTGATGACAACTTTAAAAAACTTTTTTACTCACCACTGTCCTCACACTCTCCACATATAACACATTGAAAGTTTTTTGAAAGTTCAATTCCATAGTGCTTTTTAAAAAAAATTAAAATGTTAAAAAAATTTGGTCAAAAGTATTTGTTCTTCTCAACTGCCTGTAGCAGCAACTTCTAACAACTTCAATCTCCCAATGGCAACAAAAACAAATTCTTACAGTGTTGTCAGAGAATAGGTATAACACCTATTCATTTATTTTTTTTTTTGACATGTGACATCTTTTTTTGTATTTTTTAATTGAAAAATTACCCCATCTATTCATTTTTAATATAACATTGGACAACATGATCACCAGAAGTCTAGTAAGAATAACTTTAATTTACTTGCATTTATGGCATTATTCTAGGAAAAAGGAAATCTAATATTTGTTGAGTAACCACCATGAACCTCATACTTATTTCATTTAATCCTCATAATAATCCTGTAAAGTTGTTAGTTATGATTTCTTATTGATTGATAAAGAAAATGGAGGCTTAAAGACATAGGATCAGTGATTTGAAACCCAGATCTCTGTTGTCAAAATGTTTCTATTTCTGCCCTCTGACTCCAGTTTGTATACAGTGTTAATTTAGGGGAAAGGTACTTGAAACTGTGACACTCATTTTTTATTTGCTGTATGTTACACCTTTATTTAGCACCTGATCTGTAAATGTAAATAAATAACAATATTCAATATTTAGAGCAATATTGAATAAGATAAATTTGGAGATAAACAACTGTCAGCAAACAATGACATGACAGAAAGTTTTGGCAACTTTATTTAAGCTAACAAACGAATTTTCACTCTGCAAAGTTATAAATTAATTTTAATAGGCTGATCCAGATGGTCCATTTGGAAAATGGATAGGCTGATCTGTTGAAAATTAAACTAAATTTATCTCTCTCATACTTCAAACTGAAGCAAGAGAGAGAATCGTGCCTATTAAGTCCAGCACATACAGATGGACCAGCAGGTCACACATGGGACTAATCTATTCATTTTAAAAATAAATGCATACGTTATTAAATCATTTTCTACTTGCAAGATCTGTTGTGTGCAATATTTGAAAGAAATGTAATGTTTTGTTTTCATTGCTTTTTAGCAGGTTCACTCCACTTTAATTTAGCCATTTTTGTCTTTTTCTCCCTCCTAGTGCTCCAAAATGATTTTTCTGATACTGTCAGTGTTGAGGTTCAAGCTCTGGAGATTATTTAGGTCATGAGGCTCTCCCCACCCCCTTTCTTTGTAAAGGGTTTTATCTCCATTCTCTTTGTGAAGAGCATGAACTCAGTGTTCTTGGAAAGAGAAATGGCCTTTAGAAACAGGGAAGTAGGAGATCCTCCTGGGGCCCTCGGAGTCTTTTAGCTCCTGGGTGTTTTAACAGCCCCATGAATGCAGATTTGTAAATTTATTGCAGTGCCATCTGGTTTTTTGCTCGAACCAGATTACTGTTGGCTTGTGTCTGTCTATTGTGGTGGTCACTCCCTAGGAGCTTGCCCTCTCAATCTTAGGGAAGAGTGATGAATATCAGGGGTCAATAGAAGTGGGTCACAGGGCAGCTGTCCAAGACTGCCCTGAACTTGATTACCCCACTGTTGATTTTTTAAAATATAGGCCATACTATATAAGCTGTTTAAACTCTCTTTTCTCTATTGCATATGACAATAAGGTGTCATTTGCTTGTGTTACCCCCACTCCTGCGTTAGTAAAATTATGTAGATAAAAGGAGCTAAGGCTGCCTCTTACAGAGTATTGATGTAAGTAGGATTTGCTTGTACGCCAGTCCCTTAATGTGAAATTCTTTTGCAGATATTGTTAATGGGATTTCAGGAACTCTTTCACCATTGATTTTAAAATGCTCAGTTACATTCTAACAAGTTTAGTAACATTTTAAACTAATTTTATAGTTTACACATATTATTCTAAAGTACGATTTTACCATTGTTGATATGATATGATCACTATGTGTTAATCTGGAGTTATTATTGTAGGAGCTGAAAAAGGGGTTATTACAGATCTTACAGACATTAAAAGAATAATGGAATAAACAACTTTACACCAAAAATTTGGCAACTTAGATGAAATGGGCAAATTCCTTAAAAAATACAATTTGCTGAAACCAACACAAGGTGAAACAAAATTGGAATAGCCCCATGTCTATGAAAGAAATTTAATTAACTATCAAAAGGCCCATATGGTTTCACTGGTGAATTCTATCAAACATTTAAGGAATAAATAATACCAATCTTTTACAAATCTTTCAAAATATAGAGAAGAATAGAACACTTCCTGGCTTGGTTATGAGGCCACCATAATCATAATTCCAAAACCTGACAAAAGACATTAGCAGAAAAAGAAAATATTGAAGGAGAAAGTCAGGAGACACTGCTTCCTGCACCACTCAGTCATTTTTTGTACCTGCTTTTCCATTTCATTTCCAACATCAGAAGGCAGCAGAGTTGGGGAGAGAGATGTGTGAGGCGGAGAGAAGCAATGTATCCTTTTAATTTTCTAAGTTTCAGAATAATCTTACCTCTTGGCACTAAGTAAAGTGTGAACTTTTACTTAAAGGATGTACAAAGTAGCTACAATTTTTTTTCCACTTTTATTCCTAAAATGTGAAGCCAAGGAAACCATAGCAACTGTTTTTATAGCTTTTATTCATATCTGCAAACAAGGGCAAAGGCCTGGGAGGATACATGAAAGTGCTCATTACTTTTTTAAAATGTAGCCTTACAACATGCAACTCCTTCTTTGCTTCACATTGGTGCTAATAGGATCTGTCAGCCCTGCCTTTCTTGTAATTGAGTAAATTGTGACCTCTGTCTAATCCTTCCCCATCCCCCATTCCCTTTGTGTATGTGTCCACTTACCATCCTGAGAACGTGGGCAGTGATAAATAAAGCATTGAGTAGAGCTCTCTCAATGCTTTGAAAGCAGCATGATGCCAGCCCTCTAGTTATATTTCTTTAAGTGTTTATGTTTTTCTGTATTCTTTCTCTTGTGTAGCTGGAACCCTGGGGATGCAAAGCCATGAGAGAGGCCAAGAAGCTAACAAAGTAGCTGTCTCCCTTGTTAGCTTGTTCCTTTATTCTTTCAAAACAAGATAAAAACCATCTGGCTCAGGGCATTACATTTTCCTCCCCCATGCACCTCTATAGATGGAGACTTCACCTGCAGTGAGGGTTTACATTGATTAGGGAGGGAGCAGTAATTCAAGCTTCCATCCTCTTCAAGGATACTTTGCAGTCTTTAAAGGTGCTGACCCACTGAGTTAAACTGTCAAGGGAGGATAAAAAAGTATCTTCATCCCAGGAGGTAACAGCTGCCAGGTTTTCAACACCTTGCACACTGTTGGAAAAATGTCACAATTGTCAGCTAAAAGAAAAATGACTCTGTTGTCATCTTCTGTTAATGACTGGGCCTTATCAAAGGAACTACATAAGTCTTTAAAAGGAGTAAGTAGCTGTTTTCCTTGCCTATCACATCCCCCCTCCCCAAATTACTATGTTCTAAACATTACCTTGGAGGAGATCCCGCAAAAAAAGCAGTGAAGAACTTAAAGTGAAAACATCCAGCATAAGCATGGGAGTGATTGGCATAGCGCCTTTATACAGTTGGATGAATAGGAGGATAAAGTACATCACTGACACAGAAAATGACATTATACTGTGTATTAACAAAACAACAACAACAACAACAAAAAGTAATTCATAAGCCAGTGAACTGAGAGAAAACATACTGTATTTCTGCTCTTTAGAGGACAATTTGTTTTCAAGCAGCATCCAGATGGGTGAATACCATGACATTTCTTTTTTCAAGAGAGCCACTTCTTTTCTTTCTTTAAAAACAAACTCACCGATTTACTTCCTTTAATAGCTCTGTAATGCTTGTATATTATTTCATTCCCTTCTTTCTGATTTGATTGATGAGGGAAAGGTTTAATGAAGTCCCTGATATCAGGCAGGCAGGGGTTTTTTTCTATTTGTTTTAGGTTAGTCATTTTAATTGTGTTGAGTAATTAGAAGGTACACACAGCCAAGGGAGCTTTGTTCTGATAATTGCTCAAGAAAACCCATTCTCTATCTGCCAGTTGCTTTGTGTTAAGACATTTCTCCCCCTAGTGGCAATAGTAAGCATTTGACTTGGCAGTAGGCAAGGTGTAATTGTAATGTGACAAACTATGCTTAAGGGACTATCTTGTAAATACTTTAGTTTGGGGTTTGGCATTATTTCATTATATATGTGTTTTTTTCCCCTGTGAAACTTCCTACCTCCGTTTTTTTGTTTTGTTTTGTTTTGTTTTTTTGGTGTGTTTTTTTCCTGAGGTGCTTTGGGCTTTGGATGGGAAAAAATTGCCTGAGATGTTTATTAAAAAAAAATCACAGTGCATCCTGGGTAATGTTTTGCAGCTTGACTTAATTTTAGTCATCTGTTTTAATTACCTATTTATAAAAATGCTTTTGCATTTGTAGACATTATTTAATACTTTGGAAGAAGCACCTCATTTGAAATAAATAAATCAATTGTATTTATTTTAAACAGTTCATGTAAAAGACCTTAAAGGTAATTAATGTAGGTCTCTTAAGTAAGACAAAAGTGATCTTTCCAAGTCTGATGAAGTGATTTGTTTATTTAACTTCCCACTTCAGCTGAATCCTTCAGAGTCTAATAACTTTTTTTTTTTTTTTTTAAAAATATGGTTTGGCAATTTGTGTCGAGCTCCAAAAATCCTTCTTTAAAAAGCAGCAATTTAATAATCAGCTTTCTTAAAATTACTTTGAGGAAGGAAAACTATATAGGGGGTTGGTGTTTTGTTTTATTTCAGTGTAATCATGCTTTGATAAATTATGTAATCAGTGACTTAGTAGAAAAAATATTATTGAACTCCTGGGTTGCAATGACCATAAAAATTGTATTTTCATATAGAGACTTGAGATATTGTGAATAAATTATAAAGGAAACAGCTTATATGCTGATTGAAGTTCATATGGGTCCAATTCATTTTGTGTTCAGTGCTAAATCTGGATGTACCATTAAAAAGAAAAGAAAATGGGGTGAGAGGGTAGCCTATTGTGCCCAGTTGTATAAACCCTTAAAAATCTGCCCTAAGAGCAACATGGAATGAGATCAGATACAGCTTTGCATCTATTGGATGAGATTCAGTAGATCTGTGTGACATATTTAAAGCCTAATTCCAGCTTTCTTAGATGTCGCTTTGCAGTTTGCCTTTTCTGACCCATATTCTTGCTGGGGACTTGATTTGATGTTACCATATATCTGATAGTCCCTGTCTCCCTCTTCCCACCCCCCAATCACTAGCCATTTTCATTATACTATATCTTGTTTTGCTATAGGGCTGCTGAACAGATTTCTTAAGCAGCTTTTTGCAAGGTTAAAAGAATGCAGCCTAGTAACAAGTTTGTGTCATTTTAAATATATACCTTCTAGTAAATAAGGAGAAGTCTGGCAATCAATCCCTTTTAGTGTGTTATATGTTTCACCTGACAACTAAACCTTCTATTGATTAGCCATTACTTTGTTAGATAATCCTATGTCATTGAATCCATTGTAAAAAATTAAACTCTTTAAAATGTTTTACCCTAGCAGCAGTCTGAAAATTGAAAACTTGTTCAGAATTACAGCCTGCTTTCACAAAGGTAGTTTTCAGCAAGGCATCTTACTGGTTTACGCTCATGTGCCTTATATGCAATACAAAAACATATTAAAGTACTCCAGCGCAAAACCCTCTGCCTCTGGTTCAGCGGTGAAGCTACCTTTTCAAATGTTGCATGGGGACAGAACCTATCTTGCTTGTGGCTATTACACTCACTAGTTTAATTATAGCCTGGAGGGAGTCTTACAATAGTAAAATAGTGAGTGTAAAATATTGATTTTTTAGCCTTCTTATGCCAAAGTGATCTAAGGACTGTTTTACTTTACTAATCTATGTAACTTGGGAGCTAAACAAGGTCATATACCCATTTTACAGATGGAATGTCTAGAAAATAAAAACCCATATATATAGCCTTATTCTGGAAACTTCTAAAAACCTAGAATAGATTTCCTGAATCTATCTAATGTTCCCCTGAGTGTGGTATACTCATTTCTAAGGGGAAAAGGAATTTTATAGGAAAACAAATCAGTTTTCTACCTGCTGTTACTCCCACCCCCAAAATATAGCATAATATTTTTATTAATTAACTGGATAAACCTCTGGTATTATTCCCCTAATACGTTAACTGATTACTTTTATATTTTTATTGAAATAAAATTTTCATACAGTGAATTATATAAATATTAATTGCATAAGTCAATTAATTTTTGATAAGTCTATCCACCATGTAACCACTACTCCAATCAGGCTATAGAACACTTTCATTACCCAGGAAAGTTTCCTTGGTCTCTTTCCCAGACAACTTCCCCAAACCCAATGAATCAAATATGATCAGCTCACTGCCATAGACTAGTTTTGCCTTTTCTAGAATTTCATGTAATAATAACATACTTTTTTGGGGTCTGGTTTACTAATTATATATGTGATTCATCTTTGTTGCTGTGTATAGCAGTAATTTATTCTCTTGTTATATAGTATTTCCATTAAATAAGTATAGTACAGTTTATTTTTTATTCTTTTGATGGACAATTTCCATTTTTATAAATGAAGTTGCTATGAATGTTCTTATAAAGCCTTTTCAGTGAGCATGTGTTGAATAATTTTTATGTGCTTATTGGCTATTCACATATTTTCTTTTGTGATGTATCTTAAGTTGTTTGCCATTTGAACAAATTGGTTTGTCTGTCTGATTGAGTTGCAGAACTAAACTGTATCGAGTGCTAGATGTGTTCTGAATATTTTCTCACAGTCTGTGTCTTGCCTGTTTATTCATGGTGTTTTTTTGATAAGTTTCTAATTTTTTAATGAAGTCCATCTACCAATTCTTACCCTCTGACTGAATATATTCTTCTAGAAGCTTTGTAAGTTTTAGCTTTTACCTTTAAGTCTATGGTCCATCTCAAATTAATTTTGATGTACTTTGTGAAGTAAATTTGGGATTCATTATTTTCCCCATGCTTTCTACTTTTTATTTTTGCAATAACTTCATTTTGCTTGTAATAACAAAGATGAAAACATCCCCATGCTTTTTTACCCAGTTGTTTTGGCACCGTTGTTGAAAAGCCTGTGTACTTGTCTATAGACATATTATTTCTGAACCTCCTAGAAAAGAGGCTGCTGTTGGATACAGAGCAAAGGGTGACAGCCACTGAGGCTCTGACCTACTCCTACTTCAAGTCCCTGGGTAATATTGAGGATGAATTCAGGTTCCTTTATTTTTGTTTTATTAAATCCTCACCCAAAGATGTGCTCATTGATTTGAGGGGTAGGGGGAAGATGGAAGGAAGGAAGGGAGGGAGGGAGGGGAGGGGGGGGAAGAGAGAGAGAGAGAGAGAGAGAGATGTTGAGAAGGAAACATCCAAGTAGAGATCGAACCTTGACTGGAATTGAACCTGCAACCCTCTAGTTCCATGGTCGGCAAACTGCATCTCGCGAGCCACATGCGGCTCTTTGGCCCCTTGAGTGTGGCTCTTCCACAAAATACCACGGCCTGGGCGAGTCTATTTTGAAGAAGTGGCGTTAGAAGAAGTTTAAGTTTAAAAAATTTGGCTCTCAAAAGAAATTTCAATCGTTGTACTATTGATATTTGCTGTTGACTAATGAGTTTGCCGACCACTGCTCTAGTTCATGAGATGACTTTCCAACCAGCTGAGCCACACCGCCAGGGCAGGATCCTCTGTTCCTCTGTTTTTAGAGGTGCCTGCTCTTATAGCAAATAGAGTCAGCCCTCCATATTCACAGGTTCCGCATCTGTGGATTCATCCAATGGCAGATCAAAAATATTTGGGGGGAAAAGTTACCTTGTTGCTGACAGGTGCTATGTAGAGTGAGGCCTGCAGTGGTTGTGACTGTATAACACTGTCTTGACTATTTTAGCTTCAATGTGTCTTAAAATTGGGTAGTGTGAGTCTTCCATATTTTTTATTATTTTGGCTATTCTAGATACTTTGCATTTATATTTAAATTTTAGAATCAACTTAGCAAAAGTTTTTCAATGCCATTGTAAATATTTTTCATTCTGCTTGTTGCTTATAGATACAGTTGACTTTTGACTGTCGACCTTGTCTCCTGTTATGTAAATGAAGACAATTTCATTTCTTTTCCAACTTATAGGTATTTTATTTCTTTTTCTTGCTTTATTTGAATGTTGAACAGGTGTGGTAAGAGGACATCTTTGCCTTGTTCCCACTCTTAGACATTGACTCTGATGTTAGTTGAATTTTTTTTAGATTCTTTAATGGGATTGAGTTTCCTTTTGAGTAAAAGTTCCCTTTTATTTCTACCTTGCTGTGGTTTTATTAAAATTATGAATGAATGTTTAATTTTGTCAAGTGCTTTCCCCCCTTTTATTCTGTTAATATGGTGAATTACATTAATTGACTTCAATAAGAATTTTTGTGTCTGTGTTCATGAGAAGTACATAGCTTTCTTTTGGGGGGCGGGGGGGAGGTTCAGATTTTGGTGTCAGAGTTGAATTGGGAAGTCTTCCCTTCCTCCTCCATTTTCTAAAAGTATTTGTGTATGATCTTGGTGTTATTTCTTTCTTAATGTTTGATAGAATTCGCCAGTGAAACCATTTAGGCCAGTAGTTTTGTGTGTTTTCTTGTGGTGGAAAAAATTTAAATATTTCAAAATTTGTGTGGAATGACTTTTAATAACAATTTCAATTTTTAGAATAGATTTAGTGCTATTAAAATTTTCTGTTATGTCAGTTTGGATAATTTGTGTATTTTAAGAAATGTATAACACTTTGCAATCTGTTAATATCTTTTATTTTAATACTCAGATTATTCCATGCTTTGATGCTTCTTCCCTGACATATCTCCATTGTTCCTTGAATATTTCCAGATTCATCTTGTATTTTCGCTGTTCAATCCTGGATTCAGCCATTGCTTGGGGGAGCACTATGTTTCTTTTTAGTGAGAAGCCAAGATTGAAACATTAACTTTATTTTACACATCTTATCTAATAAAAGGGCAATATGCAAATTAACCATCACTCTGTCACAAAGATGACGGTGCCCATAGCCACAAGGTGGTGGTGCCCAGTCCTCGCAGCCCCGCTGGAGTCCCCTAGTCCCGGGGCGGCAGAAGGGGGTTGGGCAGCCACTGAGAGTGGGCAGCATAAGCGTCCTGGCGGAATGCTTGCTTCATCACCGCGGCAACGAGGCAAGCATTCTGCTCCCGGCCGCGGATGGGCCTCTGGGCAGTAGGCACAGAGCGGCCAGGCCCCGCAGAGAGCTACTGGTGCACGGATTCGTGCGCAGGGCTACTAGTATATTTATATTTTTTAAAACCATGAGTTCACGTTAATGCCTCTAATTCTAATCTAACACCATAGTTTATTCTAGATTTCTTCCTTTTCATATTTGTAATTATTTTTTCTAATAGTAAGAAACCTGAGCTCTAGCCGGTTTGGCGAAGTGGATAGAGCATCGGCCTGCAGACTGAATGGTCCCAGGTTCGATTCCAGTCAAGGGCACATGCCCGGGTTTCGGGCTCGATCCCAGTAGAGGGTGTGCAGGAGGCAGCCGATCAATGATTCTCTCTCATCATTGATATTTCTCTCTCTCTCTTCCTCTTCCTTCCTCTCTGAAATCTATAAAAAAGAAACCTGGTTTGAGATTTCTTTCCTTTCAGCACTTTAAAAATGTTGTTCCTTATCTTCTAGCCCCCCTTGTTTATGGTGAAAAGTCTGCCACTATTTATATGCTTTCATGTATGCAGAATCCCCTTTTTCCTTTGGCTGCTTCAAGATTTTGTCTTTGTGGTTGTCAGCAGTTTTTACTGTGTTGGATCTAAGTTATATTTTCTTTGTTTTTAATCTCTGAGGTTTGCTGATCTTAGATCAATAAGCCAATGGTGTTCACCAAATTAGAGAAATATTTGGTCACTATTTTTATAATTTTTTATGCCCCCTTCTCACCTTTCTTCTGGGTCTCCAAGTGAATATATGTTGTTAGATCATTGAAAATTGCCCAATAGATGACTGAGATTCTGTTTATTGTCTTTTTCTTTTTCTCTCCCTGTTGTTCAGTTTAGATCATTTCAATTGATCAGTCTTTAATTTCATAGACCTTTTTTTTCTGCCATCTCCAGTCTGCTTTTAAACTCATCCAGTAAATTTTTAATTTTAGATAATGTACTTTTCAATTATAGAATTTTTATTTGGTTCATTTCAGGTTTTAATTTTTCTGGTGAAAATTTTCATCTCAAAATTTCCATTGTAATCATATTTCTCATTTAAGTTGTTGAACGTATTTATTATAGCTTCTGTAGAGCCTTTATGTACTGATTTCTACAACTAGGTCCTCTCATGGTCATATTCTGTTTGTTCCTTTTTCTCTTGACTGTGGGTCTCATTTATCTGCTTCTCATATATAAAAGTTTTTTTTATTATATAATGGGCATTATAAATGGTACATAGCAGAGACTATGGATTCTTTTATCTCCCTCTGATTAACTTTCTGGCTGGTAATTGCAACTTCATAGAGTCTGATTTTTGTGTCCATTAGGGACAGATGTGTGTGTTTTTTTGTTTTTGTTTTTGTTTTGTTTTTTGCTATAAATACATGTGTTTGGTGAGTGAGGGTGACAGAGGGCAGAGAGGGGGCTGTACACAGCTGGTATAGGCTTAGAGGCGGAACACCACAGAGACAGACAGTCCGCCAGCGGGGCAGGCGGGCAGCATCCTGGGGCCTGTAACACTTGGTTATTGGGGTGCCGGCAGGGGTCCTGTCCAGGGCCACCTGGCCCGAGGTCCAGGGCAGTGTCGGCAGCAGCATCTGGACTCAGCTCACATCATTCAGAGCCTTGCGGGCAAACTCCGGCAGGACGAAGGCCGCCCGGTGCACGTCAGAGTTGTAGTATCTCAGCTGCATCTGTTCCACCTGCTTCTGCGTCAGCGGCTGCACCGGCTCCTGGAAGTTGGTGCTCGGGTTCTTGCTGCACAGCATGAAGCCGATCTGGCCGCTGGGGTAGGTGGGGATGGTTCAGTAGGTGTAGCGCACCACGGGGAAGAGCGACCTGCAGAAGTGCTGCATGTCCTTGATGAGGTCCAGGTGCAGCCACTGGCACTCGCCCTGGCAGCAGAGGATCCCGTCCTCCTTCAGGGCCGTCTTCATGAGCTGGGAATAGGACTCCTTGAAGAGGCTCTCGGCAGGGCCCATGGGGTCTGAGGAGTCGGTGATGATAACATCGAAGGCGTCCTGGTTCTGTTTCATGAACTCAAAGCCGTCGCCCACTTGGAGGGTCAGCTTTGAGCTAGAGTAGCCAATGGCCATGCTCGGCAGGAACTTCTTAGAGACTTGAATGACATCCTCGTCAATCTCGCACTGGACCACAGACTCCACCGAGGAATGCTTCACCACCTCCCGCAGGACACCCCCGTCCCCACCCCCGATGATCAGCACCTTGCGTGAGTTGGGGTGGCTGCAGAGCGGCAGGTTGGCTATCATCTCCTGGTAGGAGAACTCGTCCCGCTCCGTGCACTGGATGACCCCGTCCAATACCAGCACGTTGCCGTAGCTCTTACTGCGGAAGACGAGGATATCCTGGTACCGCGAGAGCTGATGGTGGAGCAGCTGCTCCACCTGCAGGGACAGGGCCTGCCCGGCCACAGGCTGCACGTCTCGCGGAACCAGCCCTCGCGGATGGCAGTGGGGCCGGAGGCGGCGGGGCCATCAGGGCCGGGCTCCATGGCGGGCGCGCTGGCGGGCGGCGCGGGTCGCGGACCCGGGACTGCAGGCCGCGCGGAGCCGCAGCACAACGGGACCAGCTCCGCCCCGGGATAGATGTGTTTTGATTTTGCCCTTAGTCCTAAAGAAGATCTCTTAGTCCTAAGATTTATTCTTTAGTCTCAATGTGGGGGTTTTCTGAGTTTTCAGTGGAAAGTTTGAGGTGCTCATTAAGCCTCTCTAACTGAGTAGGAATCAAATTATAAACTCTGTCTCCCCTCATGGGCAGCAGCTAGAATCTCTGCTCAGATCTTTTAGTCTTCCAGCTGTTACTTTCCATTGGAATGCTTGGAGTCTCCCACTCATGTATGTAGCTTGGGGTTAGCCATGGATTTGAGGGGAACTTGTATGCATGTTTTGATGCTGCTCCCCTATCCATGGATCTTTCTATTTTCTATGATTTCTCTTCTCATTTTCCAGCCACTATGGAACTCTACCCTCTGACATCTCAAGCCAATAGACTGTTGAATTTTCTAGTTGAATTTGTCTCCCTGCACCAAGTGGACTCATGAGTAGTAGTACCCTTAGGGAAAAGCACATAAACATGGATCTCACCAGAGTGGTACTCTCTTTCAAGGTCAGTCCACTCCTCCCCCCAGTTTCTGCCTACTTTAGGTCAACCTCCTGCCTTTAATGTAGTTATTTTAAAATATTTTTCTGTGGTTTATAATTATTATATCAAGAGGGTTAATTTAAACAAAACATTTCTACCATTGTTGGAACCAGAATTTTTTGGCTTAAAGTTTTATTTTATTCAGTATATACCAATTATTGCATAAATGTCTTTTTAAAACACAGTTTAGTTTTTAAAAATTACATGTTGTCTGTATAGGAATAGTAAATGTTTGTGGTATTAATAGTTGCAAAAGAAGTACTGAACCCTGATCCCAAAATACAAATGTACCAGAGTTCCTATACACTAATGTCAAATGATCCAGTTGATTCTTTTAAAATATGTTTAGAAATAATTTCAAATTAAATAATTTAAGAATACAACAGTTAAGTAGATACCTTTTTAAAAATTTAACTTGTTTAACTGGAAACCAATTTTATAATATTTTTTCTGTTTTTTATATTTTATTTTTGTCTACCTATTCCCTTTCCAAAGAATGATAATTGACCAAAAATGAATTATTTAAAACTAGTGGCCCTGTGCATGAATCCGTACCTCGCTGCCACTTGCCTCAGCTGGCTGCCCTGCCCACCGCCGCTGTAGCTCTCCGCTGCATGTAGCTCGCTGCCCCACCCTCCAGTAGCTCTCCACTGCTTGTAGCTCGCTGCCCAGCCCTCCGGTAGCTCTTCCCCACTTGTAACTTGCTGCCCCGCCCTCCTGGTGATAGGTCGTTACACGTCATGGCGTAACAACCATTTGCATATTACCTCTTTATTATATAGGATACCTATGCCACCATTGCTGATATAAATAAATGAATAAATATGTAAGTAAATTGGCAAAGAAGTCATAGGTATTCCTTACAGAAAAATTCCAGTTAATAAATGTAGAAGGAAAGGGAGAGATTTAAAAATTACCAATAGAACACCACAGTAAAAATCACCATAGGTGCAAGATCTAGCAATGGATGCTAAAATTAGTGAGCAAAGCTGAAGCAGAAAATAATATTTGCATAGTCTCAAAGTATTTCCCCCAATATTTAGTAATTTCTGAAGGAAGAAAAAAATAAGCTTACAATTGGGAATCTTGGCAGACACAATCTTAGGCAAGTGATCAAGGCTAACATCATTAGAAATATTCATCAACATATCTCCTGACTTGATACATTGAGACAGGCACATCACCTCTGTGCTTTCCTTCCTAATAATGTATAACCTCAATCTGATCATGAGACCTTAACTGAGGGATGTTCCATAGATTAATTAATCAGTACTCTTTAGATGTGACAGAGTCATGAAAGATGAGAAATTGTAACCGATTAGAGGAGGTTAAGGAAATACAACAACTGAATGCAATGTGGAATCTTGGGTTGGACTCCAAACAGAAAAGGAGCATTAGTGGGAAAAGTAGGAAAACTCAAGTTTTTTATATTGTACCTCATTAATTCCTTAGTTTTGATAAATATTCTGTAGTTATGTAAGACATTCACATAAGAAATCAATCTCCAGATTTTTCTCTTTAATTTCAACACACACATTTATACCAGTAGTTCTGAGTGTTCCTAGACTAGAAGCATTAACATCAACTGGGAACTTGTTAATAATGCAAATTTTCAGAAGCTCTGGGGATGGGGCCAAGTAATCTGTGCTTTAACAATCATCACCAGATTATTCGGATGCATGCTAAAATTTGAGGACCGTGATTTGTGCCATCAGTGACAAAATAAAAAAAAGGGGGGGAAATATTTTTATTAATATATTGGCCAGTTGTTAATAATGTTTGCTTACTATAAAGTACAACCAGTTTTCTTTTTAATTGTGGTAAAATACATGTAGCATAACATTTACCATGTTAGTCATTTTAAAATGTTCATTCAGTTCAGTGGAATTAAATACATTCACATTGTGTGTAACCATCACCACCACCCATCACCATAACTCTTTTCACCTTGTAATATTGAAACTCTGTACCTGTTAAACAATAAGTCCCCATTTCCCTCTTCTCCCACGTCCTGGCAACCACTATTCTACTTCTGTCTCTTATGATTTTGACTACTCTAAATCTCTAAGTGGAACTATATAGTATTTATATTTTTGTAATGGACTTGTTTCACTCGGCATAATGTCCTCAAGATTCATCCATGTTATATAGTACTAGAGGCCCGGTACACGAATTCATGTATGGGTGGGGTCCCTCTGGGTGGCCTGCAGGGATCTGGCCGAAACCCGCAGTTTCACCTGCAGCTCCTACCTGCCCTCCTGCTCATCCCAGCCCCACTGTGCCTGCTGTGGGCTTGCGCCCAATCAGTCCTGATCGGGAGAGGCTGGCGGCAGCGCTCACCAGCCATCTTCCCCCTGGTGGTCAGTGCACGTCATAGTGAGCGGTTGAGCAGCCTTAGCATATCATTAGCATATTACGCTTTGATTGGTTGTTCGGTTGTTCTGCCATTCGGTCTATTTGCATATAACCCTTTTATTATATAGGATGTGTCATAATTTCCCTTCCTTTTTAAGGCTTAATAGTATTTCATTGGGTATATATACCACATTTTCGTTATCCCTTAATGCAGGCGTCCTCAAACTACGGCCCGCGGGCCACATGCGGCCCGCCGAGGACATTTATCCGGCCTGCTGGGTGCCGCTGCCTGTCCTGCTTAGCAGCCGACTTGTCCCAGGCCCGCAGTGCACATAGGAATTTGTTCATAGTTTTTTTTTTTAAACTATAGTCCGGCCCTCCAACGGTCTGAGGGACAGTGAACTGGCCCCCTGTTTAAAAAGTTTGAGGACCCCTGCCTTAATGGTTAAGGTGTAACCTATCAATGTTCAATGGGGCTGCTTCCACATTTTAGCTATTGTGAATAATCCTGTTGTGAGCACTACATACAGATACAGTATACTAGTATCTTCAGGATTATTTTAATTCTTTGGGGTATATACCCAAAAGTGGTATTTTTGGATCATATGGTAATTCTATTTTTAATTGTTTAACACCATACTGTTTTCCACAGTGGCTGTACCATTTTACATTTCCATTAACAGTGAGTGCATAATGGTTCCAATTTCTCCACATCCTTGCCCACTCTTGTTTTCTGTGGGTTTTTGTTTTGGTTGTTGTTGTTTTACTAATATTTATCCTAATGGGTGTGAAGTGGTATCTTATTATAGTTTTGCTTTGCATTGCCATAATTATTAGTGATGTTGACCATCTATCTTTTCATGTGCTTGTTGGCCATTTGTATATCTTCTTTGGAGAAATATCTATTCACAAGTCCTTTGCCCATTTTTCAATAACTAACACCCTTACCTTCCATACATATAGTGAACCACTGCTGCTCACATACTTGTTTTTGGGGACATCAATGGCTCTCCTGGGTCCCCTGTCTTCCTTGTCCCTCAGTACTCATAAATCTGGAATTTACATATAGGATCTATTTGTGTATTGATTTTGAGAAATAGGGCAGAATTTAAAAACTGTATATGATAATATTTTAATATTTAAACCTGTTTCAAAAAAACCCACACCTCTCTTTACAGACTTATAACAGCTGTGCCAGACTCTGCTTAAACCAAGAAACAGTATGTCTAGCAAGCACTGCTATGAAGACTGAAAATTGTGTGGCCAAAGTAAGTAATATCACTCAATATATATTATACTACTTCATAACAATGCATTATCTATAGAGGTCTTCACTCATTATTGCTATAAAGCTTATTACAGGATTTTACTAGTATATTTTAAAAAGAATATAGCAAGCATCATTTTATCCAAATTAGATTACAAGTTGGAATCTCCAGCTCTTTAATTGCAACAGAATTTTTTGATTATGTATTCTGGTCACACTTGAGTCTAAATCATATTTGTTGCTTAACACTAGCTATGGATTGTAACAAAAAGTAAAGTTTTATGTAAGAAAATATACAAATTATTTTTATGTTTGTTCATGGCTTCTAAGTGTAATTAAGAATAATGTACACCATTGCAAGGATTGTGAAATATGCTATAGAAAATCCAATTATTATATCATTATTGTTATTTATTAAGTGGCTTAATGGTAGAAATATTCCTTTTGGTGATCTTGATCTGCATGGACAAGTATTTTAAATCATGCATATGAGCTACCTCTTATGTATAAATGTGTGCCATATCTGTAGACTAGATACAAAAAAATAATCTTACATATTAGAGATTTTACAATCTAATAATCATATAACTATGACTCAAATTTTCTAAGTATCTTTAATTATAAGGAGCTTTGACCTAAATTTAGATATCTTCCATTTTGATTATTCCAAGAATAAGTAAAATTCCAGTATGGGCTTTGTTTCTAGACTTTTACTTTGCATATCTGCAAACTTACTGCCTTCAATAACTGTTTTGTCACTGTTACAACATTCCCAATTTTAACTACTTTAAGTTTAATCTATTGTATTATATAATTAGGCTCTTAATTACTTACTGTTATTATTAGAGCTAGGGCTGGTATCATCCTTTGCTACAAAAATCAAATGACAGCAATATTTTTTATTATTTTTATTTTATTTCTTAAAACATGCAGTATTTTGTCAACTGAAAATATATAATAGAAAATATAATCAATGGAAATGATCCATATAAGAAATGTCAGAATTTATTTAAAACTATAGTTAAAAAAGATAGTCATTTAAGTGTCTCTTAAACTAGAATGTCTTAATGACTTACTGTAAAATATGAATATTATAAATTATATTTATATATTTCATGTTTTAGTCACTTAGTAACAGCCAGCAAGTGCTAATTGACCCTATTTTATACCTAGCATTTGTACATTGAGATGGGGGACCAATTATTTGGGCCTTTAAAAATAATCTATCTCCTTTTTGTCCACACTGCTCTCAGTTTTATCACAAGTGGGTAACTTCTGGCTAACCAAGGTAAAATCTTAACATGAGCACCGATCCAAGGACAAGGTGACAATTTTAATGAGTTTCATTGAGAGCTGGCCAAGAGAACATCTGTCCTTTTTGTTTTCTCCATACTTTGTAAACCAGGATCTCTAAAACTATGTAGTTATTTTGTTGTGGGTCTGTATGATGTGGTGTATGTGTTTTTTCTCTCCCACTCTCTACTTAAGTGGTGCATGGCTAGAAATCTTCTGGCATCTGGCACAATGACATAATTTCTTCTATGCTCTTGGGTGAGGAATTAAGTTTGCTCATTGCTGCTCATCAGTCTGTTTCCTTTGCTCCCAGATGGTGACCCTCTCATCCCATTCTTGCTTATTTTAACGTTATTCTGACATCTATATCCTTTCATGGATTCCTTAAATACCCTAATTGAATAATGATTTTATCATTTTCTATTGGAACCCACCTAACTTTCTGGTTCATATATATATATTTCAGAGAGAGGAAGGGAGAGATAGAAACATCAGTGATGAGAGAGAATCATTGATTGGCTGCCTCCTGCACACCCCACACTGGAGATCGAGCCCACAACCTAGGCATGTGCCCTTGACCGGAATCGAACCCAGGACCTTTCAGTCCGCAGGCTGACGCTCTATCCACTGAGCCAAACCAGCTAAGGCTTATCATTCCTTTTATTGGCCCATGGGCTGTCTTCTGGTTCATTTCTTCAGAATTGAGCTAAATAAACTATTGATCAATGGCAAATAAAAACATGTAGCTGAATTCTATTCTTTTTGCAACAGCCTTCAGTGAGGTACCAACAACATGGGAATAGGGGAAGAATTTTCCCTTTTTCATTTACATGTTATAGTATATCATGATTCTGTACTATTCCTGCTGGCCTCATTTATTGCTTGACCTTTGAAAAATAATGACTTGGTACTATTTTTGTAGGTCTGCAAGCTTGTCCCTTTTCCTGTTCTTCACCTTTAGCCTTTAACTGAACAGTTTCATCTGCTACACTTGATATAGCTGCATGGTTTTTAAGTTGGTACAAGTGTCTGTTGATTCAGATTGTACTCCAAAGTGGCCTTGAATGTCCAGCCATCTCCATGTGAGAGCAACTATAATACAGTGATACCAACCATTTTGGGCTCTAGTTCAAAGCATTCAATTCTGGTAGGAGTGACTTTGATTTAGGTGGAGATGGTAATTAAAATCTAAAACCTTACTATTGAAAACTGTTTATATGAGCTTTAGAGAAAACTTTACTACCAGTTATTCCCATAAAAATAGCAATGTTGTTATGTTCGGACCCCTTATAGTGCATTGTATATGACTCTTCATTGCTGGAAATACCTTACAATAAGTGTTTTACAATAAGTCTATGGAAAAAGACCCATTGGCCCTATTTAGAATACAAAATGCCCCCACAAATTTGTAAGACAAACTACAGTCACCCTAGGTTAATAATAATCTTCTGAATTTCTAACTTGAAGAATGATGCCTAAAAGAGATCTATAATAATAAAAGCGTAATATGCTAATTAGACCAGACGTCCTTCTGGACAACCTTCTGTACAAAGCCAGGGCTGCGAGAGAAACTCAGGTCCCAGGTGCCTGCCAGCAGCCACAGGGAAACCCGGGGCCCAGGTGCCAAAGGGAAGCCAGTGCCGGCAGCCGGGGGAAGGAAGGCCTACTCTTGCACAAATTTCGTGCATCGGGCCTCTAGTTTAAAAATAAAAATGGAGGAGGGGTCATTTTATCAGTATAACTTAATCCATGTAATATTTGGAGGCACTGAAATGTCTTATTTTCTTCCAAAGCCTTCTTAATAATTATAACCCTGTATTTTATGAGATTTGTGATTGGAACATGATGAGCTTTGTATTTATTGTACCTTTAAATGGACAGTCATTATTGACTGCCAATTTAGTGTTTAAAATCAATAATTACATTGTACCTAATTGTCAACCTTCATGATGCTTTTTAATTGATAAAGAAAACTAACTGGAAAAATGAAGAGCACTAATCCTTTGTTATCTTTTAATTGAACTTTTAAAAAATATTACTGAAAAGTTTGATTTCAGGTATTTCCCTAATTTACCCTTATACACACATACACAGTTAAAATTGAGTTGTTTGAACATATCTACCTAGATTTCTGTCCAGGTAGGAAGAAGTACTGCCTCTGTGTTTAGAAAATAAACCACTCCAGTAGTCCTTTGTAGATGTGTTCTGTATTATAGTTGTTGTTGTTTGTTGTTATTGTTTTTTCTTGAGACTAATAATCTGTTTGTAACTGACTGAGACAGAAAAATGTGATGTTCCTTTCCACTTACTCCAGATTTTGATAGAAGACTTGTTTTATTTATTTCCAAAATTATATCTGCAGGAAACAAGCTGTTTAAATTCAGATTATGCTGAAGCAAAATGGTCCTGGTATGAGAAGCAACGTGCTGTTTTACGAGCACAGAGTCCCTTTTCTCATAACTGATTGATAGTAAATATTTTCCTGAAGAATTATTGCCAACCATGAACAGTGCAACTGTTTCACTTTTTTTCCGTGCTACTTGCTGTACCAGCCATTGTCGGTAATTAAGATCTACAATTCACAATGCAGACGTTTGCACTTCCTCTGGGTCTGTGCTATTTATAAGGCATTTCAGCTGTTCAGAGTTTCTTTTGAGTTTTAAACTACGTGTTAACAGGTTTCTTTAATATACTGTTCTACAAGTAGTACATTAGATGGTCCATTCTTCACACAGGTTCCTCTGTTGGGTCTAACAATTAGTTTTTAGAGAATATATTTAAATGTAACCATATCATTGAGGCCAATGTGGTTGGAAAAACTCTGAAGTGTAATGTGTTACACATTTGGCTTATTCCTAAAGCAGGTATAAAGTTTAGAAGTAATATTTCTTATTCAAATGTTCTTATGAATTTAATTGAGTGTTAATGGTGTGGGTGGTTACAGAGAGGTTCTGAGAAATACTAGTAGAGTGACTTTTCCAAGTTCACTTTTGAAGTAATAACAGAATCAAGGGCCATTGTTACAAACAAGAGTTTGTGTGTTTGTCAGATTAAGGATACAAGTATACATAAACTTCTGGATGTGTGTGATACTTAGGAATACAAAGGGCACCAAAAGGGATCAGCAGATTGACTGCACATTTGTTGTGTAATCAGCTTTATGAACCCTTTAGGAATATGCCACTGGAGAGGAAAGTTTAAACAGGAATCATGGTCTATATTAAAATTGGTAAAATTCAAAATCACTTTCTACCATTTCAAGAGTGTTCGTTTTTTTTTTAAAGTCCAGACCCCAGTGAGAGTCTTCGTGAATTATGCCTGAGAGTCAGAGTATCTGCTTGCATAGTCTCCTTGCTACCTGCATTTATTGTTAAACATACAAGAGAAAGAAACAAGAAACTGAAAGTGGTTGACAAAATATGTTTAAAACTTTGTGCTGAGTGGAGATCAGTCTGACTGTTTTTAAGCCTGAAGTCAGCTTCATTGATTCTGCACGTTGGCCACCAGCATCTTTCAGCAGAGCAGATCTTCAGAGAAAGGCAGGACAGGGTTTCAGTGCTGATTTCCTGATGGCCCCTTGACTATAAGACAGAGCTTATAACAAAGCCTTTCCAAGGCAGTTTTATTTGCCAAAATCTAAAACTTTCTGTAGTTTTTTTTTTTTTCATTATAGTGTTTCTGTAAACTTTTTTCCTCCTTGAACTCTTTATGAACCTTTTTTTAAGATAGCAGCAGTGGTTCAACTATTGGGAACCACTGATATATCTGACTGAGATGCTTCAAGATGCTAGAACCTATTCACATTTCTTTCTAGCCAGGGAGCTAATAAGATTGAGTTTGTCTTTGTGGATTGATCTAGATTAGCATGAGATTAGCCCAGTCAGAGTTTTCCTCAGTGAAAAAGGGAAGGTTAGGAGAGAGAGGTGTGAAGGAAGAAAGTTCTTCCTCAAGAATTGACTGCAATATTGCCTGCTGATGCATGTCAGATCACCCACACGGAGAGATCACATGGCTTCTCCAAAAGTCAAACGATCAATTCGCCTCGTTTTGGCTCTGTACTTAATGCACAAACAGTGCGATCTGCAGGGCTGTAATTGCATTGTTAGGGCCAAGGAACAAGCCTGTGCCTTTTCAGCAGACAGCTGGCAGGGAGAGAGGCATGTTGTTAGGAAAGAGAGAGGCAAGGCAAATAAAATTACTGCTAACGCTCAGAGATCGGCAGGAGTCCTACTTGCCTAATCTTACCGGTGGGAGCAAGCGGCTGTTGTAATCCAATTATAGCAGCATAAGCAATTTGTTAGACACTCCGCATAATGTAACAATTTCCCAATAAACTCTGACTTGTAATAACGTCGGCAAGAGTCCGCATAAATCTGCCCGAATGGTGGGGGCTGGAGCGTTCGGCTGGGGGCTTGTAATTGGCGCCATCAGCACGTTTTGCAGAGTGCAGTATGGTGCAGTCTTTTAGTGCAGGAATTTTAAGGAGAAAGCATGGCACATGTTTCTTAGAAAAAAGAAAAGTGGCCATTAAAAGGGGAGCAGCAAGAAGGGCATACTCTTGCCTTCACATTACCTACGAATCTTAGTGTAGAAAGAAAACTGGAGGAAGCCATGTTTCCTTCTAATACTAAAGGAGGGGAGCGTGTGGATTAAATTCCTATATTTAAAAGGCATCTGTTTCTTTTATTTTACCCTCCTCCAGCCTTCCAAAATGCTGTTCAGGCAGCAGTTAGGTAACATTTTTACAAAATGTTCATAGCCAAGCAAGCCTTGAAATATGAAGTTTAAATCTATTTTCTTCTAGAGTTTAGCATTTTCTTTATAACAGGAAAATATAGTTTCTTTGTGCCCAAGACACATTTTTTAAAGATAATTATCTCATTGAATATCAAACCTTTCTGGAGAATTCTGTCTTCTGCTTTAAGAAATCGTCTCTTACTGAAGAGTTTTAAAACCCATCTTGTTCATTTAGCTGGCTTTACACACTGCTTATTTTCCACTTCTGAAATATATTGTGAATGTATATGATACTAGGATTAGTACTTTTTCTTGTTGAACACTACATTGTATGAGAATACAGTTTTTTGTTTAAAACCATACCTGTATGATTATCACAGAAATAATTTTGATTCCTAAGTTGTAAATTTTTGGGGGGGGTAAAAATATTTATTGTTGTGTGTAGAAAATAGAACTTCCATTATTAATTGATTGATTGGCATTTGTTGTCACAGAACAGAATTTCTTTATGAATTCTAGGATGTGGGGAGCAGGTTTTCATGCAACTGAGTGCATTAAATGTTATCTACTTTCTTATGCCAACCCAACTCTTCATTGTTGTTAATTTATGTCAGAACCAAGCTTTTGAAATAAGAACAGGATTCTTCAAAATAGCATATTGCTGTGGGTATTATTACAATGAATATTTACTTTCAGTATAAACATTTCCTTCTGAAGCAAATGCTGCCTTGTTTGACGAGAGCTGCATCAATAAACTGCAGTACCTCTAATAAAGCCACTCAGTGTCTGGGTTTAACTAATGGCTGATTTTCATGGCTTTGACAGTGAGCTGTGTGCGTTATTTTCTCCTGATATTGTAAAAATAATGAGAGCAAATTAGAACAATCAGTTTACACAGATAGCTCCTGATTGGAGGCGATGGGCAATATGGCAGCAGATAATCCATCTTCGGGCTCCTGTCACATTAACTTCAGCTGTATGAAAAGATCAGGTGGGGTAAGCAAGGATTCTGCCCAATCAGAACACTGAAATTAATGAGAAGAGCATTGTTCTGTGATCAACCTTTTAATTAGCAAGACTGGAAATGGAGGGAGTGATGAAGGCAGCACCACAGCTGCACAATGCCAGGCACAATTCCTGAAAAAGAGGGAAAATCTGTGGGTTTTAACATCACACTTTCCTTGCAGTCTCCAGGCATTGTGTTTCCACTCTAGAGTTGGTTCACAGGCTAAAAAATACTGCCTGCTTCCCAAAGTAGTGTCACAAATATGGTTGATGATCTTTAGACTATAATTCCATCATGGGTCAGTTAGGATTTTGATTACTAGCACACTTTTTTGGCATTCCACTCTGGGTTTTAACTTGGGAATTTTTTTAAAAAATTGGGTAGCCTAACCAGTTTGGCTCAGTGGATAGAGCATCGGCCTGTGGACTGAAGGGTCCCAGGTTCGATTCTGGTCAAGGGCACGTACCTTGGTTGTGGGCACATCCCAGTAGGAGGTGTGCAGGGGGCAGCTGATGGATGTTTCTCTCTCATCGATGTTTCTAACTCTCTCTCCCTCTCCCATCCTCTCTGTAAAACATCAATAAAATATATATATTTTTTAAAAATTGTGTAACCAAAAAAAAAATTTAAAAGGTCTGCCTTGTCAGCCTACCACCACCCACCCCTCCAATTTAGTTGCAAGTAGCATAAGGGTTTTCTGGTTTGGAGCAACTCCTGTCACGTTTTGAGTTGCTTAAAAGAGGAACAAAATCCAGGCAAGTAAGCTACAGCATATTTAAATTGTGTTCCTTTCCTAATACTGTTTATTAAGAAATTTTCGGGGTTGGGGGAACCTCCCCCCCATATGCTGTTGACCTCAATATTAGGGGCTGTGTTATTTTAATTTATGTAATTGAGAATTGAATATCAATGAATGGTGTTTATAGGAGGAAGAGAGGGAAAATCTGTGCAGTAACTACGACTAAAGACTGATTCATCCATTTAACACTCAGTTATACTAAAATTGTAACCTTGTTAATCATCCCTATAATATTGGAAAATATGGCAGAAGGCTATTGAAGACATTAATGAGCCAAATTTTCTCTACCATATCAGTTTTCTGGGCCTTCTTTAGCAAGCTGTAACTTTGGGAAAGTATATAAGGCCATCATGATTTGAGGTATTTTAGTCTTTATACCTTAAGCTTATTGGCTTCCTGTAAAAGCAACTAATAAGCTAGTAAATGAATCCAGGTATCTTCCAAAGATATACAAGTAAATTTGTTTTCTTGATATTAACTGTTAATCGACTTAAGCATTTATTTAAAGTATCTATAATAATAAAAGGGTAATATGCTAATTAGACCGGATGTCATTCCAGACGTCCTTCCAGACGAAGCCGGGGCTGGAGGGAAGCCCAGGTCCCAGGTGCCAGAGAGGAGCCAGTGCCAGCATTGGGGGGAAGGAAGACTTACTCTTTCACGAATTTTGTGCATCGGGCCTCTAGTTAATAAATAAAAATCAGTTATCCATACGCAGGTTAAGTGTAAGATGATCTTTTCTCATTATAGTTAATAAGATTTTTTTATAATATAAATAAAACAAAGGTGATTCTATTTTTGTAGCCCTAAAATACTGTATTTACAGAATGTAAGTCCCTGATATTATACCTCTATGCAAAACTCAGAACAAAAGCACTTTACTTCCCCCTAGGACCCATCTCTCTCTCTCTCACACACACACACACACACACACAATCTTTAGTATAGCTTTCAGAATTCTGTCAGAAACATTTTTTTTTTTTTTACTGATAGTGAGCTTTTACTGCAAATATTTATTTAGACTGATATGTATCAGTATTTTAGGATCAGTGATTTAATACTAAATAGTCTAGGAATTTCCACCCCCATTCTTTAAGAAAATGGTGTTACTGTGCACATTAATGTTTTAAAGGCCACTTGTTAGAATTTTGCATGGTATCTGTAAGAGAGATTTTTATTCTTAGAGTTTTATGGATTTTTGTGACTTTTCATTCTCCTCTCTCCTAGTTTGACAGTCTCAGCAGCCTGGGCTTATAAGTGCTCCATGAATAAATATGTTCTTAGTTATATGGTATAAATAGATCACTTACAAAGCTTGTGAAACCCGAGCTCTTCTTTTGAACTTTTTAGTACCCATGAGCTCAGGATCCATATATGTTAAATTGTATTCTTGTGTCATGACTCAGCTTATAAGGCATGAATTCAAATGACTATTGAATTTAAATGAGCTATGTATTCAAATTACTATTCTACTCTATACCAGGTTTCTACAAAAAATTAAATTGTATTTTTCCTTTTTTCCTATGATTCTGGAATTCCATTTGATTTAGTGATCTTCCCAATATTTGTTCTTGTTGTAGAGTTCTTTTTTGGTAAGATTTGCTTCTTAAGATCAGTGTTAAAAGACATCACTTTTGCCCTAGCCGACTTGGCTTAGTGGATAGGGCATCAGCCTGCGGACTGAAGGGTCGTAGGTTTGATTCCTGTCAAGGGCATATGCCTGGGTTGTGGGCTCGATCCCCGTAGGGGGCGTGCAAGTGTCAGCCAGTCAATGATTCTCTCTCATCATTGATGTTTCTATCTCTCTCTCTCTCCCCCTCTTCCTTCCTCTCTGAACTCAATAAAAATATATATATATTTTTAAAAAATACATCACTTTTTTTGAGGGCATCTTTTGGTTTATACTAGTAATTACAGAAATGTCTAACTGGCTGAATGACCAAGAAACTTCTTTTTTTATTTCCTGACAGAGCTAGAGTTACCAAGTCATTTTAAATTCTAATCCCTAACCTCATCAATAGGGTTCACTTTAGAGAAATTTTTATTAGTCTAGCCTTTGGAATGCACCCTTACATCCTTATTTAAAGTTCTTATGTATAGAACCAATTGAATTTTGGAGTCCATTATAATCCTTTCTAAGTGCCCTTCCCTCCCATCCCCCCACCCCAATTTTTAGTTTGGAAATATATTCCTATATAGAATTGGAAAATGTCCATTTTTGTGTGTGTGTTTCTTCAAGGGCTTTTATCTGTTTGTTGTTTTTTTCAGTTTTGTACTACTCAAAGTTTGACGTATAGAGAGAATACGTTAATATTTATTGCCTCTGTGTTTAGGCTATGTGGTATATTTCAGTCCTTACATAAACCTGATAAGATGGATATTACCATTATTTTACAGATAAGGAACCTGAAGCTTAGAGAAGTTAAACCTTTTTCCAAGTTTTCATATCTCTTAAGTTGTAGAGTCATGTTTTGAACTCAAATCTGTCTGACTTCAGAGTCCTTTGCTCTACTGTACCCAGTTGCCTTTCAGATAGTATTTGGAGGTCCTGTGTATCTCTCCTACCATTATGCCAGGTCTCACACTAAGAAGCACCTATAGCTTTTCTCCATTTGATCTCTATAGCATTATTGATGTCTAACAAATATTATTTCTATCCCTCCAGCCTTTTGCCCTCCCTCCTTCTACTGCTTATTAAATATCTTGTTCTGACTGAACTGAGCCAAGTACTATATTCAGAAAACTTAATTATCTCTATTTTGGGTTACCTACTCAAATGATTCTACTTTAAAGAGTTACTCAGTAATAATCACCTACGTTATAACAGAGGCCTTAAAGCAGGCGTGAGGAACATCCAGCTTGTGGGCCTTATCTGTAAAATAAGGGTAATATCCATCTTATCAGGTTTATGTAAGGATTGAAATATACCACATAGCTAGCACTATAGTGCCTAAACAGAGAGGCAATAAATATTAACGTATTCTCTCTATACCTCAAACTTTGTACAGTACAAACTTTATAGTAGTACAAAACTGGGGGGGTGGGGGGAGTTAAAAGCCCCTGAAGAAACATACACACAAAAATGGACATTTTTCAATTCCTTATATAGGAATATATTTACAAACTAAAAATTGGGGTGGGGGTGGGAGGGAAGGGCACTTAGAAAGGATTATAAAGGCCTCCGAAATTCAATTGGTTCCATACATAAGAACTTTAAATAAGGGTGTAAGGGTGCATTCTGTGAGAAATAATTTGGTCTGGCCTTACCAAAGCATTAGGGGTGAGTTAATTAAATGTTTGACCAAACATAGCAGACTAATTTTTAAGTTGATAATTTTATAGAGCCCTCGAATCATGTTATAAATGTCCAAATAAGGTTCCCCACCCCTGCCTTAAAGGGTCCGAGATGGTTTCATGGCTCTGTGTTCCATTGGTCTACATGTAAAATGAGTGGAATGATGTGAGTGCCGATACTGTTCGAAGTGGTGATTCAGACCTTAGTAATTCTATATAATAAAAGGCTAATATGCAAATCAACTGAAAGGCAGAACGACTGGTTGCTATGACATGCACTGACCATCAGCCAGGCTCACAGCTGGTGAGCACAGCGGTGGTGGCGGAAGCCTCTTTCGCCTCCGCAGCAGCACTAAGGTTGTCCCACTGATGGCTTAGGCCCACTCCCCGCGGGCTCTCGGACTGCGAGAGGGTGCAGGCCAGGCTGAGGGACAACCCCGCCCCCCCGCGCGCGCCAGTGCACAATTTTCGTGCACCAGGCCTCCAGTTGTTTTATAAGTTGTTATGGAATACAGATCTCATCCTACTGTTTGAGTTAGGATTTACAATGTAAGCATACATTGGCAGTCCTTTTACAATAAAAAATTTACTTTTCCTGGTTAAGCTTAGTCATTAATTTTGTCAGTTTAAAAAATATCCCTTAAGGCTTCAAAGCCCAGGCTCTGATTGAACTTCAGTAAATATTTTCATAATTTAGTGCATGTTTCTAGATAGTTTAGTGATTGTGAAAACATTATGAGAGTTAATACTTGGACCTTGAGATCCTGTTTCAGATAGGAGAGAGGAGGCTTGGGACAGGAGTGAGTAGTTAAGAAGAATTAGGTTCATCAAAAGCAAATGAAAACAAAAATGAATATTAGATTGTGTGTGTGTGTGTGTGTGTGTGTGTGTGTGTGTAAAAATTTCCCTGGATATTCTCTAATGGGAAGAATAGAAGTTTTTGATATTTAAGGTTAACATAAACTTCATGTTCAGGCTTGTAAAAATATGTAAGGAGCACTTGCTCACATGGAGCACTAAGACCATGATAAACAGTAATGTTGAAATCTTTCTAAAAGATTAAATATAAATTTAATTATGTTTTATATTTCAGACATCACTTCTTTAACTTAACCCACATTTTCTTATCAATATCTAATAGCATTAGAAATTTAATTATAAAGTTGTTGTTTTTAAACCTGGGAGCAAGCCAAAGGGAAACAGAGAAAAAAAATCCGTGTTTAAAAAGAGATGGTTCCTACAGTGTTAACTATGGAGTGTGTAGCGTGACTCTGTAATGGAATATCATGGCAGGGGGTATAATACTGTAAATAAGATGAATATGCCACTTGTGGATAAATGGGCAACCTAAAGAGTGGCTTTATTTACATCTATGTGTGAGGTTCACTTTCAGTTTGTATATTTTCTCTTATTCTTTCTTTGAAATATATGTATATATATTTCAGGGAGATGGAGAAAGAGAAACATCAATGGTGAGAGAGAATCACTGATGGGCTACCTCCTGCACGCCCCCTACTGGGGATTGAGCCCACAACCTGAGCATGTGCTCTGACCAGGAATTGAACCCCAACCTCCTGGTTCATGGGTCGATGCTCAACCACTGAGCCATACTAGCTGGGCTAGTTTCTCTTATTCTTGTGATTGGCATACTTACAAACCTGACAGTTTAATTAGGGAACTTAAAAAGAAAATCGGTTTCCTTGAATCCTGATATATATGTTTGTGTATGTACATAATTTTGGTAGGATTAATATAGTATCATTTTAGACTTTAAAATTGATAGGTTAAAGAGTTTTCTTTAGCTTTTTCTATGGGTAATACTTAAAGGTTCTGAAATTAAATCCAAGAATTATAGCTTTTTTAATATCCTATCTAATAAAAGAGTAATATGCAAATTGACCATCACTCCAACACACAAGATGGCTGCCCCCATGTGGACACAAGATGGCCACCATAAGATGGCCAGCAGGGGAGGGCAGTTGGGAGGGACCAGGCCTGCAAGGGAGGGCAGTTGGGGGAGATCAAACCTTCAGGGGAGGACAGTTAGGGGTGACCATGCCGGCAGAGGAGGGAAGTTGGGGGCGACCGGGCCTGCAGGGAAGGGCAGTTGGGGGGGGGGGATCCAGGCCTGTAGGGGAGAGCAGTTGGGGGGGACCAGGCCTGCAGGGGAGGGCAGTTGGGGGGGACCCAGGCCTGCAGGGAAGGGCAGTTGGGGGGGACCCAGGCCTGCAGGGGAGAGCAGTTGTGGGGGACCAGGCCTGCAGGGAAGGGTAGTTGGGTGCGGACCCAGGCCTGCAGGGAAGGGCAGTTGGGAGGGACCCAGGCCTGCAGGGGAGAGCAGTTGGGGGGGGCCAGGCCTGCAGGGGAGGGCAGTTAGGGGTGACCAGGCCTGCAGGGGGGGGCAGTTAGGGGCAAACAGGCTGGCAGGGGAACAGTTAGGCATCAATCAGGCTGTCAGGGGAGTGGTTAGGGGGTGATCAGGCTGGCAGGCAGAAGCAGTTAGGGACAGTCAGGAAGGCAGGCAGGCAAGCAATTGGGAGCCAGCAGTCCTGAACAGTGAGAGGGATGTCTGACTGCCCGTTTAGGCCCGATCCCTAGGGCAGTCGGACATCCCTCAAGGAATCCCAGTTGGAGAGGGTGCAGGCAGGGCTGAGGGACATACCCCCTGTGCACGAATTTTGTGCACCGGGCCTCTAGTTTTGTTATAAATAATAAGGAGCAAGTGTAGACATTACATGTATCCAGATCACACAGTACCTTTTACTTGCAGTGATACATTTTTTTGGATATGGGATGTTTTTCAAAGGTTTGGTTACTGAGTAATGTAAACTTGAATACATGTAGCCTGGTACTCTATTGGAGTCACTATCTCAACATTATAACATGACAACATGCAATAAGGGTACATACTAAGCGAGAGCTTTATATAACTACTAGAGGCCCAGTGCACGAAATTCGTGCACTTGGCGGGGTCCTTCGGCCTGGCCTGTGCCCTCTCGCAATATGGGAGCCCTTGGGGGATGTCCAACTGCTGGCTTAGGTCCATTGCTGGCTTAGGTCCGCTCCCCACAAAGCAGGCCTAAGCCAGCAGTCGGACATCCTTAGCGCTGCCTCAGAGGCAGGAGAGGCTCCTGCCACTGCCGCTATGCTCGCCAGTGGTGAGCTCAGCTTCTGGCTGAGTGGCGCTCCCCCTGTGGGAGTGCACTGACACCAGGGGGCAGCTCCTGCATTGAACGTCTGCCCCCTGGCGGTCAGTGTGCACCATAGCAACTGGTCATTTCGCCATTTGGTTGATTTGCATATTAGCCTTTTATTATATAGGATTTTTTGAGTTAGGTATTTAGGTTGCTGTTGATTGTCAATTAATACTAATAAAATAGGACTCAGATCAAGCAACTTGCCCAAGGTATATTGCAGAGCTTGAATTTGAACGCAGACTGGCCCCAGGGCCTGTGCTTTCAACCACTGTATTTTGTAAATTTTAGTGTATAGAAATTAGTGTAGATGTAGCAAAGGGGGGGGTATCTAAAAAAGTTCTCTATGGTGCCTATTATATGTTAACAATTTATTAACATGTAGCCAGGATTTGGAAAATACAGAAGTATGCAAATTGGTTATATAAAATCACGATACAGTAATATATTTTAGGCTTATTGTCTCCTCTTGCACTTATAGTATTTTCCTTTGCAACATTCCATGTGAGGTGATAAAAATTAAGAATACCTCAATTAGCAACCACAAAAAAGTAAAACAGTTAATTGAACCTTTCACTCTCTTCTTCTGTCTGTTAAGTTTTTCTTTTCAGGCTTTGATTGTGTGTAATAAAACTGTTGCTTAATTAATGCCAGGGTTCTGAAGCCTTTGGATGCCACAGAAGAGAGTGAAGTGGAGAAACCAAGAGGTAGCATCAAAGAGCTTTTCTGTCATACTAATTTAGATCTGTCATTCTTGTTCTAGTTCATGATATACGGCTCCCAACAGATACTAGGTGAATTGAAAGAGGAGCAGTAGTGAATCCTGTCTTAGGAAAAATACAATTCATGATTGAGGCTCTCAGTAGGTTAATGAATAACTGTTTTCAGACAATATTTTACTCCTAGTTTGAGCTGCCCTTGGAATGAATGTGGCTGTGTTAATGTGACCAGCAGACATGATGCAAAACCAATCTAAGTGGTAACTAGGCATCATGATTTTGTTGTATGTGCAGGAAAGATCCAGGACTAATGTTCATGGTGTACTTCTTTTTTTTTTTTTTAATGTTTTCTTTTATTGATTTTTAGAGAGATAGAAAGGGAGAGATATAGAAACATCAGTGAGAGAGAAATATCTATCGGCTGCCACCTGCATGGCCCCCACCAGGATTGAGCCAGCAACCTGGGCATGTGCCTGACTGGGAATTGAACCGGTGACCTCTTGGTGCATGTACCTCTTGGGTCGACGCTCTACCACTGAGCCTCACAGGCCAAGCCATGGTGTACTTCTCTCTGTGGCAAAGGGATGATTGTGTGTAACCAGAGAATGAGAGAGGAGAGGATATTGTACTGATTTGTATTAATCTCCATTTAGAATGCTAAAAAAAGCAATGGTAAAAATTTCCCTTAGAAACTGCTCAAGTTTTCTTTAATTATGGTCACACTTTTTGAGGGATCTATATACTAAAAACAGGCTGATAGGAAACGTTTGTTTCATATTATAACTCAAAAAATTATTTTTTAAAATTAGAATGCAGAATAGTGAGTAACGTAATAGTTTTCACTAAAATGAACTTTTAAGGTGACTCTACATTCTCTTGTTTTTCATTCTCTCATTCTCTCTCCTTGATTCAAGGAACTTATTAATTATAGCTAATTTTATATTTGTACTAATTTTAACAAGAGTCTTCAAAAGCAGTGTTTCTTTCAGGGTGGGGAAGAGTAAGAAACGAAGCCCATTTTATTTCTGACTGCATTCCCAGATGGTTTTATTTACAACCATTGAACTTTTAGAGCCTGCTCAAATTCTGCCTGGATTGCATAGGATTACAACATAATGTCTACCTTATACTTTCTGGCTATCCCCAAATATGAAATAGACATTGCTGAGTGGAAGCATTGATATAATTTCAAATGGTTATGGTGTCAGTGGAGAAGGGGAAGTTTACCAGCATGGGAAAAGAATACAGGCTTCAATTTGAATAGGTCTCTGTTTTCCAGGCGGTTACTTAATGTTAATAAATATTTGTTTAGAATGGATGGAACTAGGTTAAGTGTTTAAAGCCAAAACTTTCTCTTCTCTTCCACCAAAGAGCAAGATTCTCTTAACAGTGACCTACTTTGTTCTTATCCAGTACTATAGGTACAATTGTTATGAAGCCATGTAGAGAAAAATAGATGAAGACCTGAAGAATTTTTTTGTAGGAAGCGCTTGGTAGCATGTTTCTTTGTTGGTGAGACATAATGTTGCCACAAATCATGAATAAATATTCCAAATTCTCTAATATTATAGCAGTTACAACCATTTTTAAGCCTCCTGTCTAAGTAGATGTTTTTCTCCTGGTTTTCTGTATTGTGAACTTTATAAAACTGGCTTAGGCAGCCTATTAATTATTCATATCATAGCAACAATTAAAGCAAATTAAAAATAAAAATAGCCATATTGCATTTAACCATGGGCAGCACCAAAATGTGTCAGCTCTATAAGGGCCTGTGGTGTTTCCTTAGTTAAAAGTGCTAGAGGGAGCTCTAACCTTGTTCAGAGCAGTGGCATATGGGAACAATTGTCTGTATGTGGCCGTAGGGTCGCAATTGAAGACAGAGGCTAATGCTGTTCCCTGGTAGAAATTTAAATCTTTTTTATTAGAACTTCCTCTTTCTTTTATATTGGAAAATAAGGGTTAGGACTCTCTGTTACCAAACAGAACTTTATTCACCCTTCTTTCTCTTTCTATGAATATAATCATCTCCTAATAGTTATTCGGGAGACCATGAATTTGACTCTGAACTTTCACAAAGTGAACACACCTATGTAATCACCACCAAGATTCTTTTTAAAAGAATGAAAGAAGGAAAGTAAAAGAAGGTTCCAAAAGCCTACTCCTGCCCTCTTTGTCACTCCCCTCCCAAGGATGGTAACCATTATCCTCACTTCTGACATCATACATTAATTAGTTTTGCCTGTTTTGAACCTCATATAAGTGGAATCATACATTATTTACTGTTTGACTTATTTCACTCAACGCAATGTTTTTAAGAGTCATATTGTTGTATATAGTTGTGACTTTTTAATTCTCATCTCGTGCAATATTTCATTATATGAATACTAGAGGCCTAGTGCACGAAATTCATGCACTGGTCGGGTCCCTAGTGGCTGCCGGCTTTGTACTCCCTCCCTCCCCTGGCTGGCCCGCCCCGTGGTCAAACTCCCGGAAGAACTCCGGTTGAGGACACAATTTGCATACTACGCTTTTATTATATAGGATACCAAATGTATTTATTCATTTTACTATAGATGAACATTTGGGTTCCTTTCAGATTTTGATAACTACAAAAATTTTGTATGTGTCTTTTGGTGAATATGTACAATGAATACATATATTCTATTGGGTATTGAGTATGTAACTAGGAAGGGAATTGGAATTTCCAAACTGGTGTTACCAATTTATACTCTATCTAGCAGTGAATGAGAGTTCTGTTGTTCCTTTTCCTCATTAACCAACATTTGTCTGGCTTTTTCTTTGTAGTATTCTGGTGTTGGGTAGCACCCGTATCACATTATGATTTATTTGGGGGTTTTTGACACATAACAAAATTTATAGTCTTAACCATTTTTAAGTGTACAGTTCAGTAGTGTTAATATTGCTTGTTTTTTAATTTACATTTCCCTTAACACTTAAAATTGAGCATCTTTTTTTTCTTTTTTTAAAATTGAGCATCTTTTTATATGTTGTTTGACCATTTAAATTTGAAGTCTTTTGCCATTTTTCTACTGGGTTTTATGTATTTTTCTTAATGATTTGTAGTTTTTTAATGAATTCTAGTACAAATCCTTTGTCTGATATGTGTGTTAAACATATTTTCTCCTACTCTGGCTCACCTTTGTACTTTTTAAATGAGACCTATTGATGAACGGAGGTTCTTAATTTTATTCCAATTTATCAATCTTTTTCATGTATAATTAGTATTTTAACATTCTACTTAAGAAATCTGTGTCTAAACAATAAGAAATATATTTTTTAAAAAATCTGTGTCAACCCCAGTGTCATGAAGATATTCTCTTATATTTTCTTCTTAAATTTTTATTATTTTTACCTTTCATATGTTGATCTACAATCCATTTAATTTTTGTGTGTTATGTTAGGTACAGGTGAGAAGTTTTTATTGTTGTTGTTGTTGTTTTTAATGTGATACTCAGTTGACCCAGCTCTATTAATTAAAGTAAGTATTTCCCTCTGTACTGGATTGTTTTCTTTGTCATAAATTATATGACCATATATGTATATGGTTTTTGTCAAATCTGGACTTCTGATAGTACGCCCTCCAGTTTTGTTGTTATTCTTTAATATTACCTTGGTTATTCCTGGCCATTTGCATTTCCACATAAATTTTAGAGTCAACTTGTCAATATTTACCATCTCTGTGACCTTTGCATTGCCTAGTGTAGCACTTGTACATAGAAAGTTTTAATAGATTTGTGAGATAACTCAGTATACACAAAAATTCCTTAATTGTAGTTTCCTTCGATTTTGCCCAGAGCCTTCGAGCCTGGCTTACTGGGCTGCTCTTACAATCTATTCACATCTTAAATTATTTCTTTCTTTTTTCACAGTTCTATCTCCAGTCACATCAGCTAATGGTGGCCCAACAAGTTAGTATATTTTAAAATACTCAAATTAATAATTCCCCTTGGGGAATTTGGTAAGAAATTTCTGTTAAAACTTCAGTTTCAGAGTTTGGTAGGCAGGTCTTAATACAACTGGAATTGCTGCCATGGTTACTACATATAACAAACAATCAGAGCTACCTTTTTTGCCAGACTTAATGTGCGTAGCATTTTATATATAGTCTATTATTTCTTTTAATAACCATGGGAAATAGGTGGTATTATCCCTTTTTTTATGTGAAAAAGTATTGAGGTTCACAGAGAACTAGCTTACATAGTTTGTGCATTACAGACACAGAGCTTGAACTAGGCTTGTCTGGCACTATGTAGTGTACTACCTTTAAAACAATAATTTATTTTACTTACTCCATAAGTAATGCCCAGCCTCCTAGCTATTATCTCTAAGACTGTGTCCTCCAAAATGTCTTGATTCTGTCTGCCACCCAACTCCACCCCACATTGTCATTGCTGCTTTCTTAGTCTAAGTCCATTCTAATATCAGCCCATTCTTCCAGCTTTACTTACTTACAATGTAGGCCCATTAGATTGCTCACTATCAAAAAATACTATCATCGTGGAAGTTGAAGTTACAAATTCTGTTTGTAAATTTCAATCAAACTTAATTTTTCAAATGGAAATTGAGCTCCAGTTATTTCCATACTCACTTATCTATTGCAATAGCTAATATGCTACCTTGACCTGAGGACACTCATTGGCCTTTGGAATCTGAAAGAAAAAGTCTCTAAGATACAGCATGCTATGGTCTATAGTGCTGAGAATTAAACTGGCAGAGAACAGCAGCCATCTGATCATGACCACTATAACCTTGATAAAGCATTAAGAGGATCCCAGTAGGCTTTTCATATTTATTTGCAGACTTTTCATGCAGCCATACTGCTTTGATTTGGCCCTAAATAAGACAAGTTGGTGTATTAAATTGATATAATTTTTTTTGCCATCGTGTGAAGTAAAGGATTTTTAATAAAGAGATATTCATTTATTGGCAATTTTCTAGAAAATGTTCCCTTAAATACTGGGAACTATGAAGAAAGATGGATGGGGAAAAACAAGAGAGTAGATATGAAAGAAATGAGGCAAATTGAGACACAGAAAACTTCAAGAAGACATTATTAGGTCTTCAGATCCAAGTGTCAACCCTGAAAAGGTTAACAATGATAAGTTTTAAATTTGTTTTTTCTTTTATATTTTTATTGATTTGAGAGAGAGAGGAAGAGAGAGAAGAGAAACATCCATCTGCTGTGCTCCACTTATTTATGCATTCACTGGTTGATTCCTGTATGTCCCTGACCAGGATCGAACCCACAACGTTGGTGTTTCAGGATGATGCTCTAACCAACTAAGCTATTGGCCAGGTCTAGAATGTTAAATTCTTAATTATGGAATATTTTTAGCATATCAAAAAGTCAGAATAATGATGTTACCTGTGTACCTGTCACTCAGAATAAGAGCATTTATTTGCATAAAAGACTCAATTGTTGCAGAAAAGTTTGACTTATTCTTGGAATTTTGAAAATATATTGCTTACCCAAATAATATTATGACAAATATTTTTCTTTTTACTTGAGACGTATCCTTAAACTCTAATATGTTAGTTTTTTAAATAAGAAAATGTAAAGCCTGAGTCTCTATTTATAAATTTTTTTGCTCAGCTCTTTTAATATACCCTGGAACTGAATCATAGACTCAAAATATAAAAGCCAGACTGAGCCACAAATTATCCCCTCCACCCACTTATTTTACAGATGACACCTCGTGGTAGTAGAGACCTGCCCAAGATCATGTAGCTAATTAGTGATAGGATTGGGCCATCATGCTGCCTCATTTTTGTTTTGGGACTATTTACGTGTTTGTCAACTACAAGAAAACTTTTTCATAGTGGTTTGCTTCCAAATCATCAAATTTCACTATGTATTTCTTAAATAGAAACAGAACATTTGACACATACTAGTAGAAAAATTTCATGGGAAAAAATTGCTATCCTTGAGTTTCATGTTTTTAGTCCTTTATGTGAGCTTAGGCTACACCCATTGAAGTAAAAAGGTTGGTTAGTAAACCAGCAAATGTCTTTATATAAACCATTATATGCTTTAAGAAAGCCAAATTCCGCAAAGGCAGAATACAATTCCTATTTCTAAATCAAGTATATTATGAAAGTAACTGTCTTCCCGATTTTTATTTTTTTATCACACCTTCCCTTCCAGTAAATACACACAAAAATCCCTGGTGGGAGTTGGTCCCATTCTGAAAAAGAAAAATTTTTGTAACCCTCAAAATTCAGTCTTCCCTCAGAAACACCAAAAATCTGCCAGTCTCTGGCCCATGGAACTCCATAAAAATAGTACCCATGTGAGGGAAATGTAAATAACCTTCAGACAAAATTATAAGTTAATGGTTTTTCTGCCAGTTTTTGAGAGAAAGGAGAATGGATGCTGGTGACAGCTAGAATTTTAGTCTGGTTGCTGCCCTAGCTCTCTTTGCTGATTACTAAAGCAAGCTACAGAGTCTGAAGGAAGCAAACTATACTCTGTACCTACAGGACGTTAGCTCTTCGGTAGAAACCAGCAATACATTGAGAGTCTTGTGACCATTCTAATAATTTCCATACTGTTCTCTCAATAACTTTGAGTTTTATGGGAATATGTTTTGTCAATTGCTTTGAAAGATTGAAAGTAAAAAAAAAATTGAAGTTCAAATATCTTTTATTCCATATTGTAATACATTTTGAGGTCTTTCTTTTGCTCTTTTCTGTCTTCTCCAATTGTTAAATATCAAGCATTATTCCTTTTGGAAGTTTAGTTTTACTTTGATTCTTAAATTTTTCATGATAATATTTTACATATTTTATTATTATATAAAAGTGTTCAAACTTCAAACTAACCTTAGAAAGCAGTGGATTAAAGGTTACCAAGTTAGAGTTCTTATGAACAAAGTGTCAATGTAGTGATAGTATCATCCTTATTGGTGAGAGAAGGCAGACTACAATTATGTTTACACCATAAGGCAATTTACCACTACACTCCCAAAAAGCAATATCCACTTCTTATATTTGTTTGGGTTAAAAATTCATTTTACCAATTTTTGAGTTGCTGTTACATAGTCATAAATGGCTTACGTCCTTCAGTCGTAATCTTTGTCCTTCAGAGTTTGAAAGGTTTCTGGGGGAGGAAACCAAGATGACAGCATAGGTAAATACCTAAACTGCTGCTTCACACAACAATTTCAAAACTACAACTAAAAGACAAAACGGACATCATCCAGAACCACAGGAAGGCTGGCTGAGTGGAAATTCTACAACTAGAAGGAAAGAGAAAAGCACACTGAGACTCAGAGGAGCTGCAGGAGGCAGAGGTACTGAGACGTGCCGCACAGAGAGGACTGGCAACTGAGTGCGTGGCTGGCTTTCTCAAGTGGGAGGGAGACAAAAGCTCCCGACTATACTGAACTCCAGTTCCAGGCAAGACTCTGGGGACCCAGACTCATTCGGGGAGAAACTGGACTGTCTGGCAGCGCGCGAAACTCGAGGGCAGCTTTCTCTCAGAGGTGCTTGCAGTGATTACCACGGGACACTGAGACACAGGGGCCTATTAGGGCAGGGCTGACAGGAAACCAATGCTGTCTGCTCCGCCCTGAGACTCCGCTCCATCCAAGCTGAGCACAGAGGCTCTTGCAAGTCTTGTCTCATAAGGGTGTCTCCAGCACAGAAGTTCTCCCAGCATAGACACAGCTGATCCTCACAGCCAATTGGCCTGGAGGTCAATTCCTCCCGGTGATACCAACAACAATCAAGGCTTAACTACAACAAGACTGTGTACACAGCCCACAAAGGGGTGCACCAAAAATGTCCACCTCAGGTAACTGGGGAGGCTGAGTCACTGGGCCCTATAGGACACCTAGCAAAGCCACTCTGTCAACTCAGGGAAGCAGCCAAAATGCGGAGACAAAGAAACAAATCACAAATGAAAGAAATGGAGGAAAGCAAATGACTGGATATAGAGTTCAAAACCACGGTTATAAGGTTTTTCAAGAATTTTCTAGAAAAGGCCGATAAATTTAGCGAGACCCTTGAGGATATGAAAAAGGACCAACTAGAAATTAAGCATACACTGACTGAAATAAAAAATATTATACAGAGATCTAACAGCAGACTAGAGGATCGCAAGAATCAAGTCAAAGATTTGAAATACAAAGAAGCAAAAAACACCCAACCAGAAAAGCAAAAAGAAAAAAGAATCCAAGAATATGATGATAGTGTAAGGAGCCTCTGGGACAACTTCAAGCGTACCAACATCAGAATTATGGGGGTGCCAGAAGAAGAGAGAGAGAGCAGGATACTGAAAACCTATTTGAAGAAATAATGACCGAAAACTTCCCCCACCTGGTGAAAGAAATAGACATACAGACCAGGAAGCGTACAGAACTCCAAACAAAAGGAATCCAAAGAGGACCACACCAAGACACATCATAATTAAAATGCCAAGGGCAAAAGACAAAGAGAGAATATTAAAAGCAGCAAGTGAAAAACAGTTAGTTACCTACAAGGGAGCACCCATACGATTGTCAGCTGATTTCTCAACAGAAACTATGCAGGCCAGACGGGAGTGGCAAGAAATATTCAAAGTGATGAATATCAAGAACCTACAACCAAGATTACTCTACCCAGCAAAGCTATCATTCAAAATTGAAGGTCAGATAAAGAGCTTCACAGATAAGAAAAAGCTAAAGGAGTTCATCACTGCCAAACCAGTATTATATGAAATGCTGAAAGGTATTCTTTAAGAAGAGGAAGAAGAAGAAAAAGGTAAAGATAAAAATTATGAACAACAAATACATATCTATCAAGTGAATCTAAAAATCAAGTGAATAAAAAAATCTGATGAACAGAATAAACTGGTGAATATAATAGAATCAGGGGCATAGAAAGGGAGTGGCCTGACAATTCTCAGGGGTAAAGGGGTGTGGGGGGTCCGGGAAGAGACTAGACAAAAATCGTATACCTATGGATGAGGAAAGTGTCGGAGGGGAGGGCGGTAAGGGGAGAGGGAGGGGTGGGAACTGGGTGGAGGGGAGCTATGGGGGAAAAAAGAGGAACAATTGTAATAATCTGAACAATAAAGATTTATTAAATTAAAAATAAATAAGTAAATAAAAGTAAAGGTTTCTGGACCTAAAATTATTGTCAAAGCAAAGAACATTGCATTTAGTCAGCAATATGTACATTCTAGTTAAAAGCATAAAGACAGCTAATACCCTTACTCTGTGCCAGGTATTCTTATAAATGCTGTTTCATGTATTATTTTTTTTTTTATCCTAACATCAACCCTTCCAGGTAGGTATTGTAACAAACACCATTTTACAGATGAGGTAATTGAGGCACAGAGAGGTTAAGTAACTTAGCCAAGATCACACTTCAAGTAAATGGCAGAGCTGGGATAGACTTGGCTCCAAACTCCAGTGTTATTTGTTTATGATATTCTACTACATAAACATAACTCCTTCGAAGGACTATCTTCAATGTGGCACTTGTAGTCTTGGTGTTCATGTGAAATATATTTATCCATCTATGGTAAAGCAGTCCTATGGGTCTGCATTTAGCCTTAGTCATGGACTAAGCTCATTAACATGGAGCTTCATTGTCATTAAAAAAAAAGAAGAAGAGCCAGAATTTCATTTTAAGAAAAAGTATATACTTTATGTAACAACTGCATTTTAAAATTTTGTCTTAACGCAACAAACTTAATATGAATCTGAGCAAGTTATCTTGATCACCTCTGCTAAAAAAAACCAGATGCTGCATCCAAACTAAGCTTTTTCCTGGATAAATTAAGAAAACAATTACCCAAATTCCAGAGAGAAATGTCTTTAGTCCCTTGATGTTCCAAGGGTTATTAAAGTTTTACCTGCAGATAACCAAGACTTTCCGAAGTCACAAGTCATTGACTTCATTCACTGCAGCTAAGAGAGACCTGTGCTGCTGCCTCATAGGATTATTTCTTGCTGCGTTTAACATGCATTAACAAGCATTTGGAAAGAGTTGAATTTCTTCTAGAAAGCTGAGTTGGCTTCTTGAAATCCTATCCCCAAAACTTTATATTTTCATAATCTAGGTTCTAGATATAGCTTCTCAGAGGCTTTCTTCAGGACCAGGTTTTACCAAGTCATTGAAACCTTTTTATTGGACACAAAAGTGCAAGCATTAGCGCACAAAGAGGGGGAAGGTAGTTCTTCCTTTTTATTTAAAACTGATGATACTTTTCCCATGTTTGTAATTGTGCTTTAAGTGTGTCTCCTGTGTTTTCTTCTGGCAGCCAGTGCTTCCATCATTTCCTGTTATTTATGGTAGAGCTTAACTTTCTGATGCTAAAATAAAGGGAGGATGTGAGGGAAGAGTTAGGGAGAAGACTCTTGGTTTAAACTTACTTCATCACAGAAATTTGACTTTGGAAATATTAACATTATTTAACATTCAGATGAGCAACCTCTATCCGAGGAAGTTTACAGAAAGAGCAACCAGATTCCAGACAATTAAACTTTATTACTTTGCCTAAAACATTTAGTGGTTTAGGAAAATAGTTCTTCCTCTCCTCTCCCTTTTGATGTTTATTGTTTATTATGTAGGAGAGGACCTGTTTCCAACAAGCATATTGTTTTTCTTGGAGCAGATGAGCTTGTTAATGCTAGGTCCATTTTGCATTTGATTATACTTATTCTTTCCCCCCTCATTTCTCTCCACCTCACCCCTAATCCCTCCATCTCTTCCCAAGCCCCTCATCTCTCTCTCCCCCTTCCCATCTCTTTTCAGTCTCTCTCCTAACCCCACTCCCCAGTCACCACTCTCTCCTTCACCCCACCCCCAGTCACTTTCGTTATTCCTTTTTCTTTTCTACTCCTCCTTCCTCTCCCTCTTTACTCTGCTTTCCTTTCCTTTCTTCCCCCTCTTCTCTTCACCTTCCCCCTCCTCTTTCTCTCCTCATCATCTTCTTTCCCCTCCTTTCCACAGTCACAGTCACCTATAGCTCTGTATCTTCCAGGATCAGATCTTGACTTTTCTGAGGTGTTCAGCAAAGGAGATCAATTTTGCCTGCTATGATTAATTTGGTGTTATAGCCAAAGAATACTCTAGATAACAAATATCCTCCCCATATCAAATAATTGACTCATGATTTTTCTAAAGACCAGAAAGATATATACCCACCAACATGTGAACATTGTTTATTTTGTTGATGGTGGAAATTATGGATAATTTTTATGTTCTTTGTGCTTTTGTGTTTTTCATATTTTCTAAAGTGTGTCTATTATAAATGCTTTCTTTTAAAAATCATTTGATCTTTCTGTGCCTGACCCCAATAGATCCTCATTTAATGAAAGTAAAAACAAATAAAGTGAGGAATAAGATTTGATCCTCCAGTGAATATGAATTTGGTTTGCCATTTTGATATTCAATTTTCCAAATTCTTTCAACTTTCAAAATGGTGGCCCCTCAAACTTCAGCTGTTGGTGCTCTCACAGCACATAATGGATGTTAAATACTGTCTCACAAGGTAGGCTTTAACTCTTAAGTCCTACAGGACTTCTTCTGCCTTTCTCTACCCTCATCAAAGTGTAGTTCGTGTTTTGTTTTTCTATGATATTTCTATGCTATGAGGATGGTCAGTGTGACAGACTTGGCAATTTATATCTAGATTTGTTTTCAGCCCAGTTAATCAGTCTTGGGGGGAGAGGGGATTAGCATGTGTGAGCAGCCATTCTATTATTGCTATACCTTGTCGGTTGTTCTTGGTACTGGTAAAATTCATGATGTCCTAGGCAATGATATGAACTCTTCCACAGGTAAGTGTTAAAATTTCAAGTTCAGATTCAAGTTTGGTAAAAAGAACTTACAGATTATTTCCTTCTCATTTGACTAGCTTAGGTGTGGAAAGTGAATGTAAGACTGGATGACGTGTTCTAGACACAGTTACGCATTTCCTAGCTATAGGGTACTTGGTTCAGAAAGGGTTAACTGGTGTAGTTAGTGAATGGTTTTCTAGCTGCAGGGGTTTTTGAAAAGAGATCTAGGAATTCTGCAGTTAATTGAATTCTTCAGGCATGGACTTATGGTCATGGAAAAAATTTGAGTGAGCGAAATTCTCTTGCTTTGCTACCTGATATAGTTCATATAGTATCATAGAAGTCCAGATTTTTTAAAAAAAATTTTATGCCTGTTTATGCTAGTTGGACATTTTATATGATAAACATGACATTTTTAAAAATTTTACACAATATATTGGTTCCCTTGCTTTACTCTTCTCCCAGTCCTACCCCCTTCTTTCCTCACTTCCCCAAAGCTGCATCACTGGTGCATTTTCCCATTCTTCCCCATCTGATGAGCAAAGTTTTAGCAGTACATAGGAAGTTAAGTGCCTGGAGTCTTTTAAATATAAGTAACACGCAACCAGTAATAAGCTGTTGGTTGTTTTTTTGCTGCCTGCAAAGAAACATAAACACAGTGCTCATTTCTGGCAGGTTTTTACTGTCAGAGTTTCTCCTATTATATTTATCTTACAATTTGCCAGGGGGTGAAGTTATTAAGTTTTAGCAGCAGCCATCGATCAAGTTCACAAGTTAACACGATAAAGGCTCCGTGCCGCTCGGATCCGGGGAATGATGAGCCTCACTCGGTAATTAACTAAATGAGAAAGTTAAATCTTACTTGAGAGCTGGGAGAGATGAAAGAGAAGTGTTTGTCAGTTTCTCAGTGGAAATTAGAAGCAGTTTTCTGCAATTCCCTAAGCTGCTGCTCTGTCATATTTTACATAAGCACTGGGAAAACGTCTTGTAATTAGTGCTGTCATGGAGGATTTTTTTTGCTGAAGGATGTTGGAATAATTCATTAGATTATCAAGAAAGGCTTGTGTCCTGAAATGATTAGCACAGTGAAATTTAAACCATTAACGATAACAAGTTTAGAGCTTGCTGCAGTGCAGAGGCACCCAGGGTATGTCTGTGCCTATTTCAATCATTTCTTATAATTAAACATTATGTCCTTTTTTTCCCTCCCCATTACTAAGACCCGTCCAAAAATCCTTTTAAGGTGGCACTGTCTACATCAGTGGGTTTACCAGCCTTGGAGGTGTGTGTAGTTAGTAGCTATTATAATGCAGCAGTAAATTAAACTGCTGTGAATGTCTTGATTTAGAACAAAAGAACCTATCGCCCTGGAAGCTATAAAGTTGCATGAGGGAACCTACTACAGAAAGAAGAGCCCCAGTTTTGAAACCTAAAAATGTTAAGTGACTATCCTATCCCTTTACCTCAAAAATTCAGAACTAATAAAAATGGCTTGGCTTGATGAATTTTTTTTATACGACTCTTCCTGTAATTAATAAATAGAAAAAAATGTCCAGTCTTCAAATAATCATTTATACTGGTACATTTGTGAGTTCATTTCCTAGTGAGTTTTATTTAAAAGAATTGAAGTGATTGCAAGCTTTTTCTTGTTGGTTATTAGAAATCAGATTCATAATGTAAACTTTCCTTCTGCTGACAAATCTTCCCCTTCCTGTCTTCCATGTTCACTAATCAGATCTGACATATTTATGAGTTCACCTAATATGTAATCATATTTAGTAGAAGCTGTTAAAATATTAATGCAGTAATCCCACTGTGAAATGTGATGTTTACTTCGGTTGAACTGTATACCCCATCTATATGTACAGCCACCATTTTCTTTTCATTTGCACTCTCACCCCAAAAAGATAATGGACTACTTCTTTGGTCACTGAAAGTTTTAAAGGTTTTTAAGAACTGAAAACTGGAATGTTAAAAGTTTTATCCCACTTTTGAATATTTCTTACGTTTTACTCGGCATGTTCAATTTATGGACAAATTCTTTTTCTCTTGAAATCTCCTTGTTAAAAGATGCCAAAATGCTAATGGGCTCTCCCTTCTGGGTCCCTTTTTCTTTTCTACCCTGTCTCTTTAGGAGTTGTAGAACTGTTCTGGACCTCCCTGCTATCACCATCTCCATGACTTATTTCTTTCAATTCTAATCAAAATGTTGACTATACCATTTCCTCTTAATTCAACCAAGACAATGTTAACTTTTTTTTAAAGAGATGTAACTTTTTTTATTTTACAGATAAATCAAGGAAAAACAATAGAGAAAAGAACTTTAAAATCAGTATTTTTTTATTCTTATTTAACTAAATAAAGCCTGGCAATAGCCAATAGAGAGTATAGTATAGACCTTTAAAAATCCTCCCTTCTGCCCTGGCCAGTGTGGCTCAGTTGGATGGGCATCATCTTGTGCACCAAGAGGTTACCAGATGGGCTTGGTCCCCCGTGGGGGGCATGTGAGAGGCAGCTGAACCAATCTGTCTTTCTTTTATCGGTGTTTCTCTGTCTGTCTCCCTCTCCCTTCCTCTCTCTCTAGAATCAATAAACAATTTTTTTTTTTTTTAAATCCTCCGTTCCGCCTCAAGACTCTTGTTTCTCTTGGCTGCAGGAGCAAGAACCCTGGTTCAATCCCCATTCAAGTTAATGTATCAGATTAAATATTTGAAGGATCAGTAAATCATTATACTGAAATAAATGGGTATTATAACCTGGATTTATATTCTCAACAGGCCCTCTCTCTTCCTTCCTCTCTTGTGAGGGTAAAATACCTTCCTTCTAATTTTCTAATTTTAGCCACTATCACCACTTGCAGGATTATTTTATCAGACTTCTGATTAGTCTTCCTGCCTCTGCTCTCACAGCTTGTTCTTGTTATTCTCTTACTACCTTCCCATCCCTCACCACCATTATCTGTGTGGCAGCTAGTGTAAATATTTCTAAAGCATAAATCAGATGATGTTATATTTGACTACTTCAAAACCTCAGGGGCTCTCCTTTACACTTAGGATGAAATCCATACTCCTTACTGAGGCCCAGAAGGCCTTATATGATCTGGCCCCAGGCTACCTCACTAACCTCATTTCCCACAAGTGTCCCCCTCATTCACTGTCTCAGCTGTACTAGCCTTCTTTCTGTCTTTCACTTGAACACAGCTTCGATTTGCTCTTTCTTCTGTTTGGAAGGCCTTTCCCCAGATCTTCAGAAGACTGACTTACATTTAGATTTCAGTTCATATGTTATCGCCTTCAGCATCATTTCACGACCACCTCAGTTAAAGTATGCTGTACTACTCACTCCCTATTTAATGTACCATCTTTTGTTTTCTTCACAGTACTTACTGGTTTCTGTAATTAATATATTTATTATATACTAGAGGCCCGGTGCACGAAAATTCGTGCACTCGGCGGGGCGGGGCGGGGCGGGGGGGCGCCTCAGCCCAGCCTGCACCCTCTTGCAGTCCGGGAGCCCTTGGGGGATGTCCAACTGACAGCTTAGGCCCGCTCCCCACAGGGCCTAAGCCGCAGTCTGGCCTCCCTCTGCAGAAGGCAACCAGTTCGGGGGATGGCTCCAGCTGGCGAGCAGCCGGCCCTGCCCCTCCCCATCAGCCCTCCACCGCCTCCAGTCGTTGCCACCCCCTGATCACAGTCCCCTCCCTCTGCCCACTGATACCCACCTTGGCTGGCCTGACACTGCCCACTTGCCGGCCCCGCCCACCACTGACCAGTCGTTCCACCGTTTGGTCAATTTGCATATTAGGCTTTTATTATATAGGATTCTGCCTCTACCCTTCCCCAGAGAAGGTAAAGAAACTTTGTGTGCCTCTTCTCTACAGTTTCCCTAGCACCTAGAAAAATGCCCAGAACAGAGTAGTCACTCAATAAATGGTTGTTGGTTGCTTGATAACTCTAAAGTTTCATGAGAGAAACATATAGCCTTACCCCCAGCACAACCCTTGCCCATTTCATTCTTACATTGTTTCATCCTATTAATCATTATATCTTCTCCCCCCTACTATGGGTTTCAATGCCATTCTTTCTTCAAAACCCTTCTTAAAGCCAAACAGAATCCTTAAATATCATTTGCATCTCTCTAGTCGTAAATATTACTCTTTACCTAGGCCTTGCTCCCCTAATTGCAAGTAGTGTTCTACGTCTGGAACATTTTCCTTCTCTACTTACCATGCCCTTTCTTATTGGTTAAATAAAGAGGGTTTTGCATGCAAATTAAAAACATCTGTCATTTTAGCATCAAGTTTAGCCAGTTCATGCTATGTCTTCCAACATATAAGGTAGCAAAGTCAGCACACTTAATAGTACAGTGGTGTGTTGGTTAGACTAGTTTGGTGTCTGCAAGTGTGTATTTTTCTATCCTAGCCCTTACGGCAGCTTCAGAGAAATTTATGGTAATTTTGAAAGTGATGCATGTACTGTGTCTTTGGGGGTGGGGAGGAGGAGGCGTGGGTGGGGAATGCTAGCCCTTAGCCTTTGAGAACTAAGTTGTAGACAGTCATATAAATACTTTTCTTTCATTTTGTGTGCTTGTCACCTGACAGCTTCTTTCTTCTTTCTTTTGGAGATAACTGTTCATTGTAAACAGAAAAGCAGAAAAGGAGATGTGCAGGGGTGGCAGAAAGTTAGTGTTACCATTAAACTGAGGTTGTTTGTCAGCTTTCCTAGACATTTGAACAGTAGTGGTTGAGTCATTGGGCTTTTGTTGGGAAGGCCAAATCAATTCTATTGCCACCAATAACCATTACCCTCTCTCCCATACACTCTAATATACAACCTTTTGGGTTTTTAATAAGTGAACTTTTTCACTGTACCCTTGTGGATTTTTAAAGGCTCTCAAATTGAAATTTTGCTGCATTTACTTCAGACATTAGTAGAAAAATCTGTATGGGAGAATGATAGAAGGAAGAGGGTTAATAACAAAGACCTTTACCTTTGTTATCTCTACAAATATAATACCTTTGTTACAAATCAAATTAATATTACAGTGGCATTTATCCTTAGACATACCCTATCCTTAGAAGTTTTAAAATCAATTTTATTAAGGTAATTTACATATAATAAAATACACCCATTGAAAGTATATAGTTTGATGAATTTTGACAACTGTATACTAGTGCACCTGTGTAACAACTGTAGAACATGTTCATTGCCCCCAAAACTCTTCTGCCCTTAACTCAGTCTGTCCCACCCCCACATTCAGCCCCATGCTACCACTGATTTGTTTTTATTACTATAAATTAGATTTGTTGTCCTTAGAGTTTCATATAAAGAGAATCATAAAGTATGTACTCTTTTGTGCCTGGCTTCTTTTGTTTAGCATGTTTTTGAGATTTATCCTTGTCATTTTGTGTATCTGTAACTTTATCAGTTCAGCTCTTGATGGACAGTGGGATTCTTTCAGTTTGGGACTCTTATTAATAAGCAGCTATGAATATTCATGTACAAGTGTTTTGTGTGGAAATATGTTTTCATTTGGGGGAATAAGTAGGAGTGGAATTGCTGGCTCATGTAATAAGTATGTTTCACTTTATAAGAAACTGTCAACCAGTTTTCCTGAAGTGGTTGTACCAGTAAACATTACTGCCAGCAATGTATGAGACACCCAATTGCTCCTCATTCTCGCCAATACTTGGTATGGTCTCTTTACTTTTAGCCCTTCTAGTAAGTTTGTAGTGGTGTCTTGTGATTTTAATTTGCGTTTTCTAGTCACTAAAGATGTTCATGTGCTTATTGGCCATTCCTGGATCTTTTTTTGTTAAGTGTCTCTCCAAGTCTTAAAGAAAAAGAATTATTTTTTTTCTTACTGAGTTGTGGGAGTTCCTTATATATTTTAGATACAAGTCCTTTGTCAAATACATATATTGTGAATATTTTCTCATAGTTTATTATTTGAATTTTTATTTTCTTGTGTTTTTTTTTGAAACTATAAGTTTAAAATTTTACCACATACTGATTTATCTATGAAATGTATGCCTACCCAAATAGCAACAAGATTTCCTCTTGTATTTTTTTTATCTAGAAGTTCTACATATAAATCCAGAATCCATTTAAGTTAATTTTTGTTTGTGATCTAAAGTAAAGAGCAAGTTCATTTCTCTAAACAGATACCCAGTTGTTTCAGCATCATTTGTTGAAAAGACTATCCTTTCCCGATTGAGTTATCTTAGTACCTTTCTCAAAAATCAACTGACTATATGTGAGTCTGGAAATCAATGGAAAAAATATCCTTGGGTGAGGATTAAAAAAAATATATCAAGGGTTGGCCAGTTCTCATCCAGAGACTCTGGGGGAAAATTCTCTTCTTCGCTCATTATTGTTGGCAGAATTCAGTTTCTTGCCTTTGTAGGATTGAGATCCCCATTTCTTTACTGGCTGTCAGTTCTTAGAGGCTGCCTTCATTCCTTGCCACATGGTCTCCTTCCTCTTCCGCCACCAACTCTGCTTTTACAGGGCTCATTTGATTAGATCAGACCCACCAGAGTAAACCTCCCAACCTTAAGGTCAACTAATTTGGGACCTTAATTAAATCACAGCAGTATCTACATGTTTGTTTGAAAAACTGAAAGATGTGTGTACATCAGTAGCCAAGTTTCTTGGGACCATCGTATAATTTTTCCTATCCCCTATCCTGCTTTAGTTTTCTTCATAGCACTGTAGACATTATATTTTCTATTTATTTGGTTGTTTTTAACTTGCTGTACACACTAGAACGTAAGTTCCCCCAATGATAGACTGTTATTTTTGTTCAGTGTTGTATTCCTAGCACCTAGGACAATGTTTGGCATGTTGTAAATGCTTAATTAATATTTATTGACTGAACCAATTAATAAAAAAGACTTTATGGCATTTAATTTTGATGACAGTGGAGATGGGATTTTTTGGGGGGGAGGAAGGGTAGATGAAGCATATAAATGTTATTCGAGCTTTAGTTCCAAAGTACCATAGTCTCAAATTAGTCATTGGCCTTTCTTTGTATGGAGGATTTCTTATTTGACTATTAAAAAATAAGTTGTCGGTAATTGTATAAATGTCTAGTAACTGATATACAAGAAAAAGCAAATTATAAATTAATGTATTTTAAAACGGAAAAAAAGGTTTTATATAAGCCTTAAAGAGAATAGGACAAATCAATGGAAGAATGAAAATAAGGAGCTAACCCAGCCTACATCCCCAACAGAAGTGAAGACAGAACTTGCTCATAGTTCTTTTCACCAGGCCTCCATCCTACAGCACCTCAGTGCAGAGCTGTGTGCCACTTATGCTCTAACTGCAAAGCCATTTCTTGCATTTTCTACTTATTCTTATCCAAGAAGCTTTGCTGTAGAACCATTTTCTGCAGAATTAGGGCCAAATTCCTTTGCCTGGCAAAAGAAAAAGGAAATTAGCTTTTTTGGCTTGCTAGTAATAGTAACAACATGCTTTCAGCTTTTGGTTTTCATCTGTATATATCCCCAAATAATGTCTCCCTATGAACTTTTGGAAATGGATGCCTACTCATCCAGCAATATTCCCAATTTACCAACTTACTATGGTATCTCTGTGTCTTTCATTGTAATTGCTGTTCACAAACGTTCAATTACTAAGTGTAACAGTGAGCTCTATCTTATAGACATAACATAGCATGCAAGACCAACAAATTATATATTTCCCTCATTTTCAATACTTATTGTTATGTGTGTGTTTTTAATCCACCCTTTCTACAGACAAAACTTGCCAATGGCACTTCCAGTATGATTGTGCCCAAACAACGGAAACTCTCGGCAAGCTATGAGAAGGAAAAGGAACTGTGTGTCAAATATTTTGAGCAGTGGTCAGAGTCCGATCAAGTGGAATTTGTGGAACATCTTATATCCCAAATGTGTCATTACCAACATGGGCACATAAACTCGTACCTTAAACCTATGCTGCAGAGGGATTTCATAACTGCTCTGCCAGGTATGTCTACGGGTGTTTGTGAGCCATTAATTTGCCTGGAAGATATGTTACAGTAATGGTACTGGATCTTAGCTATACATCTTTTTAAAAGTCTTTTTTGGCTTCATTTTTACAAACTGAGTCCTTTAATCATACCTTCTTGGGGTATAAATACCAAAAAAAATCAAATTATGGAGATAGAAACTGCTCTTTTCCCTATCTTCTCCCTATCTCATGCTTTTACTCACCCTATTTACCCACCCACTGGTCCAAGTAACATCTTTTCTGAAGCATTATCTGGTTTAAGATGTATCTTAGTTTCAATATATGTTAACTTATATACTTGGCTTTGGATTTCTAAGAGAGTTTATCAACAGAATATTTAAATTGTAGGAATGAATAAGAAACATTTTTTAGTATTTTAGAAAGAAGGTTATCCCCACAGCCTTGCTGTGACATTAAATATGTAAATTCCAGGCTTTACAATCTCACTGTGCACAGTAATCAAATACCTATTGTAATAATATTATATATATACATATATATACACACACCCATATGAACGTTTTTAAGCTTTTATCACATGTACCAAACTATCCTCTAAGAAAAATATACCAACTTACACCCTCCCCAAAACTGCTTATTACCACTTGCTTAATCTTTGCCAATTATAACTTTTTAAAATTTTTGTTTTTCTAAAATTGCATTTTAAATTGCCCTTTAAAACAAAAGAAATGCCTATTTATAACTTAGAAATAACCATTTTAAAGCTGAATTTGTACTTGTATCTTTTGTTAAATAGAATAGATTTCTGCCCCCCCCTTCACTCATTGGATTTTGTTTTAGCCACAGGCAGTTTTCTGTGCGAACAACCTGTGTGTACCTCATTACTGTGCTCTCCCCCTTCACTGAGACATGTTACTATCTCAAGCATATACCACTATGAATTGAACAGGAGTTGATAAGACCAGTGTATCCCTTTACCTAATAGTGATTCCTGGTGTGTATCTGCTGACCACTTTATAAGATATTAAATCATCAGTCTAATGCTTTACAGCCATTTTGACTTATAAACCTATACCATCTGGCTACATTTAGTAAACCAAACTACTTCAAAAAATGCCTGTAATCCATTAATGTAATGGGTTTGTTTGGAGTGTTAGGTGAAATTACTTCCAAAGACTTATTATAGAGACATTGTGAAAGATCAGGAGCAATTTGATGGCAGCCATTAAAAGCACAGGAATGGATTTTGGAAACTTCTGATGGTGTAGAAAGTTTCAGTATAAAGATGCAGGATTTGCACCATTACTGTATTTTACATGAAGAGCTAATTTTTATATTTTAATTGGCTTATAATCACGTTCCTTTAATAAGAATGAGGTGATGGGTGCTTCCATCTGCTTATGCTTAAATATGAAATGTGATTGCCCTGACCTGGTGACTCAGTTGCTTGGAGTGTCATCCTGTACCCAAAAGGTTTTGGGTTTGATTCCCTGTTAGGACACATACCCAGGTTACCAGTTTGGGGCCTGTATGGGAGGCAACTGATGTTTCTCCCTCTCCCTCTCCCTTTCCCTCCCTCCTTCCCTCCAATTCTCCCCCCCTCTCCCCTATTCCTGTCTCTAAAACCAGTGAACATATCCTTAGATGAGGATTAAAAATAATACATATACATATACATATACATATACATATACATATACATATACATATATATGAATGTGATGCTAGCCAAACAAGATCCACTTGACACTTTCTTTTCTAAATCTTCTGAAAAGTGTGATAATATCCATACAATCTTTATAATTACAATAATGTTTAAACACATTTGGATTGTTGCTAATGGCATCCAAGTGTGTCTTCATATGATTCAGGGGAAAGGCACAAGATGGAATATGGCACTCTGTTCTGTTTAAGTTTGTGCCTAAGGGAGTCAAGTTTGAAGGAATCCTTCTGTACTATTTAAGTCTTTAGCAAACTTTTGATATGTAACATGTAAAAAGAAAGAACTTGGAATGTTTTTGTCTCACTTGTGAATTAGAACAGCAGCCAAAAGTTTATTAGTGAGAGCATCCTATTTTATAGGATCTGTTCCTCTGAGGCCTCAGTATGGATTTGAATGGTAGAAAAGTTTAATTGGGAAGCCCATCTAGTTTACTCAGCTCAAGATCTACTTCCACTGTGTTTTGCTCTGTACATCCTACAAAATAGTATCTGAAATTCTAACCAAGTTATCTATTGGTCTGGGATTATTTTCATTTTTTGGTACTGTCATTTAGGTTTTATAGCAGCAACTATTCTCAAATATAATTTTTTTTAAACATCTGAAATTAAACTCATCCTTGAACTTAACCATTCCTTTCTGTCTTTCCTCTTGGGATGTTCCTATACCAATCTGTATTTCCTTCTTCTCTCCTTTCTGCATGCCCAAAATTCTATAGCCCAGCACATTCTGACTTAGTGCCTCTCCCCCAGTACATTTAAAGGATATTTCTTTTACTGAACAGCTTTGGAACTGCAGCAGTAATAGAAACAGAATGAGAAATGGACCTAATATAGAGATTTGGGGGGGTCTGAATCACAGAGTTTGAGATGCCATCCATAGAACATCCCCTAGTGCTGAAATCCATACAGATAGATGTGAATTGTTTTCTGGAATCCTTTTTATTTTTAATGTCTTGGGGGGTTTGCTGGATGTTAGCTTTAACTTCCTTATCTAAAGGAAGATAGAAAATACTGTTCATTTCTGTAACCTTATGGAAAATTATTGACACTCATTTGACCTAAGTTTCTGTTTGAAAAAGAAACTGGACCACACTAGGGACAGTGATGTGCCTTCATAACAGAATAAATGCTGTTTTGTTTCAAAGACCTTTTGTAAAAAGTCATTTACCATCTATGTTCTTCTTTGCCTCCTTCCCCCACCAAAAGCTCGGGGTTTGGATCACATTGCTGAGAACATTCTGTCATACCTGGATGCCAAATCACTATGTGCTGCTGAACTTGTGTGCAAGGAATGGTACCGAGTAACATCTGATGGCATGTTATGGAAAAAGCTCATCGAGAGAATGGTCAGGACAGATTCTCTGTGGAGAGGCCTGGCAGAACGAAGAGGATGGTGAGCCTTTTAACTTTCTTACTATTAGAGCTTCAGGACCTGGCCATTCATTCATTGGAATGTTGTCGGGAACCAGTGAGACCATTTCTCATTTAATACAATGACTTTGCTGGTTTATAGCAAAAAATGTAGAATAGTTGCTCATGTACTAGGCAGTTTTCCTTCTGACCAATCACACATAAATGACATAATAATATGTTAATACTGCTTTGCAAAAAATAATGAAAAACCAGACTAGCCTTCCTGTTTAAAGCATTCTGTTCTCTGGGCAGAAACAGTATTCTGAAAAAGGGCTGAGGGGCAATTTATAAGGCAAGTAGATGACTCTGAATCACATAGAAGCCATCAGATCTAGCTTTCCCTAAAACAATCCAAAACAAATAATTATTTTCTCCTTTAGAAGATTTCTTGCCTTTAGCCCATGCCTAGGGTATTTTATTGCCTTTGTAATCAAAATTATTTTTATGCCCAACTAGAATAAGAACTATAACCATCAGAAAAATGAAAAATGGAATTTGGTATAAATAATGATTTTTTTCATAAGACATATTTTTTCAAGATTTTACTGCTTAAGCTTGAATTCTTTAAGGCATTTTATAGTTAGCAGTCTGAGACTTAACAGTTTTGTTGTTTTCTTAATGTAATGGTACCATTTTGTTAGAACTTCTGGAAGATTCTTCTATATATAATTTGCTCTCAGAGGATGTCTCTAGAATGTCACTATAAGAAAGTCAGCTATGAATATTTCCATAAAATAAAGGTGACATTAAATATTTTAGTTGATAGATATGCATCAGCAGGCATATGGGTGCTTGATATTATTCTGAGCAATAATTTTATCAGTTGGTTACCTTAGATCATAAAGAGATATAAAGCAATAAAAATTGAGGATCAGCTTTTCTTAGCAATTTTCATTATAATATAGTTGGCTTCCTTTTATCTTTGAAATTAATTAGTATATAACAAACAAAATGCCCTGTAAATTTTATACCAAGTGCTGCAAGAGAGTTCTGTCATTCTGGCTATTAGGAAGACTTTAATATTTCTCTCAAATTCAGTTAAGGAGAGAAGATGCCAGGCAATTGTTTGGCTCTGTAAAAATTGCATAAATGAAAGCATACTGTTATTTCTCCTTCCCCAAATATTTTTTCTATCCTCATTTATTTCACTATATAGAAAAATAGAAACCTTATCTCTCATAACTTATGCCATACTTTGGAAATAAATTCTTAATAGTATAAAAAACAAAATTGTATATAGTTGTATGGTATTCAGAGTCCATCATTTTGTTAAGCGTGTGAAGACCAACCTTAGAAATAGAGCAGGCATTTGCTTACATGGGAACATTTTAGGGCAGCTAGGACTATTCCTCTGCCCCTCAAGGCGGGGAGGGAATGAAAAGAAACTCTCCTCCAAATCACTCCTGACCTGAAATTTCCGTTATAGAGATTCATCCCCATAGCTATAAAGGTTTTGTTCCCTGTTAAAATACACTTTGGTCCCATTTGGACTATAAAGGATAGTGAACCTTTATCAGACATTGGGAGTTTACAGTCTTTTTTTTTTTTTTTTTTTTTTTAAGATAGAACAAGAAGTATACGGGCATATTTGAGCAGATGCATGTAAAAATACCAAAAATCAACACAGTCTAAACAATTTTGCTTAGAGTTGACACTAAACAGCAAGATCTGTTATGTTAGTTATACAGGAAAAAATATAAGATCATTGAAAAATTGGCTTTGTGGCTTCTTAAAAGGGGTATGTGAAGGTATAACTGAGAAATAATGTAGGATCCAACTGTAATGATCACTCTTTCCCCTATCTCTTCAACCATAGGAACCCACTCCTGCTCTTTTGAGTATCCTTCAGAGTTCTGACTATTATATTCCTTTGTCTTTGGCCACATTTGTCATCTTAGCTTAATGTAACCCCATGAAATTACAAGTTTTTTTCCACTTCCAGTATCACCTTGACTTTCTGTGGCAGCTTCTATTTTTACATATTGCCTTTCTTCCTGTGTTAGCGTCCTCCCCCCACTTAAAACAAAAAATTTTAGTGCATGGTCAGTTATTCATTTTATTCTTTTAAGTTAGCTTACCAAGCCTACTATGTCAATCAAGTCCCCCAAATGCTGTCATTGATAGTTTTGCCCATTTGGTACAACCAAAAATATTTAAATAAGTAAATACAGTTTTCTAATAAAGCTTTGGGTTTACCTTCTACTTTGCTGTTGTAATTTATATCTAAATGAATTAGATAGTCTGACCCTATGTGAACTCCATCTTCTCTCTTGAATAATACTGAATGTGCTCTCTCTGCTCAGTAATGGTTAACTCTTAAAAGTATAATAAAAGACAACTTGGGGAAAGTCTATTTTCTTAATTAGCAGGTCACATTTTATGAAAACATTCTGAATTTAATATTTAGCATTTAGCATGTACTCACACTCTCAGAGGTACTAGGCATTTCATATAAAAGTGTTCCCTGTTGTCACAGAGCTTCCATCATAAAAGATTTTGACTTACAGACTGAGAAACCAGTTTTAAATACCTAGCCACCCTTTTTTGTAGCACCTCTGATTTGAAGAACTTCAGATACTTTAGCAAGCCATGGTAACTATGGTGCAGTAGAAAATGATCACAGGTTTATATAATTTCTCTTTCCTTAGGATGTAGAAATAGTTTCATTAATTATGAAGAAATCCTGGGATGCCTGTGTATAATTGCATAGATTAAAAAGAGGACAGGATTCTCTGAAGAATGGTGGACATTGAGAGACAATAAAGTATTTCAGAGTATGGGATCTGAAGTCAGACTTAGATTCAAACCTCAGCTCTACTCACTAGCTATATGACCTTGGGCAAGTTTCTTAACCTCCCTGATGTTTGATTTCTTTATCTGTAAAATTAATGTAGTGATTCCTACCTCATTAAAGGATGTTGGAGTTGAAGTTATTAAGTTATAATTATTAACCAGATTTAGAATTTCTTCATTCAGAATCTATTGTTTGTCTGCAGTGTGTTGCTAGAATAAGATGGTTTAAAGAAGAGTTTAACTTTTTAAAGCCAGAATTATTTCAATGTATCTTGTTTGCCCTTTTCTTTATTTTGGTGTATCCTATTGCTTGTTCCTATTTGTCCCTTTCTTAAAGCTATTTTTTACTATCTCCATTGCAGATTTCCCTTTCCGTATTAACACAGAAGTCAGAGCCAGCAGCTACCTTTCTGATAGGAAATTCTCTCAACTAATTTTCAAGGTGTATAATAGGAAGAGGGCAGAAGAGAAGCGCTCCCAGAGACATTGAACAATTAATTATATTGTAATGGAGCTATAGAGGGAGGAGCAGATGACTGGCCCAGAGAAAACATGATTTCTCTAGTGCCAGGATTACACTCAGAGGCATTTCTGCCTATCTCCACTTTGCAAGGCACAGTGCCAGTGAGAACAGCAGTTAGTACACCCATAGTGGGGTTTACTAGCTTCCACACCGTGTTTGGTGGGTTCTTAACTTCAGGATAAGGCATTAAATTTTTTACCCAGCAGGAAGTGATTGCCATTTACTGATTTTTTTTTTTTTTTGTAGCAAAGATCTAGCTTGGGATATGAGCATTCCAAAGATGTGCTGTCATAAGGAAAGAGATGCTAACAAATGTTGCTCACTGGAATCAAGGAAAGGCAGTAAAATGTGTGTATGTATGTACATAGCCAGGAACACACCTGTGAAAGTCAATTTCATGCTTTAGACTTGACAGCACAGTGCTTTTAGGCATTTCTTTTCATCTTCTTCCATACTTGCTTCTGAACACTCCTGTGATCCCTTTTTTTCTGTGCAAATGAACTGAATTACTCCTTTCAAGCATAGCTACACTGATCACCAGGGTGCCTGAGTTGCCAACAAACCTTAACCCATAAAGAAGACAGAAAAAGTGTTCTTTGTGACAGGCATTCCTACTGCCCACGGTGCGAGGCTCCACTGACTAGCACAGCTTTACTCCGTGAGAAAAAGGCTGTGGAACATGTGCCTAGTAGTTCAAAGATAGTACATAGATATCATGAATAACATTTTCAAAAGATAAGGCCAATAAATCTGTCTTTCCAGAGGTCTAATAGGCCAATAGTTGGATTCTGATTATATGTATTTCATTTAAGTATTGACATTATAATATTCCTGAAGGCCTGATACTCGATGTTCTACACTGGAAATCATGTTTTTCCCAAAAGCAAATCGATATTGGCCCAGTTCCTTAGAGCCCAGAAAGTTACTCCTTGATGTGGGACTCCTGCAACCAGACTTAACTTCATTCCTCTCCAGGCTAGTTATGGAGACTGTATGGAAAGATGATTGTGAAAACACTTTGAAGAAATATGAAGCTCCTTGTGAATGCATAATATTATGATTTTTATCTGAAATATTTGTGTTTTTTTTAGGGGACAGTATTTATTCAAAAACAAACCTCCTGATGGGAATGCTCCTCCCAACTCTTTTTATAGAGCACTTTATCCTAAAATCATACAAGACATTGAGGTAAGAATCTATGTAGATTTGGGTATTTGCCAAATACTAGAGAATCATCAACATTCTTCAGTAACAGCATTGTTACAGCAAACCCATTAAGGTTTATTGATGTGAGTTAAAAATCAATTTCTTCATAAGAGAATAGAGTAGGTAAAATAGAGTAAATTGCCAGGCAAAGATTTGTGTTTAAAAGTCGTTTACTGATAGATGGATAGATAGATGAGAGAGAAAGAGAGAGAGATTATGATGTCTTCATATAATATCAGTGAGACTGCTAAAGTTGCACTCTTAACCTGGTATTCGGATATCTTCTCAATTGAGCCTCCACGGAGATTCACTGGTAGAAATGACCACCATGTAAGAAGCCCACTGAGCACATAACTTCATGTGGTTCATAGATTGTCCTCTATCAGTGAGCAGTCTCTTTCTACCAGGTTAATTATTTAATTGAATTAATTATATGAAGAGTTCTAGAAAATAAATCTTTAATTACTTTACAAATGAAAAAATGTTTTATAATTTTAAGTAGTGGCGTTTGTTTGTTTGTTTGTTAAACCCCATCCAAGGATATTTTTCCATTGAGAAAATGGAAGGGAGGGGGAAAGACAGAGAGAGAGAGAGAGAGAGAGAGAGAGAGAGAGAGAGAGAGAGAGAGAGAACATATTTTTAGTTTGCCTTAAGTGTTAAATAGCCCATAGAGTGAAGCATTGAGCATTTGTCATTGGTTGCATGAAAGTTAGGTGTTTAGTTCTGTTCTTTTCCTAATTACTGCCTCTTTACCACTCCTTCTTCTCAGACAATAGAATCTAATTGGAGATGTGGTAGACATAGTTTACAGAGAATCCACTGCCGAAGTGAAACAAGCAAAGGAGTTTACTGTTTGCAGTATGATGATCAGAAGATAGTAAGCGGCCTTCGAGATAACACTATCAAGGTGAGATTTCTTCAGGTGTGGGAAAGTAGCTGAAGAAGCTAGGGTGACCACATTCATAAAACAATCCAAAGCATAAATTCTAAGTTTTATTTCCAGGAAGTAAGTGAGCATTGAAGGTTGTTTCTAGTCCCAAAGCCAAAATCAGTTCCTTAAAGGACAGATACCTGCTTCCCTCAAGAAGAGCATATAAATGGGTTGTTAAATTCTCTTCTTGAAGTTCACTGAATGAGCTATTACTCCTAGCCCTCACATAATTATAGGCTATCCTTGTTCCTTAATGAAAAGGATAAAGCCTGCATTAGTATTGAAGCCACATATATGTAGGTGCTTAGTGAAAAGAATGCATTCCACACTACTCTGAGCTTTGATTCTTTGGGGGTATCAAACACATAATAGAGCCAGCAAGTCTCTACAGCACCCCATTATCACAGTGATCAAAAGGATCTTGTTTGCCATCCTAGATCTGGGATAAAAGCACGTTGGAATGCAAGAGAATTCTCACAGGCCACACGGGTTCTGTCCTATGTCTCCAGTATGACGAGAGGGTGATTATAACTGGATCATCGGATTCTACAGTCAGGTAGAAAATTTCAAACGATTTTTTGAGCTCTGAAATATCAGATCCACTCTGTCTTTGTCATAGATAGTAATTCTGTGTATATCTGCATGAGCACAGTTCTAAAATTTCATAACTAAAGAAGAATAAACCATCAGCTCCCCCCATCGTTGTGTTAATCTAGAACTAAAAAACTTGAATTAGGAATGATTAAGGTAAGTTTACATTTTTATACATTTAAGAAACTACACATTCTGTTTTAATTTGCTGGAATCATCCATTACAGAACTTGGTAAACCTTGCATTCCTTACAAAAACCACCTCACAAGGGAATGACATGAATGAAATGAAGCCTTCCTTTCAGGGGGTTATAACTGTAGTGTAGGCATGTGTTATCTCCTTTAAAATGTGTACAGGTGAGAAATGCTCTCTCTTTGCCAGCCCCTCCCCTGCTGTCCCTGCAGTTTTTAATTGCAAGCTTCACTCAGGGAGGGGCCTTCAATTTCCAGAGGCATTAGTAATTTGATGACACAGCCATTATGCTGCTGGAGTCCAGTGTAGCTTGAGTTCTGGGTACCAGAAGCACTGCTGGAAACCTCTGTTAGAAATTTTGCCTTAAGCTAAAGGATTTAGCAAACATAATGCATCAGAAGTAACTTTTTTTAAAAATAGGGGGGGAAAGCAGTTAACTGCATTGTTAGATTCTCTGAAGTTAAATGTTTACCATTCTCAGTTATCCTCTGTGATTAGAAAAGATTGTTCTTGTTTCTTGTCTTTTGACTTAAAGGCATAGCAAACTCACTTCTTACAGTTATCGACATTTAACATTTATTGGTGCATGTAGAATGCCTCAAGGAAGCTGAAACATTGTAGAGGCTAACATCATTTATAGGATAAGGGAAAAAATGATTTTCTGAAAAAGGGGGTTAATCTGGAAAAAGGAATAACTTGTGTTATAAAAACCAAAGTAAATATACAAAAATAAGAGTATCAAAGTCAAATACTATATCTCGTCACATAAAATTCTCAAGCTATCTAAGGGTCCTATTCTCTACTGTGAAGCCCATGTTTACAGCTGATGGCCCTTCTTGATCCCAACCCCCATTCAAAGCTCAGAAGTGGAGCCTAGACTTAGGGTCTAAGTAATCTTGGGCCTTGACTTGTGTGGTGAAATCTAAGATTCAGGGACATCAAGATCAAATCCATAGCATTAAATCAGTCTGTTACAGAAGCTTCTTAACCTATATCAGTTCTAGTTCCTGAGGGCTATCCATAGGACACTAATGCTTCTATTATTAATCAGATCCCCAGTTTTAAATGTATCTTATTAATGGTATCAGATTGAATTTCTGAAGTTTTATAATAATCTTGAAATCTGAGCCCAATTAGTAGGTGATGGTGGCTGCTACCTCATTCCTACTCCCTGCACATGCCCACATTTGAAGTAGTGTGTCTTTAAGCATTTCACATGGCAGCATCTTGTCTTCTTGATTTTCCTACTCTCCTATCCCAGCCCTCTATCTACCACTTCCCTGTGATCCATCAGTATTCTTTACCTCTGTTCAACTTTAAAAATGCAGAAGAGCCGAAACGGGTTTGGCTCAGTGGATAGAGCGTCGGCCTGCGGACTGAAAGGTCCCGGGTTCGATTCCGGTCAAGGGCATGTACCTTGGTTGCGGGCACATCCCCAGTAGGGGGTGTGCAGGAGGCAGCTGATCGATGTTTCTCTCTCATCGATGTTTCTGGCTCTCTATCCCTCTCCCTTCTTCTCTGTGAAATATCAATAAAATATATTTTTAAAAAAATGCAGAAGAAGAGCAGGGTGTAGTACTAGTATGAAAGTGGGGTAGGAGAGGTAGGAAGCACAGTGGTCAAATATTGGTAGTACATTGTAGCATCAGTACCATCAAAATCTCAGAGAGCCTTCTTAATGTTGTTTTTTCCAGGGTGTGGGATGTAAATACAGGTGAAATGCTAAACACGTTGATTCATCATTGTGAAGCAGTTCTGCACTTGCGTTTCAATAATGGCATGATGGTGACCTGCTCCAAAGACCGTTCCATTGCTGTATGGGATATGGCCTCCCCAACTGACATCACCCTCCGGAGGGTGCTAGTCGGACACAGAGCTGCCGTCAATGTTGTAGACTTTGATGACAAATACATTGTTTCTGCATCTGGAGATAGGACTATAAAGGTAAGTTTCCAACTTAAGAGTAGGGGAGTTCATGTGAAAACCTGATCAAGGGCTATTTCATATTAAAACATCACTGTAGACTAATTAAATATTTAAGTAAAGAGGTAATAAATGAGATAAGTTGTGTGACAATTTTGGTTAGGTATTTTAGTACTATAAATAATGGTGAGTGGAAGAAGGGCAGGAGTAAATTTAGGTTCAAGAAAATTTGTCTATAAGACCAGACTAACACCATAGAGCAGCCGTGGGCAAACTACGGCCCGCGGGCCGGATCGGCCCGTTCGGCTGTTCTATCCGGCCCGCGGAGCCGAAAGAGCGGAGGGTTCTCTTGCTCTCCCCTCCGCTCCTTTACTTTGAATTTATATTAGTTCACACAAACACTCCATCCATGCTTTTGTTCCGGCCCTCCGGTCCAGTTTAAGAACCCATTGTGGCCCTCGAGTCAAAAAGTTTGCCCACCCCTGCCATAGAGTAAATCAATTTGAGAAATCCTTATGTGATAGCAACGAGCTACAAATTAGCCCTATGTTACCACGAATCAAACTTGTCATTGGTTTGGTTTGGCTTGAGAACTTGACTTGGTTTAGTAGTCCTTGCCTCTCCAGGACTCCACTTGCCGTAGATTTTACTAGTGAGAGCACCAAATCAACTGCCAAATGCCATATTCTGTTTCAGGTATGGAACACTAGTACTTGTGAATTTGTGAGGACCTTAAATGGACACAAACGTGGCATCGCCTGTTTGCAGTACAGAGACAGGCTGGTCGTTAGTGGTTCATCTGACAACACTATCAGGTGAGCACCAGGTGCCTTGTCTAGAAGGGATCAGTATTATCCTACCATTCATTGTTTGTGCACAGTTCAAACAAGTCTTCAACTGTGTTATGTTTATTATAAAATGTTTTTTCTTTCTGTAGCTTCTTGCAGGTCAAAAGTTTGCCCCAAGCAGAGAGGCAGCACAGCAAATCCTTTTGTTGATGTATTTCCTTCCTGTAATAGTTTTATCACCAGATAGACCTATTTAAAAGGTACTGCTTGAATGAGGAAGTGGGCAAGAGAGATAAGCAGATTGAGGTTGAAAGCCCTTCTCTTTAAATTTCACCTGTCTACAGTTGGAAAGCGCTAAAAATTGCTAGAGGCCATTTCTGTCTGCCCATGGTCTAAAAAAAAGAAACAAGATTTGTTTCCCTGCTAGCAAGCGTGCATTTTATTTTCTTGGTATTGCATAATTGGCCAGGGTGTTACCAGTCTGAAATTATAAAGAAACCACTAATTGAAGTATTTTTGGTGTTTTCCCGTCACAAAGATGAACAACACAGATATAAATTGTATTTGGATGATTTATCCTCTCAATTCCTTCAAAGTACTAAGAGGATGAAATTATCATTCCTAGAAATCATCTGGATTGGTCTGAAAGCATACAGTTTTTGTATATTAGCATATAAAAGTTTTTGAGAACTTCTTTTGCGTTTCCATTAAATGAGAAAGACTATCCTGCAATGGGTGAAAGCAGAGAGTGTCCTCAGGAAAGAGGTGGACATGCTTTGTGAGGTCAGGATGTCACTGACATTCTTCATCTCGTTCTTATTGGTGATTTCAGGAAGCATTGCTTTTCTTGGCTTGGTCATTTCCTTCACAGGCAACTACTGGTATGTGCATTGAAGTCATCCTTTTTATGCCTTGGAGACCCTGGTTACAAAATTATATAAAGCATTGAAACTATATACTATGTTTGAACTTAAAATATACATTTTTCTACCTGAGTTATATGGCAGAAAGGAAATAAATTACATTGAAAGCAGTACATTTTTGCATGGGTGTTGATTTATTTTGGGGACTTTTTTTAAAAACATTGAAGTATATTATTATAACATTCCAAGCTTAGGAATGAATATATGAAAATTCACTTGACTCAGTTTTCTTTTCCAGATTATGGGACATAGAATGTGGTGCATGTTTACGAGTGTTAGAAGGCCATGAGGAATTGGTGCGCTGTATTCGATTTGATAATAAGAGGATAGTCAGTGGGGCCTATGATGGGTGAGTTTGTATCTACATCTTAATCTCTCCTGCCTTAGGATGTTAAATATAGCCTCTCCTTGTGTCTAAAAGATTATAGATTTCACAGAAAGAACCCAGTACAATAGTCCTTGTGTCTAATTTATGTATTCACCTCTCCTTTGTTTACTCTTTCAAAAATATTCTTCCCATTAATTGCACTTTTTTGCTCATGGTTGTTATTGATATTTGGGATTTTGGTTATATATTTTTCCATTTTTCCCTATAAAGCAAAGAATTGGACAAATCCAGTATAACAGGTTATGCATATAAAATAGTGACTTACTATAAAATTAAAACATTGGAGGGCAATATCTATGGGGCTTAATGTGGTCGGATCTTAAATTTTGATATCCTTGAATGTTTCCAAAAGTTCAGTTCCCTTGTCTTTGCTTCTTCTAGCATTTCAGTTACAATGAGTTCAGTAATTTTTATTTTATTCAGTCTGATTTTTGGTGAATATAGAATCCATTCATATGGATGGATCCCATGTTTAGCAATGCTAAGCACATAGTAAATTCTTATAAAAAGTATATTCACTTATGAAGACCTCTTTATCATTTCTTCTTGTCAGGGTACAAAGCTACAGTTCAAATATTGGCAGCTTTTTAAATATCAGAAACTAACTTAACATTATCTTAGTGTATGAACTGACTATACTAATATATTAAGACAATTCAAGCAGCAGAAAGTGTAGCAGACCTACTACTTCTGCTTTGAGTCAGCCATCACTCTCATACCCTTGAGAAATTGTTCAGGATGTGATGACATGTTCCAGCTTGGTCCAAGGTTACATTTTCTCATTCCCATGGTTTTGATCTGTATCCACCTTTCTTGGGTTTTATGTGTCATTTATCATGAGGAAACATGACCTATAATTAAAAGTTTAGAAGGGCTAAACTTTTCTTACTTAAATCAAAATATGAGGATTCTTAATATAAATTCCAGAACTCTTAAATGGACCCCAGTCCTCTGGTACATGTGACCTGTGCCATTCTTAGAACTGACCAAAACGAAGATGCTTCAGAGTTACAGGTTTATAGGTTTAAGTGACCTGTTACGTTATTAAGAGGCCTAATGTGTAAGATCTTCTCTTAGCCCCAAAGTATAGTGTAGCTTTGCCACTCACTGTCTTCATCAGTTTGGTTAAAGCTAACCTGTTTCTTGTTTTTAGGTTAACTACATATATTTTTCCCTGTTAAGACCAAGAATGAATATAAGAACCAAGTCTCCAAAACAAAAAAGTTTTTATATATTCCTGTGAGCTGCATTTATTATATAAACTATATCACCATACATATTTATTGCCATGACGTTTTACTATTCTTCCTGTGCTCCCTTAATTTTGCTTTTAATTAAGATTTTTGTCCCCTTTTTTATCTCTAGGAAAATTAAAGTGTGGGATCTTGTAGCTGCTTTGGACCCCCGTGCTCCTGCAGGGACTCTTTGTCTACGGACTCTTGTGGTAAGACTCTTATTGTTTAAGGGAAGTTGGGGGGGTACAAAGGAGAAGAAATTAAACATTGATGTGCTGTGGAATACAGATCTGGATTTGATAGTTAGAACCTCACAAAACCTACTACTAAGTGGAAAGGCAGCCAATACATGACAATAAAATATGTTTATATAGCGCCTTTCATCCAAAAGTGCTTTAGAGACTATATATGGAGAGAAATGTGGCAGCTGTTTAACAGCTGCACAGCAACTCTCCACATCAGTTTAGTACAGGAAGTGAATAAGAATTCTGTATCCACCAGAAACAGTAGGGGGTACTTAGGGAGAAGGAACATAATTGCTCAAATTGGAACCTGTCCAGAATCTGAGGACCTGCACACCTGTGCCTACAAAAAGTGCCATGGGAGTCTATGTGAACCCCTGGTCAGCCCCTTCATTCTGCATCCTATTCAAGGCATGCTGCCTCCAGCAACTTGAATCCCATCTTTTTTATTCTTTGTGTATACTCCCTTGCCTGAACATCTTGACATTTGGAAGAAGAAGTGACTCAAAAAGAACTTATATCACCTTCAAAAGCACTAAATTCTTTATCATGCCAAAGGCCTGGATTAGAAAATGTTCTAAGTATAAAAGCTGCTTCGATTAGAAAAACATTAGGTGGGGCACTAGAGAAGACAGCCTTTTGCACAACTCAGGGAAAAGATGAGAGCAAGCATTTGAAGGCCCAGTATTCTGAATCCTGGCTCAACATTTAGGTGTTCTCTGCTCTGAAAAAGAGAGATATATTTCTTTGTCTTCCTTGTTGGATTTAAAGCTCATTATTTCAGTACCATATATGCTTTACTTTCATGTTTCACACATGTTTTTTAAAATGTATACTTTCATTCATTTACAATTAATCTAGATCTGGTTTTTAAAGTATAATTTACATACAGCAAAATTTGTCCATTTTTAGCATACTGCTATGAATTTTACAGATGTGTAACTACCACAATCAAATTATAGAAAATATCCATCATCTCCCCAAAATTGTGTCCCTTAGAATCACCCCTAGCAACTGTTCATCTCATTTCTGTCCCTGTAGTTTTATTGTCTTATGAATGTCATATAAATTAAATCATACAGTATGTAGCTTTTTGCCTTTGGCTCTTTTTACTTCATTAAGATTCATCTATGTTACTGCATGTGTTAGTACTAGGTTCTTTTTTATTGTTGGGTAGTATTCCATTGTGCAGATGAACCAATTTGTTTATTCACTCACCAATTTAAGGATATTTGGGATGTTTCCAGCTTTTGGTAATACTGAAAACATTCCCATGCAGGATTCTGTATGTACATATTGTTTCATTTTTCTTGGGTAAATACCTATAACTGCAATTTCTGGGTCCTATGGTCATTGTATGTTTAAACTTAAAAGAAGTACTAAGCTATTTTCCAAAGTGGCATTTTGGGAGTTTGCAAATGTATGCCACTTTACATTTCCACTAACAATGTATGAGAGTCCCACTTTTCCACATCCTTGATAGCACTTAGTATTGTCAGTTTTGTGTTTTTTTAAGATTTTTTAAATGATTTTTAGGAAGAGCGGGAGAGAGAGAGAGAGAAACGTTGATGCGAACGAACATTGGTCAGTTGCCTCCTGCATGCACCCTACCAGGAATCGAGCCTGCAACCTGGGCATGTGCCCTGACCAGAAATCAAACCAGCAACTTTTCGTTGCATGGAACTATGCCCAAGCAAATGAGCCATACTAGCCAGGGCTAGTATTGTCAGGTGTTTTTTTTTTTAATTAATAGCCATTTGAATGAGTGTGTAATGGTTATAGTTTCAATTTTCATTTTTGTGGTAACTAATGGTATAGAACATCTTTTCATGTTCTTTTGTGAAGTGTCTGTTCAAATCTTGTCCTCATTTATTGAGTTGTCTTAAAATTTTAAAAAGATTTATTGAAATATAATTGACATACAATAAAATATGCAACTTAATAAATTTTAACATATGTACATACCAATGAAACTATCACTTCAGCCAAGATAATGAACGTATCCTCATGCCCCCTGTGTAACCCTCCCTGCTCATTCTGCCCATTTCTCCCTGCTCCAGTCCCCAAGCAGCCACTAATCTGCTTTTTGTCAATATTGATTAGTTTGCATTTTTTATGGTTTAATTAATGGAATAAAAAAAGAGTATGTACTCTTTTTTGCCTCTTTTCATTAAGCCTAATTATTTTTATATTCTCCTATGTTGTTGATGTAAATCAGTAGTTCATTGCTAAGTAGTATTTCATTGTATGGTTATACCACAATTTATTCACTTGCCAGTTGATGAAAATTTGGATTGTTTCCAGTTGTGGGCTATTACAAATAAAGTTTCTATAAACATTATGTGCAAATCTTTATGTGACCATATGCTTACATTTCTCCTGGATAAATCCTAGGAGTAGAATTTCTAGATCATATGGTAAATGTATGTTTAATATTTCTAGAAACTGCCAAACTGTTTTCCAAAGTAGTTGTACCATTTAACATTGCAATACAACAGTGCAGTTACTCCACATCCTCACCAATACTTAGTGTACAGTCTTTTTAATTTGAGTCATTCTAAGTGTCCGGTGGTACCTCATTGTGTCTTAATTTGCATATTCCTAATATTAATGTTGAGCATCATTGCATGTGTTTACTTGCCATCCAGATACCTATTTTGGTGAAGCATCTGTTTGAATCTTTTGCCCATTTTTTTAATTGAGTGGGTTTCTTATTGAGTTTTGAGTTAATTTTTGTGGATGGTATAAGGTATGGTTCAAAGTTCACATGAATATCCAGTTGTTCCAGTACCATTTATGCAAGACTATCCTTTTTCCTCTGAATTGCCTTTGCATTTTTGTCAAAACCGTTAACCATATATGTGGGGGTCTACTTATGGACCTATTCAGTTCCAATGATCTTTTTGTCTATTTGTCTATCTTGATACCAGTATCATATTAACTTGGTTACTGCGGCTTTTTAATAACTCATGAAAGCAAGTAGTATAAGTCCTTCAACTTCGTACTTTTCAAAGTTTTTTTGGGTCCTTTGAATTTTCATGTGAATTTTAGAATCTGCCAATTTTACCCCCCACCCCCACCCAAGAAATCTGCTGAGATTTTCATTGGGATCGTGTTAAATCTAGATTAATTTCGATTGGAGAGAAGTAACTTCTTAAAAATACTGAGTCTTCTGATCCATGAATATAGTATATCTCTCTATTTGTTTAGGTCTTTTTAAAAAATTCTCAAAAATGTTTTATAGCTTTCAATGTTAAAGGTCTTATACGTCTTTAGTCATATTTACCCCTAATATTTCATATTTTAATGCTATTGTAAATAGTATTTTGAAATTTCTGGATTGTTCATTGCAAGTATGTACAAATACACTTTTACTTCTTTTTCAACCTGTGTACCTTTATTTCTCTTTCTTGTTTTATTATACTGACTGAGATCTTCAGTACAATGTTCAAAAGAATTAACAGTGAATGTCCTTCTCTTGGGGAAAAAGCATTTGGCCTTTCACCATTGTGTGTGTGTGTGTGTTAGCTTTAGGTTTTCCATAGATAAAATCAGGGGTATTAGAAGTTCCTTTCTGTTCCTCGATTGCTGAGAATGTTTATTAGAAATAGATGTTGGATTTTGTTAAATGTTTGTATCTGCATCCATTGAGATGATCTTATATTTTTACCTTTATTCTGTTAATTGTTTATTACATTGATTTTTGAATGTTAAGCACAACTTTGCATCACTACAAATTTCATGAACATTAAAAGGATAATAATAAAGGAATACTATGAACAACTCTATGCTCCAAACTTGATAACCTAGATGAAATGGACAAATTCCTTGAAAGATATAATCTTCCACAACTAACATCAGAAGAAATAGACAATCTGAATAGGCCTATATGTATTAAAGCAATTGAAGCAATAATTAATAACCTTCCAGGACGGAAAGCACCAGGCCCAAATGGGTTCACGGGTGAATTCTGCCAAATGTTTGAGGAAGACATTATACCAGTTCTGACAATCTCTTTCAGAAGATACAAGCACAGTGAATACTTCCTAACTTACTCTGGGAGGCCAGAATCACCACAATACCAAAACAAGACAAAAATATTGTAAGAAAATAAAACACAATTTCATAACTAATATGAGTTTATTAGGTAGGATTTTTTGGTAATATTTTAAACCATTTGCTTCAGATTTAAGTGTGATCTTTACTCTCCTTATGTTTAGTGATTTCACAATAAGGAAAATTCCTGAAACTATTTTAAAAGTATGTCAGTATTTTTCAAATCTCAATAAAATGAAGTAACTTATATTAAGATAAATTTCAACAAAAATATTAGGAGGTTGAATCCAACAGTGTATAAAAAGAATTACACATCATGATCAAGATTTATTCCAGTTATGCAAAGCAGGTGTAATATTCAGAAACCAGTTAATGTAATCCATCACATCAAAGGTTAAAGAAGAAAAACCACATGACTATATCAGTAGATGCATTTGGCAAAATCTAACATCTATTCATGTAAACTCTCAGCAAACTAGAAATAGAGAGGAACTGTTTCAGCTTCATAAAGAAAAATGCTAATTAAAACTTCAATAAAATATCACTATACTACAAATCTATCAAAATAGCTAAAATTTAAAAGATTGACAGTATCAATTTGTTAAAGATGTGAAGCAACTGAAACTCTGATACATGGCCGGTGGGAGTATAAATTGGCACAACTTTTTAAAAATTGCTTCACCATATCTACTAAAGCTAAACATACAGTTCTACTCCTAGGTGAAATGAGTGCATATTCCATCAAAAGACATGTACATAAATGTTCATAGGAACTTTATTTATAATAACCAAAACTACAATCAGCCTTGTATAGGCTGAATTGCATTTTTGTCAAAACCTGTTAACCATAGGAGATGGTAAGTTATAGTGTGTTCATATAGTGGAATATCAACCAGTAATAAATAAATGAAAAAAAGAATGAACTTCTATTGCATGCATTAACAGAGAGTAATCTTACACTGTTGAATGAAAGAAACCAGGCAAAAAGAATACATGCTGTTATGAGTGTATCTATAGGAAACGAAGAACAGGAAAAACGAATTGATGACAGCATTGGGGTGAAGGTAATATCGACTTTGTAAGGGGCATGAGAGTGCTTTTTGGGATACTGGAAGTAATCAGGATGGTGGTTACTACAATGGTATACAAAATGTGCTTATAACTGCTTATGAGATTCAAATATTAAATTATCATGATTTTTGCAAGCTGGTTGGCCTCATATAGGTAGCTTGAAAATGGCTAGGATATGAATTTTTGTTTTTGTTTGTTTGTTTGTTTGTTAATCCTCACCCAAGGGTATTTTTCCATTGATTTTTAGGGAGAGTGGAAGAGTGAGGGAAAGACAGAAACATCAATGTGAGAGAAACACATTGATTGGTTGCCTCCTGCACGAGCCCCGACCAGAGCCCGGGTGGGGAGGAGCCTACAACCACGGTACATTCCCTTGACTGGAATTGAACCTGAGACCCTTTGGTCCACAGGCCGAGACTCTGTCCACTGAGCCAAACCAGCTAGAGCCAGGGTAGGAATATTTACACCATGAAAATGTGCAGATGCTTTTACAATTGGGGTGAGTTAATTAACTGATAAACTCTTACCAACACACCACTTCTTATTGCTTATCAGTCCTTGGCCTCTAATTGTAGAAGAATCCTAGAGGTACAGAGAGAGGATAAGGCCAGGGAAGCACTGAGGAATGGTCTGGTTCAGCCTTAGCCTAGGAGAGTTAGCAATGAGAAACTAGCATACTATTGGGCATGCCTCAGCTCTAGTGAATATTGCTTTGATTATGTATGAAATCAACTGCCCAGTATTTGACTTTTTCATCCTGCCTTTAATTCAAATTAAGTTTTTTTCTCTGTGTTCTTAAAATAGCTAAATGATAGAGAAAATTATCAGGATACCATAGCCGTTTCCTAGACTCCTTTTGACATGTTGCTGAATTTGTCCTTTTGATTCTGAGTAGTTCAGAAGTTTTTGTTTCTCCTTCTTTAGGAGCATTCTGGAAGAGTTTTCCGACTTCAGTTTGATGAATTCCAGATTGTCAGTAGTTCACACGATGATACAATCCTCATCTGGGACTTTCTAAATGATCCAACTGCCCAAGCTGAACCCCCCCGCTCCCCTTCTCGAACATACACCTATATCTCCAGATAAATAATCATACACTGACCTCATACTTGCCCAGGTATGAAAAAGAACTGTGTGCATGGCACTGTGGGTAGGAGATGGAATGTTGGCTATAAGGTGTTGCTAGTTCATGGAGCCTTCTCATGTCCTTTATCTTTCCCAAGTCCTGTAAAGCAAGGGAAGCTGCCACCATGAGACAGGGCTGGGGCTGCATATTGGATGCTGCCTTCATCAAGGAAGCCAGCCTCAGTTCTAGATGATCCTGGAATTAGATCTAGATGACCCTTGTGCAGTAGAACTAGTAATTCCTGCCCCAGTTATCTAATAGAATTGTTCAGAAAGTAAGAGATTTAGCCTTGGCTGGGCAACTCAGTTGGTTAGAGCATCATCTAGATACGCCTAGTTACAGGTTCCATCCCAGGTCAGCCCGGTAAGGGCACATAGAAGAATTAACCAATGAATGCATAAATAAGTGGAACAACAAATCAATGCTCTCTAAATAAATAAATTAAATAAATAAATAAATAAAAATTCAAAAAACTTTCCAAAGAAAGATTTGAATCAGTTTCAGAACTGAGAGTAATGACTCAAAAGCCTGTGGCTTTGTAGTTCCCAGATTAAACCAGTACCTGTAATAAAGACCCTTTAAATCAAGTAGGTAGTCTAATGTACCAATGGGGAAATCTCATGGTGAAATATGCTGGCCTCTCTCAGCTCTGTCAGTGTCATTTGATTTTAAAAGGGTAGCTTTTTAAAATTCTTATTCCCACTCCCCACCTCCTCTAAAAATGAACTGTCTTTTGACCTTGGAAGTGGCTCTGGAGTTGGTGAGAACTCCATGTGTTCTCCCACTCAAGTCCTCATCCTCCTTCGGAGGCAGGAAGAGATCCTAAAATTCATCTTTATTTTGTGGTATATTCAAATACATTGTGATCGTTGTTTGGGGGAAACTGCACTACTGCTGGGGACCCTTGCCATCATTGTGATTTCTCATTTCCCACACTTGCCTCGATGCTTGTGGAAGAAGTGCACATTTAGTACACCTTTCTGCACATCTTTTTACGTGGTTCTTCTGAGAGGGGTGGTCTGTGCCCTGCTGGGCTCATTTCAGTGCTCACTTCTTACAGAGGACATGCTGCTTCCTCATCCCTCAGCCTCCTCAACCAAGTCACACAGGCACACCTTGGAGAGAATTCTAGCTGTGTGCCCTTGGGCAAATAACTTCCCACAGCCTTAGTTTCCTTACTAGCAAAGTGAGGGTTGCAGTACATAGTACACAGAGCTGTTGTGAGGATTGCATTGAAATGTTATATGTAAAATTCTTAGTGCTTGGCACAGTGCCTACCACCTAACAAGTCCTTAGTAAAAAGTGGTTTATTAGTGTTAATATTGTAATCATGTTACCTATCCCCTCCTTTTGCCAAAATTTTCTGCTCCTGCGTTTTCTATGGCATTTTGCCATATTTAATATTGTTCCTGATGCTCTTATGGCTTATGTCTCCTTCCCCTCTCACCCTTAAAATATACACACACATCCCCTAAGAGTCTGTCTCAGGCCTTTCTTCCTTATCTAAGCTCCCTTCTTCGGCTGCCTTGTCTCTTCCCAAGGCTTCAGCTCTCATCTCAGTGTAGATGACTCTCAAATTTGTATCCCTAGTCCCAACCTCTTCCTTAGTCTCCAAGCCACATATCCAGCCACCACCTACACATCTATCTCTGAAGACACCCACTGTAGTCACTCTGTGTAAGCGCTGTGGCCCTGAACATGCCAGTGAGCCCCCTGCCAAGTCCCCAGACAGGCCATGTAGCCTTTAACAGAAGCTCCTGCTTGGCACAGGCCAAGAGCAGGCATTACAAAGGACCTCTGAGCCTTTCTCCTATTTGACAGCTAAGTTAGTTCTTTCTCTCATAGAGCAAGTGAGAAATACAGGGAAAGGGACTAATGATTATTTGCTCTGTTTTCACACAGGACTCATTAAAGTTGCGGTATTTAACGTATCTGCCAATACCAGGATGAGCAACAACAGTAACAATCAAAATATTACCCACTTTCCCCGGACTAGCCGAGGAGTGGGGCTTTGAGACTCCTATTGGGACACAGTGGTCTGCAGTCGACTCAGGAGGGTCTACTCAGCACAGCTGACTGCTTCCGTGCTGCTATCAGATGTCTTTTATCTTTCGTGAATGATTAGAACTTTTAAACCTCACCTCACTTCCCCTCCTCCTTTCCCCTGTGCACCTGTTTTTTCCTCATTTGGTTCCAGACAAAGATGACTTATAAATATATTTAATGTTTTGCCAGAATCTCTCTTGCTTTGCCGTTAAGCAGAAGAACTAGTTTCCCTATATAGCCTGCTGGGAGAGACCCACTTCTAGGGGACAGGGGGATACAACTTCAAGCCAGACAGCACCCAGTGTCTCCCCGTGAATGCCCAGCGCCTGGCAAGCTCAGCGAGCCCCACTGTGCTTAGGAGACAGCGGTCCTGTATAGCCTCTGGGGCAAGAAAGAGAGACAAGAAGAATGAGCACACTTGACGATCTGGGCCTCTTTCCTCCATCTCTTTTCTCTGTTTCTGTCCCTCTTCCCCCTCCCTCCACCCCTTCAACTGTTCTCTGCTCCACCTGAGAAGAACGAGGATGAAGAAAGTGTCATCAGTTAACATGAGGCAACTCAGCTAGAAAATGCAACACTTGGAAGAGTTAAATGCTGTTCAGTTAAAATTTCAAACCGAGGCTTTTGCTGCAAGTGACCCTATATGACAATAATGGGTTCTCAGACATGGTACTTTCATCATATTTGCAACTCTCCTCTCTTCTTCTAACACCCTCTCCCCAAAAAGGGGGGCAGAAATTTCCTGGGCTCCATCAATGGCCACATCTTTTCTGGACTCAGCAGTCTCCTCGATTCCATGTAGAGTGTGAAAAGGAGCTGCTGATTGCATTTCCTCTCATTAACAATTAGATGTGTAATAGAAAGCATTGTACTTCATCTTAAATCACTGGTAAGGCTCAGCCTACAGAAAGGCTTGAAATGGCTGGAGCCAGTCGCTTGGTACGTTCTGCATAATTTCACATCTCAGATTTCCTCATCAGGGCCTGTGAGCACCCAGGCACCTGTATCTTTGCCAGGACCACCATCAGAGTAGCTTAAGAGGTGGTCGGGATTAAAAGTTTTTTTCTTTTTCATTTAGGCCAGTAAATACCATTTCCAAAAATCAAGCTAGTCATCTCAACCTTGCATTGCAGAACCAACCTTCTGCTTTTCCCAAACCTGGTATTTTCAAAGGGCAAAGCTGCCAGAGAGAGCAGATCAGGGTGAAGTTTGGCACACAGGGTTTATTACTGGGGCAGAAACTGCCTTCTTTTTCGTTTTCTTCCTCCTCCTGGTCATATTTTACTCTCCACTCTCCCCCAACCAATAACTCTGGGAGTTAGTTAAATAACATAAACAAATGGACCTCAGCAAGGGCCAGGCTGAGCTGGCCACTTGGAAGGCAGCTGTGTGGGATTCAGGTGCAGGCACCTGGGCCACCCAACCTGGGAGCACAGGGAACAGACCAGTGTGTGCCCAGCTTGTTTCCTGGGGGTGGGAGTGGACCTGCACCAGCCGTTTCTGGTGGCACGTGCACACCCATCCAAAGCCCTGAGGCCACAGTACAGTCTCAAGTTTCCCTTGGAGGCGGAGCTGTCTGGCCTGTTGTTTCCATTCCTGATCAAAGCAGTTGAGCAAAAGAAAGCCCCTTTTTAACTGGCAGCTGTAAAAAACATGAGAATGGGAGCCAGTTGCAAGTAACCTCAAAGCTAGGCCACCTTTAGTTCAGCAAAGGGGAAGGCAAGAGAAAGCCATCTTCCCTCTGATTTGTAAAAAGGTGTCCTCTTCCCAAAGTGTGCCCAGACTGAATGTTGTTACTACATATTAAGAGGCAGGTTATGCATATGCATATTTCTTTCCTGCTTTATGAGTGCTTTTAAGCCTTTAGTTCCAGGTTATATTCAGAAAGTATGTCCCAGTGTGATGATAATGTCATAGCCTAGGAAATACTTTTTGAGAATAATTCCCTTCCCAACTACCCATTCTACAGAGAAATGTTTTCTATCTAGTCGCTTCTCATGGTTCCTTGTCCATTGTGTTGACTATTAATGCCTTTTTGTTGGTTGAGGGTTTTGCTACAGATGAGGCACAAGACCATCAGCCTGAAAGACACATAGCTCAGGCATTGAAGAGGCATGGATTTTAAGCTGTTTAAAAATATTGTCCAATAGCCATAACTTTACTAGCCCTTCTGTTATATGCTGCTGTTCTAAAGTGAGAGCTGTTGACTATTCATTGGTGCACGGGGTTTTCCTCTCCCATCGAAGTTCACTTGAAGGTAGATTGTTTTTAAGACTGTTCTGAAGCTTGTCCAATACATCAGAAGTGATACCGAGGTGGGCCCTTCAGCCTGGAGCGGTTAGCTCTGTCGAGGATATTCCCCAAGTTGTCCTCTGCTCTGATGGAAATGGGAATGAAGTTAAGTGGTCTGAAAAACTTGTAAGTCACATTTCTCAGCTCGGGGGGTCATTTACCAGTTCATTGTAGAAGAAATAATCAGGTAAGTAAAAGTTCATTTCCAGAGAAAGTAAACCCCACTTACCATCTCTGCATGATTTCAGTGGGAATTGATTATCACTAATCCCCAACTGGGCTAGAATAAATGTAAAGTTTGACCTTTTTAAAAAAGAGAAACAAAGAAAGTCTCAACACATTTAAAGGAATGGTAGAAAAGGAGCCAAAGGTGTCTCTGGGCTCTGAAATGAGATGTCTCCATTGTAGATTAGTCTCTTCTCACTAGAATTCCAATGTGGTTTGAAAGAAATGTTCCTTAAAGACAGGAGGAAGCCCCTTCAAAGGTGGGCAAGGAGTGTGTGCACACACCTCCCCTGGGAGCTCTGTGGGCACGGGTGAGCTCCGTTCACACTGGGGCTGCTTGGACAACACCAGCATGCCTTGCTGCACATGTGTGTTTCCACCGCTGAGAACATCCTTCCACTTCCTTATGTGCAGTCTGAAAGCAGATGTGGTTGTGAATGGGAAGCCTTTTACACTGTCCCTTGGCAAAATCCTGGTGACTCTTCGCTAGAAACTCTAGAGACAGGGCCTCTCTGAAACTCTTGACAGATAATCAAGTCTGGCCCTCATAACTTGTTTCTGAACTGGAAAAGACCCTGGGACCCCTAAATCATTCTGTGTTCTGCTTGAGTAAAAAAAATCCTGTTTTTGTTTTGTTTTTTGTAAAATCAAAAGCTGAAGAGAAGAAAACATGCACTCTTCTCCTTGCCGTCGCTTGGTACCCACTGGCCCACTGGTCTGAACACTGGGGTTGGTGTCCTTATCTAGCATTTGATTGTGTGTGGAAACCAAAGGTTTGGGGTGGAGGGGTGGGGAATATTGGAAATAATGAGGGCATTTTTTTTCTTTCCTAGAATTATATTACGTTGGTATCATTGACCTTCTTGGTATCCTCCATTTACCTTAGAAGGTAATACCTTCCTGCCCGAAGTGAGAGCAGTCCAACCCAGAAGGATGCCGGCCTGAGGGGCTGGGCTGCAAGCTTGGTTATGGAGGAATTCAGGTCCTTTTCGGGAGAAAAAGGGATGCTTAGATACCCACCACCTGTGACCATCACATTCTTTGATGATCAGGTTTACTAAGTGACTTAAATCCACATTTCTGATCTTCCCCATTTAGATGAGTTCAGCAGACTTTCCAAGTGCTGAAGAACATGGAAAGTGCCCTTGTTCCTCCTACCTTCCTCTCTTCCCTCCCAGAGTAACTCTCACTGTATCATGGGCCCCCAGAGCCTGCAGGTTGAGTCCTCCCTGGGCTCTATCCACACAGCCATCGCTTAGGGGAATGAGGCTGAGTTCTGCTTCTTGTTTTTACTTCATTTGTGACTTCCAAATTATTGGGACTGAGAAGAGAACCCAAAAGAGCGTGATTATGGCAACCTGATTTCAAGTGGAACTTAATGCATTGATATCCTGAAACCTTTTCTATTGGAAGTTGAGTACCTATGATTAGGTACTAAAGTTTCCTGGAGGCAGATGGCATTAAACTATGTGCTCTACAGCCCACCCAGCTGGCTCTCTCAGCTCCTGACTTGTGTGTGCATGTAAGGATGAGTGCGGTAAATAGCATTATAAAGCATCACCTCCCCCCTAACCCTTTCCCCCCTTCTTGAAGGAAAAAAACGAGAAGGGTTAGACCTCTGGGTACCAAGGAAACTAACCTTCCCAAATCAATGATCACTCAAGCCCAACCCAGACTGTTGTGAGGGGTGTTCACTGGACTCTAACTATGGGGCAGGCCTGGCAGCAATTGTGAGCTTCCCTGAGAGCTTCCAGTTGGTTCTGCCCTTTGTTCTCTAGACTCTTAAGTACTGACTGCTTTGACTTTTGTGATTCTGTTTTGGTGATGTGTAGTCAATGTACCAATATGTTCACAACCTAGAATCATGGTAATATAGTGTGTTTTGGTTTTTTTAACTGTTCAGAAAAAAGTAACTTAAATTACAAATATAAGATTAAAGTGAATTTTCCAAGTGTCTTGTCTCTTTGCCCTAACATCAATAGGACAGTGAGTTTTTCAAAATACAAATTGAAAGAGTGCGAGAAAACATTGAGAGAAGTCAGGGCCAAATGGTGTGAATAAATATGGGACCTCTAGCAAATAATTAATGTTCCATGTTGAATTAAATTGAAGCCAAACTGATGTCTAATTTGGGTACAGGTCCCCATAGCCTCCTCAGCTTACCACAACCCTACCCATACCCAGGACTGCTAAGTTCTCCTCTGCCTCCTGAGAGGATAGGAAGACTTGTAGATAGGTGAGCTCACTACTCTGGAGCAATTTTCAGAGACTCCAACACACTGTAAAAATAAAGGGGGCACTGACCATCTGGGAGAGACCCACCTGCCTTCTCTCCTTAAACCAAACCTGGGGAAGTAGGTACAAGGTTACACATCATCTCCCTCTTCTCCTCCCCTCCTGGAGTCACAATAAACCCATCCTTGTTTTACATCTGGACTTCCAGTCACGACAGCATTCTCAGACTGTGAGACCACAGGGCCCCAGTGCAGAGCCATCCCTGCTGGAGCTGAAGGCATAGCAGAGCATCAGGTGCACCCAGCGTGTTTGCACATGGGGAACCTGCACAAGAACAGGGGCTCCCCACACTGCCCAAGACCATACTAGATCTACCTAACGACTGAGGACAGGGAGGGAGGAGTCAGCAGTGACCACCCAGGTCCCTGGCATCTAATCAGCCAGCTGGGCCCCAGAGCCACTATGGAGCAGAGGCTGGGCCAGGGGGTTTACGGTCTCACCTTCAAACCCAGTGTCAGCTTCCTCGAGGATGGCTGGGGTCGAGGGTTCGTCCCTGGAAGACTCAGCCCTGACGTTACTGTTTACCAAAGCCAGGCTAGGCCTGGAATCCCTCTCCCCCTGAAACCTATAGCTGTGCCACCATCGACAATGACGAAGGGGAGGAGACCTCTCTTCTTTCTGATTGGCTCTTGCCAATTAAGAGCATTTTATTAGGCTGCTAATTAAAGGCACTTCGTTAGCAGCAGGAGAGGCCGGGTGGGTGCCTGGTGAGATGGAGCTGAAGCCAGGAGAAATCGTTTTCTTCCCCCCATGGAAGCAGAGCCTCTTAGGGAACCTCTCAGTCCCTCAACCTTTCCCGCTGCGCCTACCACACCCCTTGCTTTCAATTAGCATCTCTGAGGGGAGTGAGGTCATTACCAAGCCCAGGTGGAGAGCCCTCCCCTGCCTCAGGCCACACGTCCTGGCAGGGGAGGGCTGTTCCTGTCCCCACACACCTTGTTTGGTGTCTGAGCTGCCCTAGTGGTGCCCTGGGGGTCATGTTTGTTCTCCCCACTGAGGAATGGCCCCGTGGGTCCCATGTCTGAACCCATCACCAGCAGCCACCTAGTAAATAGAATGACCGGTCACTTGGTCACATGGTGTGAACCTCCTTGTCCCTCTCCGCACCAAAGGCTCACAATGTTATTAGGAAATGTGACCTTCCTACCAATCCTTTTCCAAGAGCTGAGCCCTCATAGGCTGCAGACCCCAGTTCAGGAGGAGGAGGGTCTCAGGGACCCTGAGACTCCAGAGCGCCTCACACATTTGAGGTTCTTTCCCTGCATAGTTCAAGTGAGCCCCAGGCAGTCCCCTTCCTCCAGCAAAAGGGGGGCCTGGCCATAACAGCAAGAGGGGGCTGGCATCAGGGTCAGAGATAACCCCTCTCTAGAACCCTCCCTGTCCCACCTTGCTTCCCTCCTCACCCCCTCACTTAACTGCAGAATTAGCACCAGCCCAGGCTGGGAGGGCAGATTTATGGCTAGGCCTGCCTCTCTCCATTTAACCTGAGGCCGGCCTGGGCTCCAGACACTAAATTAGATTTTTGACAATTAGAGAGACTAATGGGCACATAGCCATCCCCAGAGCCAGATATCCAGCAAGGCCGTCCTTTAATATCCACCACTGGCCGCCAGCCCCTCCCAACCGGCCTCTTCTCTCCTCAGTGGGCATTTCTCTACCATGGCCTGCATCCCTCTGCCCAGGGCTTCTCTGGTTCCCTCTCCTTTGATTTCTTACCCTCTCCTTCCTGCTCTGCTCTGGGGCTCTGTCCTCATTGCCTTCCTTTCTTGTCCTTCAGCCTCTTCACCCTCCTGTCACTTCTCCATCTCTACCTTCCCCAGGGCCCATCCCTCTGTAACCTTTCCACCTGCCCCTAGCGGGACTACAAGCCCCTTGAGGGCAGGGGCGTGTGCCCTATCCTGTCCTACAAGCTCAGCAACTAATGGGTGCAAAATAAATGTCTTGAGCCTGCCTCCCTCCCCCCTTCCTCTGAGCCTGGATGTCCAAGGCCTGCCCACCCTGCCCTGGCACCAGGCCCAGCCCTGGCTCTGACCAGGCGCTGCTCCACGTGGGCGGGGTCCCCTTCCCTGCAGCCCCTCAGCTCTGGTCGGTCTTGGGCTGGGCGGGTAATGAGATTGCAGTAAGTGGTGTTGGGGGGGGAAGCTGCTCACATTCACTCAGGCAGACTCATAGCTCTGTCAGGCTGATTGGTCCTGAGTGGAGGCACAAACGGCCCCCCATGGACACGCTGAGATTGGTTATAAAATTACAAGCATTTGTTCTGCTGTCAGTGGCCTTCCCTCCCTCCCCTCTGCCTCTGCCTGGGCTCCCCACCGCCCCCTACCCAGCCCTCTCTCCCGGGGGGTCAGCCCACACACCCTGAAGGACCCTGGCCAGGGGCCACAGTGGCAGATGGAAACAAGAGGCTGAGGCCACCAAGCTCCCCATCCAGGCAGGCCTTCATGCCTTGGCCCTGGGACCAGCATAGCTCGGGCTGGCCTTAGAGTGACCTGACCCTGTGCTCAGGGTTTCCTATTCCCTGAGCATGAGTGGGGGTGGGGGCCCAGGGCACACAGGCCTTGAAGATGCACAGATCCCAAATAGAGGAAGATGTCCCAGACCTGGGCAACCCTGGGCAACCAGTGCCCACACCTTTGAGGGGGTCCTGGGCAGGAGTTGGGATGGGGGGTAGGAGGTGCCTGGGGGCCTTCCCTGCAGAAGGAGGGAACAGCAGCCACCAGGGCAGTAGGAGGAACCCACCTCTCTTCCCTTCAATGGCCAGTCCCCTGCCCTGTACCCTGACCCCCAGGACAAATCAGACCTTAGGAGAGTCCCTCACCACCTAGTCCCCAGAACGTGGGCCAGACGCAAAGCCTATATGGCCCACCAGATCCCTTCTATGGTTACCCTTTATAGGATGAGTCCCTCAGCCAGGCCCTGCAGTCTCTCCCCAGGCCCAAGGATCAATGGCCATCCGTCCCTCTGGCCTTTGCAAGGGCGCTATTACCCCCAAAGCAGGGGCGCTTTGGAAAATAGTTTTGTGCTCTAGTAATGTTCTCACAGAGATACCCCTCCTTCCTGGGCCTGCCCCTGCCTGACAGACACACCAGCCCAGGCCCTCTTACTCTGGCCTCTGGGCCTCCTTCCCTCCCTCATTTCTCCAACAAGTACCCCTGCCCTGGCCCTTGCCTGGCCCCTCAGCTCCAGCTTCAGTTCCTGCCTGTCTGTTACCACCCTGTCAGGAGGCACCAGGACATCCTGTAACCAGCTTCGGGGGGGCGGGGGGAGCATGAGTGTTGACGGCCGGGTTCCCCAACTAGGAATGGGGAGCTTCAGGCGGCAGCATCTACTGGTTGCTGGCTACAAGGTGCCTTCCCGACATCCGTCATTCATTCTCAGCCCAGAATGTATTTGCTGTAATTACATCTTTAATTAGGGTGGTGACGGCTCATTGTTCACCAACAATGATGGATCAGATCCTCCTGCTTGCCGGCCTCCCTCTGTCCAGCACTCTCCAGGTCAGCTCTCCCCCAACTCGGGGCTCTCAGGTTGGGAAGGGTACAGAGAACATGGTCTCCCCCACTGAGGCCTGGAACAGCCATGGGCTCCATCCCCAGGGTGATTATGTCCTTTTAGACCCCTGGGGCTCTCAAGGGGCTGGTTGGACCCTGATACCTCCACCCAGGGCTCCCTGCCAAAAGGCTGCGGGTCTCTTAGTGGCCACCAGATGTCTCCTTGGTCCAAACTGACCAGATTTTGGTAGTGGGGGTAGGGGCTTACTGATGTTGCCCCATTCACACACCTGCCAGCATCACCACCCCCAGGCTGGGCCCTGGGCCATACACGCCTCATCTGAGGAAGTGATAAGCTCAGAAAGCCTCACATCTCTAAATTGGGGGTGCATGGGTGAGTAGCCCTATCTCCAAGCTCCCCTGTGGATTAACCAGGGTCTCTGACCAAGGTCTCCATTCCCATAGGTCCAGGCCCAAGTTTGCACGTGGAGGATGTCCAACAACTCAGTGAATGAACTGAGGTCAGTCAGTGAGAGATGTGCTGCAGGATGGTGGAGGCTATGGGCTGGTTAGAGGCCATGCTGAGCAGAGGGGCCAGAATGGGCAACCTGGCCCAGGACCCTCAAGGAGACCTTTTGGGGGTAACAGCAGCCTTCATCTGGTTTAAAACCCCAGCCTGGCACCTGCTGGCTGTGTGACATTGGGTGAGTTCCCTAACCTAAGTCTCAGTTTCCTCTTTTATAAAGTGGAGATGAAAGCAGTGCCTTCCCTACCTGATAAGATGGCTGCAGAGTCACGGAGACACGGTTTGGAATGTGAAGAAGCCAGGCTGAGGTGCTGGCAGCTGCAGGGGAAGGATCTGGTCAGACGGGGACCCTGGTAAGAGAGGCCACCATGCCCTCACCTGATACAGCTGGCGGGGCTGGGAGGCCTGGAGCTCAGCAGGGAGTTTAGCCTGGACCTTGTCTTTAAGGGGCTGGGCTTGAGGAAGGATGGAGGAGGGCCGGGGAGACGGGTGAGCTGCATCCTCTGCCCTTTCTACCTTCCAGCTCTAAAATTCGGACTCCCCTCTCTCCATGAGGCCCTGTCATCTCCCAGGAGCCTCCCTGCTCCCAGAGCGGCCCCCTCTGCATTCCCTCTTCCCCAGGGACCCTCTCCATGCTACAGGACTCCCCTCCCCAGGGTGACTCCAGGGCCCAGGCGGGAAGGATGAGCTGTACCTAGCGGTAAGTATGCGCAACATTACATATGTATATTGGAGAGTAAATAACCCCAAAAAGCGCCTTGTAAATAGACTCCGAGTTTATCCTTTATTAATGAGGCACCGAGTGCCCCGCTGTTTTAGAGCAGTGAGACTTTCATAATATCAAAACCTAAATTACACTTGCGTCTCTCATCTCAGGGACGCACATCTTTCGGCTCTGTTTGCAGAGTGAGTAAGCAAGGATCCCTCCTTGCCTGCCTGGGACTTGTTGGCACCTTTCTTCTGACTAGGGGAGGGTGGGGGGACGTGCGCGCATGCCTGTGTCCCAGTACACCCAGAGTCCCCAGAGAGCTCCACGTCTGAGGCCTCCGGGGTTAGCGGGTGAGGGACACCTGGGATGCTGGCTTTCAATCCATGTGTGACATTTACAGGATCAAGGGGTTGCCCAGGCTCTGGGGTTTGGAGGTGTGGGACGGGGCAGTGGACATTTACAAGCTCTGTGACCAAATGACCTCCTGTCTCTCAGCGTCAGGCTCCCCGGGTGTAAGATGGGGGTAAACGTCCTCCTCCTGGACGGCTGTGAGAACTCCGTGGGTCAGGGTTGGTGCCAAGGAGTGCTTGCTAAGTGTGAGCCATGGTGGTAATGACGATTAGCCCCCCTCTTTGGAGTTGGACACCGGTGTCTTCTCTTTGAAAGACCACATGTGGGCCACAGAGCTCCAGCCCCATCCTGTCACCAAGACCCTGGGCTGAGAAGGGTATACGAGGGCCCATCTCACCCCCAACTCAATCAAGACCTGACCTTCCAGTGCCCCCAACACTGCTCAGCCAGGGCAAAGAGCCTGGACCCTCTTGGCCCCCGGATTCTCCAGGTCCAAGGCCACTCACAGGCCCTTTGGGGATTGTGCCCATCCGACCCCAGGCCTGGGCCAAGCCAGGATAGATAGGCAGGTGGCAGGCGGGCACTGTATGGGCAGGATTTACAGCCTGGCCGGCCAGGCTCCTGGTGCTCCGGTGGGCGTCATGTCGAATCTGTCCCATTATATGGACAGTTGAGTTTAATAGTCATTGTGTGCTCACTCGGAGCCCAGCAAACATCACGGGGCGACACCCCCTCCACGCAAGCCGCCCGCTCCCCAGCCACACGGCCCATCCGTACAGTAAATTAAAAATATGAATCACTTCTCCCCACTGCCTCCCCAAACGCTCATCTTGTCAGCCTCTATGTTGCCTTCATTTGTATTACCTTAATTTAATGTTAATTATGGTCTTCATTTACAAGGCACACGCAAGCCCTGCTCTGCCAGGGGACCTCCCCCACCCTCTCCCTCAGCCCAGCAGGGAGAGGCTGAGGGGAGGGGAGTTTGGGGGGCTACAAAGCAGTGAGGAAGGGGAGTTTGGGGGGCTACAAAGCAGTGAGGAAGGGAGTTAGGGGAGGAAGGGAGGGACTAGGAAGACACCTCCCACCTCCTCCACACACCCTGTCTTCAATCATTTATTCATTCAACAGTTATTTATTGAGCACCTAATATGTGCCAAGACAACCAGGGACCAGAGAGATGGGGTGGGGCTAACGGAGTCCCTCTGCCATTCTGAAGAGAATGTGTTAGATGGCGGCACCAGGAAGACATATTATCCATGCCCCAAGTGTGTGGGTACCCGTCGCAGCCCAGACATGAACGAGAGATCTCTCCCTCCAAGCTCCCCTCTTGGCTGCTGGCACCGTCCTTACCCCAAACCGTCTCACACCCTTTCCAGGCAGGAAGTTCTTTCTTGAATCTTTCCTGAGTCCCTTGTTCTGCAGATCAGTCTAGGTTCAGAGCCTGAGTGTGTGGCCAAGAGCGGAAGGGTGACTCCCAGGCTACACTGTCTCTGGAGGGTTGAGAGGAAGGCATTGTGGGGACCACCACCCATCCACACCCCAGAACCCCCTACCCATCCCTGCCATTTTGCTCAAAGTCCTTGTGTCTGTGAGGTCTGGGGGGCCTGAGTATGACCATTTGGTTGTCCCTGTGCTGCCACACGCTGCCAATGGGACACACAGTCACACACAAGCCTGTAGAGCCGGGGGGGCGGAGGGGGACTCAGTAAATGTTGGTGGCTGATGCCACACGTGTGCACACAGGGAGCTGGCAGAGGGCCACCTGCACTCAAACTGCCATTAGCCAGGATCACCAGCCCTTCCCCCAGTGCACGTCGCCTCAACTAGGGAAAGACCTCCAGCTGGGAATATCTGCTTGACAGATGAGGCTGTTCCGTGTGTGCCTGCATGTGTGTCCCTCTCCAGAGAGCCTTGATCCACACGCGGGGACATGTGTCCCGGACTCAGCGTGCCCCTGAGGTTCCGGGAGCCTGTTACATGGGCATGAGCGGGGTCCAGCAGGCCCACCTGCCTGTGTGCGCGCCTGTGCTCGGGCACGCGACACCCCCACCCCCGCCTGTCAGCCGCGCTGATGACATTGGCGCAGAGGAAAGTGATGACAAATGCCCGTTATCAGCGAACGAGGCCGATGACAAATGGGCGGGCGCCCGAGCAGCCCCATTACGCTGTAATAACAGAAGATGGATGGCCCTAGCGCCCCCCCCCCCTCCACCCCCGCCTACCCCTTGCGCCGGTAACGGGAGCCCATCAGGCTCCACCCTCCCGGGAGGGAGCCACACTGCCTGCCCAGCCGCCAATCATGCTGGGCCAGGCCAAGATGCCCAGGCCGGGAGCCTGGAGCCCAAGCAGCCGCCTGCAGCGGAGGAACAAAGCGGCGAGCTCAGCAGGAGCAGGGGGCGCACTGGGCGTCCGGCTTGCCCGAGGCGAGGACACGCAGCTGTGCACACACATGGCCTGCACACGCGCCAGCCGCCTGTGTCCTTGCACGGTGCACCTGCAGCTCCTGTCCAGGCACAACCCCCACCTCAGAGGACCACAGACACATGCTTTTGTGCCATGCATGGGCATACATCTGCCACCAGATCTGGGTACACACCCACCAACAGAAATCCAAGCACACAGAGCCATGCATACCCCACCACCTGCTATTTGTGCACACGCCTATAGAAACCACTTATGTCTGGGCACATGTATGCTCCCAACATGCCTGCACATGCATGGATAATATGTCTGCACATAAGCAGAAATGCTTCTGTGTGGACACAAGCCCTTACATACAGCTCTGTGCACACAATTCAGGGGCTCCACACACAAAAGACACCAACAGCTGTATCAACAAATATTAACTGAGCCCCTACCATGCACGTCAACGAGGTGCTGTGGAGTTACAATGATGAATATGACACCATCCCTGTCGCCTAGAATTTTAAGTCTACCAGAGAGACCAGACAAATGGCTACGAGTGAAGGCAGATGATGATTTGTGCTTTGACCCAAGTACATAGTTTGTGATGTGAGATTTCCAAGTGGAAAATCAGAAAAACTGGTGGCTAAAGGAAGAGTAAATTTTCCAGAGGAATTGAATTATGAGGGAGGGGCATGAAAATGGGAAAGTAGAGCGAATGTTTGGGGCCGAGTCTCAGAAACCAGGAGTAGGGAGAATGGCGTTGGGTGAATGTGATGGGAATGAGACCTATAGGTTGGGGGCAGGGGAGAGGCTGGAGACTACGGAGCCAGCAAGGAGGCAGGCCCACGTGAGAGACGCAGTCGGCGGGAGCTAGCACTGGACTTAGCAAAGGAGAAGACCATGAGGACAATGAACGTGAAAATAAGCATGTGGGGGGTGCCAGGCAGGGCCAACCTCACAGTTGTGTGACCTGTGGAGTCCCATGGGGCTCTGCATTAGAAGGGCCCTATGCTGGGATTAATGCTGCCTTGACATTTTTTACAATCTTATTATAAGAAGCCTGTATTTTCATTAGGCACTGGGCCCTAAAAATTATGTAGCCAGCCCTGGAGCCTGGGATCTCTCAGGTTTCCCCACTGATTAAGACGGTAGAAGGAGCAGGTGGAGGGGAGATGGTGAGTTTGGCTGGGGCCAGGGGTGTGTGAGAGTTTGGATGTGGAGTGAGGGGTTGAGGTGATGGGTGAGGATTCAGTGCCTCCATCCCCAGAGTGGGAGCTGGGGCCTCACATATATGTCTGTCATGCTCGTTTCTACTCTGCAGTGAGTGTACACATGGCTACCCACCACAAGGGTGCCTCCCAAAACATACCTATCCTATGTACTCTCCTTGCTAGAATATAAGCTCCACGGTGTTGCCCCTTTACTCCCAGGGCATGGCACATGCTTGCCACTCAATACCTGTTTGTTGGAGGAATAAGTGATACATGAATGAATGAGCATACACAAGTCCACACATGTACACACTGGGCATCCAGTTGCCCACCAGGAGGGGTACATGCATGCCTGAATATGTTCCTCTAGCCCAGTAATTTTCAACCAGTGTGCCACAAGAATTTTTAAAACATGCAATACCTGACTGTTTAGTCAGGGGCACTGGCCTGTTTTCTCTTAGACCAGTGGTCGGCAAACTCATTAGTCAACAGAGCCAAATACCAACAGTACAACGATTGAAATTTCTTTTGAGAGCCAAATTTTTTAAACTTAAACTTCTTCTAACGCCACTTCTTCAAAATAGACTCGCCCAGGCCGTGGTATTTTGTGGAAGAGCCACACTCAAGGGGCCAAAGAGCTGCATGTGGCTCGCGAGCTGCTGTTTGCCGACCACTATCTTAGACTGTCAAATTTAAAAAATGACAACAGCCAACACAACAATAGCCATCCAGTGTGAATGAATCAAAATTATACCTTTTTTGGCCAAATGGGCAAAAAATGTATTTTTTGGTGTGCCACGGAATTTTAGTGATTAGTTTACGTGTGCCATGAGATGAAAAAGGTTGAAAATCGCTGCTCTAGCCCACCACCACTGCCCCATGCTGCTCCAGGGTTGTTCTGTCACCCGGTGTCCACTTTGAGGTGAGAATGCCCTTGCCTTAGTGGCCCCCCGCATTGGGTATCTCCTTTGCAGACCAAGCTGGGCGTGAGTTAAGGATGAGCCTGCACAGGGAGGAGCCCAGGAGCCTGGGTTGATGGGGCAGGAGAAGCTCTGATTTGGAACAAGAGGATCTGAACTCAAGTCTCATCTCCTCCCTCTGCTGACTGTCCCTCTCTGAGCTTCAACTTCATCCACAAAATGGGACTATGAGATGGAAACACATTTACCATTTACACAGGCACCCTGATGCTAACAGAGATTATTAGAGATATAGTTCATCAAGGCAGGCATTAGAAGAGCTGCTTCCTTCCCCTCAACTCTGGGTTCCGTGGGGTGCTGAAAATAGACTGGGGACCCGGGCTACCCAGGTGACCTGAAGAAGGGGAGTGGCAGACCTGGGATGAGGAGGCTTTGAGCCACTCCCAATAGAGCCACATGACCTAGGAGTTGAGACTCAGGCCCCAAACCTCCCACAACCCACCTGCCAGTAGGGACACAGGGCAAATATGAGGTGCCCCACAGCTAAAGTAAACACTATGACTGCAGGTAACTTGGGGTAGGTCGAGGACACCTCCAGAGATGGAGGCTGGCGGAGGAGCCTGGTGGAAGGGGCATAAGCGGGGAGAACACCATTGTTTCTATTTCTGCCTGAGAGGGCCTCCACCTGCTGACTTTGACTTCCCAACATGTGACGTTTCCTGTTCCTGTGTACAGAATGGGAGGGAGAATTCCCGGGACCCCCGCCTGTCTCCCTCACCCACCTGTGATCCACATACATGTCTCTCCAGTATGTTCTGGTCCCTGCCTCCTCCCCCAGTATTTCAGCTGTGCTATCACCTCAGACCCGCTAAGAGCCCTGGGAAACCGCCAGCAAGGAGTCTGCCTGCCGTGAGGGGCAGCCGGCCTGGAGAGAAGATGCCGGGAGGAAGGGGAGCCGGCTAATGGGCCTCGCCCCTCCTCCCTCGCCAGTTCACTTTTTCTGTAGCGTTATTGACCCGTCATTCGTTATCCGTCCAAGGTCGCCGGGCCGGGCCCAGCCATAAATCATGGCGGCTGGAGGGTGCTCTGGGCAGAGTGATGGTTCCAAGGATACAGTGGGAGCTGATGGCCCCATTCTCAGGAGAGCTTCCCTGAGGGTGTTGGGTCCCTCTCCTTGCCCACCCACTCCACCTGCTTCCCCTGCCGCCTCCTCCACGCTCCCCTGCCATTTGCTTCTTTCCCTCCATCACTCACTTTTTTCTCCTCCCCCCTCTCTCTGCCCCCTCCCCCAAGCTCCGTGTACAAGGCTGAGGAGGGAAGGCAGTAGGGACACGGGAAATACTGGCTTTCTCTCATTGGGCCGTTTCACCCCACCTGGTCTCAATTTAGAACTTCCAGGAACAAGAGCAGAACTCACCCAGGGGAACACTGAAGCACAGAGTCCAGACCAAAGGCGAGTCTGGGAAAGGGGTCCCACTCGATTCAGCATCAACATCTCCAGTCCTGGATCCGCAGAACCTGCTCCCCTACTGGGTAAGGGGAGGGTCAGCCCGCGGTGGGGCGCGGTGGGCCACGTCCCCATCGGCCGCCTCCTGCAGGGGAGCGAGGGGCCGCATTGCCATAGCGTAGTCCGGACCCTTCCAGCCCCACTCCCCACCCCCAGAGCTCAGAGAGAAGCCCCCCGGACGGTTCCTCGGCCGCACGGGCCGCCCCTTCTACTACACCCCCACCCCCCGCCCAGCAAGCAGCCGGACCTCTTCTCCGGTCCTCGCGCGCCCTCTGCTGGCTCTTTCGGGAAACGCGCTCATTGGCCTCAATACCCGCCCCACTCCCCAGCGCGACGCCCTGGCGGCCGCCTCCACCTCCAAATACCCTTCTACGGCGATTCCCCTGCCCCTGAGGATACCCCCTGGAGCATTCCCCTGTCCCACCATCCCCCTGCTTCGGAGCAGCCACCCCCACTCCAGATCCCAGGGAGGCCCCTTTGTCTTTCCTATGGGATGGAGGGAGTGAGATCCAGAAAAACACACTCGAAGCGTGGAGTGGAGAGCCGTTTTTTTTAAAATTGTTTTCTTTATTGATTTTAGAGGGGAGCGGGGAGAGACAGAGACTCGGAGACATGGATTTGCTGTGGTTGATTTTTGTATGTGTCCTGATGGGGAATACAACCTTGGTATACTGGGTTGGTGCTCTAACCAACTGAGCTACCCAGCCAGGGCAGGAGAGCATCTTCTGGCCCGTGGAGTCAGGTTCTGGAGGGGACTCTTCAGTCCATATACTTCACAGGGCTGCAGGTGGGGTTCCTTTAGGCCAGTGGTCGGCAAACTGCGGCTCGCAAGCAGCGGTTTGCCGCTCTGTTGACTTATGAGTTTGCCGACCACTGCTTTAGGCCATCTCCCTGGGGCCCGCCTCCATCACTAGGGCCTGTGGCTTCCACAGGAACTTGGGTGGGGGAGGCTCAGGAGGCCTTTAAGGTAGGGGACCTTGGTTCTCAGCTCTGACGGGACTACAGTCCTTGGCCCCTGAGTGGGAAGCTGGGGCTGCCCAGAGCTCCAGGACTGTTGCTGGGCAGGGAGAGGAAGGGCATGGCCTCTGGGTCCTCACTCTGGGGCCAGACCCTGAAGGTGCCCCTTGAAACAAGACCCATTTATTATCTCACTAGAGGCCTGGTGCACGACATTCGTGCACTGGGGGAGTGGGGGATGGGGGTTCCTCAGCCCGGCCTGGGCCCTCTAGCAGTCGGGAAGCCCTCAGGGGAAGCCCTAAGCCGCAGTCAGACAGCCGTAGTGATGTGGTGGAGGCATCAGCCCAGCTTGTGGCTGAGCAGCGCTCCTCCTGTGGAGCGCACTGACCACCAGGGGGTAGCTCCTGCATTAAGCGTCTGCCCCCTGGTGGTCAGTGCACGTCATAGCAACCAGTTGATCCCCTGTTCGGTCGATTTGCATGTTACCCTTTTATTATTATAGACTAGAGGCCTGGTGCATGAAATTCATGCACGGGGGTGTGTGTCCCTCAGCCCAGCCTGCACCCTCTCCAATCTGGGACCACTCGAGGAATGTCCGACTGCCCGTTTAGGCCCAATCCCGGTAGGATTGGGCCTAAATGGGCAGGGATTGGGCCTAAATGGGCAGTCAGACATCCCTCTCACAATCCAGGACTGCTGGCTCCCAACTGCTCACCTGCCTGCCTTCCTGATTGCCCCTAACTGCCCTCCCCTGCAGGCCCAGTTGCCCCTAACTGCCCTCCCCTGGAGGCCTGGTCACCCCTAACTGCCCTCCCCTGCAGGCTTGATCGCCCCCAACTGCCCTCCCTTGCAGGCCTGGTCCCTCCCAACTGTCCTCCACTGCTGGCCTGATCACCCACAACTACCCTCCCTTGCAGGCCTGGTCCCTCCCAACTGCCTCCCCTGCTGGCCATCTTGTGGTGGCCATCTTGTGTCCACATGGGGGCAGCCATCTTTGACCACATGGGGGCAGCAATCTTGTGTGTTGGAGTAATGGTCAATTTGCATATTACTCTTTTATTAGATAGGATAGAGGCCTGGTGCACGGGTGGGGGCCAGCTGGTTTGCCCTGAAGGGTGTCCCGGATCAGGGTAGGGGTTCCCTTGGGGAGTGGGTGGCCTGGGCGAGGGCCCTGTGGTGGTTTTCAGGCTGGTCATGCCCCTTGGTGATCCAAGCGGAGGCCCTGGTATCTGGGATTTATTTATCTCCTATAATTGAAACTTTGTAGCCTTGAGTGGAGGCCTAGGCCGGCCAGGGTGTGTGGAAAGCTTGGCTTCCTCCATTGCCAGGGGCAACCCAAGTCTCCTGCTCCCTCCAGCTCTGTGGATGCCACCATTTTTGTTGGGATTTATTTATCTCCTATAATTGAAACTTTGTAGCCTTGAGTGGAGGCCTAGGCCGGCCAGGGTGTGCGGAAAGCTTGGCTTCCTCCATTGCCGGGGAAACCCAAGCCTCCTGCTCGCTCCATGGCCGCAGCCATCTTGGTTGGGTTAATTTGCATACTCACTCCTGATTGGTGGGTGTGGCTTGTGGGTGTAGCAGAAGTATGGTCAATTTGCATATTACTCTTTTATTAGATAGGGTAGTTCTATGGGTCAGAAGTCCCAGCAGGCGCAGGTGAATTCACTTCTGAAGTTCTCAGCTGAAATCAAGGGGTTGGCTGAGCTGAGCTCTTACCTGGAAGCTCTGGGGAAGATCAGCTTCCATGCTCATTCTTGTTGGTGGCAGAATACAGTTCACTGTGGTTGTAGGACTTGCTGGCTTCAGCTGGGGCTGCTCTCAGCTCCCTGAGGACTCTCCCTGGTTCTTGCACAAAACCTCCTCCATCTGCAAAGCCAGCAGAGGCAGGGCGAATCCTCCTCATGCTTTGAATTTCCCTGACTGCGCCTTCTGCTACTGGCCAGAGAAAACTCTGCTTTTAAAGGGCTGATGTGGTTAGACTAGGCCAGTGGTCAGCAAACTCATTAGTCAACAGAGCCAAATATCAACGATTGAAATTTCTTTTGAGAGCCGAAAACCGACTTCTGTGCATGGGCCACAAAGTTTCAATTGCACTGTACGTGCGCGCCCACACGTGGTATTTTGTGGAAGAGCCACACTCAAGGGGCCAAAGAGCCGCATGTGGCTCACGAGCCGCAGTTTGCCGACCACTGGACTAGGCCTACCCAGATAATTCCCCTTTTGCCATAGAAGGTAACATAACCACAGGAGTAACACCTCATCACCTCATCATAGTTGAAAGGTTCCTCTCACACTCAAAAGGAATGGGGGTCCTACAAGAGCCAGGGTCACTGGAGGTCTTTCTTTTTTCTTTTTTTCTTTTTTTATTGATATTTTACAGAGAGGAAGGGAGAGGGATAGAGAGCTAGAAACATCGATGAGAGAGAAACATCGATCAGCTGCCTCCTGCACACCTCCCACCGGGTATGTGCCCGCAACCAAGGTACATGCCCTTGACCGGAATCGAACCCGGGACCCTTCAGTCCGCAAGCCGATGCTCTATCCACTGAGCCAAACCGGTTTCGGCTGGAGGTCTTTCTTAGACCCCTCCCATCACACCCAGCCTCCAAGGTGGGATGGAAGCGTCCCTCCATCCTAGTCTCAGTCCCCCTGACTTCTGTGAGACCTTGGGCCAGTCACCTCCCCTTCTGGTCCTCACTCTCCTCATCTGTAAAATGGGGCAAGCGGCTCGATGAAATCTAAAATTCACTGTACCATAAGAAGAGAGAATTTTGATCTTTGGACTTCTGGGATCCCACTGCCCCTAGAAGGCCAGGGCTGCATTATCCTCCCAGCAACAGCCTCCCGAAGGCCTTCAAAAGAGCCTTTAAGGAAGAGCAGTAGCCGGTATAGTCGCACAGCACAGCCAAGGCACCCAGGGTAAGGGGCCCCGCCATCCAGCTGGGCTGCACTGTGGGTAAGCAGAGAGGAGCCTCCTGTTAGTCAGAGATCATCAGGGCCTATGAGGCCCACACATGAGGAAGGGTCCCCCCTGGAGTATGCAGGGCAAGACGGCCTGCACCTAATGGGTGGGGTAGAGGGGCAAAAACCAGGTCAACCTCTCAACTCAGGCTGGCCTTCCAAATTCATCTCCCAAATCCATCCCGTCCGCCCCAGTCCCAGCCTCTGAGTTCCAAATAGCCCTCTAGGGCTCTTCCTGCCCCACCCCTAGCCCTAGCTGGGCAGGAGCAGTTGATCCAGCACCTGGACGCTCTGGGCTGACCCTGCCCAGGGAGAGACAGGGGCCTCAGAAGCCTCCCATCTGGGAGCCCAAGTCTATCATCCCCACCCCCTAGGGTAACAGCCCCCCTTCCCCCAGGCTCCCCCCAGCCCTCCCCAGGCTCCACTTTCTGTTCTGCATGCGAGTTCCCCTTCACGATCCCCACCCCACAGGCTCCCACCAAGGCCTGATGGAGGGGCTGGAAGGAGACCCTCCCCAACTCCATCCAAGCGCGGGAGCTGGGTAAGAGGTGGGGAAATGAATATTAATTTATCATGATTAGGCAAATCCGGCAGGGAGAGCCGATTCCGGAGGAGGCTAAAAAGATGAATTTCAGCAATAAAATTAAATAAGGACGGACGGGCGGCCCCTCCTCCCTCCCGCTTTGCTGATCTCTCTCTTTCTTACAATTTATGAGGCCAATTATGAAGATGAGGTTGGAAGTTCCTGGAACTTCACTAAATGCAAACGGCGGTCCCTGCTGTTCCCATCAAATTAATTAACCGCACGCTATTGATGGCCGCTCAAGGCTGACGCAGGCGGCCCGCCCTGCGGCCGCCTCCACGGACACAAGCACCCAGAGTCCAGAGCCTGGCTGGGGCTCCACCACCTTCTGCAGTCCCTGCCTGGCACCACTGGGGACTCCGGGGACCCTCCTTCCAGCCCCACGGCCCTGCCTGAGACCCTGACAACACAGGGGCATACACACAGAGCTCTAGACAGACATACTGACATACAGCCAGTTACCCACACACGTACACAGACACAAAATCATGAACACGCGATGCACACAGGGCCTGGAAGTGCACATTAGGCACACAAGCAAATGAACAGACTCAAGCACAGTGAGAGCCCCGGGAAGGAACCGAGCCCACTTGGGTGAGGGCAGTGAGGCTGAGGGGGTCTTGCTGTAAAAGGAATGTTTGGGGCCCCGATCCTGCTCCGTCAGGGCTAGGCCTGAGTCCAGAGGAGCAAAGGGCCAGGCACTCAAGCAGCTAACGACCCCCTCACCTGGTTCCTGCACAGTAGCCTCTCAGTATCCACGGGGAATTCGTTCCAGAACCCCCATGGATACCAAAATCTGTGGGTGTTCAAGTCCCTTATAAAATGGTGTCATCTTTGCATATAACATACACACATCCTCTGGTATACTGGTACTTTTTGAATTGAACCATGAGCTCCTGGTTCATAGGTCAACGCTCAACCACTGAACCATACCGGCCAGGCCTCTGGTGTACTTTAAATTATCTCTAGATTACTTAGAATATCTAATGCAAGAAAATGCTTTGTGAATAGTTGTTATATTATATTGTTTAGGGACTAATGACAAGAAAAAAAAAGTCTGTACATATTCAGTAAGATGCGACCATCATAGGCCTAACTACATAGTACAGGTCAGCAACAATGTAACTTTAAAAAATATTTTCCATCTGCAGTTGGTTAAATCTGCAGATGCAGCACCTGCAGATATGGAGGGCCAACTGGACGGTCCCCCAGTGCCATCCTCAGAGCCCTCTCCACAGTCCCTCCACCCCGATCCTCCTCCTCTTCTGGCCTTTTCAGGAGTGTTCTGGCCTGCACTGACCTCCTTGGTGGGGCGGACCAGGGCTCGCAGAGGGCCGAGTTCAGATGATGAGGATGAGGCCTTGCCTGTCTCAGGCCAGCTTTGGGACTTCAGCTTGGGGGTCCCCCTGTTCCAGAGCTCAGAAACAGGATTGCCTAGTGGCTCAGGGGTTCTGGAAAACCAGCTGGCTGGTGCCTTGACTGAAGGGCATGGTGAACAAAGGGCTAAAGATCTTGGGGCTGAGCCCATCCTGGGCCTAGGGCAGCTCCGGGGTGTCGGTAGAGTCTGGGTAGCATTAGGTACCCCGACAGCTGTAGTATCTGGTGAGGTTGATCTCTGAAATGGCAGGGAGGCCTGGAACGTGTTCACCTTTCGGGGCTGCATGCCCTTATGAAGGTTCTAGAGTACAGTGTGTCCTTGCCTCCTCTGGCTTCTAGAGGCCACCCACATTCCTTAGCTGGTGGCACCTTTATCATCAAAGCCAGAAGCATGGCATCTCTCTGACCCTTCTTCCCTCGTCACGTCTCTCTCCAACTGTAGCGGGAAATGTTCTCCAATTTTAAGGATTCATGATTAGATTGGGCCCACGGGATAATCCAGGATAATCTCACCTCAAAATAAAATTTAAGGACATCTGCAAGGTCCCTTTCACGGGTAAGATAACATACTCATAGGTATCAGGGATTAGGATGTAGACATCTTTGGGGAACCATTATTCTACCAAACATGAGGTCTGACCAGGGGCAACTCTGGCTCAGGGACAGAGTGACAACGGCTGGGCTAGGGGAAGGAAGCTTGTGGTGCCGTCTCCCCTCCTCAGGACCAGGTGGTGACTGGGCGGTGATTTGGGGGTTCCCAGTTGCTGGAGAGAATGCCCGTTTCTACCTGTGCTCTGAATTCAGTCTCCCTTTCCAATAGGATGGCGCACTGGGCTAAAAACCAGGTGCAGGCTCTCAGGTGGCTAGGGAATCCCTCAACCACTCTTGGCTTCCTTTGCACTCAGAGAACCACCCCTCCCCCAACCTGGGTAACCTCAAGACACAGCAACCTCCCCATCAGCTCTTTTCCTGGGCTCCTGTGTCAGCGTGTGCAGCCGAGACCACCCTCCGGATGGCTCTCTGGAGGATATGGGCACTCTGCCTTTGTACCCTGTGATTTCCTGTTGCCCTTGCCAGGGGGAACCAGGAGTCTGGTCTGAAGGTGGTCTCTGGAATTCGGAGTGTCCTGATGGGAGCGGGGTGGCAGGAATGGGCACCCCTGGTTTCAGACGTAGAAGAGAGCACTATTCCTCCCCTTGGTTCTGGGGAGGTCTGTGTATAGGTTAACTGGCCAAGTTACCCCAAGATCCACTGATTGCCTCTTCTCCTAGCCCTGGAGGCCCAGTTCCTCCGTGCCTGCTGAGACTAGGGGCACGGAAGTGGGAAGCAAAAGGAGAGGAGAAGCAATGGCCACATTTGGACCCCACCATCCCAGACTTTGGTCTTCTGCCAATGCTGACCTTTCTGTGGATGGGGGCGCTGAGGACGCAGTCCAGAGTAGAACTAGCAGGCCTGGCACAGGACAAAAGCAGCCCTAACACCTGGGGGGCCCAGGGATTCCCCAGCTCCTCTTGTCCACTCCAGGCCCTGGGGGGCCACACCTGCCTGGGAGTAGAAGCTCTGAGGGAGAGACTCCCACCTCACAAGGTTTCCAGGCCTTTGAGGGAGCTGTCTCTGGTTGGTACGAGCTGTGACAGGGGCCTCAGACTCTCTGGGCCTTCGGTTCCTTCCCTGCATGACCCATGCAGACAAGGCCCCACGGCTTGGACTTCAGGGTTCTGAACTAAGGCTGCTGGGGTCCCCTGACTGAAACCAGGTCAACAAAGGCCAGCTCTGGGACCCTGTAAGTCACTGACAGAGACCGACCCCACCCTGCCTCGCAGCCAGTGCACTTAGGTTTGAGCCCAGCTCTGCACCCAGAGTTCCCCTTATGCTCTAAAAATCCCCCCATACCTCATTCCCCTCACCAAATTCTTCCTTATCCCCCACTCCCCCCACCGAATTCTCCATCCTGCAAGGCCCAGCCTCCGAAAATGATCTCGATGCCACTAGCTGGACCTGCTCCTATCTGCTCCACTGAACTAAGCCCCTCACCTCAGCTGGACTTTCCGTCCTCCACCAGCCTAGCCTTCTCCCGACTCCCAGCATACCGCAGCCCCTCTAAAGCGGGTTCCTGTTATTTCCAGAGCCTGCTTAAACCTCTCAAATAGGCTAATTCCCTGCCAGCCTGCCCCTCCCCTCCTCCAGGCAGCCTTCCTTGACTGCCTCACCCTTGACAATGGCACACAGGTCACCCTTTAGTTGTTCCTAATGAGTCTTGGCCACTTTTTAAAAAAATATTTTTTTATTGATTTCAGAGAGGGAGAGGGAGAGAGACAGAAACATCAAAGATGAGAGAGAATCATTGATGGGATGCCTCCTGCACACCCCACACTGGGGTCTGAGCCCGCAACCCGGGCATGTGCCCTGACGATGAATCGAACCATGACTTCCAGGTTCATAGGTTGACGCTCAGTCACTGAGCCATGCCAACCAGGCTAGTCTTTGTTCATGTTCCCATAGAGCCTGTTCTAGGGCAGGGCCCTCAGGAGATGCCGATGGGAAGACAGGCACCCCTAAACGCCTGACTCCATGAGTTCTCCCTTTCCACACCCACCAGTGTCCTTCTGGGTTCAGGAGCTGACTTGGGCCTGGCCTATATGAAGAGCAGCTAACTTGCATTTCTGGGTCCCCATTCAGCTCCCCTCTTCATGCCCACCTGGGTGGAAGAAGGCAGGCAGGGGCTGCAGCAGCTCAGACCCCAGGCAGGTTGAATGTCAAATGCACTTCACTGGGTCTTCCAATGCTGTCCTCACGGAGCCTGAGGCACCCTCTCCCAATACCTCCAGCTGCACAGGAAGTGGGGTGGGTAGAGGAAGGACACGAAGTGGTTCATTCTCCTGCTCCAAAGGGTCTTGGGTAATGCTGGGCCAGAGCTGCTCGCCTCTCCCCCTGCAGCCCCATTCCACCCCCCAGCAGCTAGCCAGGGGTCCTCAAACTTTTTAAAAAGGGGGCCAGTTCACTGTCGCTCAGACCATTGGAGGGCCGGACTATAGTTAAAAAAAACAACTATGAACAAATTCCTATGCGCACTGCGGGCCCGGGACAAGTCGGCTGCTAAGCAGGACAGGCAGCGGCACCCGGCGGGCCGGATAAATGTCCTCGGCGGGCCGCATGTGGCCCGCGGGCCGTAGTTTGAGGACCCCTGATAGACCCTCCTCAGGGTAGAGAAAGGGGATGCCTGGGCCTTCAGCACAAGAGCTGGCTTCAAACCAGACGCCTGTTCCTGCTTAACGTGGGGCAATGGGCCACGGGCAAGCTTCTACCAAGGCCAGCTGTGTCATAGAAGGGAGAGCAGCCTGCTCTTGTCAGGGGAGGGCAGGGCAGACCCTGGGAGCCAGGCTGGCCCTTTCCCTCAGGCCCCGGGAGCTGGTGATTGAAGTGGTGAGGTTTAGCCAGAGAAGAGTACCGGATAGCCAGGTGGGGCAGCTGGTCCAGTGGGTGCCCCTTCCGCCTCGACCATGGTCACCAGTCCCGCTCAGCTGGTTCTCGGTAGGGCAGGCCTAGGAGCCTGAAGACATCCTTCTCAGTCGGGGTGGGAAGCACTCGGCCAGACCCCACCTTGAGACCTCGGGTGTCCCGCACCACAGCTGTGCTGAGGGCGTGCTCCGACAAGCTCATGCCCTTGGTCTTGGCCAGAGCCCGCATGGAGCGGTTGAAGTGGGCAGAGCCGGTGAAGTAGAGCAGGGCACACGCAAACTCGCTGTAGGGCACAATGATGATGTCCAGTCGTCGGTGCCGTCGCCCTGGTCCTGGGAGCCGGCACACACCCAGGTACTTCTGCTGCTGACCATTCTCCTCCTGGCTCACCAAGTCATCAGTCAGGAACCCTGGCCCGACATAGGAGGGCTGATGGGAGGGCTAGGAGCCAGGCCTGGGCCATCCCATCCTCCCAGCTCTCTCCGGATCATCCTGGGTCCTCTAGTCCCAGGTGACCCATTTACTTGCTGGGTGACCTTGCCCTCTCTGGGCCTGTCTCCTTACCTGTAAAATGTGCATAGAAATTCCTCCCACCCCCTAGTATCACAGGAGGATCAGATGAGACACAACCTGCAGGTGGTACTGAGCACCTGTGTGGTGTGGGGCTGTTTCATCTCTTCCCTGAAATGGCTCTGGCCACAAGGTGGGATTCTCATGAAGCAACCTTCCCCTGCTTCCTGCCTAGAGATTGTGACTTTGAGGCTCTCCCTCCTGGGGGCCGCCTAGCCCTGCCCTGGCCCCTGCCAACCTGCTCACCCAGAGATGGAGCTTATACCTCGCTGCCGAAGGCTGTCAAGGAGGCGACTGAAGATGCCCTGGTGAGACCGGCCATCCGGATGAGTGAGCAGCACGTCCACATCACCACAGGTTGCTTTCCCCCGTCGGTAGGAACCGCATGCCACACACAACAGCCCAGGGTTGAAGGCCTGAGCTGATTCCCGGACCTGGGAAAGAGCAGTGAGGCCTGAGGGGCTGTGGACCTTAAGCTCTTCAAGGAGTTCCTCCTGTGTCAGCACAAGGGCCTTCCCTGACCCAGGAACCCACCTCCCAGCTTATGCCCCAAGCCAATCCCTGGTACGTGAACAAGGCCCTAGGGAATGGGCCCCAGGGAACAGAGGCCAGAGATCTACCCTGGGGAGCAGCAGTTCTCCAGCTTCACTAGGACGTGCTCACACCCGGGAGGCAGCCTGAGAAAGAGACCTAGAAGATGCCTATGCTGATTCGGAGGGAAAGTACTGATCTCCCCTTTAGGGCTCCTTCAGAGCAGAGAGACACGCCTTCTGGTGGCCCCACCCCAACCCATCTGCCAGGTCTGTGAACCGCCACTTAGGACAAAGGGCCGGGACCTGGAAGCCCTCAGCCAGGTCTCAGCAGCCCGGGGTTTCTATGGATTTAGTACGATAGGCAGAATGTGTGAGTTCGGGCTTGAGGCCTGAAAGGTGGCCGGCAGGGTGGCCTCGACCCAAGCCTGGTGAAAATGGAACCCAGAAATATAACTACATCTGTGATGAGAGGAGGAAATAGAGCTACACCTGTGATGGTGGGGAAGGGAGGAGTGGGGAGGGGGGGGAAGAAGAGGGAGGTAAAGGGAGAGAGGAAGGCAAATCTGAGCCAATGTTCACATCCTTACTTGGAGGAATGGGACGGGGAGAGGAGTGAGCTGTGACAGAGGAGACTGTCAGCTGAAGGGTCATCCCTCATTGAGAGGGATAAGCCCATTAGCCCCTACCCAGAGACACTAAGGCCTTTCATATGCAGATAGCCTCCCGCCTCCACCCCAGGATACTGAGATTTCTGGGGCCCTGAATACCCTCAACCATGACACCTCAATTCTTCTGACAAGGGGCTCTGCTAATCCCCTCACTCCCTTCTTGAGCCTCCCAAGAAGATGGGAGGAGGCCTAGGGCGAGTAATCCCATCAAAAACTCCCCAGGCTGGAGCCCTTCAATGGGGGAGCGGGCAAGGTGGGCAGGAGGGCCCGGAGGCTCACTGGGGCATTCTCCTTGCCTGGACACCGTGGCTGAGTGACGGTGTCATCACTGACACCAGGCCTGGTGATGGGTGAACAAAGGGGCCTGTTCATCCACCCTGCACCAGCCTCAGGTTCCTGTGGCCTGGAGAAGAGCTGGCAATTGATTTCAACTAAGCTGTCCATAGAGTTCTGTGGAGTTCTACGCTATCAGTGTCCTAGACCAAAGTAAGCAAACCTTGTCCATAGCAACCAGCTCCTAATCCCAATGCCAGTTATATGAACTTGACCCATAATCCACCTCTAGACCAAACCCTAATTTGGCCAAACCTTATTTCTAGGGCAACCACGAATCTTAACTAAAAGCATCCAATACTAAGAAAACTTACTCCTAATTCAAGAACCTTAACTCGCCGAAACCGGTTTGGCTCAGTGGATAGAGCGTCGGCCTGCGGACTGAAGGGTCCCGGGTTCGATTCCGGTCAAGGGCATGTACCTTGGTTGCAGGCACATCCCCAGTGGGAGGTGTGCAGGAGGCAGCTGATCGATGTTTCTCTCTCATCGATGTTTCTAGCTCTCTATCCCTCTCCCTTCCTCTCTGTAAAATATCAATAAAATATATTTAAAAAAAAAAAAAGAAATCCTTTAAAAAAAAAAAAAAAAAGAACCTTAACTCACTTCTTGATCTAGCTTTCTTCTAACCCCAAACTTAATCCTTGGGGGCTGCTTCACCAACTCTAACCCAAACAGGTGGGCTTCAGAAAGTCCATACGTCTGGAAAGAGATATAAAACTCTGTACATTTGTACAACTTCTTCGAGAGAACGTTTTCACCAGGTTCTCAAAGAAGTTTGTGAATCACAAATGTTAAGAACCTCTGCCTTGACCCAGCCTAACCCAGTATAGTTCAAATCCCAATATCCTTAAGCAGTTCCCTACCAGAGCTTTAGTCTTGACTCGCTCTTTCCTCCCTGATCCTAACCTCTGATGGCCCACGGCTTCCTCTGCCTGTTAGGCTCCCCAGCTGAGGGATCAGGAGTTCCTGGCTTTGAGCCAGGCCCTGACCTTACAGCAGGGCCTGGCTCTCCTCACTACTCTGAGACACTTGCTTACTGTCTGCTCAATCTCGGCAGCCTCCTCCCTGGGCATGCGTTCCAGAAAGTCATCATAATGCTTCAGGCCAATGGCCTGCTGGGTAGTCAGGGAGGCCTGGTTGCGGATGTCTTCTAAGCTCCGGAAACCCTGGAGAAAAGAAGTCAGTTGGGGCACTATGAGAATCCAGGACCAATGAAGAGGCAGTGAATGAGCATACACACAAGGCTTCCATCACCCCCAGATTCCAAGGAAGACCTGAGGCAGGACCTCCCCCGGGAGCAGCTGGGTCTGTAATCAGTGGACTTGGGAACAGCAGGAGGCATGGAAGACAAGCCCCAGTCGAGCCCTGCAACAAGCCTAAAACATGATTCTGTTGGTCTAGGGGTGAATCTGGACAGGCCAGATCCGGGAACTGCTGCTCTGGATACTCAGCCCTGAGGCCTGGCCTCTTCAGAAAGGCCCTTGCTAGTCTGAGACAGAGAAAGATACTTCTCGTCTCTGCCACAGATTAATGCCTCAAGTATACCAAGCCACAGGGCAGTTCTGGGAGCTAGGAGAGGGGTCTACATGAGACCTGGTCCCTTTGAAAAATGGTCTCCCTATAGTCAGGGTTCATTCCCATCAGAGCACAGGGTAAAAGAACTGTAGTTCAGAAGCTCTGAGACACAGCAAAACTGAGAGGGGGCTGGGGCAAGGTATGACCTGTTGGTACCACATCTGGGCAGTCTTGGTTCCAGCTCCCCAAATATTGGAGAAGAGTTCCAAGACAGGCACGCTATCGCTGATGTGGTCCAGCTTCCGCAGGTGTCCACTTTCTAGGATCTCTATGATCTTCTCAGCCATTCGTTTCCCAATCCCAGGGATACTGCAGGCTTCCTAGAGGAAGGGGTTGGCAGAGGCAGGAATAAAGAGTGAGAAGATGGGATGGGTAGGGCCAGAGGGTGGGGAAGCTGACTCCTTTAGCAGATGTCCAGTAAAAGCCAGTCAGCCAGTTGGCAATTAATGGCTATGTAAAGCTTGGGTGCAACTGAAGATGAGAGGTTTGGATGGAATGGGATGGTTAAGTTGTCTTTTGCTTCCCAGAGGGATGGAGATCAGCACAGGAAGTAGAAAAAAGGCAGTAATGGTGACACTAGTCATCATTATCACAATAGAGAGCCAACATTTACTGAGGCCTAACTGTGTAGCCGGTCGTGCACCACAGAGATCATCTCATTTAGTCCTCACAGAACACTGGATTTGTTACTATTCTTAGTCTCTTTTTACTAGTGAAGAAACTGACACTCAGTGGGTTTAAGTAACTTGCCTAAAGTCACACAATTAGTGAATGATGGAAAACAGAATTCAAACATTGCTCTGTTGGCCTCCAGAGTCTAAACGTTTTAAAAACTTTATTATGGAAAAAATTCCAAAGTAGAGAGAACAGTGTAACAAACCCCCAAGAAACCAATACCCAGCTTCTACAATTATCAAGATTTTGCCAAACTGCTTTCATCAGTCTCCCCATTTTTTTTCTTTTGTGCGATTCCCAGACATCATAAAATCTTAAGCACTCCACCTGATCCCCACTTGTGACCAGTGCCTCCACCAACCTCTAGCCAGCAAAGAGAAGACCACATCCCACCCCTCTGCATCCCCCGCCCTAGCCCCCAAGTACCTGGTAGGAGGTGACAGGCTTGTGGAAGCTCTTGAGGGCATTGATGGCCTTGGCATAGCCAAGGGCCCTCCACTTGTCTCCCTGAACACTGTAGGCTTTGGCCAGCACTTCAAGTTTTTCTGTGATGTGGGTGTTGTGGTTGGTCGCCTTTTGACTCGAAGGCTGTGCACAGACCCACTTATTCAGACCCTCGGGGGCTGGGCTAGGCTCATCATCTCCCTCAGGGGGGATGGGGTAGCGGCCACTGATCAGGGCTTCCAAATCAGCTGCGCTAACTTGGGTCTCTTCCCCATCACTGGTTTCATCATCAGAGCCAGGCTTGAGGTAAGGAAGAAGAGGAGACAATAAATTCATGCCCCTGGGAATGCTCCTCAAAGGTGGGGGTTGAGCCTCCCAGTTAGACCCAAGAATTAGGCTGGGTCTTCTGCATCTGACTTGGTTTCCTTAAGTGTGGGGATGTGTTCCACTTGACTTCTTGGTGCTTAGTGGCATGTGGTAGATATGATCTGGGCAAGTATAGGAGTGATGAGTGTTGGGAAGAGCTAAATGGCTTCACAATAAGAGAGCCCTCCTCTCTCAGGGCCCCCGGACTTTCTGAACAACCACTAGGCTCTCCCTGTTTCTATGATCCAGTTTCCAGGGAAAGTGAGCTGTTGGGGCTGAAAGGCTCCTTACCTGGGCTTGGGCATTTGGAGCTTCTTCTAGCCTCTGGGGAGGAGATACAGGTCTAGTGGGAGTAGGGGGAGGAGAGAGGGCTGTCCTGAGCAGAGTCTCACAAGCTCCGGTAGAAGAGTCTTGGTCTGCCTTACTGAGCTGTGGTTGGTCCAGGTACCTGCAGAGATGGTAATGGGATATTAAGACACCAAAGGTCTCACCCTAACTCTGCTCTCAATCCTTCTCTACTCAGAAACATTGGTTTTCTAATGTATTCAATTAGGACAATGAGAGTTATTTTTAATAACCCAAAGAAAGAGCTCAAGATGCTGCCAGAAAACATTTGAGGAAAGACTGGGATCAGCCCACCTGTTGGGGATGAAGATGCTGAATCCTGCCGTGTCCACCAGCCTTCTCTCCTGCAGGCACAAGCTCAGCCAGGCTGACTTTACCAGCTGAGCACCTGGGGGCAGCCGGGGCAGTCTAAGGAGGCGAAGGGCTCGCTCACAGTCCATGCCATCATCCACCACAATGTGAGTGACCCCTGGGGCCTGGGCAGAGTATATCTGGCCACCATGTTGGACAATCTGCTTCTCAAAGAGTTCTGCCCGGGCTCGCCCAATGCCAGTGGGCACAACATGGGCCCGTAGGGAACTCAGCCACTCTGTGGAGGAGATATCCATATGCCTATTGTCATAACTTTCAGACCTGATCCAAATGATCCCATTATAGTCTCCTACCCCCAAACAATCATTTTTCTTCCATTCAGGCAACCTGTCTTCTGAGGGTTCCACCACAAGCACACAGTTAATTTCCTCAAGTGTCATCACTTGATGTAAGAGGCAAACTAGAGCAGTGTCTGGCACATTGTAGGCATCCTATAAACCACTTTGTTCATTTATTCTTTCAACAAGTATTCATAGATACCTACTGTATACCAGGCACAAGGCATATATACCTTATAGGCCTCACACTCTAATAGATCCTTCCTTCCCACCCGATGTAAGTTTTTGCCATCTATTTATCAATTAGGCTACAAAATATCTTTTAACTCTAGGGGCCTGAGATGGATTTCTGCTCCCTTCCCCCCCCAACCCCGGCCCCTCCCCGCCCCCCCCCCCACCCCCTCCTCCCCACACACACTGCAGGGAACCTCCTGGAGAGCAAAGGATTCTGCTGGTCATTTCCTTAGGTACTAGAAGAGAGTATTTTCTGATTAGTGGAGGTCTCAGGGTGGAGTAGAAGATAACAGCAGGTGGTCTGTCAAAGACCTGGGACCAAGCCTACTGTAAGGCGGCTATAAACCAACCTGCAGGCCCTGGGCAGGCAGAGTCAGCTCTATCTGCTTCTGGCCATGAACAATGTGGGTTCTGAGACTGGGTTCGCTCACCTCTTGCTTCTTCTTCATCTTCCCTCTTGGGAATCTTTGCAAGTGCTTTTGATGATGGATTGGCAAGGATTTTCTTCCGCTTGGGAAATGCCTTCAAGATGCCCTTGGGGTCCATTGAGGTATGGCTGGACCCTGGCCTTTCTGTTTGAGGGTTGATCAGGGCAGCTGTCATGTAGAAACCGAAAACTGGGGTTCCCCAACTCCTTTGACTATGGAGGTGGGATCTCTACTGACCAGGCCTTGGGGGCAGTAGCCCAGTTCCCCAGGGTCTCCCCAAACCCATTTGAACTTCAGTGGCTTAGCCTAGCTCTACACTCACCAGCCTCTCAAAGTCAGAGTATTGGAGGAAATGGGAGGGGGGGGGGGCGGGGGGAGAATGAAACTATTGGGGGAACTTTGCGGGGGGGGGGCACTAAACAGTATCATTCCTCAGAGGGATTGCTCTAAAGATTCAGTGCAGTGTCTGCCCTGCTGCATCTCAAAGGGGATGCCAAGTTAGGAAATGAAGCTATATATTTAGGAAGGACTTGGGCTCCCAAGAGGAGTGGAGATTGAGTGGGACTCTGCACAAACGCCACATAATTTTTCTCTCCCCCTATCACTGACCCGCAGAGGAAAACCTGGGGGTGCGAGTGTGAGGGTGGGAAGTTAGGAAGGACACCCTGCACCTGCCCTGGTCGCAGGCTTCTCGGCATGGCGGTGCTCAGCCCCGCAGGTGCGGGAAGACCAGGCACAGCAACAGCAGGTGTGCAGCGCCTTCCGGGACTGGGGGGATCTCAGCCTCACAGCTGGGGGTGAAGACTCCGGCAGGTGTGAGGCATCCGCTGCGGTCGCAGCTGGAGCGTGCTCGGGACTATCCCAGCTGGAGGCCATAGGAGGGGTGACTTGTCCGGACCCTGCCCTGAGGACCCCGCCCCACTCCCTGGATTCGGTCCGGGGTAGGGTCCGCTTCAGGCCCAGCAAACCACCCAGGGGTTGAGCAAGAGTAAACTGCTACTTACTTAGCAGGGCAGCCAATGAGAGAGTCTGAAGGGAGGGTGGGGAAGGAGAAAGGAAAATGACCAGAACAATTTCCGGGTCAGCCGGAAGTGACCCTGGGCGGGCCGGTCGTCATGGTAGCAGTCGGACGCACGGCTCGGCGGAGGGAAGATGGCGGTGACAGGCTGGCTGGAGAGTCTGCGGGCGGCGGAGAAGACTGCGCTGCTGCAGGACGGTAATTCGAGGCGCCCCGCGAGTTCCCTCGTTCTTCCCCCAGGGCCCTCCGCGCTCGCGCCTCCGGGAAGGGCCTCAGAGCCTGGGGCGCAGAGCTGAAAGCGTCGCGGCTGCCACCCAAACCAGGTCCTACATTTACAGATGAGGAAACTGAGGCCCAGAGAGATGGCGTAACTGGAACACGCATCTCTGGACATCCCCTGGTGTCCTGTATACCACCTCGCTCCTCTCGGAGTTGTGTTATTAATAACACATAATTCCTTTCACATTCATTATGGCATTTACTCCGCACCGCTGTCCCGAAAGGCTGTTAAATTTTCACCCCATTTTATGGAAGAAGAAACTGATCCAAGACGGTTTTAGACCAGTCCCAGATGCCCCAACCAGACAGTGGTACAACTGACCTGGGATCCCATGAACCTCAGTCTTGGGGTTCAATTGCTGAAGGCAGCCTGGTGCCTTGGAAGGGCTGGAGACCTGGGTTCTAGTTACGATTCTGCCATTAAATCACCGGACTCTGTAGTTGTTCTCTGTACTTGTTTGGACCTCAATTTCCTCATCGGTAAAATGAGCTGGATGGGCTTTCTCTTATCTCTGAGGTGCTTTCCGGTTGTAATGTTGTTTGTAAGTGAACCTCTAAATGTTCCCTGAGTCTTTAGGGGAGACAGCAAGGGCCTGGGGCTGTGCCTGGAAGAGATGGGCACAGGTGTATGGAATCCTGACTTTCACTCTAGGATTGGCCAGAGCAGGCTTTCCTTGTACTTCAAGGTCCCTTCCTGGACCCACTTGGTAGCCAGAATGAATTAGGTCTCAATTCCTGTAGCTTTTAGGTTACCAACTGGGGACTCACATCCACAGGCAGAGGCCAGTCAGGGAAGCATGGAAATTAAAATCAGCTGCTTATTTGCTTGTTTTAAACACAGCATTGAGGGAGGCTTTACTATGTGCCAAGGTGTGTATTGGAGCAAGATAGAAAAAGACATCGAGCCCGCAACCTGGGCATGTGCCCTGACCAGGAATCGAACCAGTGACCTCACTCCCTGGATTCGGTTCCACACCAGCAGGACCACTCACAGATATTTTTTAACAAAATATCATACCAATGTACTTAAAAATTTTATATCAACTTACATATATACATACCTATATAATTTCATTCTGTGTTAGAATGAAGTATAAATAAATATTTTAAAAATCTTTGGGTAAAGAAGGATATTCTAAGTGCAACTTATGGGTAGTAACCACAAAGGAAAAATAGTTGACTGTATAAAAATTAAGCACTTTTGTTTGGGGGAACTCACTTTAAAACAAAGTTAAAAGGCAATTGAAACAATATTTGCAGCATATATGACACATGGCTAATATATATGGCACATGGTTAATATATACAAAGCTCAATTAGATTAGTAAGAAAAAGATGGGTACCTAAGTAAAATAGGCTAAGGCCTAAACAGGTAATTCACTAGAAAATGACCAGTAAACCCATGGAATGGTGTTAACCTTAAAAATATTTAAAGCCATACAAATTATCCTAGTATGGTTATTAGAGCATGGACTTAGGCCTCAAGTGAGTTTAAGCCTGGACCCATCATGTCCTAGCTTTATGACCTTGGACAAGTTGTATGACCTTTAAGCCTCAGTTTTCCTCATTTGTGAAATACAGGTAATGGGGGCCCATAGGATTATTAAATGAGAATTAAATGCAAACAAAAAACATAAGGTACTTGGCCAGTAGTAAGCACTGCATCCTTACTGGACTGAAGACTGGACTCCAGGCCAGATACCCTCAGCTACTCACAGACAACACCTTGTACCACTCCTGACAGAAAAACCCCTTCCAACTCTTTGAGCCATCCAAATGATTGAGGATGGTATGACCTAGAGGCCTGCTGAAAGACATGCAAATTTGGGGGGTGAGTTTCCCCAGAATATATCATATTAGGAACAACTGTAGAGAACAATGTCCCAGAGAGGTGAATTGAACATGAGAAAAGGCTTGGTAGATAGGATACAATTGCAAGTTTTGGCTAATACTTTGGTTAAGGGCCTTGGGGCTCTTATTCATCAAATGTATGTTGGACCTGCCTATTGGGCATTAATTCTCTGTTATTAGTCTCACTGAAGAGCCTACCTATATCCACTTACCCATCTGTAAAAAGGGGGGAAGGCATAGCCACTTTTACAAAAATGCTATGATTACACTACATTGATGGAAGAGACAGGATAGGATACTCCCTTGGGTTCTTTCATTCTTTCAATGAAAGATGAATCACTATTCATCCATTCTTTCAATCAGTATTTAGTTGAGCTCCTTCTATATGCAGGTACTGTGCTTGGTACTAGGGAAGCCATATGCAGGGGGGATAAACCCATCTTATCTAGTAGAAGACACAGGCAGTAATCATTCACACAGATGTAAAATCATAACTAAGGTAAATGCTATGAAGAAAACACATGGGCCCCAGCTGGTTTGGCTCAGTGGATAGAGCGTTGGCCTGCAGAGTGAAGGGTCCCTGGTTTGATTCCAGTCAAGGGCACATGCCTGGGTTGCAGGCTCGATCTTCAGTAGAGGACATGCAGGAGGCAGCCGATCAATGATTCTCTCTCATCATTGATGTTTCTATCTTTCCCTCTCCTTTCCTCTCTGAAATCAATAAAAATATTTTTTTTTTAAAAAGGAAACACATGGGGACTAACATTTTGTGGCTGTGTGATAGGAATGGCCTAGAGGGGTGCAGAAGGCGGCAAAATGACGGCATGGTTAGAGGGAGTACTTAGTTGGGAAGCCCACTTTAATATCCCGAGAATATAAGCTTGGTTTTAGAAACTGGGGAGAGAAAGATAAATATGATATCATTCCTGGGGAGATAGATGCTTTTAAACCTATCATACCATATGTAAATTCTCCACTATGGATATAAATAAAGCATTAGAAAGGCACAAACAAGGAAGCAAATTTTGCCAAGGTGGCCGGGTGATAGTTTAGGAAGACTTCCCAGTGGAAGTGATATTTGAGCTGGGTTTTGAAGAGCAAGGAGAAGCTTAACAGATGGAAAGACGTATGTAGCTATTGCTGGTAGAGGAAACATAAGAGCAAAGATACATTGAAAGAAATCTTCAAGAAGGAAGAGAGTCCCAGGATATATCTTAAAGTAATGATGGGTGATGTTTGGCAATGAGTGGGAGGCCCTGGGAGGGCTTCTCAATAAGCCCAAGGCTGTTGGTGTTTCCCAGGTAGACCCCTTGATCTGTAAGGGACAATGCAAGAGGAGGCTTGGGAGTAAGGCACTCTCTGCTTTGTGCTTAGGGAGAAGGAAGGTGCACTATTTGTTCCCAGACGGGAAGGAAATGGCCGAAGAATATGATGAGAAGACAAGTGAACTGCTTGGTAAGTGACAGGGTCTCCCAGCAGTCCCTTGGGAACACTTGGGATGACCCAAGCACACACCTAGCCTGAGGCTTGAGGGAAGAGCCCTGCACCAAATGTGGAAGCCAGGGGAGACTGAGGCCTTTGAAGCAAGATTGTTCCTGAGAATAATCTGAGGTCAGGGCTGGGCACCAGAGGTGGAGTGGGAGTTCGTTTGACCATTCAACCCAAAACAAATTAAAGGGTGAGTAGTTTTACTAAGGTGGGAATGGGGATGTGGAGAATCTGTTGGGAAAAACTTTAGAAAAGGTGAAACTGGAAGTGAACCTTGTAGACTGAATATTGGTAAGGGCACATTTTCCCTACAGTTTTTGGTGTGTTTTTGTTAGTTTTTTTCTTGTTTTTTGAAGCCACACTATAAACAAGCAAGTATCAGAGGCAGCAGCTTCTGACTTTGCCTCAGAGTTAGCTCTATTACATATGACAGTTACCTTGGAGAATGAATCAAAGGAAGTAGGGGGTAGAAATGGTAATTTGTAGCATTGTACCTTGTGTTTCTGTAGCTCTTTTCCTTTAAGAATAGGCTCATGAATAGAGGCTCCAGCTAGGATTTCTGGGAATTACTTGATTTGTCCATTCGCTGTTCCCAGGTCTGTACATCAGCATTAACTCACTTCCCAGAGCTAGGTGGCTGGTTCTTTGACCTAGGGCCTGAGGCTGTCAGCAATGGGAGTTAGTCTCTTTATTAAGTTCTACCTGAAACGCTAAGACCAATGATGGAATCATGGACTGGGCTATTTTCTTGTCATTATTCTTGACTTTAATTTCTTCCTGGGACTGATCGACAGGTAGTATTGGTGAGGGAATTTCTTTTTCCCTTTTTCTGACAGCTCATAAATGTCCAGAACCGACAATACAGATTACACTGGTTTGCATTCTCTTAGTCTCCAGTCTTAAAATGTGTGTCCTGCGCATGTTCAGTCACAGAGTGAAGTGTTGATCCCTCCTTATTATGAGCTGCTTGGGCTCTAGTCCCAATTGGTTTAGTCTGGTGCTATTAAAAATCTTGATGTGTTTAGCATATGACACTGATTTGGTGGAAACCAATACAGTAGTAATATCCTCACAATGCATTGTAATTTATAGCACTCCCAGGGGGTGACAGCCTTGGAATGCCTAACAGGGGCGAGCTTATGAAAGCAGAGGTCACGTGGGCTAACCACCACCATCACCAGGCTAGAGACTAGTTGCAGCTCCTCTCCCCCAGCCCCCAGCGTCACCTCTCTTCTCCATACAGCGCAAATCAAACAGCCATAGCTGCTGTAAAAACAAACAAACAAAGAAAACCCAGGCCTTTTAGTTGTGCTTGGACATGAACTTAAAATGGAAAAAAAAAAAAAAAAAAAGTCCTGGTTTTTTCATTGTTAGCATCCCACATTGACCTGTCACTTCTCTTAGAAAGTAGAGGATAGACAGTGGCCTCCAAATTCCTTTATCTTAAAAGCAGAAATGGAGGTTCATCAGAGAACATTGTTTGGCTAAAGTTTACCTAATGACATTTAATACCATAACTTTTATTGGGTACCACGCTAAGTGCTTTGTGTGAATTATCTCATGTAATCATCCCCATTACAGCCCACTGAAGGAGGTCCTGTTGTCCTCATTATACAGTTAAAAAGGGGGTGGGGGAGTTGTAAGAGGTTAAGCACCTTGTTGAGAATCATGTACTAGTTAGCTTCTGAGCTAGGATTTAAACCAGGTCTGTCTGATTAAGAGCCAATACTTTAGTTCTCAACAACATACTGTTGGGAGTGAGAATATTTAATCCTGTTTTGTTTTCTTCTTACTAAATTTTGCTCTCCTCAGAATAACCTGAGGAGGGGCTGGTGGGAGCAGGACAGAGATGGGCAGAGAGAACCACTGGGCCCTATGAGCAGCTGATCCTTTTCTTACCCATCTCTAACTACCCCCACCCCCCCTCATCCTCAGCAGCTGCCCTTGCAAAATACTGTTCATTATTAACTTTTTAAAAATATATTTTTATTGATTTCAGAGAGGAAGGGAGAGGGAGAGAAAGAGATAGAAATATCAATGATGAGAGACAATCATTGATCGGCTGCCTCCTGCACGCCCCCTACTGGGGATCGAGCCTGCAACCTGGCCATGTGCCCTTGACCAGAATCAAACCCGGGATCCTTCAATCTGCAGGCTGATGCTCTACCCGCTGAGCCAAACCAGGGGGCTCATTATTAACTTTTAAATATAAATACTCCCAGGGCCTGAGCTGACTTTTACTTGTGCATTCTATGAAGTAGAATATGGACAGGGTTTTTGTGGCCATAAATGGGAATAGTTTCCATTTTTCAAGCTAATTATATATATTTGATAATTGGCCAAAGTGGTTTTCTACTAGAAAAACCCAGAAAGTAATTTACAGAAGAAGACTTGCCAGTGGTGCACCTGTCTAGGACAGAGTTCTTCCAGTTGGTGTTAATAAGCATAATAGTGTCATATTTTTTTCTACCCTGTCAATGCTATTCATTCCTACCCCCACAGTGAATGCTGCATGTAGTCATAGAGGAAAAACCTGAAGGGCCCCATAACAATGATCGGAACATCAAACCAGCCCCAGAAGAACACAGCATGTCTAGGGCGGGCAGAGGCTGAAGGGCAGGCCATCTCCCAACGATTACATTCGGATTACCGGCCTAATCTGCTTTGGTATTTGACCGCCAGCCTAACCACCCCAGGCTGCAGTTGGAGGATATTGAGCACTTTCATTCCCAAGCACTTCACCAGCTTTATAAATGACCCACTCGATTCCCTTCAGCCTCCTCGGGGATGGGACGTGGCAGCTGTTTAATAGCCACATAGCAATGTTGTAGTGTTTTAGGGCAGAAAAGAAGAATCCTGCATCCAGTGTAAGCTGCAGGGAGTATTTAGGAAGGGAGAATGTAATTATCCACATTGGAAATGGGCCAGGGCTTGGAGCTTTGGGGAAAGAGGCCTTCAGGACCTCCACTTTCCAGCCCACCTGAAAGATGGGGCCTCCTTTCAGCAAGCAGTCTGGGACATCAGCCTGCTTCCTGCTGACTTAGGAAAAAGCCCCCCGGCGCTGCTTCCTTCATATATTCCCCATCAGACCCTTTACAGGGTCATTGACAGTCTCCTTTCCAAGGACTGGCCCTGGCTCAGCCGGGAAGATCTGACAGCGTCCCAAGGAGCTGCCTCGCACACACCAGTTTGGGTTTAACATATAATCAAATCAGAGTGACAGCAGGTGGAAACAGTCTTCTGTTGCTGCAGGAGCTGTCCTTGAGTTCAGGAACAAAGACAGGACAAGAAAGACAGTGTGGATGTGCACGTGTGCATTCACGCCCACGTCCGTGGGGAAAAATAATAAGGACTTTGCCACAGTCATTTATTGAATCTTATAAGGGAATGAGTAGGGAGACTTTCTTCTGCATTCTAACAAAGAATTTAATCCCAAGATTTTTTTTTTTTTTTAAGAGATGAAACAGCCAAGGGTGCTAAATTGCTGTGACCTGAGTGGCTTTTAAGGTCAGTGGTAAAGAAATGAGTAGCTGATTTTCCTTCTCCTTAGTGTGCTCCTTGGGAAGGCTTCTGTGAAAAATCCTGGAGTCGGAATTGCTGCTCCTGGCCACACTGGCTCTCAAGCTTTAGGACATATGATTTAACAAGGCCCATGATGAGAGGAGCACCTCACTTGTCTAGCCCCAGGGAGTTAGGTACTCCTCATAAATTATATTTCAAGTAAGCAAAGGTTTTCCTTTAAAGGCTACAATGTAAAAAGAGAAGTAGAGATACTTTTTAAAAAAATGGAACCTTTTAAAATATCATACAATCTTATTGAACATTTATAGACTTTAATTTAGCCTTTTATTAATGATTCAAATTCTGGACTTGGAGTTAGGGGACCTGAATTTTAGCGTTGGCTTTACAAGTTAGTTTATCTCTCTGAGCATTGATAATTCCCCATACTCTGTCCCCTGGAGAGTGGTGGCAAGGGAAGAAACACTATTTCTCATTTTAAAGCCACAGGCATTGGACTAGCTGCTTTCTGAGGGACCTCCACATTTAAGATCTGTGATGACTGTATTTCATTATATAGCGATGCCCTCAGGGTCTAAGGGTGCTTATTTGCCCTCACTCTAAATGGTCCCATGTGCTTTGTAGTTCTGACACTGCCCCCTGATGTGAGCTGTCCCCTCATGCTATTGCCAATGTGCCTGGGAAAACAATTCATTTCCTGCCCTATTCTATATGTAGCATTTTATATACATAGTCTGAGTGAGAATCCAGGAGTGATCTTTCCTACAGAATAGAGTGAGGTGTGTAGGTCTTGTCACAAGAAGCTGCTGCTTGGAGGCATTTGTCACTTCTGAGTTTGTGACCGTGACAGAGGCCCCAGGAGGCTGGCTTCCAGTTAAGCGAGGTTCTGTATTACATGAATAGATTTGGATATGCTCCCGGTCACAGTCCATTCACTTAAAAGAGTAGAAGTATTTGTGTGAAAAAAAAAATTGCCTATAAAGCATATTTCCAAGTTTTACTCTTCCATATTAATTTTCATTATAAACTTGGAAATGTGTTTCTAGGGAGAATTTTTGGCCCTAAGACATAATAAAATCATACTGCAGAATGCAGCAGACCTTGTAAAAGCACATATTCAAGGGAAAATTCTAATTTTACAGCACACTTTTGTGTGCAGCTTGCGTGCCTTACTTAGAGCAGTGAGCGTGTTTTGGTTTGGCACAGCTGCTCAAAAAGTCTCAAAGAAACCCACCGTTTCCCTGATTTAGAGAATCAGACTATAGCTCTCATCCCCCAGCCCAGAAAAAGCAGCTAACTGGAATAGCTGCAGCAGAATCCCTGGCCCTTCTTGAGTTGTTGAGCTAACAACAGCTTTAGGAAGGCTGCTGGCCTTAAGCAGCACCTGGGCTGCCCAGGCTGGAGTACACCCCAATGCAGCAGAAAGGGAAAAGAACAGAGAGGCTCCAGCTCCAGAGGGCCCCCTGCAGTGATGGGCTGCCCCATGACCGCAGCCCTGATGACACAGTTGAGTGGGGTTCCCAGCAGGGCTTTCCAGGTAATGTCCATTGCACTAATTTTTTCAGTTACAGTTTCCATAATGTATGTTCCTTGCTTAAAAAAAAAAAAAGCTTTATGCAAACATCTGGCTTGTAAAACAAGGTAAATTAGAGATAGCTGTTTGCACTGTAAAAGGATGATTCTGCTTCACAAAAAATTCATATTAGGACTTCCTTTTTTAAAAAAAAAATATTTTTATTGATTTCAGAGAGGAAGGGAGAGGGAGAGTGAGATAGAAACATCAATGATGAGAGAGAAGTGTTGATCGGCTGCCTCCTGCACGCCCCCAGCTGGGGATTAAGCCCGCAACCTGGGCATGTGCCCTGTCTGGGAATCGAACTGTGACCTCCTGGTTCATAGGTCGACGCTCAACCACTGAGCCATGTTGTCCGGGCTACATTTGGATTTTCTGAATCATGAGACAAATCTGCCTATCAGTTTCACCCTCTTAATTCATTGTTCCTTTGCACATTTTTGGAGAGGAAGAATGCATGTCAACTCACACATTTTGGGATCCAAATTTTCCCAATTACCAGTAGTTAACCCTTTTCCTAACCCTCCCATCTTCCCCTTTCTGGAAGCCACAACTGGGGTTTCTTATCTCCATGTGGCTTCTTACAGAGCTATATTCCAGTTCCTTTTGTTTGGGTACTCATGATATGAATTTTATAGGTTGTCTAATGTTGAAATGCTCAACTGAGATTTCAGAGTCTGGGAGGTCCCTGCTCAAAAAGCCAGTGCAAAGGAGCCTGTAGCTCCCACTTTTATCCTGTTCCACCTACCTAGTGTGATGTTGATGATTCAGCAAAAAAGAGCAGAGCCCTTTTCTTCCCCATAATTCCATTGCTTCTTTCTCTCCTCAGTAAGAAAGTGGCGTGTAAAAAGTGCCCTGGGAGCCTTGGGCCAGTGGCAGATTGAGGTGGGAGAGCCAGCACCCCATGGAGCAGGGAACCTGGGGCCTGAACTCATCAAGGAAAGCAATGCCAATGTATGTTTATCTATCAGGTGTCTTTGGGAGGGGAGCTGAGTGGGGAGTGGGCTCCCAGCCCTTGAAGAAAGGGACCATGTCTTGTTCACCTCTCATTTCCAGTGTGCCCACCTGGGCACAGTGCTCTAGACATGTTTGCCTGAATGAATACCCAAAGGTTTTGGACGTGGTCATGCCAGGGCAAGGGCTTAAGGCCTGGCATGTCACAGCGATAGAAGCATCAGAGGGAGCTGAGAAGAGCCGAGGGTCTCCCATTGTGCCTGTAGGCAGAGATTTGCAGGGGTGGGGGGGCATCCCTTCCTACCCTCCTCAAGAACAGTCCTGGAGTTGGTTTTGCCTTCTGCAGCCCATCTTCATGCGCAAGGACACCATGATGTGTTTCCAGTGGCGGATTCGAAACCTCCCCTACCCTAAGGATGTCTATAGTGTCTATGTGGACCAGAAGGAGCGCTGTGTTGTTGTCAGAACAACCAACAAAAAGTAAGCAGCATGGTTGACAGTGGCCTGCCTGTGTTTGAGCAGGGTGGGGTGGGTTGGACCTGGGTTAGGGCTCAGACTGCTCGCTACCCTGGGTGGGTGGTGGGCAGAGAAGCCTCTTTCTTCAGCTGAGGGAGGGAGGTAGGGAAGGAGGAGGGCTTCACCAAAACCCCAGTAGGCAATGAATGAGGAAGGGTTTCCTCTCTTCAGGACCAGCTGTAATAATGTAATCAGCTCCATCACGGCAGGGAAACTGAACAAGTGTCTGGTCTAATACCTGGCATATACTGGGGCTCAGTAAATGTTTTTTGAATGAATGAGATGAGGGAATCACCTGGTTATTAACTTAGGATCTTAGGTGCTTCTGTTGTAAGGTTATTGTGACCTTGACCTCTGGATCCATGGGCTGGATCTCGTCCATTTTCTCAGATGGTGTGGTGCCAGCCTCTCCTCTCAGATCCCTCAGGTCCACAGGCCCACAGGGAAGCAGCATGGTTCCTGGGCTCCCCCAGTGCAGCCCTGGGTCCTGCCTACTTTTGATCCCCCCAAGCCTCCACCCTACCACTTTGGCAGGGTTAAGGGGACAGGGAAGGGGTGGAGATGAATGAATTAATTTCAGGATTATTGCTGTACATGCAGCCAGTAGCCCCTGCAGTGGGCCTTGTCTATAAATATAAAGTCATAATAAGAAGCGTTTGCGTTTATAAAGCACTTTGAAGCCCTCAGACAAAAGGCACTTTATTCCCGTTATTGTTCTCATCATTAACAGGAGTCAGTGCCTAAAGTGGAATTTAGCAATTTCAGACAACAGAGAAATTGCCTTTAGGAAAACAAACTCCGTACTTCAGCAAGCATTCCCTGGCGTAGGAGGCCTCGTGTCCAAACTGGGAACAAAAGTGCTTCTGATAGCACTTGAATCTGCAGCCCAGCAGTTTGTGGAGCTGGCTGCTGCCTCCCTTTTGTCCCCCAGAGGTCACTGTCGAATACAGATATCAGGCAGAAATGTGATTACCAGGGAATGAGAAGAGAGAGGCTAGCTGGCTCACCAAAAAATTCATCTAAGGACAGATCATCTGGGTCCCTCTCCTGTGTGTATGCAGCCATAGGTGGCGCTGTTGGCCAGGATCTAGAGGCCCACTTCAGGGCTCAAGGAAGGGGGGATATTTTTGAACTGATGGGTGAGGCCAGGTGGAGTAGTGCCTCCAAAGGAGTGGGGCCAGGGATTGGAGGGAAGATGAGTTTGTCAGTGCCCACTTTGGAGCCAACACTAACCATCGGCTCCAGTGGCCCAGACTGGCTCAGCTCAGCCTTCCTCAGGTCCCTCTGCAGGGAGGTAGGCAAGAGGGATCGCTAAACCCTTAATCCTGAGCTTAGAGGCATTTTCACCTTTTACCTGGAGTAGTAAAGTATCCTATACCTTTTTTACAACTAATTAAACAGAACTTAATGGCTGTTTCTTTGAGCAATGTTTAACCTTCTCAGAATACTTTTTAAAGTCTGTTCTCTGATTATCATATCATCTGGAGGTTGGCAGGGTACATATTTTTATTCTTGTGTTATATATTAACGATTATGTAAGTGTATCTGCAAAATCAGCTTGATGGGCTGACTTGCCAGAAGGTAAATTTAGGCATGGTCTCAGTGCCCAGGCACCTGGCGTTTCCACTACACCATGGCATCACTCTCTGATTTTACTTCTTCATTCATTGGGAGCGTCTGTGCCTGCCCCAGTTCTAATATTCTGGAATGTGGTTACTAATGAAACCAGGGTTCCTTTGTCCATACCTGCCTTGTCCCTGAAGAACTGGGCTGGCTACTTTTCTTGAAGGAATTGATTCCAGTGTGTCATGTCCTTGGCCAGGTATTGGTGAGGGAAGGAAGAAAGTGCTTTTCCAGGACCCCGGTGCAGCACTGTCTGTTCCTGTTAAGGGAGCTTGTGCAGAAAGAAGGTTCTTAGCCTTAGCCTAGAAGCTGGCAGCTGTAAGTGGAATGAGCCAGGGTGCTGGAATAGGAGGATGGCGGTTTAAATCTGGCCTCTGCCACGTATTAGTTGTAGTATTTGGGGCAAGGTTTCCTCATCCATCACAGGTGAATACTCATGCCTACCTCACAGATCGGAAAATTAGATGAAAATGTGTACGTACAAATGGCCAGTCTTAAGCAGGTCCTCAACAATTCTTTGGAAATTCCATTGTGAAGGGAGTTTGACTGATTTGACATCGGTGATACTAACACTGTAGGAACTGTTAATAGACATTGCTAGAAAAAGGATTCTGTGCTCAAATAAGTTTAGGAAACTCTGGAATAAACCACCTTTTCTTCGGTAGGACTTTTGAGAGCCTTTAGTAGGTGAATGTGTATTGTGACTCTCTAGGAGGGGCTTTTGAGAGCCTTTAGTAGGTGAATGTGTATTGTGACTCTCTAGGAGGGGCTACTATAGGCAGGAATGAACAGTTTGCCCAGAGCCTTGATGTTTAAGAAAGAAAGAAGATTTGCCTACTGATTTTCTAAGGCCTGTACTGACTGGAGACTTCTCTTGACTATTCTGGCCAGCCCTGCTTACAGTTGTACAGGGTGCCTCCCGGAGGTGTGTGGCACATGGCCCATATGACTGTCCACAGTGGCCCTGTCCTCCAGTGTCTCTCTCTGAAGACCTGACCTGTGCCCTTTCTCAGTTCACTGCAAGGGAGAATGAGTTGGGAAAGGACTGGGAATGGGGAAGGTGATACAGTGGGAAGAGAGAGATGGGGTGTGGTAGTTCATTTCTGAAATAGCCGAAAAGGAGCTGTCCTTTTGGCACACATGAAGAAAGTTGGCCTATTCCAGCCTGTTGGACTGGCACCAGCAGACTTCAAATTTATCTAGGACAGCTCCTTTATTTGAGGAGGAAGAAACTGAGGCTCAACGCTAAATGGCCTGCCCTCCTGAGAGCCTTTGCTTCCACCTGTCTTTTGAATACTTCTGAGATTCAGAAAGAAAAACCACCGTGTGTTAGAGTGCTGCGGAGAATTGCAGGGTGGCTGGATCCCTAGGGAGCCCACCTCCCATATCTGCCCCCTCCTTGGACAGGTGCAGGGTACTTATACCACATCGTCTGTTACTTGGAAGTGGGAATGTGGAAAGATGGAGGGGTCAGACTTGGGGGATTATCACTTGTCCTTAGATTGTCTCCATGTACCGGTTTTGTGACTTGGGCAAGATACCTAACTTTCCTGTGCCTCGGTTTCCTCTTCTGTAAAAGAGGAGTGTAGAGATAGTAACAAACCTGAGAAGGTTGTTTTGAGGAATCAATGTGTAGAACAGTGCCTGGCACAGATTGAGTATTAATAAATGTCACCTCTCAGTGTGTGGCCGAGACTGAGAACAAAGAAGGGAGATGAAAATGGGGAGGAGTGTTGGGGCGTCTGCAAAAAGCCCAGGAACCACCTGCTATTAAGAGTTTGACTTTTAACAGAAATACAGCATGGTCTCCTCAGGCAGCGGCACGGCCTTGTTTCTTCTTCTTTAAAATCCTGAGGCTCACAGCTCACGGCCTGGGACACAGTTGATGCCTAAGCAATGTTTGCTGCCTGAGGCTAAGTATTTTGGCTTCTGCAGAAGTACAGTGGGCCTCTGGTCTCTCTCTAGTCCAGGTGCTGGTGAGAAAGTCAAGTGCCATTCCTCTTACGTTCCTCTTACGTTAAACCCCGAGGTCAGGGAATGGGGACGGGGGGGGGGGGGGGGGAGGAGGGGGGCTGCTCCTTGAGGAGAGATGCCCCATACTCCTTGAACACTGCCGGTCAGGAGCTTCTAAGGAAAATTATTAACTTCAACTAATAAACTAGACCCATTAGAATAGACTCAAAACAAAGCTGAGCTTCCAGACCCACTGCTTCCATTCCCCTAATCCCGTGAAAGATGGTGGGTATAGGACAGAGGAGGAGGCAAGCCACACACCTCAAGCTTCCTTAGATCTTGTTGCCATTGCCATGAGGCCAAGCTCCAGGATTCTTTTACTAGTCCCATTGCCCCAGCCTGGGGAATGTAGCTTGAGAATGCCCCTCTGAGGATGCACAGGAGTGTCCCTGTCCCACCGGCACACGAGGCAGGTCGGCAGAAAGGATGTCCCGGTGCTAGTCTACAGGGCAAAGCCTTACACAAGCCCCTTGGGTTCAGCTGGGCTGCATGTGCCTGAGCTGCTTCTCTCCCAGTTCTGTTTCTGTGTATATTTGCAAGGAAGATGTTAACACTTCCTAACAAGCCTTTGTGTTCATCTAATCTTTGCTGTTTAACCTTTGACTCCCCCCTATTATCAGTGTCTGCCACCTTTGCTGGCCAGACCAAGGGCCCCAGGAAAAGACCTCAGCCTGGGCTGGCTAGGAAGAGGATGAGGCCGGCATTCCACTCCAGTTTGTAGGCAGATGGATCACCTTTCCCTGGGGCAGAGCTTTGGAAAATAAAGCAAGCCTATGGTGCCATTAGGACCTCCCAGCCCCCACTCCTTTTGAACTGTCAGCCTTTAAGTAAACATTCTTTTCCTGCCATGGGTCCCAGCACCTTGGTGGGAGTGGGGAACCTGGGAGGAGAGGGGCCCTGAAGAGCCTCTGCTAAACTAAGGGATTTGGGCAGGGAGAGTGGGGCAAAAGTGCTACATTGATGTCAACTCTCTGAGTCCCCAGGGCATCAGGGCTTTTGAAGTGGACTCAAGGTAGCTGTCACCACAAGGACCAGGCTCCTCTGAAGTATTAAAAGCCCCATCCTCCCCAGGCCCCTCACTTGAGTGTTTGTACCTGCCTGCAGCGTTTCCCTTCCCAACCCACACATCCTGGCAGCAGCTGTGATGCTGGGCCTGGGTGACAGGTCTGGCAGCCACTGACCAGAGCCTAGCTACACTTCCAAGGAAAATGCCAGAAGGGCCTATTGCTAGAAATGAGTAGGCCATTCTTTGTGCTCTGGTGTGATAAGCACCAGACCAGGAGCAAGGAACTTCAGTCCTGACCTGTGCCAGCAAAGTAGTCCAGAGCCCCAGAGATACAGCTTCCTGATAGCTCGTTGGTTTGCCTGTCAGGGAGCTTTCTCCTGTGATGTACTTCCCTCTCTGGCGTACAAGTAGAGTCAGCTAATAAGACCTTGAGACCCCAACAAAGGAAAAGGTAGCTGAGGTCTTCATTGGAAGTTGCATGTAAATGGCAACTGTCAGTCCCCAGCTTTGGGGGATTGCCCTAGATGTCCTTAGTCTGTCCCTGGTTAGCATGCACGTTCCATTTTCTTGGGATACAGAGGAGGGCTGGCTTGTTCGAGCTATCTGCTTATCTGTCTTTGATAGTCCTAAACCTGAAGTGCGAGTCACTAATCCCTGGTTAGTCAAGGAATCATGACCCGTTCCGCTCTTCTGCTGGACTGGCCATAAGGCCTTTCATTCCTTTCTTCCCAAGGCCACTAAGCTCCAAGATACTGGTGTTCCAACTGGCTTCCCTTCTTCCTCTCTGGCTGTTGGAAGTGTGAGAAAACAATGTAGAAGCTTAGCAGTACAGGGCCTGATGCCAAATTGCTGGAGTCACCTTGTTGGGTGTACCCATGACCTCTTTTTGTACCCACAGGTACTACAAGAAGTTCTCCATTACTGATTTGGACAGATACCAGCTACCTCTGGATGATTCTTTGCTGAGCTTTGCTTATGCCAACTGCACCCTGATCATCTCTGTAAGATTCACCCAGACGTCTTAGCCACTGCGTCAGGGAGAGCCTCCCTCTTTCCCTGCCCACTTCCCATTCCATAGGAGTCCCCAGTTCTAGCCTTAACCCGTGGGTGTACTTGCTACAGAACAGGCATCTATGTTTCAGCATGGGGAGAGCAGGATGGGGGCTCAGGGAGGAATCTGACAGCTAGAAGAGAATAGAGGGTGATGGGGAGGGATGGAAATCACAGACTAGGGTTCTAGTTCAAGGCCTGCTCCTACTTGAACTTGAGCAAATCATTCAACCCTGTAGGCCTCAGTTTCCGCATCTTTGAATAAAGGGATCAGAAGGGGCCCTGAGTGTGTGTGTATGTGTGTGAAGTGGAGGGGTGGGCGGAATGTGACTGAATTATGTCCTTTCTGGCCCCATCTGTAGTACCAGAAGCCAAAGGAAGTCCTGGTGGCTGAGTCAGAGCTGCAGAAGGAGCTGAAGAAGGTAAAGATGGCCCACAGTGATGGGGACTGTAAGACCCAATAGTGGACCCCTGAGCCTGCACCTCCAGCATGGAGGGTGAGTGAGCTCCTCTGTCACCTGTAAGACTCACAGCCTGGGCCTTTCTGGCACAGGGGCAGCCTCTTCTCTTCCAGGAGCTCTACAGGCTCTGTAAGAACTGGCCCGGGGCACTCCTGGCCCCCTGCATCATGGACTTCTCTCCTGAGTAAAGTTCTGAGTCACTGTGGGAAGATTGCCCTCTTGTCCACTTCTGTCTGCTCCTATTCCCAGAGAAGGTGCTGGTGGTGACACTTCCTTCTCTACCCTAGGGACCTTCCACGGCCAAACAGGTGGGTGGTCAGTGAGAGGGTTTCCTGGAAAAAAAAAAAAAAAAAGGAAACCCTTGTTCTTTGCAACACCGAACCATGAGGCTGGTCTTACCCTTTCCCAGCATGTACATCCCCAAATTTGAACCTGTTGTCCCCTCTCCCTTGGGCCTCCCCAGCAAGTCAGGAACCAGATCTTTGAACAATTAAGCTTTATTTTTACAAAAATGAATACTGTAGCACGTCTCAACAGACGGCCTGAGGCTGGGCTAGCTGAGAGCTCACTCTAAACTGCTGGGTTCCCTTTATTCTTTCCTAGTTTCAGAGGGAGACCAGGCCACAGTGCCCCAGGAATGAGTCCCCAGCCCCAAAAGCTTGGCCAAAGGTGGGGTCTGTCTGAGGAGGTGGGGGCTGTTGCCAGCAGGGGTATTGGCAGCCACACCCTCCTTCCAGGGAAAGGGCAGAGAGGGACCACTGGGAAGGCTGGAGCACCTCACCTCACTTAAGCTATCATGGCTCTAAGAAGGGGTGAGGTGCGGGCGGGGGTGCCTCTCCAGGCCAGATCCTTGCTCTGGCCGACAGGAAAGCAAGGCCCAGTGGGTTCAGCTTCACTCTCCCAAAGCAGCAGGTCTCTTCTCTCCAACTGGTTCTTGGGAAGGGCTGTATCTCTGGGTAACCCCAGAGTCCCAGGAGTCAGCAGCCTTTGGCTTAAGTGCTCAAGCACTGTGGTTGCAGGTCTGAGAGCACAGGCATGGGTGGGGAGCATTATCACTGCACCCTCCAAGCAAGAGAGGTCCCTGAGTAGCTGGCTCCCCTGGCCCACAGCTGGGATGGCCCTGCCTGTCATGGGTTTTGAAAGTCCAGGACATGAAGGTTGTAAGACAGCGCTGCATAGAGATGCTTGGTGGTGAAGCGCAGGCAATACACCGGACTGCTCAGGGGTGTCGACGTCAGCGGGAAGGCCTGCAAGGGAGGGCACAAGAATGACAAGAGTGGCCCGAGTGGGAGATGGAGGAGCCCGAACCCAGGACTCACAGGCCCAGTGCAATGGGCCAGGTGCATTGTGGGCTTCCTCCACCTCTCCAGGCACACCCACTCTCAGGTGCAGCCCGTAAACATGAGGCCTGGTCCGGGAGGTGTGCATGAGGTAGGTGGGATGCTTACGTGTAGGCAGGCCCTTTGGCGCCGGTCCCACAGTCGCACAACCCCGTAGTAGGAGGAACCTGTGGCCAGCAAGTGGTTCCCATCTGTCTGCAAACAGTACAGGGTGCTGTCGTGGGGCTCTTCCCACTCCATGACACACTTCCTGTCCAGGAAGAGGCAATACAGGGGAGCTTCAGGATGCCCACCCTCCAACCCCACTTCCCCATTCTGGCTGGGGGAGAGAGGCTGAATCACCAAATTCTTTAAAAAGCAGCCTTAATGGGGGAAAGCTCCTCAGTAAAGGTCTCTTTCTCATCAAACTCCAGACCCCAGGGTAGCTTATGCCCTCATTTGTGTTTCACATGGCTGACTACATATCACAGGAACTGTAAGGCCTTAGAAAGAAAGGTAGAAAGGCTGGGACAGAATGCTGAGGGATGGCACCCTCGTAGCTCCCAAGGCTCTGATCAGGTCCTGGTGGCCACAATCTCCCAGGCCTCGGGGCCAAAACTGCCCAAGGTGAGGAGTCCAAACGTGATCTGACCTTACCGGCTGCTCCCTACCGGTCCCTGACATGGAATCTGTACCTCCTCCCACCGAGACTGGCACAGGGTCTCCCACCACTTGTCCTCCTGCCCAGCACACTCACCTGACACTGGCTCGGAGGTCCCAGTATCGAACGTAGGTGTCATAGCCACAGGACAGGAGCGTGAAAGGGGACTCATACATGAGGTCCAGCACCCCAGCCCCTGGGGGAAAGTCACTGCCCAGGTGCGTCATCAGCTGCCCACTAGGGGGAGAGAGGGGCAGAGGATGAGCCACTATCCCACCTTGGCCCACACAGATTCTTTGAACCTCTAAATGGCTTCAGTCCCTAAGGAAATGCAGCTCTCCTCCCTGAGCTAGAATTAGACTCCCTCAGGAAGGGGGGCTGAGGGAGGAGATGCCCTAGACTCCCTTTCCTCCCACCCAAGGCCCTCCCCCCAGCTAAAGGCCTCATCAATCACCATCAGCCCCTCCATCACACCTGCACACTGACCACCCGCCCACCCAGCCTTTCCTCCTCAGAAGGATGAATGGGCCTTGCTGAAGGGGTTGCCCCCCACCACACACACACACACACACACACACACACACACTCTCTCTCTCTCTCTCTCTCTCTCTCTCTCTCTCTCTCTCTCTCTCTCTCTCTCTCGGTTACTTTATACTCCTTGATCCTGCAGGTCATGCAGTTCTGAGCTGCCTGAGTCCAATGCCTTAATTCCTGCCTGTAATCTGGGGCTCAAACCTCATTGGGGATAAAGACCACACAAAGGGAGAAGGGGAGTCCCAGGAGAAGTTAAAACAAGTAAACACCTTTGTGTCTGGGGAGAGAAATCGCTGAGAAAGCAGCTTAGCGGGCTGGTCCCTGGTGTTCCTGGACAGGCTGGCCCCCAGCCCGGGGCAAGCACGCCTCTGTGATCACAGCCCCCAGCCTGCTGGGCTCCAGCTTGCTCCCCCACCCTCACCCCTCCCGGTGGCCAAGAGCAGATTACTGAGAAGAACAATTTCTTTGTGACTGTGTAATTCCCTCCGTGTCCGCGGCAGTGGGCAGACCCTTCGCCTGATGCCAGACCCCTAGCAACCATGTAGGGGGGCCTCCTGGCCCTAGCAACTACCCCTCAACATCAAGTGCACCCGCTAATCCCTATGGCTAGGGGATGGGTAGGAGCAATGAGTTTGCAGAATGACTGGGAGAAATGAAGGAGAAGAGGGGCACCCTTCAGGCCCCATTCCTCAGCTTCAACCAAAAGATGCTGGGCTCTCCTCCGTATGACGGGAAGAACAAGGCCTTGGATACTTCCCAGGGACTCACAGGTAAGAAGCTGGGCATGGAGCGGGGATGAGTTTGTGATCACACCAGCCCCGCTTTGGCCCAGTGTTAATCAAAGGGGTTAAGGCTGATGGGGCTGCCAGTCACATGTGTGAACGTGGCCCTCAGCTCTAGTCCTTCCACCTCACACAGATGCTGCCCCTCTTCATCCCTTCTCCCCACTGGAGCCACCATCTTCCCTGAAGGCTGAAGGAGTAAAGGAGGAGGCTGTGGGCTCCTCTCTGCCCACTCTGCCTTTCCCCTGGAGCCCTGGACAGAGACGTGACCCCCAGCAAGGTACACTGTTGCTGTCTGGTGGGGGGCTAGGCCCTAAGTCAGCACCCTGTCCCCCAGCCTCCTTCCCAGGGAGTAACACAGGAGAAGCCTGTGTCGGGAGAGGGATGTCGGGGAGAATCCCGAGAAGGATCAGGCAGAAAGCCCTCTCTCCAGATCAGCATCTCCTAGAGATTACGGACCTGGGCTCCCAGGAAGCCCTTGCCTTCCCAGATGGGTCACTAGCCATGATTCCCCCAGGCCGGGCAGGCTGGAGCCCTGCAAGCGGCTGGTCTCTCTCTCCCTCTCTCTCACGGGCACACGTGCAGATGTGTGCACACCGGGTAGGGGCTGTTTTGCTCCACAGTTCTCCCTCTCCTTCCAGATTGGGGGCCCTGCCCCTCCATTAGTGAGGCCTTTAGGAATGACTGAGGAGCTCTCCCCTTTATAGAAGTAATTTCATGTTTGTCTGTTTGAAATAGAAGATGAAAGGCAGTAAGGTTGGGGGTGTGAAGCCCAGCATGGCTCTACCTGCCCACCTCTGGTCCCAGGGTTGAAAGGGGAGGAGAGCTGGGCATCCATGGCTAGGCAGGGTCAGCAGCATAAAGGCCACACCCAGACCAAGTTGCCAACCTGGGCTCCTGCCCCAGCGTCTGAGCCACCACTGGAAAGTGTCATGCCACAACATCTGCAATAAAAAACACAGAACTCTGCCCTGCGGGGGAGACGCAAGGGCAAGAGTGAGCTTCAGCCCCTGGGGGCCAGGACAAGTCCCAAAAGCCTGTCTGCCAGCCCAGCCTGGCGAGGGGCTGAGTTTTCTTTCTGCTGCACGCTTCTCTGATTCTCTGAAACGGCCACACACACTGTAAATGGGCCAATAAAAAGATACAATTTCTCTTGTCTCTGGGCCTGGACCCTCAAGGCTCTGTTGTGCAGTGCTCGTGAGGTTAAGTTCAGAGCATAAGCTGACACACCACGCTCTGGGAAATGGCCAGTCTCTTCCAATAGCGGCCCAGCAGTGCCGTAGGAGTCCTGCTGGGGTTTTGATTTGGGAAAACAAACAGAAATGGCACCGTGGGCCCTTTGTGGCCCCTACCCCAGGACCAATTTAACTAGAAAACTCTAGCTTAACTGCTGTGGTCGAGGGAGAGAGACCCGCTGACAATAGCCCCAAACTTTGGGGGGAAGGGGGACAAAGCAAGCTGTCTTGTCTTGTCAGCCCCTCCTCCGAGCTCCTTTTCTTACTGCAAGTGTATTTTTGTAAAAAAAAAAAAGATTAGATTGCAATTTGTATAACATGGTGACCCCCAAATTCAGATATTTCACCCCCTTTCTTTGGAAAGAATGTTAAGAATGCCTCTGGGCCTATCACTGTGGGGGGCGGGAGGGGGTGCATTGCCTTGCCTGTGGAACAACTTGTGTGGGAGCAGGGCTGCCGCTCAGAGCCCCGGGCCAAGACAGGAGCAAGGGCAGGGTCTGTCACTATAGAAGGCCAGACAAAAAGTCCATTCCCTTCCAACTCCTGTGCACAAAGCCCGGGCCTCCAGGAGCCACTGAGGGCTGCGAGAGGCCTCCACACCCAGCCTCCCCCAAGGATGACTCCAACAATTCTCTCTCCACCCAGGGAGAGATAAAGACAGATGGGGCCGCCTGCCCCTGTGATCCTGATGAATGCGACCAGGCAGGGAGGACAGCCTGAAGGAAATGTGTTCCCAGCCTGGCTATGTGGGGCCTCATCCCAGGGACCCTTGAGGAGGGAAATCAGGTCTCCCTGGCCCAGCCCACCCTGCTGCCCAGGCAATTCCACTGATGCTGGAGGGAAGTGGGAAGAAAGAGAGGAACTTTAATAGGGAGGAGAAAAATGTAAATAAGACACTGATCCACCCCCACCCCATGACCATCTTTATGGGGAAAATAACAGAAGGTTAAGTGCTAGCCCTGAATACCCAGATGTCTGACCTGGGAGGGGCCCTGAGCGCCAGGCTATAGCCGAGCAAGGTAGGGCAGGATCTAGCCGAAACACCCCACCACCCCCAGTCTGGGCCCTAAAGAGCCAGGAAGCCTGGTACCCTGCTCCCCTCTCTTCTTCCCTCCTTCCCTCCCGAGTCCTCTCATCCCAGCCTCTGGACACTTCCCCTGCCTGTTCGGCCCGAGCTCCACCATAGCCATGGCCCATAGAAAGTCCTCCTGTGCTAGAGTGCCCTGAAATACCCCATGGCTCCCATCTGCCCACCCACATCTAAGGAAGCCTGTGGCCCACACACCATTTTACAGCCACTATTAATGTACTGGGTTTCTGGTGATGTTCCCTGGAGATCCTATGGGTGCTTATTCCTGAATCTGTTTGGGGGTGAGGACACGCCATCTTGCATGTGCTACCACAAAATGCAACAATGGCTTTTGGTGGAGGAATGGATGGGAGGGTGACAAAAAGTTCACCTTTCTATATACCTTCTATTCCCAGGAGATAGATGGCCTACAGGTATAAGCTGGGCCCAACATGGTTGCTAAGAAAGTGGGAGGTTTTTCCTCCTCTCCCTCCTTCCTCCCCCTTCTTCCTCTCTTCCATTCCTTGACCAACAACCATTTACTGAGCACCTTCTGTACACAAGGCACTTTAGGGAGATGCGAAGTTGAGGGAGAGAAGTCTGTCTTGTATCCAACTACCAATACAAGGTGTGACCTGGTAGGCACCAGAAAGAGTGAAAGAAAGTTTCATAGGGGCGCAGATAAGAGAACATTGTTGGCTGTGAGTACTGAGCAATTCTTCAGTGAGTGACAGGCAAAGACAGAAGAGAGGGGATGGCCTAGGTCAGTGGTCGGCAAACCGCGGCTCGCGAGCCATGGTTTGCCAACCACTGGCTTAGGTGAAGGACCAGCAACAACAAAAGTGCAGAGCGGGGCACCTGGTTGGCAATCTGGTTTAGTTAGAGGCTTGGGTCTGTGAGGTGGGCAAGTTGGTATGACCTGGTTCCCAGGCCATGGTGGGCAGACTGCTCAGCTGCCATGAATGCCAGGGGTGGCAGAGAGCTGCAAGGCTTTTGAGCAGGGAGTGGCTGTCTAGTCCAGCCCTCTGGTGGGGAGAGCAAGAGAATCAAGGAGGCAGATAGGTCCCACGAAGTGGTGGAGATGAGGAGAAGCCCATGAAAACTTCGTCTGTCCCAGCCCTACCAGGTGAGAGGGAAGGGCCCTTGCCAAGCACACAGCCTCTCACATGCATGTGTGTACGCGTGCATGGCCCCCAGCACCCGCCCATGCACACGTGTTCAGACACAATGGCTCAAAGGCCAGGCAGTCCACTTTGTACTGCTAACAAGGGGACCGTAATTACAGGAAGGGGCAGCGGGCAGATAAAAGGATACAAAATTTCAACATCTGTTGCCATAAAGGGATAAGGAGAAGTGAAACGCAAAGTATCAGTTTGGTGTCAGTAGGCAGAGAGCCAATTTCAAAGAGTTCAGGAGGACAGAGGGGACAAGAAAAAGGAAAGGGGGGGGGACATAGAAAGAAAGAAAGAAAGAAAAAGAAATTACAGGGTTCCTTAAAGAGGTAAAGAAAAAAGAAAATGAAAAAAGCTGTCAGTAATACTTTCAAAGGAGAAGGCAGGTACTTTAAAGAGGGGCAATTCCCATAATCAGCCTGACGGAGGGCCAGGCCCCCTGCCTGGGTGGAGGCGGAGGGCCTGAGGCAGAGACAAAGCCACACCTGGCCAGGATGGGCACTAATGTGCCCTCAGAGCAGCCCGGCCTGCACTCAGGACACTAGTTCCTCCTACACATGGTGAGATAGGCTGCAGCCAGGCGCCCTTGCCATGCCAAACTCCAGTAGATGCCTTGAAATTCAGCTCCTGTGCTCAGTCCAAGGTCCCAAGATAAAGTTCCCAGCCCAAAGGGGGCTTTACCACCAGGCCACACGGTGGCTGACAAGGTGGCCCTACGAGTGTTCTAGAGCCACCAACTCTAGCCACAGGGGCCAGGATCAGGGTGGGCTTCGTGATGGAGGTGCTGTTTATGCTGAAGTGTGAGCAGAGTTCAGGAGACAGAGAAGGGCTAATCCAGGCACCAGTGTCAGATGGAGCAAAGGCCCCGAGGGCCCCTGACAGAATGTGAGAAGCCTATCTGCCCAGCCTTCATTGAGAAAGAAGACTTGGGGGCTTTAGGAGGGAAACGGAGGAGTGATGGGGAACTGGGGATGACCCTGGCCGGAAGAGGAGTTGAGGATGAGTGCAGGGGTCATGCCTATGGTCATGCACACGGCAGCACAGTACCTAGCCAAGGACTCAAACCCTCAATGCCCTAGTAGTAGCCAGGTCACCAAAGTCCACCCCTTCCCTACCTGACAGTCCCCAGGCTGGCTTAGAGCTATGGCTGGACCCACTATGACACCTCCAGGTCTGGGATCACAGGCCTCGTCATCCTGTTGCCCGGCTGCCCACCACCACCAGGGTGACCATTGTGCCCTGCTCTCAGGGCACCAACGCTAGATCCAGCTCAAATGCCTCTTGGCAGAAAAGTATAACTCATAGCAAGAACAAGCCCTGGGAGAGGGGTGTGTGTGCTATCAGGTCAGTCAGATACCTCTCCCCCAGTTTTCCATCAGGTGGGAGGCAGTCCCCACAAAGACGACACCTTCCCTGGGGCCTCGCCATAGGCCTGACTCAATGCTTGATTCCTCTAGACTTCAGGCTCAGGAACAGGATGGCTCTGGCACAGTGCCTTGAAGCTTGATGGGACCCCAGGGCCTAGCTAAGGACACTTCAGTGATTGGCTGTTCACACTGTCTGTCAGGATGGAGTTCCTGAGGGCTGGGGACTGGGCCTGACGACCATCTATCCTCAGGAGCAGGTTGGATAAGGGCTCCATCTTTCTCTCTGCCTGGTTCGGACAGGTTAGAAATCCTAGCTTTGGGCCCAGTCCAGGAGAGAGGAAGGGAAGGGGGGACACCAAGTTCCTTGACATCTAGGCAATGGCTGTGTTCCACAGCTGCCCTCTGACCTGTGTGCTCCAGCAAGGACTTCCCCTTTCCTACCCCCTGGGGAGAACAGAGTCTCCAGAAGTCTTGATGGAATGAAGGGCCGAGAGAGTCATGTGACCTTGAAAGGGTTCCCCAGGCGTTGTAAGTAGCCTAGGCTGCCTGAGGAAGCACTGATACTCAGCAGGGTGCCTACATTTCCAAGCTATGTCCCAGACCACCATCCTGAGGGCAGCCCCTGGAGGGGTGATGCTCAGAGCAAAACTGCCCCTCCATGCTCCTCCCCCCAAGTCATTGCACACATAAAAGGAAATCCCAGTGCTCCTCAAGTTTCAGCAGTGACAGGTTAAAAGCAAAAGAATCCACCCAGCACCGCACACCGCCCCGCCGCTGAGTCCTGCCGGCGATGTTGCTCCACCTTCCAGATTGGCCTGTCAGTCAGGCTTTGGCGTTATTGAAAGATCAAACTCTGTCCTGCCTGTTCATTACCTTAATCCTATTTTCTACATGGCTTTATTATCTGCTCGGGCTTCTCTGGGAAAGACAGCTACACACAGTCATCCTGTCCATCCATTTCCTCCCACCAAAAGCAGATGCTTCCACCAGGGCATCATTCCCTAGACCCTGCACTGGGTCCTCCAAGCTCCCCTGAGGACAGGAGACACCTTTAAACAAAGCCTGGCTGCTCAGTGGTGAGGAGGGGAGTTATGGGGGCTAGAAAGAAGGCAATGCCAAGTGGCACCCATTGGCAGGCTGGCCAGAGGGTGCAGTGGCTGCTGCTTGTCTGGTTCCAGTGAGAATCGAGGCCATAACTATCTTGTACCCATTTTCATTTGGGTTCTTTCTGAGTTCTGTAAAAACTGTGTTTGGGATGAGTGAGGCCTAGGGATTTCATAAGAGAATGCCATTCAAGGATTGGTGCCTCAGAACTCCATCCTGATCATAAATCTGTGCCCAGGCATTACCCCCCCTCCCCCGTGTCCCCCCCCCCCCCCCCGCGCGCACACACACACACACACACACTCCACCAAGGCAACTACCGGCAAAAGAGGCCACTCGAAGATTACTCAACCTCAAGATAAAGCTGAGCCATGGGCCATGGGCCATGGCGGTGTGCCCCTCCCCCACACCTTGCTGGCTTGTCCGCCATCCTGGGCCCAGGCCAGTGATGATGCCAAAGACCAGGTCCAGTAAAACTGACCTTCAGCAGAAATGCCCATCTTTGTGACTTACAGCCTTACTGTCAAGAGCCTTCTCTAGGCCATGAGGTCAGCATGTTTACCCTCACCCTCCACTGGTCATAGGCCACAAATATTTAAGAGGATTGAAAGGATGAGCCTCCACAAACTCCAGGTACCAATGTGGGACACAGCTGTGGATGGGTAGGAAGAGAGGGAAGGAGACAGTTTAGAGTGGTTGACTGACCCCAAGGTGACAGGCATTGTGTGGGTACTTCTTAAAAAAAATTTTTATACTGGTTCTATTAAGTAGGGATAAATCCCATTTACAAATGTGGAGGCTGAGGGTCAAAAAGGCCCCCCAGGTCATAGAATTAATCAGCAGCAGAGTCAGTTCTAGAACCCAGGTCTGTCTGGCCATAGTCTGTGCTCCCTCTGTCGTTCCTCACAGCCTCCCCATCACACACCAGAGGAGGGGCTGCTTCCCCAGCTCCGTTCAGATGCAAGAAGTTGCCAGTAGCACGATTTTGGCAGAAGGAGCCATGGCAATAACCTTCCCAGACTGCAGGAACTCCAGCATCCAGGGGCTACAAACAAAGGAGTCCTTGGAAGTTTTAGCTATGCTGGCAACAGTGAGATACAATCAGCTGTAGTAACGAAGTAGAAGATTTGGAATAAGGGCAGTGATAGCACCCACCACTCATCAGCCCGCACCTGCTATGTTCAGTACTCAGTTATCAACACACCATTTTAAGGGGGATCAAACCAGAAAATCAGAGAAACTTTCAGGTGAGAATGGTCCTGAAACAGGCATGAGACCAACACTTGAAGATTACTCAACCTTCAAGGTGTCTTGTACCCATTCTCATTTGGGCTCTTTGCTATTCCTCTCTTTCTTGCTGACCAAACCCTGATTATGTGCCTTTCCCCTCCTCCCCCACTGCCAAGGTGCATGGTGGGAAGCTGAGCTCCTCCCAGGCCTAGAGGTGGATCCTGACTGGTCATTCCATTTCCCTTGACAGAGTTGGATTTAGGGTGAGTGCTAGAATACACCTTTGGCTCACTAAATATAACAAGTCAGCTTGGGGGCTCCTAGGAAGGGCTTCCTCATCTTACAAAGGGACCCCAGGCAAGTACATGTCTTCTTCCTTCCTTCTTCCCTTTGGGTATTGCCTTATGAGTTGGAAGACTGTTAGTACACAAACCTGTGGGCAAGGGCAAAAGCCACCTTGATGGGTGGCAAAGCAGAAAGCTGAGGAGAAAATGGGCCTCATGGTCTCATTGAGCCACTGAACCCCTCAATCCTGAACCAGCTGACTATCCAACTTCTGGACTCCTTGTCACGTTAGACAATAATAATAATTCCTCTATTGTCTGAGCCACTTTGAATTAGGTCTTCATTACTTACAGACGAAAGCACCCAACTGATCTATTATGTTTATGAGCAACAACTGAAGAGCCTTGGACTTTGGCCCACAAAGGAGAAGACCCTGGAGGAGCAAGACCAAAGGTTTCTGAAATCTAAAGGCCGTCTTCAGAGGAGAGGCTCAACTTGCTCAGGTCGGGAAGCAGATCAACCCTCAATGACGGGAGGCACTCTAACTCTCAGAGCGTCCAAGGATGTAATGTGGTATTTGGTGAAGTTGCAAGTTTCCTACCCCTGAAGCTGGATGATCATCACGAGAATGTTGTAGAGAAAACCTTATTTAATTATCATGTGTTATAAAAAATATTTTGTAAAGACTGACAACACAGTGGATACTTTAGAAAAAGAGATACAGCTAAGACTTTCCTGGGAAGATGGAGACAAAAGGAGAAGACAAGCTAGAGCAACTGAGGCAAGGGAAAGGCAAGATGAGCACATCCTCATTGCTAATTATGGCGAGGTGAAGAGTTCTTAGACTTGATGAAAAAAAAAAAAAAGTAGTGACAATACCTAATGCCATAGAGGATGTGAAGAAACTAGATCTTTCATACACTGGGGTCAGGATATAAAATAGTTAAGATACTCAAAACAGTTTGGCAGGTAACAAAAACTAAACATACGCTTACCAAATGACCCAGCAATTGTACTCCTGGGCATTAATCCCAAAGAAATGAAATCGTAAGTCCACACAAAAGCCTACACATAAGTGTTCATTACAACTCTATTTGCAATAGTTAAAAAACTGAAAACAACCCAAATGCCCTTCAATGGGTGAATTCTGTTCAATGGGGAAAGAAACTTGGGTTACACCCATACCTGAGAATCTATATATATAAAAGCCTAATATGCAAAGTGTCCCCTCAGGAGTTCGACTGACCCGGAGTTTGCTCGCTATGACGTGTGCTAACCACCAGGGGGTGGCATAGAATGAAGGGAGGCCCCGGCTGATCAGCCCTGATTGCCGGCCAGGCTTAGGGACCCTACCCGTGCACAAATTTCGTGCACCAGGCCTCTAGTATACTATATTTACCAATAAAAAGTGAAGTGCTATTTATACATGTAACAACTTCTGTGGGTCTCAAGAGAATTATGCTGAGGGGGGGTCTCAAAAGATTACATACTATATTATTTCAAAGTGGAAAAATTATAGAAATGAGGAACACAAGTGGTTGCCAGGGATTAGGGACTACAGGGAGTGGAGCATGGGTATGATTATAAAGGGTACATGAGGGATCTTTGTGCTAATGTAACACACAGTTCTGTATCTTTTGCAGCAATGGTTACCTGAATCTACACACCTGGTAAAATTGGAAAGAACTACACTTACCTATGCATGCACACGCACACGCACACACACATGTGCAATCTGAATAAGTGTCTGTGGACTGTACCAATGTCAATTTCCTGGTTTTGATATTATACTATGTAAGATGTTATTTCATATGAATTTATAATTATTTCACCAATAAAAAGTTTTTTAAAACCATACAATAGAATGGCAGGTAATCAGATGTGAGTGTGTCAAGCCTGCCAAGACAGAGAATTGAATAAAACCTGGATGTATTTTAACTGTTCTGTATAATTCTTTTTATGGATCTGTAGGCCCCTTCCAAAATATCTTTATTTTAGAAAAACAATCTCTGAGGATAGATGGGATTTTATGTAGCCACATAGGCACTCCTCGGAGAAAAAGTATCATAAATCCAAATTGTTATCATAAATTTTACATGAAATTATTTACCAATTATAAATCACTTTGACAGTTTCCTCAAGCTACCAGAACGATTCCACATAAGAAGGTACCACAGCAGAGGCTGTACTCAGTTCCGGGGCAGGGGTCCTTCCCAGCCTTCTCCTAGATCTCTGGGCAGCCACCTGCAGGGGGGCTGGCTCAGCCAACTCTCTCCACTGCCTCCCTGGCAGCTCCAGCCCCTCCCCCACTGCAAGCCACGGTGGGCTCAGGAATCTCTTACCTGTTGAGGTCCCAGATTCTTAGGGGTGAGAAGTGCCCACAACAAGCCGTCCCAGTCACAAAAGAGCTGCCAAACAAAAGGAGAGCAGAGTCAGGTCTGGCTTGTCAGAACTTGTGGCGGAAATGGCTACACAATTGACGGTGCAGTGCTCATTCTCCAAGGGTTCTGGGGTTAAGCCAGGATGAGAGAAGCAGCCAAAAGAGCCATCAGAGGGGTTGTGGGAAGACCAGTAGGAAGTACAGTGAGGGCTGTAACCTCCCAGAGCCGCCTGCACAGAGAAACCACAGGTTCAATGATGGCTGAGCTTGCCACTCTGACCTAGTTGCATGGTCTCTGCCCACCATAAAAAAACCATCTCTAGGTGCACAACTCGGAGGCCCAGGGAAGCAAGCCTGTCAGGCTTCAGCTGTATGAAGTTCACAAAGCCATAGCACAGGAATGGTCTCCTGGAACAGACTGCTGCGTGCTGGACGGTGATGCCCTTCCAGAGCTGAGGGTGCTGGGGGCATTCTTGAAGGTTTTCAGAGCCCAGGGTATCTGGTAATATGGTACAAGCACAGGGCAGATGTAAAGGCACCAATCAGAGAAATAAAATGGTGAGAGGTGAGTAACAATATGAAAAGATGAAAGATGAAATGGGTGAGATGCCTGAAATGAAGGTGGGAGAACTGGGAATGTGAGGGGCCAGGGCCGCTGTAGAGTGGGAGTGGGATGGGAGCCTTCTTTCCCAGAGTGTCTCTTAAATCCTAAAAAGTTCAACAAATACAAGCTGCAGAGTTTCAACTGAAGTGCAGGCACCAGCCCAGTGAGAAGGATCTGTGCAATGAGCCAGGCTGGCTATAGTGCTAGGACTAGAACTTGAACCTATGTACCAGGCCACTCCTTTGTTAGAGGATTTGGCAGGGGTGGGGAGGGGAAGCCTACAGGAACCCAGGGCTTGAAAACCTAAACTGCAAGCAAGAGAGCTGAAAGCAGTTGTGTCACTCAGGAGCCCGGGGCAGGGCAGGGCCATGTCCCTACATGTCAGGCATGGGGGGAGAGGGACTGGACATACTAATGACATGTTAGCAATGCGGGGCAGCAGCCCATCCACCCTAGCCCTGCCCAGCACCTGTGGCTCTCTGATCCCAAGCATGTCAATGGGGAGATGGATTTCCGCAGAGAGGGCTCTTTAGAAGCCAGGGGCTTTGGCTGGGGGCGGGAGGAAGGGGGGACTTGGACTGCGAGTTATGACTAGGGAGATGTTAGGGCAGGCATTGGCCAATCCACTGATTTACAATCAAAATTGCAGGGCAGGTGTCTGCTTTTCAACCCCAGACTGACAAAATAGCCATGTGAGCCACCCTGTGGCTTCCATGCCTCAAGCCAAGACTTCCTCTAGGGACATGCTCCATCATCCTAGCTTCCTCTCAACCCCTGAGAGGGCCAGCAGCCACTAAACTAGAGTGGTGTGCCTGAACAGCCACTCTGTCATATCCCAAGGGACTCCCAGCCTGGGATGTGGCCGCTGGACAGTGAAGACCCAAACTACAAGCTGGGAGGTGTTGTCCTGACCGCCCCCATTTTTCTCTTGAGGGTAAGCCATTAATAACTGGTAAAGCCAATTACCTTGGGTAGGAAACATAATAGCCACTTGAAAATCGTTGGAGCAGGCAATTGGGCTCTCCAGATTTTTGAAGATTTGGGGCCAGGTAAGGGGTGCCAGCAGAGACATCTCTTAAGGAAACCTGTGGCAGGCCTCTGCCCCGCCACAGGCCTAAATTAGCGTCAAGGTCAGTCAACAGAGAGAGATGGTAGGCACCTGGAGCCTGAATCCCTGCCACTCTCACAGCTCTGACCTCCCAGCAGGCAGTGGTGGGGATGGGAACACTTTCCTCTGGGACTCCTATGCTTCTCTATTCCTGCCCACCAACCCACCCTGGCCCTGTCCATCTGCCACCAGGAGGGGTGCCTCTCAACTTCCCCCACGAAGGCCTTTCTTAACTGTCTGGATATGACACCCATGAACATTTCTTTCCACAAGCTGTCTTCCCCTCACTTCACTATGTGAAGCAGGGAGGAAGAAAAGGAGGGGAAGTAGAGAGTCCGCCTTGCACTAAGAGTTTAATCAAATATGACACAGCAAAAAAAACAGTCTAGCAATAGTCAAGCATATCTGGAGCCAGGTTCTGCTGGGGATACTCAGCAGGACTCAAACTCAAACCATGGGGACTGCCTGGGGACAGGGACAGGAGAGGCAGAAGCTGCTGGCTCCCAGAGGGCTTGACCCTACCCTTCCGCTGAGTCCCTACCACACTTTGATCTCACCTTCTTGGGACAAATGGCATTTTGGGAGGTTATCTTCCCATGTTACCTTTGAGATCATGAAACAGCTGGTGGCTCTTTTGTGTATTCCAGTGCCCAGCAGTGCCTGACCCAGAAGAGTGCTCAGGACAAATCTGTGGACGTGAACGGAAAGGGCCTTCCAGAGCTCATGGCCAACAAGGCCAAGAAGCTCGTCATGGGTTATGAATGGGGTCCCTCTACTTCTTAAAGGAGTAATTCCCAAGTCAGCAGACTCAGACCTGAATGACACATGACATAGCTGTATATCATTGGGGCAGTGAAATAAGCACCACAACCAGATAATAGATGAGAAATACCAACAGTACCTAAAAATTAATGTCAAAACTCTCTCTCTCTCATCTCACACATGCAAATGCACGAACTCTCAGCTTGAGGATCTAGAAGTCATTCTGACTCCATAAACTCTACTCTTTTTGGACAAGAGAGCCCTTACCAGAAGCCAGCCTTCTACAGTTTCTCATTCTGTGCCGAGATCCCCTACCTACCTTACTGGCCCCCTGGCCCCATTTCAGGCGAACCTGGAATCATAGAGATCATTATCAGGCCCAAGCAGCAGACATAGGACAGCAGGAATAGAAAATAAAATACAGAAGAGAGAGGAAGATAAGAAGGGAAATTAGTTGGGTGTGAGTAATTTATTGAGCACTTGCTAGGTGCCACGTTCTGAGCAAGTGTTTCAAAAGCATTCGTCTATCTAATCTTCATAACCCGGTGCAGTAGGTTCTACTTTCCCTATTTTACAGACGAGGAAACAGGTACAGTGCAGTAACGTAAGCTGCTCTAGCTCACACAGGGAGCAAGTAGGAGGACTGGAATTTGAACCCAGTCAGTTTTGATTCCAGAGCCCAAGTGGTTTTATACCCCTTGCCACATAAGTTCTCTCCCCAGCACCTAGTATAATGCCTGACACATACTGAAACCTCAAATGCTTGTTGAATGAATGAATGGACAAATGAACAAATGACTCCACCTGGAAGATGAAAGGAGCGACGGAGTGGCTCTGACGAGGGGCAGCAGAAGTGGCGTGCTCAGCAGCTGTGCCCCGTGGCTGGCCCGGAGCCGCCCAGCTGGCCCAGGCCCCAGCCGCCTCTGAGCTGAGGTTGACACACTTTGGCAAGGGAGGCCACCAGAGCTGTCACATCATTCACCAACATGCCCATCAAGTGTATTCAGTTCTCTTCAACCCGCATTGGCATTTTAATTACTGTTGGGTAAACTAATTTGTACAAATGAAGGCTGGGCTGCCTAATAGAATATGCAAGCTCTCTGACCTCTGACAGGCACTGACACGAGATACAAAGGCCGCCGAGGAAGGCTTTTTATCTGAGCCTTATTACTCTCTATTACTCCAATTATTCAGGCTCCAGTGCTCCTAATTGGAGGAAAAATTGCAATTAAATCAATTTTTGATGGGCTGCAAGTGGACTCCTAAACTGCCCCACTTGTGAAACACTGATATTATAGCAGCAAAGGTCACAGGCCTCATCAGCACCTGGGAGCCCCCCAAACCTGATTTCCCTTGGCCCCCTCCTAAAATGCTTCAAGGAAACCCCTGCCCCTCCATCGGCTTGGCCAGCAAGGACGGGAAGGAGGGAGTCATTAGAACATGTCAGGTCTCATTGCTGCCGCCGCCATCTGCTAACCTGCACCACTGACATCATCGCAGCGGCTAAGTCCCGAAGCATGAATACAGTGTGAAGGTCACGCAAACTCACTCAGTGAGGGGACACCAGGAGCAGTAGTGTAGTGACAGTACTGTGAGGGAAGAACTAATGGAGTGGGAACAGGAGGTCAACAGAAGTCAAGAAGAAGAGAGACAAAGGCCGGGGCAGGTGAAAGAGTGAGGCAGCCAGTTTCCAAATTCTAGCCAACAGGGCACCCTGACCCACCCAGCGCAGAAGGAAAATAGATGGGCTTGGGAAAGAAAAAAAAAAGAGAGGCAAAGGAATCTTGTTCTCTCCAACAAACATCCACCTGAATGCAATACACAGACCAGAAGACTAAGAGTCACATCAGTGATAGGGGCAGGAGCATGCTTATGGGGCCTGCCATCTCCAATAGCGCCTGCCTATAAAGGTGGGGGAGGGAGGAAAAGATACCCAGAACTAAAGCTGTAAGACCAGGGAGGGAAAGGTAAACACAATTTTGCTCATCAAACTAAAAGATACTAAGACCTTTATTATTATTTTTTAACAACAAAGGAGGCAAGAATATACAATGGGGAAAGGACAGTCTCTTCAATAAATGGTGTTGGGAAAACTGGACAGCTACATGCAAAAGAATGAAACCATACACAAAATTATCTTATACCATACACGAAAATTAAGTCACAATGGATTGCAGACTTGAATGTAAGATCTGAAACCATAAAACTCCTAGAAGAAACATAAGCTCCTCGACATCAATCTTGGCAATAAGTTTTTTGGATCTCACTCCAAAGCAAAAGTAACAAAAGAAAAAATAAACAAGTGAGACTACATCAAACTAAAAAGCTTCTGCACAGCAAAGGAAATAATCAACAAAAATGAAAAGGCAACCCACTAAATGGGAAAATTATTTGCAAATCATATATCTGACAAGAGGTTAATATCCCAAATATATAAAGAACTCATACAGCTCAACAGCAAAATAACAACAAAAATGGGCAGAGGACATGAATAGACATTTTTTGAAAGAAGACATACAGATGGCCAACAGGTATATGAAAAGATACTCAACATCAGTAATCATCAGGGAAATACAAATCAAAACCACAATGAGATATCATGTCACACATATTAGAATGGCTATTCTATATAATAACAGGCTAAAATGCAAATAGACCGAACAGCAGAACAGCCGGAACAACCAAAACAACTGGTCGCTATGACATGCACTGACCACCAAGGCTGTGCGTGGATCATGGCAGGCGTAGGCTGCGGCGGGGTGGTGGAGCAGGTGAGTGGGGCGCCAGACCAAGGCAGTGCGCCGGTGGCTATCATTGGGGCGAGCCTCTGGTGGTTACTCAAAATTCTTTGCTCCCATGTGCCACGGTCCCACCTGGAGCTTGCACCTGCTGCCGGCGCCAGCCCTACTCGCACCCGCCGCCAGCGCTGGAGCCGCCACTCACACCACCTGCCAGCGCCCGGCAATTGCCCCGATCACTCAGTGCTATCAGCAGGTGCAAGCGGTGGCTGCCAGCCCCAATCGCCCTCCAAGGCTTCTTCACCCTCCTTCTGAGGGGAGATCGGGGCTGGCAGCTGCCTCTCACACCCGCTGCTGGCGACGGCCCCGCTCGCAATTGCTCAGTGCCATCAGCTGGTGTGAGCAGCGGCTGCCTGCCCTGATTGCCCCTGAGGGCTTCTCCACCTCCCCCTGCTCCTGAGGGGCGATCGGGGCAGCAGCTGTCATTTGCACCCACTGACGGTGCTGGCCCCACTCACACCCACTGCTGGCTCCGGCCCCAATCGATCTATGCCTTCAACATGTGGGAGCGGCGGCGATGGGAGTGGGGCTGTAGGCAGACAGGGGACTGTGGACCGCAACAGGAGGGGCCAGGCAGGGACTTGGAGGATGGGCTGAGACCTGCCCCTATGCCTACCACAGCCTTGCAGCCCACAGTTCCTTTCAAGGTGCACAAATTCATGCACTGGGCCCCTAGTATAGTATATAAAAGACACGGTGTTGACAAGCATGTGGGGAAAGGGGAACCTTCATATACAGTTGGTGGAAATGTAAATTGGTGCAGCCACTATGGAAAACAGTATGGAAGTTCCTAAAATAATTAAAAATAGAACTACTATATGACCTAGCAACTCTACTTCTGGGTATTTATCTGAAGAAAACAAAACACTTTCAAAAAGATATATGCAGCCCCATGTTCATGACAGCATTACTCACAGTAGCCAAATACGGAAACAACCTAAGTGTCCATCAGTGGATGAATGGATAAAGAAGTTGTGGTACATATATACAATGGAATACTACTCAGCCATAAAAAAGAACGGAATCTTGCCATTTGTAACAATATGAATGGGCCTTGAGGGCATACACTAAGTGAAATAGGTCAGACAGAGAAAGACAAACACCTTATAATTTCACTTATATGTGTAATATTAAAAGATGTTAGCTATAATCCTATCTAATAAAAGAGTAATATGCAAATTAACCATCACTCCAAGACACAAGATGGCCACCCCAATGTGATCAAAGATGGCTGCCCCCATGTGGACACAAGATGGCCACCACAAGATGGCCTGCAGGGGAGGGCAGATGTGGGTAGTTAGGGGTGACCAGGCCAGCAGAGGAGGGCAGTTGGGGGTGACCGGGCCAACAGAGGAGGGCAGTTGGGGGACACCAGGCCAGCAGGGGAGGGCAGTTGGAGGAGGGACCAGGCCTGCAGCAGAGGGCAGTTGGGGGGGGGGGGGAGGGCCAGGCCTGCAGGGGAGGGGAGTTGGGGGGAACCAGGCCTGCAGGGGAGGGCAGTTAGGGGTGACCCGGCCAGCAGGGGAGGGCAGTTGGGGGGGACCAGGCCTGCAGGGGAGGGCAGTTAGGGGCGACCAGACTGGCAGGGGAGGGCAGTTAGGGGCAATCGGGCAGGCCGGGAAGCAGTTAGGTGTTGATCAGGCTGGCAGGGGAGTGGTTAGAGGGTGATAAGGCTTGCAGGCAGAAGCGGTTAGAGGCAATCAGGCAGAGGCAGGCAAGCGGTTGGGAGCCAGCAGTCCTGGATTGTGAGAGAGATGTCTGACTGCCCATTTACCGGTATCGGGCCTAAACGGGCGGTCAGACATCCCTCAAGGGTTCCCAGATTGGAGAGGGTGCAGGCTGGGCTGAGGGACAGCCCCCCCCACCCCCCCCATGCACAAATATTGTGCACTGGGCCTCTAGTACATATTATAATAAAATATGAAATGATGGCATCTTAGAATTGAAGAAGTATGGTAAGTTTTAAAATAACTGCCCTGGCCAGTTTGCTCTGTGGTTGGAGTGTCGGCCCTCGGACCTAGGGGTCATGAATTCAGTTTCTGGTGGAGGTGGAGGTGGAGGGTGCATGCCTCGGTTATAGGCTTGATACCTGGCCCTAGTCAGGGAGCATGCAAGAGGCAGCCTATCGATGTGTCTCTCTCACCTCAGTATTTCTCTTTCTCTCTCTCTCTCTCTCCCCCCCTCTCTCTTTCTCTCTCTCCCCCCCTCCCCTCTCCCCTCCACTCTCTTTGAAAGAATCAATGGAAAAAATATCCTCAGTGAGGAAAAAAACAAACCTATTATAAGTTTAAAAAATAAACAAGCAAATCAAAACAACAACAACAACAAAAACAAGCTCATAAACAATAAAGAACAGATTGGTGGCTGCCAGAAGGGAGGGGGGTTGAGGGTGAAGTGTGTCAAAAGATACAAATTTCCATTAGAAAATAAATGTTATGGAGATGCAATGTATAGCACGGTGATTATAAGAAAGTTATGAGAGAGAAAATCTTAAAAGTTTTCATCAGAAGAAAAAATTTTGTAACTATGTATGGTGGTGAATGGTACCTAGACTTATTGTGGTGATCATTTTGTGGTATATACAAATATCAAATCATTATGTCAAACACCTGAAACTAATATAAAGTTATATGTCAATTATATGTCAGAAAAAAATAGCCTGCACATAGAAAAGGAAAGAGTGGAAGAAAACATACTAAAATGCTAAAAGTAATTACGTTTGGGCAATAGAGTGATTAGCAATTCTTTCTTCTCTTAAATTTTCTTTATTTTCCAAATATTCTTTAATGAGGGTGTGCTACTTTTTAAAGACCAAAACATTATTTACATCTTGTAGAAAACACAAACCTGGACACTCCTGTCCACTGACTCGTGGCCAAGAGCAGGTGAAGCCAATAGTGAGCTGCCTGCTGGAGCAGGTGTCAGCAAAGGTGGCCTGGCACAGCCTGGGCTGAAGCTCTGGGGCTGACCATAGCTCAAGGTTAGGAAGGAAACTCCAGATCAAAATAGCAGGCCTCCTTCTCTCAACTAGGCACTAGGCAACAGAGAACAGACTGACCCCCACAGCTGGCAGAGGCCTGGAGCACCTCTCCCAGTCATCTCTCTCTCTCTCTCTCTCTCTCTCTCTCTCTCTCTCTCTCTCTCTCTCTCTCTCTCTCCACTCCACTCAAGCAGAAACTTAGAAACTTGAGCAATGGAAGAACAGAATATAGAGAGAAAAAATTAACTACATAGGAAACAAAAACTCATAGTACAATGGAATAACATTCATACAATCTATTGAATTTAACAAGAAGTGTGTTGGGGCTACAAGGAGAATAGTTTATACACTCTATTTTCCACATACTTGGCCTCTAAACACAACAGCTTCATCCACTCCCAAGAGAAAGAAATGGCAGTATGTTTCAGTGCTAAAGGGAAAACTGACTGGGGCAGACTTCCTGAGAAATGATGATAAGATATTCACAAAACTATGTATCCAGCAAGAGGCGTGGAAAAAGACTAAATAAAAATGGTCATTATTTACACACAATATAGTTTTCTATCTAGAAAATCCAACAGACTCAACTAAAACACTATTACAACCAGAATCAGTATTGGATGAGGTAGCTGGCATGCTGCACTGGATAGTGGAAAGGAGTGCAGGCTCAGGGCTTCTGCCTCTGCCACCTAGTGACCGTGTGATCCTAGATGAATTATTTAACCTCTTTAAGCCCAGTTTCTCTATCTGTAAAGCAGAAATAATAAAAGGACCTATGCATAAGCTTGTGGTAAAAATTGTGTGAGAGCCTGGCTGGTTTGGCTCAGTGGATAGAGCGTTGGCCTGCGGACTAAAGGGTCCCAGGTTCGATTCCAGTCAAGGGCACATGCTTGGGTTGTGGGGGTGATCCCCAGTAGGGGCCGTGCAGGAGGCAGCCAATCAATGATTCTCTCTCATCATTGATGTTTCAAGCTCTCTCTCCCTCTCCCTTCCTCTCTGAAATCAATAAAAATATATTTTTAAAAAAATTATGTAAGATAAGATGCTCAGAGCAGTGTATGGAACATAGCAAATACCCACAGATATTAGTTATACACCAGCAATCACCAACCAAAATGTAATTAGAAATCTATTCACAAAAAAAGAATGTAGAAACTGTAAAACAGCCAAGAATAATCCTAATAACAACAACAACAACAAAAACACAAAAAAAACAAGACAGCCCCATTGGAAAAAAAAAACTATAAAACTTTACCAAAGGACATAGAATTGCTGAATAAGTGGAGAGATACATCATGTTCCTGGATTCGAGGTCTCAAGATGATAAAACTAGCAGTTCTCCTCTAATTAATCTACAAGTACGGTACAGTCCCATTATACTGATTGTGCTTAATCAACTGATTGCAAAATTTATCTGGAAGCCCTGACCGGTTTGGCTCAGTGGATAGAGCATCAGCCTGCGGACTGAAGGGTCCCGGGTTCGATTCCGGTCAAGGGCATGTACCTTGGTTGTGGGCACATCACCAGTAGGGGGTGTGCATGAGGCAACTGATCAATGTTTCTCTCTCATTGATGTTTCTAACTCTATCCCTCTCCCTTCTTCTCTGTAAAAAAATCGATAAAATATATTAAAAAAAAAAATTTATCTGGAAGAGGAAATACACAAGAATAACAAAAAATATTTTTAAAAGAACAATGAGAAAGAAGTAGCTCTATGTCAAACATACTACAAACGTGTATTATGATGTTCATGCTGGAAAAAATATATTAATGGATCAGAATAAAGAATCCAAAGCTATTTTCATATATTTGTAGAGAATTAGTAGATCTTAAATGTGGCCTTTAAAGACAGTAGATAAAAAAATTTATTAATAAATAGTATAGCCGAAACCGGTTTGGCTCAGTGGATAGAGCGTCGGCCTGCGGACTGGAAGGTCCCAGGTTCGATTCCGGTCAAGGGCATGTACCTGGGTTGCAGGCAAATCCCCAGTGGGGGTTGTGCAGGAGGCAGCTGATCGATGTTTCTCTCTCATCGATGTTTCTAACTCTCTGTCCCTCTCCCTTCCTCTCTGTAAAATATCAATAAAATATATATTTTTTTAAAAATTTAAAAAAAAATAAATAGTATAGAGGCCATAGAATACACACTTGGGGGGGAAATAAAATTAGAGCCCTATCTCACAGCAGACATAAATTCCAGATGGATTAAGGACATAAACACTTTTTTAACTATGCACAAAACATTAAAGTATTAGAAGAAAATATAGGAAAATAGTTATCATCTTGGAGTAGGGAAGACATTATTAAGACCAAACAAAACTTTGAAGCCATAAAGGTAAAGATGGCAGAACTACTCTCCAAATACTAAAAACTTCTACACAACTGTAAACAACAAGCTGAAAGGAATTGCCAAATATATATAATAGTCAAAAGATTAATACCCAGAACATATAAAAAGATCTTATAAATCACAGAAACAAATATATATGGCCAAAAAACACATGCAGTAATGTTAAACTTCCAAGTACTGTTCTAAGCACTTCATATATATTAATTCAACTCTCAAAACATTCCTACATACTTGATGATATTTTTCTAATATAATAGTATTATAAGTATATCTTAAAGCATCACTATCTTTTAGAATATAAACTGAAATATTTATTTATATGTCTGATGTTTGCTACAAAATATAGAAGAGGAAAGTATATGGGCAGTATTGAAGCAAAATTGGCCAAGAGTTGATAATTATCCTACTTTAATACATTTTTAAATTTTCCATGAGAAAATTGAGGAATAGAGAGGTCAGGTAACTCACCAAGGTCATACAGCTAGTAGGTGGGAGGACATGATTTGACCTCATTCACTTAGGCTCCAGAGTCCAGCGCTTAATACTATTTTATACTCATGCCCAAAAAATATCTTTAAAATTGATATTACCCAAGAAGAAGTAGGTACCTGCATACACTGTTTATAGGTAGGCATATAATCTGATACAATCCAGCTGGAGGGCAATTTGGCAGCATCTAAAGCCTTTCAAAAGCACTTACTCCTGAATCCAGCAAGTTTTTTCTAAGTATCTTTCCTAGAAAAATACCTGACTATATGCAAAGATGGACAAGTACAGAGGCATGTCCTGAGGCATTGTTTATAAAGCAAACCACTGGAAACAACCTAAGTGTCCATCAATAGCAGGATGGCTAAGTGAACTACGGTGCATCCACCTTACTCTGACCTAGAATGCAGCAGTAACAAAAATGTGGTAGAGATACGTGGTCTGACAGCAAAGGAACTTTGCACCACATGTGTAGAGGGAGAATTCAAGTTCTAGAACAAATGCATAATGTGAGCCTAAAACAAAGCAAAACCCTACATTTGTGTGTAAATATAATACATGCTTATTCATGAAATTGTATGTCTGATATTTGCTTCAAATTAAAAGATCTGGAGTGAGACATGCTAGACTTCCCACAAAAAGAACTATGTAGAGGGGTCACAGGAAACTGAAGTGGATTTTTACTTATACTAGAGGCCCGGTGCACGAATTCGTGCATGGGTGGGGTCCGGCCGCCCACCCCCGGTCATTTGCTGTTGGCTTTCAGATGAGTTGAAGCTTCAAAGGCACTTTAGTGTCAGGGACACTTACAGCTTCCGTTTCTAAGCCTCTCCCTAGACAGGTAATGTGGTTTAGTTCCCTGTTGACAAACCCTCTAAAGAGAGGACATGGCTGCCCTCTTTGGTGTAAGCAGTGGAGAGAGAATGCAGGAAGATGGTGGTTGTGCTGAGCACCTCTCCTGAACACCTGACTGACGGTCCAGACCATGAGCAGTTTTCCTCCTGAATGATCACTCGTCATTCAGGTTCCTGGTCTATGAAGGCTGGAGAATGTTTACTTACTTAGAATCACTGAAGGTCACACTTCAGTGATCGGGGTTGGGGGGGGCGATCAGGGGTGGGGCAGGCAGGGAGGAGGGGTCTCGGGTGATTGGCTGGCCGGCCATCCCCACCCATGATCGGGCGGGTTGGCCGCTGCACTGCACATCATAGCCCCCGGTCATTCTGGTCATTCCACCATTCAGTCACTTGGCTTTTATATATAGAGATTCTATGTATCTTAAACTGTTTAAACTTTTTACAAATGAACATATTTATATATCACTTAGGTAAAAAAAATAAAATAAAATAGAAAATGAGAAATTAAGCTCTAACAGGTTTGGCTCAATGGATAGAGCGTCGGCCTGCGGACTGAAAGGTCCCAGGTTCGATTCTGGTCAAGGGCATGTACCTTGGTTGCGGGCACATCCCCAGTATGTGCAGGAGGTGTGCAGGAGGCAGCTGATTGATGTTTCTCTCTCATCAATGTTTCTAACTCTCTATCCTTCTCCCTTCCTCTCTGTAAAAAATCAATAAAATATATTTTTTTTAAATGAGAAATTAAAAGAAAGATGGTAAAAACAATATTCATTTTGAAGTTGCCTGTAATAAAGGTCACATGTTGGCGGTACCCTGAATTCTGAATATCTGAATTCAGATTCTGAATATCACACAAACCAAGTAGTTGGTTGGCTCCATCTTGAACCTGGCTAATGCCCTGACATAGACCCTTCAATTCCAAATGGTTAGGGCCTAGAAACAGTTGCCTATGAGAATTTTACAATTTCAGCCTGCTCTTATAGTACTTTCCCCTAAATTTCTGCTTCCTAACCACTTTCTCTACAAAGAGGTAAACAACAAGCTTCTTTAAACAGGTGACCTTCTGCCCTAGCTGGTTTGGCTCAGTGGACAGAGCATCGGTCGGTGGACTGAAGGGTCCCGGGTTTGATTCCGGTCAAGGGCACATGCCCGGGTTGCAGGCTCCCCAGTGTGGGTCATGCAGGAGGCAGCCGATCAATGATTTCCTCTCATCATTGATGTTTCTATCTCTCTCTACCTCTCCCTTCCTCTCTGAAATCAATTAATATATATATATATATATATATATATATATATATATATATATATATATAAAGATTCATTATTAAAAAATAAATATATAAATAAAAAATAAACAGGTGACCTTCTGAATTCCACTGGGAGCCCAACAGAGGTCAAGGTGATGGCTTACCTCACAACAATGCCCTGTACGAAAGTTTAAACAGTTTGGGTATTCAAATGACTGTTGCTGCTATGGCTACCTTAGTCTGAAGCACAAAATATATTTCCAGTTTCAAAACAAATCACTTTTTCCTTTTAGGTGGTCAATTTTGGCAAGATGGTAGTGGTTAGGTCCAAGGCCTGGGCTACTGTGCTGCTCACATCTTCTACTGGGCATGGGTGGCCTGCATGGTCTGGTGATTGGTGGGGAGACTAAGGCCAGACAAGCTTGGGTGTCTTTTCAGGTTTGCTGATGAACATAAGTAGTAGCTGGCATTTGAATAAGTGCATGAGATGGAAGGATGACGAAAACCATATGAGTCAACTGTGGCTCTACAGAAAAGAAAGCCTAACTCAACTGGCAAGCCACACAGATAATCAGGATACCAACTCAACTAATTTATTTTAAATTTTGATTCTTTTAAACATACCCACATTAACAAAACACAGAGGAACCTTGAGATTCAGACCTGATCCAGACTTGGTCATGAGCAATAGGAAAGAGAGATGACGATAGGTCAAAGAGAAATCTGTGTGACCTATGATCCTGAGGTCCTACATCCCTGACCCACTGAAACATTTAGGCCAGCAATGGAGCCCCTAGATATTGGCCTGACTCTTATTTTTACTCTCAGTGTTCCATAAGCACCAACCTGGGGCAGTCATTTTCATGTGATAAGCATCAAAGTACAATCAAGACCTTAAAGAAAGAGGTGCTCTTTAAGGAATCAAAAGGCAGAAGAGCTCATCCAGACTACCCACCACATAATTGCCTGATCTTTCCCATCCACTGGCCTCCTAACTCTTGCCCAGCTTAAGACAGGCCCTAATGACCCGCCAATGAAAAGGAGTTCCATGGTGACATCCAGCAAGTTAAAAAAAAAAAAATGAGGCAGTGGGCGTGAGTGTGGACCTACAGATTTGCCACCACCATTTGTATCTTCCATTAAAACAGAGGAAAGAGAAGGTGAGGTGAAGTTCTACACTCCTCAACCTGGTCTGATTGCTGCAGCATTTTCCACCATTACCCCGAAGGCTATTGCAGGGGGTAAAGGGTGTTGAGAGAGGGAAGGGGGTGTCATGGAGGTTGGTAGACCAATAGGGCCTGCTATGCATCATAAATTACAACCAGCAGGGTTATAGATGTACAATCTGTGATAAGAAGAAAGGAGAGGACTGTATATGTGTGTGTGTGTGTGTGTGAGTGTGTGTGTGTGTGTGTATATATATATATATATATATATATATATATAGCACGTAAAGCCTATTCCTCAAGAAAACAGGTCTCCATTGTAGAGGAGGGCCAGCAGCAAATAGTGGTGTGCAAATCCAACTAACAGTTCTTGTGTCAACTCCTTCCCTGTGCTGGGGACAAAGGCCCTGAATCCTCACATTGGCCACACAGACAGAGGCTTACATTATAGGGGGAGGTGGAAAAATCATAAGGCTGGAGATAGTATAAAAATGAAGGTACTTCATTTTTATAAAGCAAGAAACTTCCATCACAGGGCTTTTCAGAAAGGTGAAGTTCTGAGTGAACCTCCTGATTTCCAGATTAGTTAGTAGCACCAGAAACTTTGACCTTGAACTTTGTTTCTCTCCAAGATTTCCTGCCCTCTTAACAATGGCACTAAGGAGGGAAGAGGCAGGAGTCTCTATCTTCCATCCTGTTCTACCAGGTAAACTGTACACCTAGAGTCTAATTCAGGCTGCCTGCTAGTCATTTTCCTCCGGAGGAGGACCAGCCAGATCCGGACTTGGCTCCAGTCTCTCTCTGCCCCACTGAGAGGGTGCTGGCCACTGCTCATTTGTCCAACCTCATGTGCCTGCAGCCAGGCTCTTTCCCTGTGCATGTCACACTAGGAAAGTGGCAGGTTTTTCTAAGGACACCATCAACAGCTTACAAAGGAGGAATCTCTGATCAGCAGACCATTAATGAAGTGAGGAAGAGAAGGTTAAAGGCAGTGCCATCCACATAGATACTTTGGGACTGGATGTCTTGGAGTAATTTGGCCTTTATGAAAGTAGTAAAGCCTATTGTTCTATTTGCCCTACACTATCCCTCCATACATGTGGTTCCTAAGAGATTTCCCCTGTTCTTACACACTCTCCTTTCTCTGGATACAGTTAATTGATCAAGGAGTGGGCAGCTGACCCAAGCTGGGCCAATGAGTCTCTGCCCTGAGATTTTTGAAAAACAGTTACTCTCCATGACTTAAGTGGTGAGCTGCCAAACTCAGAAGCTCTTGGCAGCCTTTGGAATAAACTGGTCAGCTGGGAAAAAGGAAAGAGCTTCAGAAATATAAAGTCCTGGCAGCTCTGTGGCTTCTGGGTCCAGTTACTCCTGAGCCCAGATGTATTTGTGTTCTTCCTTTGACTTGGTTGCTCAGCCAAACATTTCCAGTTTTATTTAAGTTAATGTGAATTCAGTTTCTGTCACTTACAACCAATATGTCCTGACCACTATACAGTGTCGCATTCAGTAGCTGATGGGTTTCTCACCCATCTGAATATCCTCACTGACAGATGAAGAAAGGGCTTTGTCAGGCACCTACTGGACATCTGAGGCCTGGCTAAGAATAGATACCTCAACCATGAAATCAATAGTTGGTGGGTCTGCTAGGAGAGCAGTTAAAACAGAGCAGAACAGGCTGGCCTGGAACTTCTCTTATACCCAGGCCAGGAAAAAAATCTACTCTCCTACTTCCAGTAGTTGGTGAGGAGATGGTCTGGACAACAGCAGATAACAAGGATGCTGCTAGAGGAGTGGGATTATAGTTTCTAAGGGAGAAAGCCCTGATCTTCAGAGAGCTGGACCCTTGGATGTCTTTTTACAGTCTGATGAGAGTGAAAGTTCTGCTGTAAACCACAGGCTCACTCTGATGAGAGTTTGATCCCCTCTCAGACCCTTCTATTTTCAACAACAATAGTGCCAGCATCTGAGAAATGGGTTCCTTAAGGATACTTTCCAGGTATTAATCTGGTTTGAATTAAAGACAAATAAGGTAATTAAGATAGGAATGAAAACACAGGAGTTAATTTTCTCTTTGTGTATGTTTAAAATTTTTCAGAATTAAAAGTTTAAAAATACACACACACAATTGAGATTTGACCCCAAGCAACTCCTTTGTTACAACTTCTTTTATTACTTTCTGACCATGACTACTAGTAGCCCAAAAACCAAGGAAAAAATAAATATGACCATATGAGCAAACCTGAATATTCCACTGCTGAATCTCACTGAGTGATTCAGTGACACACACAAAAATGCAGAGGAACCAAACAGAAAATTCACACATAGCACATAAAATTCTGTTTTTCTTAAAAACAAAACAAATAGCCCCACACAATCTAAAGCAGTCCCAAAAAACCTTCTCACTCTCTCTTTTTTTTAAATAAACCTGGCCCTAGGTCAGAAAGACGTTTGAAGTCATAAATCAGAAATTAGGTGTGAGGAAACCAAGGCCCTCCCATACATGGAAAACCACATTCTGGAACATAAAATAAATGATATCATGTCATATAAAAACTCTATAAATATGTCACTATATATTACATAAATAGACACTTATATGTGTGTGTGTGTGTGTGTGTGTATATATATATATATATATATATATATATATATATATATATATACACACACATATATAGATATAAATACATACATATAAAATAACTGAAGCAAAACATGACAAGTATTTGAGCTTCAGGTTCCTCCAGAGTACCATCTCCTTACAGGTAGGCCCCGTGTGGAGCCTGCCACAGTGAGCAGCCCATTCCTACTCCTCTCTGAGCTACTCCACACATCCCCTAAGACCCTCATATCCTAACCAGCCCTTGCTCTCATAAAACCTTACCTCCACGCTCTTGCTCAGGACTTTGTCAATAGCCCTCACCTCCCCACTGGCAGGCTGTAGGCACCTAACTCTACCTCCTAAGGCCCCTTGGTAGGCAAATAACTTGGCTTTTTTTTTTTTTTTTCTGGGAAAAATCAACCCCTCAATGTTTAATTTCACCTCTTTGGAACATTGGAATAAAGGCCAAACACATCATGAGCCACAGGGAAGCACTGGGGCCAGGGCAGTACCTGACTCAATGCCATGCCCACCATGAGAGCCACCAGGCCCTCCACTAACGTACCAAGATTAGGGACAGGATGGGGTGTGGTACTTACTCTGCCTGTCATCTGTGGTGCGCACGGGCATGCGCATCTGTAAATGAGCAAATTATAGACTTTCTGATGTATAAGTCTACCTCCCTTCCCACAACCCTCCCCAGATAAGATAAAATAAGATCAACCCTTCTTTCTAGTCTGTACTTTTCCTCAGAAATTTGGGGGTAGGGGGTGTGGATGTCAACTGGAGACTCCCACCATGAGGCCTTGAGCCAAGCTACATACCAAGAACACATCTCAGGCCACTTACTTCTTTTCTGCTGAGTCTCCACACGTCATCACCACCCAAGCAACATGAGGAAGAACACTGTGAAGATGAGCATGTCCATCCATTACTCCCCCCAGACCATTCCTAGCCCAGGGCCAGTAGGTGGCTGCTGGCCATTCAGCCCTCAGTTGCTGACTGTCCCAGGCAGAAAGTTATGCTATGGCTCAACTCCAAGGTATTGGTATTTGGCTCCTGGGAGGAAGGAGAACATGGGCCCAGTCACAGCCTTGGGAAGAGGTGCAGGCCCAGCTGGGCTCTCTTGGCCTTGCCATCCTTTGCTGAAAAGACACATGTAAGCAGACACACACACACACACACACACACACACACAGCCTGGTGAGGGGCTTCCAGGATACCACACACATACTCACACAGATGCACCCAGTGCTTGGGGAACAGGAAAGTGGGCCCAGGGGCACATGCACATCCATGCCCTGAAACCTGGGCTATAAGCATTGCCCCAGCCTTCCTGGGCAGTTGTAATTTTTAGTCAGCCCAGGTGTTAAGCCCTTGCCATTTTCTCTCCCTTCGGCCTGTCTGTCCCTCCCTCCGCCCTCCCACAGTAAGTGCTTTCAGGCCACACAATGAGTGGGAGGAGGAGAAACACTTCTATTGAGGAAGGCGTTTTGTTGTTTCATCCCCAAGGGGGGGCTGAGGTAGGGAAGACGGGGGACCCACAAAATTTCTAATAAGCAGTTTCTTTCCTCAAAGCTAAAATGATTTTCTTTAATTGCTTAGTGGGAACCGTTTATTGTGGGGGTCTCTGCCCTCCCCCCCAGCCTAATTGACTTACTGAAGTTTAACAGGGGCTTTCACCTGGAGAGACTGCAATTACTCCCCCCATCCCACATTGGTACCTGGGCTCTCCCCACAGGGGGCCTTTGTTCCCCCTAAATACAGCAGTGACACAAATGTCCTCAGCAGCAGGGGAACCCATGCAGGGAAGTGGTAATTTTCAGCCCAACGCAATTAGCTGAGGGCTTTTCAGTCTTCCCAGTGAATGGTGGGGAAACTTCGGCATGTGGGAATGGTGAGCTGGGGCTGCTCTGTGCAAGTCAAACAAAAGAGGCCTCTGAATTGGGCCCGTGGTAAGCCAGGGCTGGTGGGGGCAGCTGGGGTTGGGGCCTGGACAAGGGACCTACATCATCACCCACCCAATCTGTGTCTTCCAATCAAGGCCAGTGGCCCCAAATAGTTTTCTGGGAGGCAGAGGCATGGAAGATGATTGGTTGACTTGTACCTATGAAGCAAAGACTAGGGAATGGGCAGGAGACTCCCCTGGGAGTGCAGAGCCAGGAGACCCCAGGCTCTAAGACTACTGTTGCCACCACAGCAGCCAAGCAGCAAGGGAGTCACAGGGTAAAAGCACGTGGCTTATCTGGGGTCACTGCTGAGTGTCCAAAGGCCAGAATGGGGGTTCCAGCAGTGGAAGTAATGTGGTTACTACCTGCCTCCCACAGCTGCCCCAAGGAGAGCCCTGACCCCAGAGGCCGGAGAGAAAGAGCAGTTCTCCTGGAAAGAATGAAAAACAACACTGAAATCAGAAGGGCTGGTTGGCAAACAGTCGGATGAGAGAGGGAATGAGGAGTTGAGATCACTGCCAGGTGAGAAGACAGGCCAGGCAGGCACCAAGGCAGTGAGCACTGGGCGCACTGGCCCAGTCCCGGAGCTGGGACTCAGGAGGCCAGTGTTCAGTGCCAGATGAGCTGCTCACAAGCTGTCTAACCTTGGGCAAGCCTGTAACTTCCTGAGGCCTCACATTGCTTGTCTGTAAAATGGGAAACAGTTATACTACAACAATGTTTTCTAACTTATAAAAACAGCTCCAGAAAACGTTTGTGCACTTGCATCTGTAATTGATTTATAAAACAAGAACCAGGGGAGCAGTTCTGGTTGGGCAGAGAGAAGAATGGAGGGTGAGCCACACCCATGTGGCCTCCAGCCCTGCTGCCTTTGATGCAAACCTTCAGCTCTGCCTGGAAACCCCAGAGCCAGATACTCTCTGGGCTACTCCACCACAATGGCCCAGCAGCACCCGAGACCAATGAAAAGGAACAAAGCTGAGCTTCCCATACTACAGGCCACCCTCCATAACCTTGCCTCCTGGCTGCCCTCCAGTCACACCAACAGAAGTGGGGTCACACCCCCATTTGTCATAAAAAAACCTCACCACAGCAGCCTCTGAGAGCCCAGGTGAATTATATCCAGGATCAACTATGGCTGGGGGGCAGTTGAAGTAATTTGGCATATGGCTTGTAGGTGGTGGTCAGGTCAAACTTTTTGCCTTTTTTCTCCCAAAACTGAGATCTAGCCATAAAAATGACTGCAGTATGATGTACTACCCCACCTCGCTTCTTCGCTGGCCTGAACTGGTTGCTGAGAAGCTCTATTTCCACCCACTCCCCCAACTCAAGTCCTGCCAAAAGAGATTCAAAGTGACTCTCTAGAGAAGAGTCTAGGGTGGCTAGTCCAAACACCCACAGTTCAGAGATGTGAAAGCAGACCCTCTCCTCACACCCCACTGCTCCTGGAATAGCCTCTTCTGGGAGCAGTCCCGACCAGTAACCTGCAGGGGACAAGCAAGCCTGTCCACCCAAAACAACTGGCCCAGCTCCAATCACATCTGGCCTGGATTCTGTCTCCTCAGCCTCTGCTGCCCCTGCGTCAGCCTCGTGTCCACCCTGCACAGCCACCCTCTCCCCTCAGATGGAAGTTCCTGCTCTGGGATTAACCACCCCTCTCATAGAACAAGGTCTTGCCTGGATAATTCCTGAGCTGAGGCAGACAGAGACGGGCCCCTCATTCTTTCAAGTACCTCGGGGCTATCCGAGGTAGCCCTGTCCTGGGTGCTGGGGTATTCAGGAAAAATAAAACTTGCCGAGGCTTGCCCATAGGCAGCTTAAGGTCCAGCAAGAGAGTCAAATCTTCAATTTATATTTTTAAAAACTGGAAGCAATTCAAAACAATCAAGCAGTTCTAATCCCAAATGACAGTGCGATCACCCTGGGCTGAGAAAGCAGACCGTTTAGCACAGTAGTCAAAAAGCATGAGCTCTGTAGTCAGAGGCCAGGGCTCAAACCCTGGGTGTATCGATTACCAGGGATAACTTTGGGCATGTTAATTACCTCTCTTAGGCCTCAGTTTCCTTCCTTGAAAACTGAGGACGGTGACAGTACCTATCTGGGAAGAGTAAATGAGATATAAAGTGTTCAGCACAGTGCTTGGCATTTAGTGGGCACTCCATAAGTGTCGGTCATTCTCATCCATCATTACCACCAGCATTGGTTAGACAACAGAGAGGCACTGGAGACTGCTGACCAAGAAGTGGCCCAGTAAAAGAAACCTATATTGTTCCCCTCCTGAAGCTCTAAGAACTAGGTAAGAGGAGAGAGCTCACGTTCCCTGTCCCTATCCTTTAGAAAGCTACTGTCAGTACTGATGACAGACAGGACAAATTTAACCTGGCCAAGGGCCGCAGGAGATCCTGAGCCAAGCAGGGGCCTTAAAGGGACAGACTGGAATTTGCACCCCCTTAAACTGACCACAGCCCCCTTAGCCCTCTCCCGCCCCTCACTCTACCATCAGCCTGCTGGCTGGAATGCAGGGGCCCTTGTGCCAAAAGGCCCAGGCTAGACAGGAGGCCAGGAGGCACAGGTGGTTCTCAGAGGAGATCCCTGGGCTCCAGAAAGCATTTCCCCCACAGGCGCAACAAAACTGGGGCTTGTTGTTGGTCAAGGCGCCTTTGCTTGTTTGGGCTGCAGCCCAGACAGTGAGGCGGCTGGGGCAGGCCAGGGGACGCAGAGCTTGGGGGTGGGGTGGGGGGCAGTAGCAAGCCCTTTTGGCACCACCTTCCTCCTTCCCTGGGTTTCTCACTTTGTTCAGCACAGCAACCCAAAGGAGGCTGGGGAAGCACTTTTCACTGCGCAGCAAATACAGTCATGGGGAGAGAGAGAAAGATGAAAGGTTGGGGGGGAAGGATTGATTTGGTTTTGGGGTATTTAGGTGGTTTGAAAAAATAATAAAAGTTGTTTCTGCAATCCAATTAATTTCAAACCCAGGTTCAGGTCATAAACAGCCAACAATAATCCCACAGCACCTAATACCTATTATTCCTTTTCTGAGACTTGAAGTTCCAATAGAGCCAGAGTTGGTCCCTAGAAGCCTGGTGGGAATTTTTCTACCTCCTGGTGACAGTGGTTAAGGATGAGGTACAGGCATGGCTTCAGTCAGCCTGACCACAAAACTCTGGGGCCTCAAGGTCCCCAGGTCCACACAGACCCATGCAGTCCTGCTAGTTGTGGGTATGCATGGTTTTCCAAACAGAGGCTTGACACCAGATGCTGCCAGAGCCCACTTCTTCCCAAGAACTGAGTTCTCCTGGCCCTGTGCCTGGCCAAGGCTTCTTGCAATGGATAGAGGAGATTCCAATGATGACCTTAACTTCTCTGTTTCCTACATTATTTCCAGAAAAGGAGCCCCCACCCACAAGTCATCCTGCTTCTGTTGGTTCCCTTCTACTGGGCCCAGAGCACCGATTCCAGACCTTCAGTGGTCCTACTACCTTAGAGAGGATGAGGGGAGGGACTCTTCTCACTATGTCTTTGACACAGAAGAACTTTTCACATAGGAGTTTAGGGCAATACTGGGCCGAGGAATCTCTTCCCTAAGCAGCTGCCTGCCATCCATCCAATTCCTTAAGTTAAGCCCTACCACTCACACCGCATTCTCAATCCTTGCTTTGGAACAGACTTGTTCTGGTGACATGGGTTTTTGTTTTTGTTTTTAGTTTTAATATTTTTTTTAATTTATTGAGAGTATTACAGATGTCTCCCATTTGTCCCCTCCACCCCACCCCCACCCCACCCCACCCCAGGCCTTTACCACACCATTGTCTGTGTTCGTGGGCTATATACACTGAGTGGCCAGTTTATTATGATCTCTGAACACATAATAATCTGGCCACTCAGAGTGTGTGTGTGTGTGTGTGTGTATATATACATATATACACATATATATACATATATACATATATACATATACATACATATACATACATACACACACACACACACACACACATATATATATATATATATATATATATATATATATATATATATATATATATATATTAGAGGCCCAGTGCATGAATGGTCAAACTTCTGGTCGAGGGGACAATTTGCATATTAGCCTTTTATTATATAGGATATCCACTGAGTGGCCAGATTATTATGCATTCAGAGATCATAATAATCTGGCCATTCAGTGTATGTTCTTTGGTTAATCTCATCCCATACCTCCCAGCCCCCTCCCCTCTGAGGTCTGTCAGTCTGTTCCATGCATCCTTGCCTCTGGACCTATTTTATTCATTTGTTTATTTTGTTCATTAGATTCCACATATAAGTGGGATCATGTGATATTTATCTTCCTTTGACTGGCTTATTTCACTTAGCATAATAATCTCCAGGTCCATCCATGTTGTCTCAAAGGATGAGATTCTTGTTTTTTACAGCTGCATAGTATTCCATAGTTTAAATGTGCCACGGCGTTTTCTTATCCACTCATCTACTGATGGGCACTTGGGCTGTTTCCAGATCTTAGCTATTATAAATAACACTGCTATGAGCATAGGGGTGCATATACTCTTTCTGATGGTGTTTCAGGATTCTTAGGATATATTCACAAAGTGGGATTGCTGGGTCAAATGGCAGTTCCTTTTTTAATTTTTTGAGGCAACTTCATACTGTTTTCCACAGTGGCTGGACCAGTCTGCATTCCCCTGGTGGCATGTTTTTGTTATCCACTTTTGAAATCCCAAAAACTAAGGGTTTCTCTCTGGAAAAACATTAGGAAGTTTCCTTTCTCTCCCACTAAGCCACTTGGGACGGAATACAAACCTTTCAGAAGAATGAAAAGAAATGACATACATTTTACACACACTTGACAGTGGTGTGAGTTCCTGATTTGCAGGCTGGGTGACCCACCTCACTTCAGACTTTCATTGCTACACAGTACCTATGCCAATATCGGACATGTTAGCTGCTGATTTGCAGTATCCTCAAGAAGGTTTCTAGAGAAAACCAACTTCCCATCCCCCTCTGTGAAAAAGCTAAGGAGTTTAGACCCTGATGATAAACCTGCTCAGAACTCTCAGGTCAGCTGCAACCCTCACAGGCAAGTCCACAGTACCTGCTCTCCTCTATGTTCAGGGCCTGTGTGCTCCCACAGGGCCACAACCACCCACTGTAACTTACTTGAGAAACACACAACTTCTTTCAGAAAACATGTCCTTGCACTCCACCACCAATAGGAGGAAAATTCACAAGGAAGGGGAGTCCCAGGGAGAAGGCTGGGCAAGAAAATCTAGAGAAGAACAAGGACTTCAGGAAACACAGTGATTACCAGAAACTCAGTAACTAGGTTCCGCACTCCCCTTCCATGCTCCAGAGAAAAGGAAAGGAGGGCCCCGTGGCTTTAAGAATCCATATGCATGCACTCATTTATGCGGAGGTGTCTTCCTGAAGTACTCCAGAAGGAGTGGCATCAACACAAAGTAATGAAGGTGAAAAACAGAGTTGCATGTGAATCATCTCAGGAGAGGTTGTTCTTGCTTAGGGGGAAGGCTCCCATAGACCAAGGAACCTGCCTGCCATCCTGATACACACAGACGCACAGGCTCTGAGTCAGGTGACAGATATACACACTGCTCCTTTAATTCTCATGAGGTGCTAATTGCTTCCTCTGATCATCTCTTCTCCATTTGTGGGGGAAGCAGAAAGTGCCCAGGGGGATACTTTTTCCTCTGTATGGGTAGGAATGGGGGGAAAAAAGAAGGAAAGAGACAGATGAAATAAGCTGCCTCCTACAGGTGCTCAGTAAACTCATGAACCCCAATCACTGGGGAGGTCCCAGGCTAAAGAACAGGATTAGGCCTCCGTTAGGGATTAGGTCTACAACCACAGAAAGACACCCTGTGTACTTCAAGTCCCAGGAACCTCAGGGAGGCTGGGCTAAGCAGAGACTTGTGCTAAAAGCAAAGGATGGTTTGGGTGAGAGAAAGCAAAAATTCTAGACCTTTGATCAAGTCACAACAAGCATTGATTCTAAATGAGATTCTGTACCTCTGCTCTTGGGACCCCCGTCATGGGAGAAACTTTCCCATGACAAATCAGTACCTTTTCTCAGCTTCCCTGAAAACAATGAACACCAGATACACCCTGAATCAGAGTTTTCCTAGGGACTGATTAGACTTCAGACATGAACCCTAGGATGGCAACAGTAGGAAAAGGAGTCAAAACTTTAACCTCACCTGACTGACTCAGATAATACTCCATGAACAGGACCAGACCTGGACTGATGTTAGTATGCATTCAATCAGACCCAGTTAAAAGGCCAGCCCCCTCCAGCCCTTCCCTGGCTCCAAAGGTGAAAGTCCGGTGCATGCTGGGAAACAACAGTTGTCAGACCATTGCACTGCATCAGAATCTCACAATTTTGTACTTTTAACATTTTTATATGTTTTTTAATTGGTTTTAGAGACAGAGGGAGAGAGAGAGAGAAACATAAAATGCTTGCCTCCTGCGCACCTCCTGCTAGGAATTGAACCTGCAACCTGGGCACGTGCCCTGACCGAGAGCCTCTCAATGCATGGGACAACGCTCAACCAACTGAGCCACACCGACCAGGGCACCATTTTGTATTTTTAATACAAAATTTAAAGCAATCAAACAATACCTGAAACCTACATAATTTTATTAACCAATGTCACCCCAATAAATTATTTTTTTAAAAAAGGTCAAGTATCAGGTCTCCCAGGAAGTCAGGGTTTCTGATCAACGTTTTTATTTTTGTCCAAATTCCTCAATCTTATTCCAGAAGTGAGGTCCATCAGGGCTTTTCCACCTCTTTTTTATTGTCAAGGAATGAGGGAGCACCTCCAAGCACCCTGCAACCAGTCCATCTCTCCCTTCTTCTACCTTATTCCAAACTCTCCTTTAAATCCCTGGGTGCTCCACAAAGTTTCCAAGAGCAACTCTTGACTCTTCCTCCAACTAAATATAATTATGCTTTTAAAAGGGGGAAAAACAGTCCAGGGAGTTCCCAAAGAGGCTGCTGCACTCTGCCCCTTGTAATGAAGCTTAATAATGAAATGCCCTGCATTCCAATTAGTAAGAAATGCTCATTTTCTCCAGCTGAACACCCTCTATAGATATATCTAATTTGTTTCCATGATTCCATCTCTTTCCTCCATCGAGTTCACATTTAAAGATTATGATCTGTTGGTGCTCTCCCAGTCCTGGTAGGATAGCCTGGGGGAGCGACAGTGTTTTCTTGGAGCCCCAAAGTAACCATCCCTGACACCCCTTCCCTCCATTATCACATCCATACACATAAGCTCAGACTCTTCCAGGCTTTTATGAGCTGTCCACCAAATGGAAGAGACGGGAAGAAATCACTTTTGGAAAAGTTAAGTGAAAGACCAGTACAAGGAAAAAGGGAAGGGGTAGGTATTGCTGGGAGTGCCTACTTCTCAATAAGAGAAATGTTCTCTGCCACAGAGTGGCCCAAAGCAGGAGCTGCTCCTTACTAGTGAGCCCCTTTGGGACTCAGGCCCCTCAAAGGCCTTAGAGCTCCAGCTTCTTTTCCCTCGTCAGGCCTGGCAGGGTGACTGGCACCAATTCCTGAGACAGTCTGAAGGATGCCAAAAGCAGCACAGAGGAGCCGCTGTGCTCCGGGAACCTTGGCGGGATGCCTCTCCAGGGCCACCTCATCCCAGTGGCCAGCCCGCATCTCTGCCTTCTGATCATATGGAAAGAGAAGACACAGTCCCTTTCTAAAAACCTGATTCCTCACATGAAGGCCTCACCCCCAACACCACACCAAATGCCTGGCCATGGGTGGGTGGTGCTGGGCAGGTCATCACCACCAGCTCCTTCACTCAAAGTATCCCTGGGTTTCCCTCTCCCCAGAAGCAGAGCAGGCCACAACCAGGCTGGGAGATCCTCCCAGTGTCTCCCCCTACTTAAGCCATGCATATGCATCTTCTCTCTCAGCAAGACTAAGGGCCCAGAATGGGTAAAGGCCCTTTCCCCAGCTCCCCGCACAAGGGTACAGTGCAGTGAGGTGAATGGTAAAGGCAGAAGCCATCCTGTGGGACAGTCCCCAGTGGGTCTGCCTGTGATGGGGCCCCAGTTATCCTCACTGGAGAAAATGCCTCCCATTCAGTCACTAGTTTGTAGGGAACTCCCCTCAACAGCTGGAGATACGCATTTGAGATGTGCCAATGCTCCCCCAGACACTCGCCTTTTTTTCTGTCTAGTCCTGTTCTCTCCTGACCCTAACCAATTGCTGGGTAGTCATATGCAGCAGGCTGTGCTCCCCCAGCACCCCTCCTGTCTGTCCATACCACCTCCTCAACCCCTGCAGACAAGGCCCTGCCCTGGCTTCCTGAAGCTCACAATCTGTGCTCCTGCCAGACTGTCACAAGGGGGGTAACTCACTTCAAGCTGGCAGCCCTGTGTGGTAGAACTAACCACCCCCCTCAAGGGGTGGGGGTAGAAGGCCAAGCAAGCGTGTGCCTGCGCATCCCAAGGTGCTCTTGTTTTCTGGGCACCCCACACAGTCTGTGACAGACGCATGGACGGGGGAATTCTTTGCCAGCCAGAATTGGCATCTCACCCTACCTCTCAAATCTGCCACTAGCCTCCAGGGCTGAAGACCCTCCAAGAAGAGGCCCTGCAAGACAAAGACTTGAGGCCCCCCAGCCTGGCCTCCCAGCCCAACACAGGCCCGCATTAAAATCAACACTCCGTGAACACACAAAACTGACAGGGCAGAGGGGGAGCACACATCGGATACAAAGATCGGGCTCTCGGGAGACGCGGCCTGTTGGTCTCCCATGTTAGCTCCAAGTGACTAGGCGCAGGGTGGGAAATAACGCCATCGCTGGGGCCAAAGCTCCCGCCTGGCCTCCAGGTTCGGCAGCCTTTTCACAGGGAAGATGCCTCTGCCTGGAAAAAAATGCAAGCATTGTGTGGGGACCATTAATGCGTGCGCCTCTGCACATTCCTTCGAGAAGCAGGAGCACACTAGTCCCTGAGCCCCCGGCCCTGTGCCCCAACGATTGTGCTGGCCTGCAACACACTGCACATGCCACCTGGTCCTTCCCCCCAGGCCCCCGGCTCTGTGAGCGGTGGGAAGGGGGCTGCCAAACACCCTGGCTTCATTGTGCCCCAGAAAGGGGGGACTAATTACTTGCCTACACTCTGGAGCGCCCAGGGAGAAAACAGAGGCCAGTGGGGTGGAGAGGGTGGAAAATTGGGGGGGGGGGGGGTTGAAGAAGGGAGAGAGAACGCCACAGGATACATTTCAAAGTTTCTCTAGCAATTTGGGGGTGGAGGAAAGAAAGCCTGGTCCTGATGTGAAATCATACAGAGGTCAGGGCTGGGTCTCCCACCCTTGTGAGAAAACGGTGAATCAGGGACGGTTTATCAAACGATCATTTTTTTCTTTTGAAACCGGGAGGCAGCAGCTTGGACAATTCTGCAGATGTGCTTGATGAGTTAGGGACAAAAATGGCCTTTCTCTGCCCCCCTCCTCTCCTCCTTCTATAAGGGCTCCCATCGGGGGTTGCTTCTCCCTCCACTGCCTCCAGGACCCTCCCCTCCCTTCTTCAGTGGTCAGCTGAGACCCCCACCCACTGCTTGCTTTTGTACTCCTGGCCTTTGGACATACTGACGGGGCCTTTATGAGACCCCAATCAAGACCCCCATGTCACAGGTACCTAGTAGAGACACCAGACCTTTTCAAACAAGGGACAACAAGGAAAATCGGCTGGCCCATTGTCTCTCCTCTGTGCTAAGTGAGATGAAAGGGGCCCGCGGCCCCCTCCCCACAGCCCGCCTGCCAATCACCTCTAGTTATTAAGGTCACAATGTGTAAATTCTTTTGACCTGCACCTAATCAAAGATTCACCGGCCCTTTCAAATCCGAATGGGGAGGAGGGGAGAGATTCCCCCCCCCCCCCATAAACCCAGCAAACTCTCCCTCAATAAAATTTCTCTCTCTGATTCCTTCTCTGCTTTCCATCTCCACCCCTTCGCTTCTCCTCAATCCACCCTCCTTACCACTAGCTTCAAACACAAATGAAAAACCCCATGGAATTACTACCCTAAAAAATCTGAGGAGGATTTGAAAGTTCCTATTTCATTCTCTTGAAAGAGAAAGTTTTCAGACAGGCACAGATGCCCAAGCAAGCACAGAACCTGGTCTGCCCCTGTGGCTCTGATGCCAAATCTCTCCAAATGGCAAAGTGGTCAGTTGGCTTTTTTTCTCTCCTAAATCAGCCTCTTTTGATTTCCCCTGATATCACCATGCATGGAGAAAACTACTGGGATTAATGACACTCCCTCACTTAGCATCTCTAGTTCAGTTGTTGACCTTCCATGACCCAACTTACACTAAATGGTTTTGTGAGATGAGGGGGGAGGGAGGAGTTACCAAGCCCAAAGTAGGCAACCCTAGAGGAAAAAAAGCAAAACAAACAAACAAACAACCCATAGGGTAGAACAACAGAGAACAGAACAAGAGCCAGAGGAAAAACCTTGAGAGAAAGCAAAACTTGGGATTTATTGTAGTTTGAATCAAGCAAAAAGAATGAAATGCTTGCAAATCTCCAGGCATCACTATCAAGGTTGTGCACTTTGATTTTATCTCTCTTATCATCACTTAGAAAAGGGAGGAGGCCAAACAAGCAAGCTAGTAATAAGTGAGTGCATGTAAGTTGCCCACCAGGGGTCCTCAAACTACGGCCCGAGGGCCACATGTGGCCCGCAGAGGACATTTATCGGGCCCGCTGGGTGCCGCTGCCTGTCCTGCTTAGCAGCCGACTCGTCCCGGGCCCGCAGTGCACATAGGAATTTGTTCATAGTTTTTTTTTAAAACTATAGTCCGGCCCTCCAACGGTCTGAGGGACAGTGAACTGGCCCCCTGTTTAAAAAGTTTGAGGACCCCTGGTAGTCTCACTGGATGATCGGCTCTCTCTGATAGTATGTTTTGCCTCTCAGTTTCTCCTTACCCGGATGCCTTTATTTCTTTCTGAGCTTTCCTTTGGTACTAACCCCTCACATCATTTCAACTGTTGTCTCCATACTGATACCTTCCACATCTTGATCCCATATCTGAGCTCCACCTTCCTGGCTGTCTCTGGCCATGGCTACCTGACTGCCATCACCAACTCTAATCAACAGGTATAAAGCAAAACTCAGCCTTCTCAAAGCGATGGTCCCCTTTAATCATCAGGCTCACAGAAGAACTCATGCAAGCCTCTTTCCCTCTCTTCTTCAAATGCAGTCCTGACTGCCTACAGATTGTTTCCTCTGTTCTCCTGAATCCAGGTTGTCTTCCCACTGTCCCTAGGAGTCCAGTCCCTTACTTCTAACAAAGTGTACTTCCAGAAAAGTATACAACAGCCTCAGTCTATACCACTCCAAAGCATCCTATACACTGTGCCACCAAGTAAATTATTTAATGGCTTCAATCTGGCAAAAACCTTCTATGGTTCCCTATTATCCTCAGCTTAAAGTCACACTCTGCTCTTCAAAGCCCTCCAAAAGCAGGCCCCAAGCCTCCACTCCAGCCTCACTCACCACATCTTTACACAAACCCTCCATCCCAGGCAGCCAAAGTTGTTCATTCTGAACCCCCAAACATACACTGAACTTCTCATCCCTTATATCTTTGTTCATACCTGTCCCCTTGCCTCAACTTCCCTTCAGCAGTTTAAGGAAAGCCATCCTTGAAGTCCCACTTCAAATTCCATGTCACCCAAGAAGCTTCTGAGTTAACAAAAAAAGGCCACTGCTTTCCTCTGATTTCTTGTTAATGATCCTGAGAATTGATGGCTCTCACACTGCACATATACTGGAATAAATCTGAGGGTGTGCAGAGTTATTGACAGTAAGCCCCTGGATGGTGAAAACTGCCTCTTGTACTTCATACTCCCCATGTGACCTTGCACATTACAGCATTTTTGATCCATCTGTAAGGCAGGCACTCAGAAATATGCATTCCACATAGAAAAACACTTCTGAGTTTACATTGCCTTTTTAAATAACCTCCAATATTTCAACTTATTTCTTTCCCCACAAAAGGTCCTGAGCATGAAACCATATTTAATGCTGCAAAAGTGAATGTAAGGAAGGATCTTTTCAGGGTGATAAAAATATGCTAAAGTGAATTGTGGTGATGGGTGCACAGCTCTGTTACTTTGCTAAAAATCATGGAATAGTATACTTAGATTGTATACTTAAAATGAGTGAATTTTATGGTATATAAATTATACTTCAATAACACCGTTTAAAATAAAAAAGTAAATATAGGTCCATATTTAATTTAATAATTGTAAAAAATAAATAAAGGAAGAATTTTGTATACAGATGCCTGATACTATAATAGACATTTAAATGTAACTTATGTTTTTTTCTAATTATAAAAATAGGTTCAATATAAAATATTTAAATACAAACAAGTAAAAATAAAATAAATGTCAGCACAAACCCACCACATGGGCTAGTGAAGTAACTATCATACTGTTTTGTGACCCTTTTTCATTTAACAATATGTTATGACATCTTTTGGGATCAATGACTATATATCTAGATTCTCCTTTTAATGAATATGTAGTATTCTATTGAATGAATGTTCCATAAAATATTTAACCAGACCCCTATTAATGTATATATATATGTGTTGTTAATATAAGTCTTAATACATACATCTTGCATACTGGTCTGGTTATTGCCTAGGATACATTCCTAGAAATGGAATGTATGTGTTAAAAGGTTTTCACTTTTTTATTTTGATTCTCATTGCCAAACTAATATAATTTTATAACCCTAACTTTTCCTCTCCTTCTTCCTGGCCACAGACCTCTAACAAGTTGAAGAATCCTCTGAACAATTTATCTTTTTGTATTAATTTTTTAAATATATTTTTTATTGATTTCAAAGAGGAAGGGAGAAGGAGAGAAAGATAGAGACATCAATGATGAGAATCATTGATTGGCTGCCTCCTGCACGCCCCCTAACAGGGATGGAGCCCAAAACCTGGGCATGTGCCCTGACCTGGAATCAAACCGTGACCTCCTAGTTCATAAGTTGACACTCAACCATTGAGCCACACCAGCCGGGCTAATTTTTTGTTTTGATTCTTAACCACACAGCTCGCCTTGGATACTAGTGAGATTCAAACTGGTCAGGAAGGTAGAGTGCTTCAAACACATTAACCCGTGTGTCCCTCTTTGCTAAATGTTACAAATCTCACCCTCATGCCCAGCTGATCCTCCAGCTGATCCTCCTCTTGGATCATTTACAGTAGGACTCCTCCAATCACTCACTTGGTCTCCTCCCATTCAGGCCCAGGAGGAAGAGGCAGAGGTGTGGCCAGGACAGATAATGCTATAGCTACAACAAGGCAGAAAATAACTGCAGAAAGAGAAACATCTTGTAAGAGTAAAATCCTCAGGAGAAAGAGAGACAGTGGGTCATGTGCTCTAAGCCATACCCTCTCTGTAGCCCCTGCAGGCCATGGTGCAGTAAGTTCAGAGTGAGGAGCATATGCTAAGTGATGGCTGATTACATCTGGACAACATCCTATAGGGAGACTGTGCTCCTGAAATGCCAGCGTTTTGACGAAGCACCACAGGACTGACCCAGGGCAAGACTCGAGATAATCTCTCTTTCAAAAGTCCCCAATCAATGGTGGCCACAGGCAGAAAGGGGTTCATTTCAGTTTAGCCCACACATCTCAGCCTCTCCTTCCCTATCTATTGAGCCAGTGCATGTCACATGTGCAACAGAGCCACACATAAAGGAGGAGATGCAGCCCCCACAGCTACACAGGGCCTCTACTACTGAGGCACATTTATACTTGAAAAGCTCTTCCTTCTATTCTAGCCTTTGTGTCTTCCTGTCTACTTTGCTTCAGTTCCTAGAAAGAAGCTGATCTGAAGCTTCTCAACTGACCACTTACTATGCCAACACAATGAAAGTGGTGGCCATCCCCTACCTATCCCCACCTCCAGCACCACCAAGCAACACAGACTTAAGTGTCTCCAGTCTGGAAGCAGAAAGCCACACCTCTCTAGATGGGGCAGATGAAGGATGGGAAATAGAGAAAGGAAAAAGGCCTGCTGACCCCACATTCTGCTTCATCAAGCCTAACCACAGTGTTAAGAGGATCAGAGAAAGCATAAGTGAAGAGCCTTGGTTTTAATGTCTTCTATAAAAGCAGGTAAGCTCTGCCTCAAGATGCATGCTCCTCAGAATGCACACAGGACGGAACCAAGATAGCGACATAGGTAAACACCTAAACTGCTGCCTCGCACAACAATTTCAAAACTACAACTAAAAGACAAAATGTCTATCACCCAGAACCACGGGAAAGCTGGCTGAGTGGAAGCTCTACAACTAGAAGGAAAGAAAAAAGAGCATTGAGACATGCACAAGTGCTGAAAAGCTGAGGTATGGAGGCGCGCGAATCGGGCTGGCAGCAGGCAACTGGGTGCGCTGCTTTTTTCAACCCAAAGGGAGACAAGCTCCCGATTACTCTGAACTCCAGTTTCTGGGGAGACGCTGGGGACCCAAACTCCTACGGGGAGAAGCTGAACTGTCTGCCATCAGGTCGGAAAGTGAGGGTGGCTTTCTTGCAGAGGTGCGCGCAGCAATCACTGTTTACTGCGCTGGGGCATGGGGGGAGGGGACTTGGAAACACTGAGACACAGAGACAGGTGACTGGCAGTCATCGCTGTTTGCCATGCCCTAGCCTAGTGACTCCCTGAGACCCCGCCCCGCATAATCTACAAACCCACCCAAGCTCCATGCAGCGGCTTTTGCATATAAATGGTCTGCCCAACTGCAGCTTAACCTAACAAATTGCAGCTCTGGTCAGACAGCTCCAAAACCTCCAAACCCCAAGCAAAGAGGAGAAAACTGTAGTTCTCACTGTAGCTCCTGCTGGGTGGCCTCAGACAGTAGCTGACCTGCACCCCATTGGAGATCCAGAAGCCAGTGTATCTAGTGGTCAGTGTGAGACGACACCAGATTTCAACTACTCACATCCATAAGTGACACATTCAAGAGGCAGACTCAGTGAGCACCAAAGCCCCACTGAAGCAAGTCCTGCCCATAAACGTGTCTCCAGCACAGCAGTTCTTCCATTATAGACACAGCGGGTCCTCACAGCCAATTGGCCTGGAGGTCAATTCCTCCCAGTGTACCAACAGCAATCAAGGCTTAACTACACCAAGACTTTGCACTCAGCCCACAAAGGGGTGCACCAAGAGCATCCACCTCAGGTGATTGGGGAGGCTGAGCTACTGGCCCCTATAAGGCACCTACCACACAAAGCCACTCCATCAACACAGGGAAGCAGCAATATGCGGAGACTAAAAAACATGTCACGAATGAAAGAAATGGAGGAAAGCAAACTACTGGACAACACAGAGTTCAGAACCACATTTATAAGGTTACTCAAGAATCTTCTAAAACCCGCTGAGGAACTTAGTGAGACCTTTAAGGATCTTAATGAGAATGCCAAAAAAATGGAAAAGGACCAGTCAGAAATTAAGCATACACTGTCTAAAACAGGGGCGGGCAAACTTTTTGACTTGAGGGCCACAATGGGTTCTTAAACTGGACCGGAGGGCCAGAACAAAAGCATGGATGGAGTGTTTGCGTGAACTAATATAAATTCAGAGTAAAGGAGTGGAGGGGAGAGCAAGAGAACCCTCCGCTCTTTTGGCTCCGCGGGCCGGATAGAACAGCCGAACGGGCCGGATCCGGCCCGCGGGCCGTAGTTTGCCCACGGCTGGTCTAAAATAAAGAATATACAGAAACTCAACTTTAGATCAACGTACCCCAAGAATCAAACCAAAGATCTGAAATATGAGGAAACAAAAAACACCCAACCAGAAAAACAAAAAGAAAAAAGAATCCAAAAATATGAAGATAGTGTAAGGAGTCTCTGGGACAACTTTAAGCTTACCAACATCCGAATTTTTGGGGTGCCAGAAGAAGAGAGAGAGCAAAATATTGAACACCTATTAGAAGAAATAATGACAGAAAACTTTCCCTACCTGGTGAAAGAAATAGACTTACAAGTTCAGGAAGCGCACAGAACCCCATACAAGAGGAATCCAAAGAGGACCACACCAAGACACATCATAATTAAAATGCCAAGAGCAAAACACAAAGAGACAATATTAAAAGCAGCAAGAGAAAAACAGTTAATTACCTACAAGGGAGCACCCATATGATTGCCAGCTGATTTCTCAACAGAAACTATGCAGGCCAGACGGGAGTGGCAAGAAATTTTCAATGTGATGAATAGCAAGAACCTACAACCAAGATTACCCTACCCAGCAAAGCTATCATTCAGAATTGAAGGTCAGATAAAGAGCTTCACAGACAAGAAAAAGCTAAAGGAGTTCATCACCACCAAACCAGGATTATATGAAATGCTGAAGGGTATTCTTTAAGAAGAGGAAGAAGAAGAAAAAGATAAAGATAAAAATTATGAACAACAAAATGACAACAAATACATACCTACCAACAAGTGAATCTAAAAATCAAGTGAATAAAAAATCTGATGAACAGAATGGACTGATGAATATAATAGAATCAGGGACATAGAAAGGGAGTGGACTGACAATTCTCAGGGGGAAGCGGGTGTGAGGGGTGCAGGAAGAGATTGGACAAAAATCTTACACCTATGGATGAAGACAGTGGCAGAAGGTAAGGGCATGGGGTGGGGTGGGGAATCAGGTGGAGGGGAGCTATGACTGGAAAAAAAGAGGAACACCTGTAATAATCTGAACAATAAAGATTTATTTTTTAAAAATAAATAAATAAATAAAAAACTCTCCTGGAAAAAAAAAAAAAAAAAAAAAGAATGTACACAGGACTCCAGCCCCCAGGGCCAGTGTGCACATTTTCTAAAGTGTACCGACCTTAGATGGAGCTGCTACTTCCAGCCTGCTATGAAAATCAAAATACTACACTATGACCACCATGGCCATTGTTTCAAAAGCTGGATTATGACTTTACTGTAAGAAGGAGCAGAGAAGGAGACAGCAGGGCAAGATGAGCAGGGCCAGAGACAAGTCTGAACACAAGAACATGGAAAAAGTGTGTGTGTGTGTGTGTGTGTGTTCACAGAAAAATATGATTTATAATTATTTTAATCTCCTAAAAGGTTCTCTCTCATTACTTGAAATTCCCATTTGCAAATTAAGGCCCTTGGGAAGATTTTGGATGTTATCACATCCCAACTGTCACTCCACCTGCCCCTCCTATACTTTTTTGTTCCCTATCCATGTTTTAAATTTGCATTGCAAACTATGAAAAAGGAAAGCTTCTGCAGAAAGCAATTTCCTGGGCCGGCAGCTCTTGAACTAATATTCACTTTGCAATTACCATGGCTTCTGTATGCACGTACTCCCCTCACTCCTCCCTCCACTCATCCTCCCTTGCCAGCAACTTCTGCCTAAATCAAGCCTGTCTGACAGACCATGTTACAAACTACCCCCTATGAAAATGCCCTGGCCAGTGTGGAGCAAGAACTATTTGGGAAAAGGGGCAAGGATCTTGGGTGGTCAGCTAAATAGGGCACCCCAGAGGCACAGGGGTTTCATCTGTAGCACACAGGCACATAACTCTTACAAAAGATGGCAAATAACACCCCTCCCAAAAGTTCACAATCTGAAACTTCTAGAGTCCTGTTTAAGAAACTGCTAGAGAGGCACAAGGATTACCAGCTGTACAATCCACAAAGCCAGAAATCTTTTAGTACTGGTCTGAAGGAAAAACCAAATACATTTGTTAGCTTGCTGAGGCATAAATACATCCTTTATGGTCACCATACATGGAAACTAGTCAGCACAGCAGAATTCAGAATCAACACAGACCTTTATGATTCATAGCATCTTTACAGTTTTCCATATCAGTGGTGTCAACATATCCTATTATTGGTGGTATACATTGGTGTCTATTCTCCTTGATGATGTGAGGAAAATGTTCCAGCTCTTGGGTTCCAATTTCCTAACCCCTCAAATGGAACTACTATAATAGAGAAACTTACTGAGACTCACTGATATAGGGAAATGGTCATGGGCATCAGGATTCCTGTTCTTGGGTCTTAAGCCCATGACCAAGCAGAGCTATGAATGATTGTCCTGAACTTGGAGAACAAAAGAATTATAGCTGACACTATGGACTGCCATCTGGAGATCCCAGAGACAATAACTCTGATAGATGAAAAGGGGGAAGCACATTTTCAAAAATTGTGGCTTGAAAAGGAAAACAAGAAATTTTAAAACTTGACTCAAAAATAAAATATTGAAATCTGCCCCAAATTGCCTGAGACCCACTGAATTGCAGGAGGATGGGGTGATCTTTCCACCTCTGACATGACCCCCAATACACAAACATACATTAATGCTACTGATCCAGCTACACCCTCATCATTATCTTTTTCACTCAGACCCACCTCAACTCCCAGTCTACTTAGAAGAGTAAGCTCCATGGCTCAAGAAACTAAAAACACAGATATTTCATGAAGATCCCTCTTCTGACTGATCTGAGTGTTACAGCTAACAGGTGGAGAAATCTTCTTAAATATACGAGTATTATCATGACAGGGCCACTGGCACGGATCGGTGCCATAAGTCAGACAGGACTAGGAAGTTTCCGCCCCACCATCAGGTTCCTCTTTAGCCTTGACAGATCAAACTCACGCCGAAGCAGGCAACAGAGATCAGTTCAGTCTCCGAGCCAAAGGTCTTCACAGTGAGGGACCAAAGCTGCCCTGGCTGGGCCTCTGCCGGCCCGTGTCCCAGATTAATCACCACCAGGCAGGGCCTGGACACCAGGCTGCAATCTGAGCCCAGCAGCACCTGCACAAGGGTCACCCTGGCTCCTCCCACACTCCCCTTGGGCAAGACTCCAGGGCATGAGGGTGTCCACCTGTTGACTAGGTTACCTGGAACAGGAGGGCAAGACACTCAGCCATCTTCAGTCCTGCAGATAAGTCAGAAACTGTTTGAGTGGATTAGTGAAAGAATAAGGAAAGATGCAGTGACTCAGGTAGTGAAGTAAAAACTCTGAAAGAAATTCTCAGCCTCTGATCAGAAAGAGAAAAAAGCCCCAGTGCCCCTCTCATTACTGTCTAGAGAGGAAAGCTAGCTCAAGACCAGCAATCAGGTGAACTAAGCCCTCAGAGGTTATGAACTAATGAGATGCTTTGTGAGTGTTTGGTACACATTCTCATCATCTACAGATCAACAGGATGCTGAGGAGGAGGAGAGAGACCACAGCAGGAATATCTTTTCAAAACACCCCCAAATGCGGCCAGATATGCTAGCGCGGAAGGAAGCTTAGAAACAAATTCACTGTGAGGAGTAGGAGAGCTTCCTATGATGCCAAGACCTCGAAAAACAGTTTCCTCAATGTTCGCCTAAGTCAGTATGCTGTTTCAAATACTGTCCACTCAGAGCTGGCAACTATGGTGTGTCCACATGTCTATCGATTCTAGAATGCACTTTTTAGGACCAAAGGATCCTATTATATTATAAATTCTTCTTGGATAGTAATCTCTTTTATATTGTTGCTTCTCTAAGTAGAACAGGAGGAAGTATTCTTGAGCCCCCCCCCCCAAAAAAAAAAGTCAAAAGGAGGAAGATAAGCATAAAAATCTGTATCTTAGAAGGATCTGTCCCAGGGCCTAACCTGTGATATACTAGTAAGGAGAAACCCACTCATGGATGCAGGTTTTCCCACAAGCCTGATGGCCCCAAGGAAAGAAGGGTGGGAGGGGTCAGAGCCAGATTGAAGTGTATGTCCCTTAAAAGAGCAGAGAAAAGCACAGGTCAAATAAGAGGAGAAAGAGCTCGGGCACAGCGCCTTCATTTGTGGAGGAACACCCACATCCTGACTGTTACACCTTGTACCTCCAGAGCTCCATCTCCAGGAATTCCCTTTGAACTCCAGCTGCAACCCGGAGTTAGGATAGAGCAGTGGCTACAATTACACACTTGCTTGGGAAGGGGGGGGGGGGGGGCGGGTTGTGTGCATGTGACAGGCCATGAAAGGTCCCTGCCTATAAAACAGACTAGAAAACAAACCCTTAATTTAAATGTTAATGAAAGTGCTGTGGAGACATCAGAGGCTTCCCGGCTGCTCAGAGAACAGCTACACCAGCCACAGAATTTATAGCTCCCCTTCACCCTCCCACCTCCCTCTCTGCCTCATCACCCACTGAAGTTTAAAGAGTAAAGAGAAAAAAACAACAACTAATTTTAACATTAACTCCATGCTTCCACCTTGGGATGTGATTGCTAAATTATCTGTCGGCAGAACAGTGATCAAAGGTGGAAAAACACAGGCACGTTGCACACACAACCCAGAAAAGTCAGCCACAGCTGCGGCAGGAAAATTACCTTCCTCTCTCTTCCCGCATCGGGAAAAGAAATAGCGGTGCAGGCGGGGACTGGAGCCAGAAGGTGCAGGCACCAGGAAGAAAGCGGCTCTGATCCCTCCAATGTGCTCTGTCCCCCACCTGAGAACTTAGCACACAGATTACCCACTGACTGGTCTGTCTTTCCATCACACTATGCTGTCTAGTTCACTGCTGTTTCCCCAGAGTCTAGCACATAGTAATGCTTAAGTATTTGAAGGAAGATAGATTGGGGATGGGCAGCAGGTGAGAGAGAGACAAGAGAGGGGAACCAAAGAATTGAAACACTGAGACAGGATGGAAATGTATCCGTTAGTAGGGACGGGGTCTCCATGCACGGACTCTGTCTCAGGCTTCTGCAGCAGCCTCTGTTTCTATTTGTGGTATTTTATTTAAGTCAGCTCTTGACAACTGAGCCAACCTTGCTGGCCTGGGAAGGAGTCGCTCCCACAAATGGGTTCTGGGCCAGCCAGGACTGGTTGGGTTGCTGGTCTCAGGCCAGCAGCTCAGCACGTGAGCCTCCCCGTGCCCATCCTGCCCTGGACAGTGGCAGAAATCCAATCTTGAGGAAGTGAAACCCACCCCTGTCCCTGTGGCATTCCGTCCTTGCTACTGATGGATACATCCTTAGGAGAGGCTTGGCTTAGCAAAGGCAATGAACTCTAGGGTGGTGGCCACTGCCCTGAGACTCAGAAGGACCAGACTCTGGTTCAACTGTATCCCCACACTGATCCTTTTCCGGTTTTTTTGGTCATTTCAGGTTGGACTAAGAAGCCCACCTAGCGTTACCCAGAGCATCCTTCTTTCTCCAGGTGTCATGCCTCCCCTGCCAGCCATGCCAATCCCTGGCCGCTCCATGGTGCCTTTGTGCCTCTGACTCTCTCATCCGAGGGCACCACATCAGAAAGCTCCCTCCTGTGTGCTCTACAGCCTGGAAAAGGGGAACACTGAGCCACTCCTTGCCTTAGGAAGGTTTCCTTTCCCTAGACAGGCCCCAGAGGAAGCTTCCTCCTTGGCCCAGCCCTGGGAGGGAGAATAGAGAGGTCTTCGAGTTGACCAGGGGCCAAGCCATCAGGCGAACCAGCCACAATGTGAAGCATAACAAAATCAACCACCAGAGTATTTTTCAGGTTATCAAGGTTAGGGATCCTCTTCAAGACCCAGCTCTCCATTGCCAATCAGAAAAAGTAAAACTCAGAGGCACAACCTTTACTTTTGATTTGTCTTCTCCTAAAAGCACTGAGTTATGAAGCCCAGGGCCAAAGGGTTGCTGAACCACTGGGAATCAAAAGAATCCAAACTGAAAGTTGGCTGCTTCTTTTTCCAATCTTTCAAACCTCTCTGTCAGGGAAAACTCCAGATGCAATTACCTTTCTCTAAAGAAAGGTGCATTTCAACAGGCTAGTGAATATGCATCTACCCCACACACGACACACAGTAAACTGTGTAGCCACTGGAACAAACACCCTGCTCTCCCAATAAACCCACCCCCTTACCAAACAGTACACAGTGCCTGCTTTCCTTCCAGACTCTCCCTCACCTCTGGGAAAAATGAAGCAAGAAGGGGCAGCTGCTCCATCAAAACCCCCCAGAGGCCGCAACTCACTTTACGAATTTGAATCGGTACATTTCATGCAGACTTGGACTAATCCCCCAGAAAACAAACAGGCCACCACAGTGAGCAAAGTAACACAAAATTATATTGTATATTTAATAACATAGCTAAGTCAAGTTTCTACACCTATACCACTCATATATTTCCCAAATGACAGAAACAAGAGAGAAGGGATTAAAACCCAAGTGTCCTGGGAAGCCTTCCTGACCACACTCGCGCACGATAGCAAGTGTTGTTCAGGGACGGGGAAAGGATTCTGTTGAGCACCTCCTTTTTCTTGAAAGGTAATAAATATGGCGTCTGGGGGCTCTTCTCTCTTCCCCTCTCAGGCAACCAGGGCAAGTAGGCTTACAGATCTATTTTATCACCAGGGACGCCCATGGCTGGCTTGGAAGGAGTCCTACAAACTAAAGATCTAGGAGCATCCATACTCCTGGACTGGGGCAAGCATTTACAGCTACCTGAGTAAGCCCAGACCTCGATTACACACTGCCTCCCACCATTCCTCCCCATCTCAACTCTGGCCTCCAGCAAGAGAGAATTTTCCCCAGGCCCCACAGAGTCCTTCAAGGGCCACAGCTACTATCCAAGATGCCAGTGGTAAAAGCATGTCTTGTGGTCCTCCCTTCGCCCATAGGACACGGCAACAGGCTAGAGACCTGAACACCAACTGCTGCCTCTTCTGCCCCATCCCACATGTGCCCAATATCAAGTTTCCCTAAGCTTCTATTTCTCCCTCAGCCAGGAATGGCACCCCTTGTACCCCTCAATCAAAGATAGCCTAGTTTTAGGCCCTTATTATCATCTGGCAACTGTTACAGTTACGTAGCCATCTTGTCCCCACCAATGAAAGGACCTTTGGGGAGCTGCCTCACAGCAGGTGCTCAGTCAATACACAGGGAGTAAGGAGGAAAGGGAGTAAGAAAGGAAAAGATGGAAAGTAGAAGGGAATGAAATTAAGTCTTTAATAGTTCTGCATTTCCTAACTCTTGAGTATTTACTAACTTTATTCAGCTGCAAATAATTTTAAATGGCAACAAAACATAGTTCACATTTTGAAAATTCTGCTTTTCCGTGTTACTCATGGACAAGTGCTCAGCATCCACTATGACCTCAGGAGGGTGTATGTCTGAGACCAGCTGGACTGAATGTACTCAGCCCCACAAATACACCCAGACAATGCCCTTACACCCCAGACATGCCTCCAGCCTCTCACTTCTATTCCGTCGCAACCCATTCTTCCTTCACTCATTCACAGCTCCAGGCTGGGCCTCCTCTACAGGAGGAGGGCTTCACCTACAAGTAATGAATCTTAAAAACAGGATTATTGCTATCAAGGCAAGAAGATGGATAAGAGGCTAGAGCAAAAGGTCCTTTTCTGCCACCCTGCTGTGGAGACTACCAGTTTTACTTCTATGTTTTGTGAGTACCTAACACACACTAAGCACATGATTGGTGTTAAATATCATCTCCCATTGCTGTTTATGAATCGAGAACTCAGGGTCATGGAAGGAAGGATAGGTGATATTTGGACACAAGAAAGAATACCTGCTTTCTTCCAGTTGTGAGCACCTCAAAATAAGCCTAGGGGTTGAGATTTCATGTTTCATGCTACAAGTATCTAAGCACACACATAAGGAAAAAAGGCTCAAAAGCCCAGCATCAGATAAATATAATAGCTCTGACATAATATTTTAAATAGAAGAGTTTAATTAAGAAAAGAGATGTGCCAGATCTTCTAACTGTCCAGGTTCCTTGTAACTATGAGGGAGCTATGAGGGAGCAAGAAATTTTCAGGTAAACCAGGAGTAGCTGCCCTAGAGGACAGCTTCTCCCCACCCCACCCCCCATCCATGTTCTTCATGAGGGGTTCAGGAGTCATCACATTAGTGACACCGATGACCACATTCAATAGGGAAAGTGGCAGGGAGGGGAACAGAAGACAGCCATCAAGGGCAGGAACACTATGGGAGGAAAGGGAGAGGAAAGAGAAATTCCTGCTGAATCCCCCCTTCAAGACCGCAAAAGAGCCACGAGAGCCAGCCAAAGCCCCGGGCAAGAGTGGAGCCACGAGAGCAGATAAAGCCACCAAACAAGTGCTATCCCAGAGGAGACTCTGGCTGACCTCATATTATAGTCCTTCCAGCTTTGCAGAGTATTTTCTTACTCATCATTTCAGGTCATCTTCACAATACTCTAGCAAGGTCTATAAAGGAAGTAGTATTTACATTTATTAGATGAGGAAACTGAGGCTCAGAGAAGGGAATGACTTACTTGAAGCTACTCTGTTGGCTGGTAGCAAAGCAGAATTTCAGTCTTCCAGAACGACCCTGAGGCTGGGAGGCAGAGGCTCCCAGATTGGGACAAATGGGTGAGTTTATTGTAAGGTTCCAATTCATGGACACAGAGAAAAGAAATTGATCTAACAATAAGATGAAAAGGCCCCTGCCCCAGCATATTTTCAGGTAAAAGAAAAAGGAACAGAGATAACACCAGCATATGCCCTTATCACTTAGAGTAATCCCAAAAGCAAACTATTTTTAACGAGTCCAAGGTACCATCTGTGAAGTTAGGGAAAAGGGCATCTCAAATAACTGTGGGTCAGGAACTGAACAGCCAGCCAAGAGTGGGTGAAAGATTCATCCAGGGCCAAGAAAGTGCGCTAAGAGGACAAGAAGACTCTAAAGGAGAATGTGAAGAAAACCTAAGACCCAGGTTTTCACCAAAGACGACAAGGACGTAGCAGAGGGTCTGGCATAGAGCTAATAACTAATAAACGTTAGCTGCTAGTAGTAATAGCAGTCATAGAGCAATACTAGCAATAGAAAGCTATGTCCTTCCTCCAAGTTGTAGCCAAAAAACCCCAAACTCAGTTCATGGTAATCTAAACTGCTACTCAATGGTGAAGGCAGACGTCTGTCCTCAACCTTTTTTCTTTTTTAATCCTCACCCGAGGATATTTTTCCATTGATTTTTAGAGAGAGGGGAAGACAGAGAAAAACATCGATGCAAGAGAAACACATCGATTGGTTGCCTCCTGTATGTGCCCTGACTAGGGCCCAGGCTTGGGAGGAGCCTGCAACCAGGTACATGTCCTTGACCAGAATTGAACCCAGGACCCTTAAGTCTGCAGGCTGACGCTCTATCCACTGAGCCAAACCGGCTAGGGCTGTCCTCAACCTTTTATTGGCACCATCTTCAACAGTTGCCGTGCTCTATTCTGTTAACAGGTAGCCTAACAAACTCCAGAAGAGGTAGGCAGAGTAGAGGAATATGTGTGGGGATGCTGGGAGAGCCTGTTTGTGTTCTTTGGCCTAAACCCATATGCAGGAAACACAAGGACCATCTCCAGCCCTGAAGAACGTCCCTCTACCACGGACCCCACCCTAGTCTCCTGAAGCCAGCAGAAGTCCACAGGTAACCACCAAGACAAAGTCACCAGCCCACCTGTCATCCCCCACAGGCTATCTCACCCTCCTTCAGTCCTTACATATATCCAGCCCACAGACCCCAAAGCTTGGCTAACTGGCTTACGAAGGGACAGCATTAGGAAGAAACTGAGGAGGGGACAAAGCTCGATGGCTCCATTTTCCACCCTCCGCTCCCACACACTTAGGCCTCTCCCTGCTGGTCTTTCCTTCCCTCTTTCCTAGGATTGCTAGAATGATTTGTTCTGAACAGCGACAGGTTTATAGGTTAGCCGACACCTCCGCTCTGTGGAATTTTAATTAACTTCTCCCATCGTCAATATGCTAAGGAATGGGGTCTCCATTCTCTGGGGTCAGCAATGTGTTTCAGGTCCTGCTATATCAGCCGTCAAATTGAAGAATTAATGACGTGGCTAATCGGCTCTAATTCTTTAGGAAGAAAAAAATTTGAAAGGGAGTTGTGGAAGGGGGCAGGCAGAGGGATGCAAGCTCCATTGGGTGAAGAGAAAAAGGGAAGGGGGCTAAGCAAAGGGGGGAATTGACTCTCATAAAACAAATGACTGACTCAAACCCAGTGTTGGAGGGTGGCAGCCCTACAGCTTTCCTACTGACCATCTAGATGGGGAGTGAGGGGTAAAGGAAATGGGGAAGACCCTAAGTAAACACTGTGACAGAGCAGGTGCAGGAGAGGGCATCAATGCACCCTGCTGAGGAGGAGAGAGGCTCTACATTAGTCCAAGAGAGCCTAGACAGAAAGCAGAAGTTAGGATGCAAGCTCACTCATTCATAGATAAAGCTAGAAAAATACCAGTCAGGCCAAAGGTAGGATAAAGCCACCATAAAAAATCTGGCACTTCTGCTACAATGATCAATGCATCTACTGCACATACACGTCTTTGGATGAGGACCCAATGGCACACAGGCCCCAAGCCTCTCCTAATGACTAAATGTCTCCAGAAGACATTTCCCAAGGGAAACAAACCACTGATCTGAGTTATGAGAGCAGTTTCGCTGGTGCTGTCACCTCCCAGAGGTGCTGAGAGGCCTCTGCTTTGGTAACAACCTCTTCCAGAAGGGACATGGCTGTACAGCTGGACTCAGTTATATTCTAACATAGTATCTCTTCCTTCACATTGCTGGGCTAGATGCTTAGGAAGTTGGTTCCTAGAAGGTTATCTCAACCCAATGCTTATATGAAGTAACCTTCAGACCTCAAGTCTCTGGAGGATTTCCAAAATCTCCAGGAGAGCAGCGCAAACAAAGCAACCTAGAATATACAGGTAGAGGATTTTCTAGCCCAACTGATCTTGTAAAATAAAAGCATTATTATATGGGACATATCCAAAAATGTCTCCCTTACCTGAGTAATGGGCTGATAGCAATGGACCAGACTCGGTCTTCAGTCTGGATGGTGTGTAAGCACTGCCCAAGCCGGCCTGAGGCCAAAGACCATACCTGAAAACAGGAGAGAAGATGCTCTCGTTGGCATTGCCTGGAATTGGGGTGGGGTGACTGTCCCTGGGCAGGGGTAAGGGGAGTGGGAATGGAGAATCCTTTCTGTCCTGTATACACAGAGCACATGGTATCAGCAGAGGTGCCTCTCTGGCTTCTGGGTAGCCTACCACCCAAACAGACCCTGGCTCCCAGTCCTAACCAACCTCTTTTACTTCCACCCAATACAGCTCTTACTTCACAGCCAATTTTATACCAGGGAATCAGAAGTTCCACATTCCTCAGCTGAGACTTGACCGAGATGAGTGAGTAGATGAGGCTGGCTTCTCTTAGCACCTTCCCCATGTTTGTGGATTTTCCTTTCTCCTATCTCTCACCAAGATTTTACTTTGGGGAGGTAGGAGGAGGGAGAAAGATCAAGGCACAGTATGGGAGAACAGAGATAGAATTAGAGTAGAACTAGAGAAAGGAGTAAAAAGAAAGATGTAAGGGAAGGAAAGAATGGAAGAAGAGAGACTTCAAAGTAGAAAGGTGGTGTGTTGTTTGTTTGTTGATAATGCCCAGGATTCAATGCTATTCATGTCAGCACGGAATTTAGCACCTAGTGTCACCAAAAGTAGCAGAAAAGCTTAACTCTTTTAAGCTTCCATATCTCCTACAGGTTAAAAATATTGCTTGGAGCACATTATCTGGTCCCTATCAGTCAGGAATGTACATTAGCAGCCACTCTGGGCTTAACTCTAATCAACACTCACAGAGCCCTCTCAGCAGTCAGTGCATTTAGAAATCTCCCATTAAGCACAAGGTCCCCCTACCTCACCCTATCCCAGATGACACACACAGGGAAATAAGCCTCTAACTAAACAGAAAGGAAACCTCAAATATACAGAGCTGTCCCCAGACAGCAGCCAAGGAGGGATCCTGAGGCAGCCAGATGGATCAATGACCTCTCAAGGTCCCTGCAGTGCTATAAGGGGAACACAAGAGTCAGTTAGGGCCTTAGATGGAAGAACTTCCAGGAAACATTCCTTGGGTTTAAGGGGTAGGTAATGGAGTGGGGGTGGTCCTGCCTCCTTAGGGTCACATGATATCTCTTCCTTATAAAAGGAGAAAGTGTTTTAGATTTTGTGTGCATGATGGAGGCAAGAGGGTATGACTTAATTTTCTCAAAACAGGGAAAAGAAAATAAAACAAGAAGATCCAGAATGAAAAAGGGCAGAAAATAAAGGTAAACACCACAAATTTCTTGGAGTGCCATGACTTCAGCTTACTCTTCTGGATCTGTAGTCAGGACACTTTGGTAGTAATTAGATGCACTTCTAATGTCCGCTCTTAGATGGCCCAGATTGGAAGAGGGGTTTTCCTTTTCCCTGATGCAAACCCCCCAGAAGGTATGTTTTTGCATGGGTGGTGGGAAGACACAAAGGGCTCTGATTACAAAATCTATGGGAACAACAGCCTAGGCCTGAATTCACTAGTGCCCTCCAGGGAACAGGCTGGTGGTGGATTCCTAGATTGTGCAAACCACAGAACAAGGTTCCTAGTCTCTAGAAGTTACTTGGGAAGTATGCTGCCAATTCTGAGCATCATCTTGGGAACGTGGCCCTCCTGATCAGCCCCAGCAACACACCATCCACCAGAAACGTGAGTATGCTGATCACATATTCATCCTCAGTGGCCAAATCCAAAAGAGACCCATCCCCTGGAGAAGACAGAACTCAGTGGGAATAGACCTTGATGCAGTCCTTTTAAAAAGCAGTTAGCTGTATATATCAAGACACTTAAAATGACCAAAGCCTTTGGCTCGGTAATTCTATTGCTGAGACCCTATCTTAAAAAATAATCCCAAAATGAAGAAAAACCTAAATGATAAAACTATTCCCTGCAGCATGAGGTAGCAGAAAGCATATACATGGGCTTTGGAATCAGACAAATCTGGGTTGAACCCTAGTTGTTACTTATTATCTCCTATCTTACAGATGTTTCATAACTTCTTAGCCCCAGTTCCCTCATGTGTAAAATAGAAATAATACCTATCTTTCAGGGTTGCAGTGTGGAAATGGGAAGATATGTATAAATTATCCTGCACAGTAGCACAGTATTTGGTAGGCATTAGGCATCAATAACGGTGACTCTTAATACTATACAAAAATAACTAGATACAAATATCCACTAGGAAAAACAGTGACTAAATTATGGTAAATCCATTGTGAAGCCATTAAAGATGACACAAATAATCCTATCTAATAAAAGAGTAATATGCAAATTGACCGTCACTCCAACACAAGATGGCTATCCCCATGTGGTCAAAGATGGCTGCCCCCATGTGGACACAAGATGGCCACCACAAGATGGCCAGCAGGGGAGGGCAGTTGGGGGGGACCAGGCCTGCAGGGGAGGGCAGTTAGGGACAAACAGGCTGGCAGGGGAGCAGTTAGGCATCAATCAGGCTAGCAGGGGAGTGGTTAGGGGGTGATCAGGCTGGCAGGCAGAAGTGGTTAGGCCCTACCAGGATCAGGCTTTAAATGGGCAGTTGGACATCCCTCCAGGGGTCCCAGATTAGAAAGGGTGCAGGCTGAGCTAAGGGACACCCCCCCGTGCACGAATTTTGTGCACCGGGCCTCTAGTTTATAATAATGGAAAACCTTATAAAATAAACTAGATATAGCAGTGTACATTGGGTATCTAAAATATATCTATATATATAAAAAGCCAGCACCCAGAACGCCATAATGACAGGAATGACTGGTTGCTAAGATACCCACTGTGACCAGCAAACTGGCCAACCTCCCGCAGCCCCTCCCCCTGGCGACCCCGCCCCTGACCGCCCCCCCCACCCCAATAGAGGGCGGGGCAGGCCCACCACCCACAGCCCCTCCCCACGGCCAGCCCCACCCCCGATCAGCCCCCACCACCCCAATTGGCCCACAGCCCCTTCCCCCAGCCAGCTCTACCCCCCTATCAGCCCCACTCACACCAATCAGGGGTGGGGCTAGCTGGCCAACCTCCCACGGCCCCTCCCCCAGCTGCTGACACAAAACCAGCCCCCCCCATTCGGGGGTGGGGCCAGCCGGCCCACTGCCCACAGCCCCTCCCCATGGCCAGACCCACCTCCAATAGGCCCCCCAACCTAATCAGGGGTGGGGCCTGCCAGCCAATCACCTGAAGCCCCTTCCCCCAGCTGGCTCGGCCCAGATCGGGTCCGATCGGGGCGGGCCAGCCAGCCAACCTCCTGCCATCTCCTCCTCCCAACAGGCCTGGCCCCGATCCACCCTGATTGGGGTCGGGCCAGCCGGATCCCACCATGCATGAATTTGTGCACTGGGCATCTAGTTATAAGAATAATTATGTAGCAGAAAATTACCCTAAAAGATAAAATGAAAAAATAAATAAATATACTGTGCTTAGTATAGTGCCTGATTACATTCTGTATTGTTACAAATCAAACAAGCAAACGTATGCATTGAAAAATTACTAAGAGAAAAAAAAGAAGTTCAAATGTTCCCTCTTCATAAAGTCTCCCCTCCTAATCCAGCTGTGATCCCTCCACCCTCTGAACTTTCTGACCCTTTCCCTAGAGCCTTACACTTCAGTCTTTAGCCACTTCCTAGTGCACACATATCTCAATTCCCCTTGAGGAGAGAGATTATATCTTCCTCCCCTTTGAAGAGCCCTGATGCCTTGTATAGACATATATCAGAATGAATGAAATAGAGAAAAAGGAAGGAATGAAGGGATGGTCAGTACCGGCCCAGGCCCACCAAGAACATAAGCTACCATCCTGTCACATCTGAAGATGAGACCAGCCCCACTAAAGCCCAGAGAAGCAAGCCAAGCTAAGTTACAGTAAGTTAGAAACTAGAGTTGGGAGGGGAAGGAAGAGGACTTTCTGGGCAGTTCCTTACTCAGCAGTCTTCCAAAGAAAATCTTTTTGTTTCCTTCACCCCAATAAAACAATCCTCTATCCTAAGACACAGTACATATTTAGGGAACTCCCTCAAAACAGGCTATAGATGTTTACAGGCAAACATGATAGTTCTTACGTAGGTTTGGGTGTATCAGAAGTCTGAAGAAGCAGCTGTAGAATTGCAAGTGCCACCAAAAGAAAATGGAGGAGAGAAACCAAGATGGCAGCATAGGTAAACACCTAAACTGCTGCCTCACACAACAATATCAAAACTACAACTAAAAGACAAAACGGACACCACCCAGAACCACAGGAAAGCTGGCTGAGTGGAAATTCTACAACTAGAAGAAAAGAGGAAAGCACAATGAGAATCAGAGGAGCTGCAGAAGGCAGAGGTACGGAGATGCACGAGTGCACGGAGAGGACGGGTGGCTGAGTGCATGGGCGGCTGAGTGCGCAGCTGGCTTTCTAAAGTGGGAGGGAGACGGAAGCTCCCGACTGGCTGAACTCCAGTTCCGGGCGAGTTTCTGGGAACTCAGATTCATTCGGGGAGAATCTGGACTGTCAGGAAAACAGAAAGCACACTGAGACTCAGGGGAGCTGCAGAGGCAGAGGTCCGGAGGCACGCGCACGCAGAGAGGACTGACTGCTGAGTGCACAGGTGGCTGAGTGTGCGGCTGGCTTTCTAAAGTGGGAGGGAGACAGAAGCTCCCGACTGCGCTGAACTCCAGTTCCGGGCAAGTTTCTGGGAACCCAGACTCATTCGGGGAGAAACTGGACTGTCTGGCAGCGCGCGAAACTCGAGGGCGGCTTTCTCTTAGAGGTCCTTACAGAGATTACCGAGGGACACTGAGACCCAGGGGCCTCATAGGGCAGGGCTGACGGGAAGCCAAGGCTGTCTGCTCTGCCCTGAGACTCCACCCCAGCCAAGCTGAGCACAGAGGCTTTTGCAATTTTGCAAGTCTTGTCTCATAAGGTGTCTCCAGCACAGAAGTTCTCCCGGCGTAGACACAGCTGATCCTCACAGCCAATTGGCCTGGAGGTCAATTCCTCCCAGTGATACCAACAACAATCAAGACTTAACTACAACAAGGCGGTACACACAGTCCACAAAGGGGTGCACTAAAAGTGTCCACCTCAGGTAACTGGGGAGGCTGAGCCACTGTGCCCTAGAGGACACCTACCACACAAAGCTACTCTACCAACTCAGGGAAGCAGCGAAAATGTGGAGACAAAGAAACAGATCACAAATGAAAAAAATGGAGGAAAGCAAACGACTGGATATAGAGTTCAAAACCACGGTTATAAGGTTTTTCGAGAATTTCCTAGAAAAAGCCGATAAATTTAGCGAGACCCTTGAGGATATGAAAAAGGACCAACTAGAAATTAAACATACACTGACTGAAATAAAAAATATTATACAGAGACCTAACAGCAGACTAGAGGACAGCAAGAATCAAGTCAAAGATTTGAAATACAAAGAAGCAAAAAACACTCAACCAGAAAAGCAAAAAGAAAAAAGAATCCAAAAATATGAAGATAGTGTAAGAAGTCTCTGGGACAACCTCAAGCGTACCAACATCCAAATTATGGGGGTGCCAGAAGAAGAGAGATAGCAAGATGCTGAAAACCTATTTGAAGAAATAATGACAGAAAACTTCCCCCACCTGGTGAAAGAAATAGACTTACAAGTCCAGGAAGCGCACAGAACCCCAAACAAAAGGAATCCAAACAGGACCACACCAAGACACATCATAATTAAAATGCCAAGAGCAAAAGACAAAAAGAGAATATTAAAAGCAGCAAGAGAAAAACAGTTAATTACCTACAAGGGAGCACCCATACGATTGTCAGCTGATTTCTCAACAGAAACTATGCAGGCCAGACAAGAGTGGCAAGAAATATTCAAAGTGATGAATAGCAAGAACCTACAACCAAGATTACTCTACCCAGCAAAGCTATCATTCAGAATTGAAGGTCAGATAAAGAGCTTCACAGATAAGAAAAAGCTAAAGGAGCCCTGACCGGTTTGGCTCAGTGGATAGAGCGTCAGCCTGCGGACTCAAGGGTCCCAGGTTCGATTCCAGTCAAGGGCATGTACCTTGGTTGCGGGCACATCCCCAGTAGGAGGTGTGCAGGAGGCAGCTGATCGATGTTTCTCTCTCATCAATGTCTCTAACTCTCTTTCTCTCTCCCTTCCTCTCTGTAAAGAAAATCAATAAAATATATATTTAAAAAAAAAAAAGAAAGAAAAAGCTAAAGGAGTTAATCAACACCAAACCAGTATTATATGAAATGCTGAAAGGTATTCTTTAAGAAGAGGAAGAAGAAGAAAAAGGTAAAGATAAAAATTATGAACAACAAATACATATCTATCAACAAGTGAATCTAAAAATCAAGTGAATTAAAAATCTGATGAATTGCCGGAGCCGGTTTGGCTCAGTGGATAGAGCGTCGGCCTGCGGACTGGAAGGTCCCGGGTTCGATTCCGGTCAAGGGCACGTACCTTGGTTGCGGGCACATCCCCAGTGGGGGGTGTGCAGGAGGCAGCTGATCGATGTTTCTCTCTCGTCGATGTTTCTAACTCTCTATCCCTCTCCTTTCCTCTCTGTAAAAAATCAATAAAATATATTAAAAAAAAAATCTGATGAATAGAATAAACTGGTGAATATAATAGAATCGGGGGCATAGAAAGGGAGTGGACAATTCTCAGGGGGAAAGGGGAGTGGGGGGTGCGGGTAGAGACTGGTCAAAAATCGTACACCTATGGATGAGGACAGTGGGGGCGGGTGGTAAGGGCAGAGGGTGGGGTGGGAACCGGGTGGAGGGGAGCTATGGGGGGAAAAAAGAGGAACAATTGTAATAATCTGAACAATAAAGATTAAATTTTAAAAAAAGATAATGGAGAGTCAGTTATAAAAGAATAACTGTGGGTAATATCTAAATGGATCAGGAAGCCCAGCCGGTGTGGTTCAGTAGCTGAGTGTTGACCTATGAAACAGGTCATGGTTTGATTCCAGGTCAGGGCACATGCCCAGGTTGAAGGGGTGTTCAGGAGTTAGCTGATCAATGATTCGCTCTCATCTCTGATGTTTCTCTCTCTCTCTCCCTCTCCTTTCCTATCTGAAATCAATAAAAATATTTTTTAAATAATAAAAGAAAGAAAGAAATGGGCCAGGAAGATGAAGGTGGTGAAATGCAAAGACAGTATCAGAAAGCAAGAAACAGAAGCAGCACCCAGAAAGCCAGAAAAGATGAGCTAGCCTGGAGGTCATTGGGGAACCCCAAAGAGCTAACTAGCTTTCTGAAGTTGAAGAACCAGGAGGGAGAATTCTGTCACTGACCTAAAATAATTTCTCAAAAGAAAGAGGATATACTGCAGTGACAATTTTAGAATTCAATATTACCTATTTCAATATTTTTTAAAAAACTAAGTCACTAAATAGGGCTGAGCTGGTACTTAAAAGATGAAACTAACCCAATATCCCAGATAAAATTGCTATAATTTTTTTACAGTATGCAATCCTCAAATTGCTGTGGTCATAAAGCCTAGTTTTATACTGCTCAGGATATCAGAACAAATAGGATAGAAAAGGTGTCACTGAAAAAGAAGAGCCAGGGGACGCTTAAAGCTATGACAAGAAGATACAACAATGAGATGGGATGATCTAGGTCACAGGTACCACAAAAGGTTTTCATGCAAACTGACTTCTGAGCAGTATAGCAACTTAAGGCCAGTCTCTTTTCAAGGAATGGTACAAACACAGTGACCAATCAGAAATCTGAAGTATAGAGTAGAGGAGTGGGAAGCAGGTAATAGGAAATTCAGTTTCCATGTTGGTTCACAAAATTTTCTAGATTTTTCAGGCTCCCTGTGCTGATGCACATGTCTCTGACAGAATACAAAGTGTGAGGAAGAAAACAGCAAAGGAAGGAGAAACTTCCACAAATAGAAAAGAACATATTTAGCTCTTTTTATATAAATTACTGACATTTTTCCATGAAGGAGTAGTCACCAGAGGACACTCAGAGTCAGAAAAGTTAGTGAGTAAAGACTGAAACTTCCCTCTCCTGAGTCCTCTCCCTTTATGTCTTAGAGGCCTATTTGCTGACACGGACAAGCATTTTGCTCCTGTTAGCACTACGAAGTCTCCAGATGCTGGGAAACAGACAAGCAAGATACTATCAGGCCTCCTGCACCATCAACTGAACTGTCAGCAAAGTTCCCACGGCAGCCCCAAAGGACCAGGCATGTGTGGGCCCTGCCTAGGCTGCTGAATACAGAAATGCAGAAAGTTCTCTATCTCATGGGTGGGAGCCTATTTGACCCAAATGTGGATGAGCTGAGTTCACAAAGCAGAGGGCACACTACTTATCAGTCTCATTCTGTTGGGACTTGGCAGATGTCTGACTGTAGACCAGGTAATTTGGCAATGACGCAACAAATAACACCCTTCTCTTGTCATCTTTCTGCTGCTTACTGACCTCATCACTCTCCAGAGGAGCAGCGAAAACACATTTTAATTATCAGCCTGATTGCTTATAAACAAGGTGGTGAAAAATTAACCTCCCAAAACAGAGAGCAAGTAAAAAGAGTGAGATTTTTAAATAAAATATTGGGGTCAGAACTTAACCCACAAACTTGAGGAAACTCAGCTCAGGGAGGAAAAGCTGGCCAGGCCCTCTGTTTTTGAGTTCACGCCACATTTCAAGTGAGTGGCAAGCTTCCCAGCCACTGTCCACTCTTTTCCCAGGCCAGCTGGCAAAGATACAACCTGGCATGGCAAGCTGCATGCCAGAGGCACATAAGTGAGTCCTTTATTGTGTTGTTTCCCCCGCCCCCACCCAATGCTCTCAGCCAATCCTGAGACTCAGGCCCTATCCACCCTCTCCCACCCACTCCCTATAGACAGAGGGAATAACAGTATAAGGGAGTGACCATCTCACCTTGGCCGTTCTGTCCCTGGAGCCACTCACAATGATGCCCCCTTTGCAATCCACACAGTTCACCTCCTGCTCATGAGCTGAGTACTTGACGGTGAAGGTGCTATGAATCTTATGAACACCAATCTTTCCATCTCTAGGAGAGAAAGAAGGAGCCCACCCCAACAGCCAATTATTCCCTCTGTAAGAAGAGAACAAGTCTACAGAAACAGCCCAATGCTCCAATGACATCCAAATTTGCTAAGCTTTAGGCAATTCAGTCCAATAAGGTCACTCTGAGCTTCCAGATACCTTTACTTTTTCAGTACACTTGGGGCTGAACAGAGCTGAGAGACAAAACAAATTTCCCCCTTGAGACTATCAAGACCAGCTTCACTTTTCATTAAAGGCTCTTCCTGTTTTCCTTCCCCAGCTAACCCTATTAAGGGCCTTTGGTAAATCTCTGTGCTTTGAATGGGGGGGGGGGGGGGGACCCACTACTCCTTCTAGTCTCTCTCCTCATCCCTTTGGAGCTGAGTCAGAAAAGTCAGAAACAGGCAGATGGTCCCTGAAAAATCCTAAGAGGCTGGAAGGAGAAACCTGTAGCACTTACCCGCCTGCACTGATAATATGTGAGTTGGCCAACACAAAGTGGCAAACGTCCTCATCATGCCCAGCAAAGACTCCCAGGGGCCGACGGTTCAAGCTGGCACCATCTGGGCGGAACTGATAGGCCAGGATGAAATTAGCCTGGGATATGTACAGAGAATCACCCTCTAGCTGCATCCAGGGCATCTGACTAGAGAGATGAAAAAACAAAATTTAAGGATCATCAAGATACAGAATGAAAACCTAACTCCAAGCTTTGGAGAGGCTGACTGATCCCCAACTTAGCAAGGATGACCTGCAAGGCTAAGTCTATCCTTTGCTCTCCCCTTCTTCAAAATGACCTTAGGGTACCCTCAGAAAACTAGAGTGACTGAATTTTGTGTTGACCTAATCATCTTCAGACTATCTAAGAGAGTGAGAATTAAAAGACCAATTAAATATCACTTTTAGTTGGAGAATACTTACAACTTAAATTACTGGGTAGGCAGAGCCTAGAAAATGCAATGACTGAGGGGTGGGAGGGACAAAAAGAAGCCTTCCACGCTGATGCAGTAAATTTTTTCATTCTGTATCCTCACTGATTTGCTAAGTTTCAAGGTTCCAAGACTCCCATACATGTCTCCCATACAATAGACTGGTTAGGGTATGATAGAGAAAGGAGAAGAGTGATCCCAGGAAAGCTCCCTTCCTTTGTCATTCTAGAGCAAAGGGGCCATTTTCTAGTATAAGTGAAAGGAATAAAGCCATTTAGGAAAGGATGGTAATAATGTACTGATTAGATACCTAGATCCTCACAGGAGATATCTACATTTCTAAATGTATGAGAGGATACAGTGTAAGAGTAGCAATGGAAAAACACAGACCCTAGGGCCATTTACTACAGGGGCTACAGAGAAATAGTTATCATAGGCAGCTGATAAAATAAATCCAGAGTTAAAGATTCCCTCTACAATCTGGCAAGAAGAAAGGTAGAGGGGAAAAAGAAGACATATGTAAAACTTTAAACAATTAAAAAAAAAAAAGAGTAAAGGTAGAAGCCACAGACCAGTCCCATGGCTCAGAATGAGATTTAAGAAGAAAGAAGGCTCTGCCAGACACCAGCTCTCTGTGGGGCCTAAGCCCCTTTCCCAAGGTAGACATCCCAGCAGCCTGTCCCACTCTACCTAGGGATTCTGGAGCTACCAGGCCCTAAGCAAAGCATAGGGACAGCTGATTCATCCCCATTTACAGACACCATCTCTCACTGCCAAGCCTGTCTGAGCAAACTGGGCTGTGTTTCTTCCCCAGACTCCTTAATACAGGCGTCATGGGAATGTGGAAAAGTTCTGCAAATTGACTTGACGGGCCATTAAATGCAGCTTGGACTTTGTAATAACTGAGTTTCTGCTTGTGAGGTTTTTACAAGTGTGTGCATATATTATATGGAACATGTGTAGACTGTGTATAGATGCCTGCATTCTCACTCATTATGCACATTCCTCTTCAACATCCCCTTGCATGAGTTTGTGGCACACTCAAGTGGGCAGCAAGCAGAGGGGTTTGAAATTCAAGTTAAGAGCCATCTGGTAAACAGCCATTGCCTAGGACAAGAAACTAGGTTCATGCCAGGTGAACAGTGGAGAATCCCAGGGCAGCCTGGTAACTGTTTTGTGTGTTTATTTGCCAAACTGCTTTAAACCAGCCAAAAATAATAATAAAAATAAAAATGCCAGGGACAAAACCTTGATAGAGAAATAAACTCTACTTTATAGTATTAAAAGACAAAAGTGGGAAGCAACGGGTAAAGTCCTTCATCATAAAAATCCACATTTCTCCCCTGTAGTTTCTTTACCGTCACCACTATCACATTAATTCGCAGTAGCCGATGTCAATAAAACCAGTAGAAACTGGACACAAGAGAGAAAGGGTCATCAGATGAAGAAGCCTGGCTTATATCTATCAGTACAGGTACAGCTGAGCAATCATGATATTCCCTATTCATTCCAACAATCAACAAAGAGCACTTTTTTTGGTAGAGAGTCATGTAATAACTTTGAAAAGTTATTATATAAAAGTTATTATGATAAAGCATAAAATCTGTGGCATTAGTAGTTCCAAGGTCATTATTTAAATCTCCTAGCACTTTTTCTGAGCTCTGCCTCCTGTAACATATATATACAAACCTTTAGATTCTATTTTGCTTTTTTAATAAAGTAGGGGAAAGAACTATAAGAAGTCAGGAGTAAAAGTGTAACTCCCTAGAGTAGAAGATTTAAAGAAAAATAATTGTAAAACAAGATGTGTTGAAATATTGGCTTCATTTATTTCTTTTGATGAGATACATTAACAGTGGTTACCTCTGAGTGGCAGGATTATAAGTTGTTTTATTTTCTTCTTTAAATTTTTCTATTTTTTTCAAATTTCTACAATAAACATTTATTGTTTTTATAATCATAAAAATATGGAATTCGTTAAAATACCATTTCTGTAATACTTTTGATGTGAAAATGTTGTCCCTCTGATGACCCCTTTGTCATATTTAAAGGATCACCAGGGCCATCTACCCAAGAAAGGCTACTCAATTCTAGCTAGGACCAGATTTTTCACTTCCCAGTATGCTTTTCTGTCACAAATAGCTTTAAGAGTCAAAAGGCTACTTACCTGCATCTCCACTTCAACAGAATCCCCTCTCGGCAGCGCCCCAACCTCCAGTTTTGAGACACCTTCACTCGTTCTTTTACTGGTACACTGGCCATCCTGTGTCCAGACAAAACAGATAATTCAGTCACTACCACTCATTGCCAACCAGAGAAAATTCCATGGGCTTACAAGTCAGGACTCAGGAATATCCAGAATATATCTGGATATAAGTGAAGGGGCTAGGAGACAAGAAGGGAATAACTCTTCTCTCTCCATGCTAAGATAACTAAGAAATTCAAGGAGAACAGCTTTTCCTTTCAAGTGTCTATAGTGATGCTAAAGCAATTTACTTTTTTTTTTCATTTTATTTTATTTTTTATTTTTTTATTGTTTGAAGTATTACAAATAGTAGTACATATGTCTCCTTTTTTTTTCCCCATTGACCTCCCGCCGGCCTCTCCTACCCCCCAATACATGCCTTTACCTGCCCCCACCCACCAGTGTCTTGTATCCATTGGTTATGCTTATATGCATGTGTACAAGTCCTTCAGTTGATCTCTTACAGACCCCCCCACTGCCCAACCTCCCCTGCCTTCCCGCTGTAGTTTGACAGACTGTTTAAAGCAATTTAACAGAGAAAGGATGACAAACAGTGCTGGAAGCACAGGCTATCCATAAGGAAAAAAATTAACCCTGACCCCTACCTCACACCATAAGGAAAAATTAATTCAAAATAGATCACAGACCTAAGCAAATAATCTGTTTATAAAACTACATATCAGCCCTGACAGGTTTGGCTCAGTGGATAGAGCGTCAGCCTGCGGACTGAAGGGCCCCGGGTTCGATTCTGGTCAATGGCATGTGCCTTGGTTGCGGGCACATCCCCAGTGGGGGGATGTGCAGGAGGCAGCTGATCGATGTTTCTCTCTCATTGATGTTTCTGGCTCTCTGTCCCTCTCCCTTCCTCTTTGTGAAAAATCAATAAAATATATTTTCTTAAAAAAAACTGCATATCAGTAGAGCAAAAACTGATTTAGATTATCATTTCATATCACAATAAAATCCCCCAAAATGAAAGTGAATTTAAAATAGTTTTTTAACTAAAAGTAGTTTAAATACTGCACAGAAGAAAAAAGAGATTAACATGAAAGCAACAGAGTAGGGAAAATTAACAGTTAATACCATAGGTAAAAGTTTTATGCTTAAAAGTTTTAAGGGACTGTAAAAACTTATCAGGGTAACACCCTGTCTCCAATACTCTGTCATCCATATCCAAAAGCAGATAAGAGACACAGTGTTCACATGATAAAACACTAGGGAAACATCCACACCAATAATAGTTCACAGAAATGCACATTAAAACAACTTTTAAAAATAAATAATAAATAAAATTTAAAGACAACTATTGAAAGTACCACCTCACATCTATTAAGTGGAAAAACCACACTAACTTTGGTTTGACAGAAGGATTTGGGTTTGGCTATGCATTGCTAGCAGCATGCTGATACAGCTTTTCAGAAAGGAATTCTGTGGAGAAAAGTTGTTAAATGACAGCTTCTGACCCAGCATTCCCACTTTGGGCACTGCATCGCAAAGACATAATTCAAAAGAAAAATAGATTTTATGAAGATATAGTTTCAGCTATACACTGAGTGGCCAGATTATTATGATCTCTGAATGCATAATAATCTGGCCACCCAGTGTACTTATGTACTTATGTATAAGGGAAAGCTTGCAAATCTTGATATATCAAGGGACAAGGAGATAGTGGCCCCCAGCCTCTGGCTAGTAAGTCCTCTGCTTCTTTCTAACTACCCACAATGCAGTTCTTATACATGGAAAAACCTTATTTTAAAATCTCAACTCTGTGGTCAGTCTACACTGAGTGGCCAGATTATTATGCATTCAGAGATCATAATAATCTGGCCACTCAGTGTATATTAGAGTTAAAATCTGAAAATAGCCCAAATGTCTGTCTGTGGGAGAGAATGGTATATATACTAATACAATAAAATATATTGCCACTAGAAATGATAAATGTGAGGACTGCAAAATACTTTGGAAATGACAATAGCAAGGAATGGTAATTTTAAAACTAAGTCAAATTTATAAAGTAGAGGTGAGGAGACACTACATAAAATTATGTCTCCATAAATAACAGGTCAGAAGAGGTAAATAGATGGTACTTTAGGAAGTGAGCAATTTAAAAAAATATATCACATAATTATTGAGAGTTAGGTCTTTCAATTTACCTTTAAATAGTAGATTAAATGCAGTTATGGGGAAAGTATAGAATGCAGACTTAGAAAACTGGGATCCAAACCTGGTTATCTAATTTCTCTAGTTATCAATTTCTTTGCCTATGAAAGGGTAATATTTCACAATTGTGGTGTTTTAAAGATGACAACTAAAACAAAGTACAGTATAAGTTATAAATCACCACAAAAGGTTAATTTTACATGAATATAAATATATGTAGTGATTAATATCCATTAATGGTGCCATCTCTAAAAGCTAATTCAATAATCATTTGTTTTTCTTCTAATTCAATTATAACTATTAGAAACTGTTCTTCTAATGTCAAACTTAGTCCTCTTTCCAGCTGAATGATTAGTATTTGGGTGTACACATGCTAAAGCTAAAATATATTACTAAATTTGTCCATTGGGTGACTAAGGTCCTTGATTTCACATTACTAATAAGCAACCTATACTACCAACTAGACAGAGAACTGAGGACAGTAAAAGATATTCAACAGGGCCCGGCCATGGTGGCTCAGTAGTTGAGCATCGATCTATGAACTAGGAGGTCACAGTTTCCGGTCAGGGCACATGCCTGAATTGTGGGTTCGATCCCTAGTGGGGGGCATGCAGGTGGCAGATGATCAATGATTCTTTCTCATCGTTGATGTTTCTATTTCTCTCTCTCCCTCTCACTTCCTCTCTGAAATAAACAAAATATATTTTAAAATTTTATTTTTTTAAAAATATAGTCAACAGGATGGACCAAAAGAATTGAAGTCTTAATGAAAAAGATTAGACTTCCTGTCAAATCTTATTTGCATAGCCCAGATATAAAAGAAGAGCATAACCAATGGACACAGACAGTAGGGGGGTGAGGGCATGTGCTGGGGGGTGGGAGCAGCTGGGGAGAGGTCAATGGGGGGAAAAAGGAGACATATGTAATACTTTAAACAATAAAGAATTAAATTTTTTTTTAAAAAGATGGTTTACAGCTAACCTCTCCTCTTCCGTTAGGTCTAAGTTCATAGGTGGAATAAAACCAAAATTGAATGTTCTGGATCATAACAGGAAGGAAACAAGGGGGAATAAATCAGTGTATCTCCTGAATTGGGATAAGGACAACACTTCTCTCATCTCCCTGGTCACTTAACTGCAATTTGGTGACATTTTACTAAGGGTCAAAGCACTGCCCTGAGGGCCTGATCACAGCAGCAAGAAACTTTCAAAGTTGAACTTTAGAAGCTGCTACCAAATAGCAGGTGCAGGCTTCCTCTCCCACAATGAATGCCACAATCAAAATACTCGCTCTGGTCCTTCAAATCAAATTTCAACTGTTTTAAACCATTCCATTTGGCTTTCAGTGAGAAATAGTACCACTTTGTTAATGTTAAGAGCAATTGAACAACCAGGCTTTTTCATCCCTTTTTTTTTTTTTTTTTTTAAATCATCTCTGATGGTTTCCTAGCTGGACAAATCATTTTCATGTTCTTACTGGTTTTAGTGCCTGGAAAATCAGGAATAAAAAAATCTTTCTCTGAAAGCAAGTACCCCTCCTTCCCTGTGGGGACCTGTTGTGGTCCAGTCAGAGAGGGTCAGTAAAACAAGGCCGCAGAAGTGCCTGAGAAGACAGGAGCAGTTGCCTCTGGGAATTCAATAAGGACCCTGGTTCCCATCCTTGAAATGCTCTCTGGTTGGCTGTTTCTGCAACACAGTTATTGATGTAAAGTGGGGGTACTCCCTCCAAAAATGGTTGCTGCCCTGTAAATAAACCTCTTGCATGGCTGTTAATGCACGGAGGAATCTCTAACCTGGCCTATGGGCCCACTGGAACTTCCATTTTCCCAGCCCTCCTTCTCTTGCCTCAGGCTCATTTTTCCACTTGGGCCCCCTCTTCTCAGCTTTCCGGCACTTAGTCACCATTATAGTTTGACTGCATTCCTGGGCACATGACCTATTTTAAACAAAAACAATACAACATGCACCCACAGTAAGCTATTGGGCCCCTTAAAATCTTGGCAACAAGTGTTGTCCAGAGGGATAGAAATTAATCTAGGCAGTTATCTAGAGTCCCCTTTCATTTCACCCCTCCTCACACTCCAAACCAAAAGCAAATAAATAAACCGAATCTGAAGAAAAATGGTTGGGGGGTAAAGGAAGGGGAAGTGTGGATATATTATAGAGGTCTTAAACCTGCACAGTCCCTAAGATTAGAAAGCTCCTGCATCACAAATCAATTTCCCTCCCTGCTCTATCTCGAAGTTTGACTCCCCTTGTTTGACTCCCCTTGATGCCACCCAAGCTGTCCACCTGCATGACTGGCATGATTACCATAAACATAACTTCCTGCTGACTTGAAAATTCAGAAAGGGAGGGTATCTGTCCACAAGTGATGGACAAGGCCATCTCAAGGGGCACTTGGCTAAGGAGGGGAAACAGGACTATGCAAAATGATGCTTGAGGGCCTGGAATTTTAAATTAATACTATCTCTATTTCTTTTATCATCTTACTCTCCAGAAAGCAGAGTTCCCCCCCCCACACACACACACATTGCCTGTCCCCACCAGCTCTTCAACTAAACTAATAATTTGGCTTTAAGTAGAAGTATTTAAACAGCCCAAGACAAGAAACTTCTAACTCTTCCTCTATATTTGGCATTAAGCTAAATCCTCCAATAGCCCTCAGCAGCAGAGGTCCATAATTAGGTTAAAAAAAAATCAATGAAAAATCATATTGTGTTAAATTGCTTACTCTTTTGGTCAGGGAACAGGGAGTAACCCAAACATGCAAGGTGAAGTGACACTGTAGGGGCCATGCCAGCATGAGGACAGAACCATGCACGAGAGCATGGAGTGACTCACATCTCCCATGAAAGGCCTCCAAATGACAACTCACGTTACTCATTCAACCTCACCTCCCATGGCTCCACACTATGCAAGTGAACTCCGGCCAAGTCCATCTCCTCTACATTTATAACTATACCCACACCTTCTCCTATATTGCCAGCACCAGCCTACCTTTTTCCTTGACAAATGCCTCCTTCCCTCTTCTGGGCACTAGTCAAATTCACCCATTCTTCACGATCCAGCTTACGCCTCTACTTCACTAACCCCTCCAAACATTCCTATCCCTCTCATGTGAACCCATAGGCTGAACCTATCATAAACCTAGGCTTGTTAGCTTTTCACAGCTCTATATCTTGTTTGTCCAATACAGTCATAAATTCCAGAGGATCAAGTCTTAAACCTCTTAGTACTTCTAAAAGTGGATCTCAACCAGTGGTATACCAGGAGCCCTGAATAAGTGTGCCATCAAATTTTAAACAATTTATAGAATTTATTTTCATTCAAAAAGGAGCCACACTTTTATAAAGTTTTCTGTGAGACACACCACTGAGCCACAGTGTGACTTGTGACACAGTTGCTGCAAATAAGAGGAAGATTGCATGTTCAGAGGAATAGATATAAACTTTACCTCAAAGTATATTATAAGAGAACAAGGTCAGGGCAGTAATAGTTCTACTCCAACAGGAACATACCAGAAGGTGAACAAGTATATATATAAACCAGTTTTTCAACTTTCTAAAACTTGCTTTTAAAAAAAGACATTCACCTTTTAATCCTTTAATGTACTATCAAAAATTCTAACATCATACACAAAAGTATGTCTTAGACACAAAAGGTGAGAACCATGGTCCTAATATAATAGGTATTTGGATAGAAACTGCTTAAACAAGTTCTCAAAAGTGCAGTTTCCCTTTGCAAGTCACAGTTTCAACAATATCTATAGATTTTCAGCCTGGACATACTACCTTCAAGCTCCAAAGGCCCTTCCTGGAAATGTATAATACAGCACATCTTCAGGAATACAACCAAGGCTTCCAAATTCTTATGCTAGACAGCCTTCACGGGAGGAATTTGAGCAGATAAAGTATCTTAATGTGACACCCACATGTCAAAGCTGTCCAAAGCAGTTTTAGAAGCACTGGGCATGACCCTGATTCCTTCAGTGAGCTTAGGATTTATGGTCATGTTCACATTCACACTCATTTCCTCCTGCTGTTGGTCAAGTTCTGTATTTGTAGGACACTTGACCAGTGTGCATGTTCTGCAAGAGGTTAAGAAATATTGATCCGTGAAAAAAAGAATTTTATAATAAAAACGTTTTGGGCAATAAATGGGTCTCTGTCACAGGACATTTCAGTGTCTTTAATTTACCAGTGGGCACTGTGAATCCCCAAAAGAGGGGATGTGGAACATAGCATTTCCCACACTCATTTGATTTCAGACACCCTAGAAAAAGACAAGTATTAGTTCCTACTGAAGATTACTTATGTCTAACTGAACAGTAAAAACTGTAAGAATGTCTCAATAAAAATACCAGGTTTAACATGCACAAAGCCAAGAAAACCAACGATGCCAGATACTGAATTTATATTGCACTGTCTTTTGAACACTCAGCAGGAATAAACTCCCACACTCATTTGATCACAGAATCAGTTTTCAAGAACCCCACAATACAAGGCTAATCTAGCAGTTTCTGAGAATAAACAACAGCAAGAAAGATGCTACTATGTCTTTTTTAGAATAGACCATCTTCCAAGTGAAACCTGAACTGGACACTAACAGACTCAAAGTGGACTTTATTCTCATACCTTCAAAATGACTTTTCCCTGGACTCTCCATCTGAAATGTGAGAGGAATACACTACTCTGCTTCTCGGGGTTATCTCATAGTTTTTAATCTTATAACTGTATTCCATATTAATCACCAAAGCAGATTCTTAGCCGTAGTGGCCAAGTTTCAAAACCCCTGGTGCCTTCCAGCCTGGGATGAAGGGATGGAGAGAACATGAACTAGATACCACCCAGAAAGCTTTTATATATCCAGTTCCTAGGCCACTATGATAAAGTCAAACTACAGCCAAGATAAGTGATAAATGAGCAGTTCTCCTTTAGTAACTCCTAGGGGAAGGCCTCTCTTAGCACACACACCACCCGTATCTGAATCTTGACCCACCTTTTCAATATGGACTTTCTAAACGAAAATTCAAAGTAGCATGGGGGCTACAGAGAAGAAAGAGAAGTACTGGCAGAACCCATTACAGAGCTAGTCAGCAGGGGAAATATCATTCCTTTCAGTGAAACAGCTTTCCAGGAACAGTATCTCAACATATTTATTATAAAACAATTTCATTTCCCTGTCGCATCACCTGCCATTCCATCCCCATCCCCCCCGCAAAAAGCCCACAGATTGTGGATTTCCTCTCATTCTTGGCAGAGTTACCAGAAGAAATATAATACCCTCTTCAGACTGCTTCCAACAGCTGCTAGAACAAGAGGGGGAGCTGGGGTAACCTTCCAAAGCTGCCTCTAAAAATGACCATTCATCCTGCCAAACCATGCAGCCAGTAAACATAGGACTTCTCTTTCTCTGCTACTTAAAACAAGGGGAGACCCACCAAAAGCAACAGTGTCCCCTAGTCCAAAATACTTACCTCCAGCCCATCTGTTCTTCTCAACTTGACTCTAAGCTAAAACCTCTTGTACAGTAAGCCACCAACCACTTTCTTCCCTAACATGTATTCCTTGAAACAATCCTCTAATACTTCACAGGACTAGTTGTTGTTGTTTTTTAATTTGTTTGTTTAACCCACCCATTTGCAAGGTAGAATTCTTATCAAACTCTTATTCAGTGTAATTTCCTTATCTCTGTCCACCTCCCCAATACCTAGTACACACACACACACACACACACACACACAACACACACACATATATCCCTTTTCAGGTCAAGAACCTTGAAAAACAAAAGTCTAGGAACAAATTCAGCAATGGCTACACTGTACCCTAGCCCTTTCCCCTTCCCCAACATCATCATACACTGTATGCACTTTTCTGTCTAGAAAAACCCCATCACCAGGCAGCAGAGAGACTGCCAGTTAGCCTTCAGCCTCTCCGCTGAGACCACCAACAAAGAAGTTCACGAATGTCAACTGGGGGCAAAAGCAATATCTCTCTTTGCTGAGGAGAAACTGGACAGAGCCTCCAGCATCATTCCCCAAAGGTGACAGCCGGGGTTGAGTGAAGACCGTGAAAACTGTACAAGAGCTGGAGGAGAAATATAATGTAAGGAATGATTTGGAATCAGGGGCAGGAGAAGGCGGAGGGATGAACTGGCTGACCCCAAATGTCTTTTCCATCTCTAACTCCTATGATTCTTTGACCTCCAATTTTGTGCTGCGGACAAGGAATGGAAAGTCAACAGACGTAGTGATGTTTTGAAAGAGCCTGGCAGTCTGCTCTTGTCATTTAGTGGCCTTTGCATGTATTTTTTAAGGTGTCTCCAAGCCCTGTCTTCATTTCACAGTTGTCACCTTTCTCAGCAATTTGAACTCATGTCAAATACCAAAACGAAGGAGAAGAAGAAAGAATGTACTGGCAGTTAATTGTGGGCTAAAGAGGGGCAGGCACGGGGGCCCATTGGGTGGCCCAGACTTCCGAGGGCGATGTGGACAGTTTGAATATAGTGATGAAGAGCTGACTCCAAGTTGAGACAAGGTGGCCAAACCACTAACAAGAAATAAATTCTTTCTCCAGATAGTCTCACACTCAGTTTTAGATACAGTTCAGCATTTACATGATTCAGGACTCAAGATTCTTAATTAGCCCAACCATCTTGCTTCTACAAATTACAACTGCAGTTCCAGCTGAATCCTGGTCAGACCTGAGCAAGACTGAACAGAAAGAATAAACCAGATCTTTGGATTCTCAACCTCACCTAATGGTTGACACACCTGACATAAATCCTGGAGCTTAACAAAAATCTGTTTCTAAGAATCAAAGTCAGGGGTATGCCAATTTTTACTGAAAATTCAAAACTCAAACTTTCTCATTTTTCAAACAGTTTATTTTATCTTAAATTTTCAAGATTTACTGGAGCCTGGAGCCTGGCCTCCAGAAGAGTCTACCTGAACTCCCTGTTCCATGGTTACGAGCTGGGACCAGAAATGTATCCAATGCCGGAGTCAACCCAGAGTTAAGGTTAAGTTGTCACACAAAGGTAATTCTTTTCCATGTCAAACACTCAAAAACAGTTTGGTGTTATTTAACTGTGTTTCCTCAGTAACCTCACTGTCAGTTTGACTTCAGCAGCTCAAGCACAAGTTTTTACCTCAGGTGAAGGTGTTAGACACAGAAAATTGAAATGGACTACTGTAATATCTTCAAATATCATTCCAATAGGAATTGCTCATCTTGCAGATTGTGAGGACTCTGGGTTTCTCCATGTTTCTGCCTCCAAAGCTAGCAAATTCATCCCCTCCTCTTCAAGTTTTACAAGACTGGAAAGGATATAAGCAGCTTCTATATTCTCATGGTCTTGGAGGAAAAGGCCCCTTCCATTCTTCCAGTTTGCATTTGGAGGTACTGACTGTTCCTGCTTCCACAGGTGTATTGTTTTATTTTATAAGCATGTAAACTGAACTCAATTTTTATTAACTCACAGAACCTTAATAACATCCATACAGGGGTGGGCAAAAGTAGATTTACAGTTAATAAAACACATAATAATATAATAATTAATAAATACAAGAATATACAGTGTTTCGGCATACTCACAACTGTAAACCTACTTTTGCCAAGCCCTGTATACGAAACCTTGCAATGAACTGGAGAACAAGTAAGTGACTCTCCTTCCTAGGTAAGGCAGAAAGGTGAAGGAGAAAGCAAAGCTACTTTAAGTTGATATTTGTTTTAGGCATTAAATGTAACCAGTCAGCAATGCCTTCTCTGTTCAGAGTTAGGAAAGGAAACTTTATGCTTTCTGGGCCAAAAAAAAAATGCTCTTAGGCGCAATCATTTTAAAACAAACAAACACACTCTGCTTATCTGTGTCCATCTCGCCACTCTGGACGTTAATCATCACTGAAATAGATACCCCAGTTCCCCAGCCTCAAAGTGCTCCAAGCCTACCAGACCCTGTCTGAGGAATGAATGTACATGCCAGGGCAAACACCTCGGAGCCTTACTCCCTAAACACCTATTGTTAGTTCTAGGCAAATCTATCACAGGTAAATGCAAGAGGACCCAGGTATTGCTCAAAGGATATTTAAAATAAAATTCAATTTTGAAAACATATAGGACTTAATTTGGGAGGAGGGTTAAGTAGGCTTTCTTTAATATAAGACTGGTAGAAGTATTTTTTTAAAATAGGTTTACTAGTACATACACAGTTTTCCTTTCTTTGCTCTTGTTAATTTTCAGTATCAGAATATCTGCAGATAGCATCTTTGTTCTTCCACCTGTCACACTACTTGCATTTAGCCAATGTTATAAACTGACAGAGTTAAATTTCACTATTTTGTTTTTGAAGACAGAACTAGGTTAGTTTCCCCCCTGCTCTAGGGAAAACTTAAAAGATTGCTATATGAAACATTTCCTTGATTTTTATATTAAAGATATTTCTATTTCCCCAGGCTTCATAAAGCCTTCAAACAAAACTGATTTTAAGCCAGATGACTGACTCATGCTATCTCTGTGTCTGCTTGAAGAAAAAAAAACAAAAAACCCTCAGGATACCTACCAGTGTTCACTGTTTGGGTAAGAGGCCTAAAGGGAAGCAAATTATTTGTTTGTGGTTTAAAAGTGGCCAAAATGCCTTCAAGCACAAGTATAAGACCATTAACAAATCACAAGGAACCAAAGCAGTTCATCTTACTCACATCAACAAAGCTATGATCAGTTAGGAACAGCCAAACTGAATGGGACTTGCCCTGGGCCGGAAGGTCAGTAAACCTTAGCAGTTTGTGTTTCAGAGAATCAAGAGCTCTTCGGCAGGGAGTGCAGACCCTAAGCCCACAGGTTCTGCTGTCATGATTCCAAAAACATCGAGGACAGGTGAGAGAAACTAAGCCCTGTGTGTTTTCCCTCTTGCCTTTAGGCCGCATCTCCACTTTTGCCATATACAGATTGACTAGAGGAGAAGCCAAGCAATTAAGAAGTTCTACTTTACAACAATTTATTGAGTGCCTACCATGTGCTGAACACTGTAGCACTTACACATTTAAGCCTCATTTTTCTAGGTATGATATTCCTATTCTTTATAGATGCTAAAACTCTGATGCTGTGAGGTTAAGGTTAAATTTCTGATAAAATGAAGTTTTGTGTCACTTACAAAAATGTATCCCACTGTCCAATTGGCAATTAATTAGCCCAAAGCATGCACTACAGCCCTACCACTATCCAAGCAGCCATACTCTCACTGAACTTTGGGCCCTGGCGCCCTGATGCCCTAAGAGGAATGGGTGCATGCCACTCCCTCCAGGGATGACAACTACCTCTCTTGGTAGCTTATCACGTCTCTGCAGCTGTCCAGAAACAGACCACACTGGTAAACACTGGCTCCACCTGCTCGAATACAAACTTCTCTCAGCTCAGAAAACAGTGACCTTGCTCTTTATCAAGTGCTGTGGTAAAACAACTTCCCTAGAAGTTTGGAGATACCTCATCCTAGGGCACAGGCAAGAAATCAAAACATACAGGCCTACTAAGTAATAAAGCTGTATCACTTTGTAGTCTCAAAGCACTATAAACTTATAATGTAAACTCACTTGTATTTTGTTATTATTGCTTATAGAATGCACACTCATTCCCATTACCTCTCTTTTAAAACACTTGAAAAAACATTCTTTCATTCGTTCAATCTCCATAAGGAGAGAGAGAAAGCAAAACTTTGCCTTGGCTGGCGTGGCCAGTCATTTTAGCCAACTTCTCTTATAGGTCACCCGATACGTTCTCTGAAAGTTTTTCTTGTAAGGAATAAAGGTAACAAGACGACAACCCTCAAAACCCCAGATAATCATAATTATCGACAATAAAATCGTACTAGAATAAAAGCTAAACAAAATGACCAAAATTTATAAAAGATTAATCTTGTACATGATTAATAATACCCAACTAGAAAACATACTGAAGAGATTATTCATAATAAAAACAAAATGCACAAAATATTTAGGAATACTTAGGAATAAATGTAATAAAAGGTATGTGGGAACTTTATAGTGAAAACCACAAAAACTCTGAAAAGGCACAGAATTTATTTTTGCTTGGGTGGTTCAGTGGAAGTAGAGATGTCACACACACCAAAAAAAAATAAAATAAAAATCCAACAAGGATAATCTAATCCTAACAGATATTAGACCCTACCAAAAAATAATATTTAAAATAGTGTGGAAATGGAAAAATATATCAGTAGAACAAAATGGAGAGTTCAGATATAGATCACATATATACACATATACATATGTACACATGTGTATATATGTATGCCTGTGTACATTAATATTTGACAAAATAAGCTTTCTAAAACAAAGGGAAAGACAAGAATTATTTAACAAAAGGTACAGTGATAACTAGGTAGCCATTTAGACAATAAGAGTTGAACTCTCACCCCTTGCACACAAAAGTGATATTGATGAAAGTGTAAACTATTTTTAAAAATCAAATTATAACAGCCCTGGCTGGTGTGGCTCAGCTGGTTGGAGGATCATCCTGTGCACCAAAAGGTTGCCAATTCCATTCCCGGTCAAGGCACATGCCCAGGTTATGAGTTCAATTCCCAGTCGGGGTGCATGTGGGAGGCAACCAGTTAATATTCCACTCTCAAATTGATGTTTCTCTCTTTCTTCCTCTCTCTCTAAAATCAATTTAAAAAGTCAAATTATAAGAAAACAAGTAGCTATTCAAAGAAAAGATTTAACAGGTCTGTAGAGGAGTTATAAATTTCTCAGATTTGAGAGAAAATAAACCACAAAAGACTGACAGATTCTGATATACAGGGGTAGACAAAAGTAGGTTTACAGTTGTGAGTACACAAAAGTTTATTCTTGTGTTGCTATTAATTATTGTATTATTTTCCATTCAGTAAATGTAACCTATTTTTGCCCATCCTTGTATTTAAGTGTAAAACTTCTATAAGCTAAAAACATTAAAGTATAAAGAATTGGGGAAAATACTTGAATCAAAGATAACTAAAGCCTAATAGCTATGATCCACAGGATTCCAAATTTATAAGAAAAACATGAAGACTCCAATAGTAAATGGGCAACAACTTGGAACAATCTCATAGGTGAAACAAACACATGGGTAAATATTTATCCTGGTCAGTGGTAAAAGAAATGCAAAAATAACAAAACTTTGAGATATCATTATGTGCCCCAAAATAGCAAAGATTTTTAAAGTTCTCACATGAAATTGGTTTAATCATTCATTGCTGGTGCCACTGTGCCTTGATATACCTTTACAAACCAACCTTTGATTCCATAATGCCAATCTTGAGAATTTATCCTAAGTAACCAATTCAAAGAGAGAGATATGGAATGTGACTTATATTTCAATAAAGCTGTTACCAAACATTAAGTTATTCATTTCATTGTTATCTATAATAGCGAAAAGTTGGGCATAACATACAAATTCAATATTAGAGGAATGCTTTTAATCTCATTATGGTACAGCTTACGAACTTTTATTATGTACCTATTCTGTTAGAATCAGAAAGAGGAAGAAGTGTGCAACTGAAAAATTTAAAAACTGAATAGTTGTCTAGAGGTGGTGGCATTATAGCTTTTTATGTTTTAAAACGACTTTCTTTAGTGTTAATACTGTATTAGAACTACTTTTTTTTTTTTAACCCAGACTGGATGGAGTTGGGTGCAATCTGAAAACTTTTACTCCCCCCCCCATGTCCATACATGTTTTCCTTTCTATTTAATAGCTTAAGGGGTCAGGAAAGTTGTTCATTCAGAGGTCTCAGTTCCTGCCAAGAGCAAGCCGAACTGCAATGCCATGCCTTTACATACAGCCCACACGGAACCCAGCCTACTGCCATGCGCAGGCACCCTTCTGTGCGTCGTTCTGCCCGTATCAAGTCATAAACTATAGCTGACCCTGGCCCAGCGCCTTCTTTTCAGGTGTGAGCCCTTTTCTCCATATTTGGTTTTATCTGAGCCCTGGAGCCCAACAACTGTTAGAAGAGGGTGAGAGGATGAATGTCCACAAAACGTTCTGATAGACCACCCAGTGGACTGGACGTGAGCGCTAGACCGGGACCAGAGGAGGCCTCCAAAGCCACAGACCAGCCGGGCTCTCCGGGGCCGAGGAACGCAGGAGTCAACGTCGTGAAAAGACCACTAAAAGCTGCAGGGAGAGCTTACGATGGCTAATGGTGAGGAGCCGCCCACGGGGAGGGAGCGGACTGAGGGGTGCTCTCGGGAGGCTTCTTCTGATGGGAACCCGCCGAGAAGACAAGGGTGCTCGGGTTAGGGCCTCGGGGTTCGGGGGGGCGACACGGCCCCGGGCCGGCCAGGCCGCGGCGCCCCGCCCTTTCCCCGGACGCCGGCCGGCCCGGGGCGGGGAGCGGGCGGCGAGCGGGCGCTTACAGGTCGGTGCCGAGCCGCGTGAAGCCGGAGTTGAGCGAGGCCCGCGCTATCCGGCGCCAGAGCAGGTCGCAGCCGGTGAAGCGCCGCAGCCAGCGGCACACCTGCGCCAGGCGGCCGAGCGCCCGCGCGTCCAGGTAGGAGCAGATGAGCAGCAGCAGCTCCTCGGGCAGCCGCCAGAGCGCGGGCCCCGCGGCGGGGCGGCCGGCGGGCTCCCGGGCCGCCTCCTCCTCGGCCTCCGCCACGGCCGCCCCGGCCCCCGCGAGGCGGCCCCCGGCCTCTCCCCCGGGTCCCTGCGCTCCCTCCGGCCCGGCGTCCTCGCGCTGCCCCGCCCTGACCCTCCACTCCTGCCCATCGTCCCTTCCCTCGGCCTCCTTCCCCGGCCCTGCGCTCCTCTCCGCTCCCCTCACGACCCTGCCCGCTCCTTCCTCCTCGCGTTCGCCTCCCTCCGCTTCCGCCCCCGGGCCTGCGCTCGCTCCCGCCGCGGCTCCCGGCCCCGCCGCCTCCTGCGCGTCCTGCGGCCCCGGCTTCCCCTCCGCCCCGCTTCCTCTTCCGCCGGGCCCGGCTCCCGCTCTCCCCTTCCCCTTCCTCCGCTTCTCCCTCGCGGCCCTCCCTTCCTGCGGCTTCCTCGCCTCCCCGCACTCGCCCTCGCCCGGCCCGCCGTTCCCGGGGGACCCCAAGCGGCCCTGGCTGCCCATGAGCGGCCGCGGGGCCGGACCGACGCGGAGCCGAGCCCGAGCCGCCGCCGCCCCGGGAGGAGGCGATACCGTGTCGGACCGGGTCACATGGGGCGGCGCGGGCCGGGACCTGGGCCCGCCCCTCGCAGCCGCAGCCGCAGCCGCAGCCGCGGAGCCGCCGCTGGGTTCGGGCCGGGAAGCAGACCTCCCTCCCCCATGCCGGGGCCGCGGGGAGCGCTCGGTGCCAGCACGTGCATTCATTCTAGCGTGAGGCCCTGAGCCTGGCCAAGGCCGCCAGCCTAGCTTCCGCCTTCAGGAGCGGCTGGTTGGAGCTCCTGCCCTCAAGAAGCGCCCACTTGGATGGCCTGAGACCTCTCCTCCTCCTCGGGAGATGCCTCCTTTCCACGAGCCACATAACCAGGGCCCCACAAACTGCAGCCCCCTAGAAGTTGGCAGGTTCCTTAGCCTGGGTTCTCACAGGGTGGGAACCATGGTCCTGACAGTGAGCTGGCACTTTAGACATTTGGGGAGGTTTGCAGTTTTCTAGATCCTGAATCCCGTAACTCCCCAGTCTTGTAGCAGTAAATGGCAAAGCTAGGGCTTCTTAGTAGTCACCACCTGAATGCAAGTGGGTTCTTCAAAGTAACCCAGGAGCCCTTCCCCACCACCTGTTCCATTCACAGGGCACCAATCGGAAGGGAGAGCTAAGCAAAACCTACTGAAGTCTAGAGCTGCTGGCACGCTTCCGCCCCCCAGTCACATGTAGCTTTCAGGCATTTGAAATGTGGTTAATCCAAATCGAGGTGGGCCATAAGTGTGAAATACACACCAGATTTTGAAGACTTATACTAGAAAAAGAATATAAACTGTCTCAATTACATGTTGAAGTGATAAGATTTTTGATCCATTGGGCTAAATAAAATGTATTTTAGTGTAACTACAAGAAAATTTAAAATTATACATGTGACATTTGTGGCCCGCATTATTTTTCCATTGGACAGCACGATTTGGAGGGGAGGGAGGAAAATGCTTATTCCTGTCTGTGTATTCTGTACCCCAAATTCTGATAGGAAGGATTTGAGGGTTTTATTTTGTATTAACAGCTTAAGACTCGTTTTTAGGTAGAAAGAATGAATGAGAAATCAACTCTGGAAATTATTCAACACCTTAGCATGGTCTAGAAGAGGAGTAGGGAAGCAACTACATTGCATTATGGCGCAGCAGAAGCATCATGTAACAAGGTCAGACCGGAATCTGGCTTTGCCCTAGAATTACTTTTTGATCTTAGCAAAACAACAACAGAAAACCCCACCTATCTTGGCCTTTTAGTGTTCTCAGTTTGTAGCGGAGATAATGCCTCTGCCTTACTTTCGAGGGATAAATGAGATGATCCCTGTAAAATGCTTTGAACTCCACTGAGAAAATTCTCAATAATAGTTACAGGTCAAATCCTGTTACAAAAAAAATACTCAAAAAAAAAAAAAAAAGGCATTATGTAGAAAAAGATTTCTAAACTCCAGCCAGTTGTTTACTTATTACAAGCAATATTTGCTATGACATTTCCATACACCTAAAGAATTTAGACCATCTCTTTGAAATCATTGTAAAGAAATTTACTTATTCATACTGCTACAAGGCTATTGAGGTGGGAACTCTGCAAATTGAGGTAATATCATCATCAACTTAGCATTTATTGATTTTGCTATACTGTGTATTGTGAGGGACGCTGAAAGACAGAAATAAATACTGCATATGGTTCCTACATTTTGTGTTCAGATTTGTGTTAGACACATTTGTAATTTCTTACTGTGTGACTATTTTTTAACTGTTCCTTTACATAGTAAAGTTGAGTAATGTATCCACATTGCACCTAGGTTTTAGTGGAAAACTTGAAGGCTCAGAAAATTGTTTAATTAATCCAATATAAATGAAATCAGTATTAAAATCCACAATCACACAAGTGCAACTTACTCTTTTACCTTTATTGATGGAGAAATTAAATTATCACTACAAAACATCAAATCACCCTCTTTCACACTCAAATTAGACATTAAGTGAATGGTTCAAGGTAGAATTGATGGTTTAATGATTGCCCCCAAAAATCCAAAGTACTCACTATGCAGAAAGGCAAAACCAAAATGGAAAATGGGAATATATTCTGTTATCATAAGAGCTTTCCATGTATTGTTTCACTTATTCCTATCAACAAGCACATGAGGAAGATGCTATTAACCCATTTTTGGCAGAAGATGAAACAGGCCTATGATCACATGGTTCCTGAATGCAAGAACAGGTAGGTATTAAATCCAATCTAACCCCAAAGCTTGCTCTGAACCATGCCTTCACCATACACAGCAGAAAATGTAATAAGGGACCTCTAAGGTCCCTTACAACTAATAAAGACACACCTAATAATACTATACCTCTAACTATCAAGCAGTCCGGCATCTAAATAAAAGCTGTTTCTAAGCAAATAAATTAGCTCCTGTCTCAATTACATTTTAAGAGTTAACCATGTAGACTTACAACCCCTTAATGCTTTTCATAATCTTTAAACTGATTTGTAGGAACTGATGTCTCTTGCAAAAGAATATTTAAAGTTTAGTAATTCGTTCATTTTGCTTCAGCTTCAGTTTCTTCTGTTGAATTTAAGTAACAGTGTTTGTACGGTATGTATATTAGTCTTTTGGGAACTTTGTCCCTACTTGTATGTATGTATAGATGGATAGATATAGTTATTTCTAGGTAATATAATTTTTGGATTTCACTTTGTACTTTTTCGTATTGCTTGATTTTTTATAAGAAGCATATATCACCTTTATAAAATTAATAAAGTCTCTCAAAAGGAAGAGTTGTCATGATTCCAAACACACCATGCTACAAGAGAGTTGGAGATTTGAAGCCTAGATCATTGTCAGTTTTTATCTAGCCATTTAAGCTTCTTCAAACTTTATTCCATTTAAAATGTGGAATTATTTACTATCATTTAATAGTAAAATTAAGAACAAATTAGAGTATTAGAAGAAATAAGAGGCCTAACAGTGAATGCCATATCTGTAAACATTTGAGAAGGTCATAAATGGAAGGATAGAGTCTAAACTCCTGTTTTCAGAAATTATCAGGTTGGTGGTTTATATCCTGAAATCTATTAGAAACACCATCAAGATCTCTGTTTTTCTATAAATCCACTCCCTTGTCATATCAACTCTGGATATTAAGAGATAAAACATTTTTCATATGAAACAATTTAAAGTGCTGTTTAAAAATAGGTACTTTATGCAGAAAAGATTAGAAGTAAAGATGACCAAATGCTAGAAATGGATGCTTATGGCTTATGACAGGTGGAATTGTGGGTAGTTCTTTTGCTGTCACTTTACATTTTTCTGCATTTTCTAAGTTCTCTGCAGCAAGCATGTATTACACAGATAATCAGTTAAAAACAAAAAGCCCAAGAAGTGTTAACACCCAAATTGGAGTATTAGAAGAAATAAGAAAAATCATTTAATTAAGCTAGTTCATTTTAATATTTTAAAAGTTTACTTTACAAATCTCTCATGCAGAAGAATTCCAAATAATTTATCTAATACTTAACTTTCAAGGAGGTGGAGCATAACTCCTCCACCACACACACACACACACACACACACACACACACACACACACAGTGCTGCATATAGTGACTTTCTTCCAAAGAGTACAATATGGAAAAGGAAGGGCGGTGGGGGAGAATAGCTTTACAGTGGAAAAGGCTGACAAACACTATTTCAGCCAGGTGATCAAGTTCAAAATCTACAAGTTATGTTGATAGTAGGTGCCCTTGATATGGTAATAAAAATGGTACTTTACCCCAAAACTCATAATCCTAGCCTAATGAGAAAAACATCCGATAAATCCCAACCGAGGAATATCCCTGACTAGAACTCCTCAAAAATATCAAGATCATCAAAAACAAGGAAAATCTGAGAAACTGTCACAGATAAAAGGAGTCATGTCATGACAAGTTAATGTAATAGAGTATCCTAGAACGGAGAAAGGACATTAGGTAAAAACTAAGGCAATCTGATTAACCTGATTAAGGCAATCGGTTAATCTGATTAATCTGATTAACCGATCCAAAGAACTAATGTACTAGCAAGATGTTGATAATGGGAGTATGTGGGAACTGTCTATACTGGCTTCACAATATTTTTTGTAAATCTAAATCTGTTTCTACAAAATACAGTTTTTTAAAATATATATTTTATTGACTTGGGAGAGGGAGAGGGAGAGAGAGAGAGACAGAAACATCAGTGATGAGAGAGAATCATCTATCAGCTGCCTCCTGCATGCCCCACATCAGGGATCAAGCCTGCAACCCAGGCATGTGCCCTGCCCAGGAATCAAACCGTGAGCTCCTGGTTCATAGGTCAATGCTCAACCACTGAGCCACGCCAGCCGAGCCAAAATGAAGTTTTTTAAAAGTTAATTGTAGCCTTCCGTGACTTTTATAAAAAATCTTTGTAAAAGTTGTAACGCACATGAAGGCAGTGTGTTTTCTGAGTTATAGAGATTCATGATATCATGAAACCCTATCCTGTCCCCCCAAAATGCAAAAGAAAAAAGTAAAAATAATGTACCATAAGTCATCTCCAACAAAAAACAAACCACTGCCTAAGACTTCTAGTTATCCAATTAACATCTGTATTAGATTTATTTTCCAAAGGGTCAGATATCATTCCAAGATACTGTCCTGACTATAACTGAGAAAACAGACATTTTCAAGCACAAACTTTTATATAAATTATATAACATGTACTTAAATATATATTGTAAATATGCACATATGTATATAAAATTTAAGGATCATATGTCTATATGGATAGAAAAGCAAGTAAGGGGGTGGGCAGGATAGAAATAGAAAATGTAACTTTGTAGGAAAAACAGATTTCCAGATGTGCCAATGAAGCAATGCTATTATTACTTAGTCTGAAATAGCCTTCTTCATGTCAATAGATGGTGGTCAAAGAGATTTTGAACAAAATGTAGAACATTTAGGATCTAAGATAAATTCCTGTATTGCCATATAGCATCAGAATTTGTGATGTTTTTTATTTCTGTCTGTCAGAAGACTGAGTCACTTAGCAACAGATGATGGAAGATATAAAACTTGAAGATGAATGGAACCAAAAAATCTTCTGAATTTTTTATGATTACCTGGGGATTTCTTTAAATAAATACATAAAAATAAGGTAACCACTGAGATAGATTATATACAAATATAATCTTAATGAGTTTTTTTCTAAGAAAAGAATGACACATTCTAGGGAAAAAAAATTAAGTATCTTCAGTTCTTTTGGAAGAAAGTACCAGGTCAAATATAAGCCTTTAAGTTTTTTCATTCAAGACACTCATTACACTGAATGAACCACAGGATATAATTTATCTTGTCCTAGGTTTTGGATCCTGTTAAAAATGTGAAACATACAAAAGGCAACTTTTCTATACTATCATTCAATTATTCAAGTACATTATTTTTAACAGATGGTGGGTTGTGTTTAGTTAAATATGAAAGTTTGGATATGAATGGAATAAGGATAGATCTTACTTAATTTGGGGGGGGGATACTTTAGTAAAAAAAATTACACACACACACACACACACACACACACACACACACACTCATATACTAGGTAAAGCTTTTGGACCAGAATTTAACTGTTATCCTTTAAGAACCTGTGTCACTACTTCAAAAAAAATTATGTAACCAGTAATGTGTCTTTTTCCCTTCTTTTGGCAGCTGTTTCAAACACAAATGGAGAAATGAATGAGAAAAATTCCCTACATTTAAAAGCCACCAGGAAGAGAAAATCAGGGAGTAGTCCAAGCTAAACCGTGGGGATCTTCCCAGGTTCCATAGATTGACCTGAAAACAAGGAGTGCAGCTTGAGCTCTTCTTCCTTTAGCAGTGCAAGTGCTGGTCAGAACAGTTTTCAAACACATGGAGCTTAGCAAGACCACCTGCTCCTAACATAGGACAATGGCCCCTGAACCACCAACTCCATTGCTTCAACACCAGCTCTCCTTCACAACAGATGACAGGCTTTATGCTAGAAGTTTCCCAGTAAAAGAGTAAGCAAAGAGAAGCTAACGGTCACATCTATGACTGGAGCTCATAAATTAGGAGCGAAATGGGTAGATTAAAAAGCTGAAATTGAAGTCAGTCTAATAGTAGAACCAAACAATAATTGCCTAGATATCAGCCCCGGCAAGACAGAATCAATGTTCAGATCCTCACGTGGCAAGGGGCTGGGCTTCCAAACGCTGTGGAGCCACCAAGAAGTAGAAAGGAACATGCCCAGCGGCTCATGCATCCCTGAAGCACGACCAATCTCGGTGGATATGTGGCATCGCCAGGATAGTTAGCCTATAATCTCTCAAGATCTCCATCTCCTGGCTCACTCAACAATAGGAGAGGAATCACCAAGGTCAGGCCCCACTGCTTGCGCAGCTCTTCCAAAAGAGTTGAGGTCAACTAGAAGTTCGAATTTCCCTGATGGAATCTTTATTATGAGATAGCATGTTGAATGGGTGTTCAATTAAAGGGCTATAAAGCAATATTTAATATTTTGTAGGTTAAGAGAATTAAAGTTAATATCAGCTCTTAGAAGAAAATTCTCAATTCAGTAACCTACGTTAACCCCATGGCATTTTAAATGTTTAAGCAGTGAGGTCATGACACGGTCTAGGTGGAATCCATGATGAGACAGAGGAAGTAACAAAGTCCTGGCATCACACAACTTCCATAATGCTGGTCTTTTGAAAACTATAAATCCTTATTCCTTGGGATAATTTTTTTTAAGTTTTTAGAAGTTTAGAAAATAAAAATTTTAAATTTGTTCAAGGGTCTTCCATGTTTCAGTTAAAATCACTTCTTCAACCGAACCCAAGATAAAGTCATAAAAACAACTTGAGAAGAAACAAGAGAATAGAAGTGTTTGGAACAAATATATTCCACACTGCTTAAATAACTCATGGAACATCCATAGAATAGAATACTAAGAAGTTGTGATAAAGAACACGGAAGATCATATACACTGTTACAGAGGATCTCTAATATACATTAAGTGAAAAAAGCAAAATGCAAAACTGCATATAACATATTGTCATTTGTTAGGGGGAATTATATTTGTGTGCTTTGACTTTTGTATGCCAACTATCTCTGGAGAAATACAAAGAAACTACCAGTGTTTGCTTCTAAGGAGTGGGTGAGGGACAGTTTCTTTTCACTATATATGCTAGTTTATACCTTTGGAATTTTTAACTATTAAGTATTTGTGTGTATTACTTATCAAATAATAAACTTTATCTCTAAAAAAAAAAGGAAGGCGCACTCTCTGAAAAGGTAAGAGAGCACTTTCGAGCATATTTTGAGTAAATGGAAGAGGCCATCATGAAAATCATGAAAGAAATTGTTGCCCAGCTGGAGTGGCTTAGTTGGTTGAGCATTATCCTGTGCCCTGAAAGGTTGCTGGTTTGATCCCTGGCTGGGCCACATACCGAAGGCAACTGATAGTCTCTCTTCTCTCCTCACCTCCCCTCTTCTCTCCTTTCTTCTTCAAACATGTCCTCAGGTGAGGATTTAAAAAAAAAAGAAAAGTAGCCAAAACCGGTTTGGCTCAGTGGATAGAGCGTCAGCCTGCGGACTGAAAGGTCCCAGGTTCGATTCCGGTCAAGGGCATGTAACTTGGTTGCGGGCACATCCCCAGTAGGAGGTGTGCAAGAGGCAGCTGATCGATGTTTCTCTCTCATCGATGTTTCTGACTGTCTATCCCTCTTCCTTCCTCTCTCTGTAAAAAATCAATAAAATATATTTAAAAAAAAAAAAAGAAAAGAAAAGTAAAAGAAATTGTCATTACCTGCCAATACAGAGCTATAGTGGAGAAGAGGGCCGGGGGTTTTTGCAATATACTAACTGGTGTGTCAGTGGTAGATCAAAATTAATACCCAAATTGTGAAAATATGGTAGTTACTGACAGAGGAGAAAAAGCAAAGTCTATCTCATCGCATTTAAGTAAACAGTGATATGTTAGGGAAAAAAGACTGAACAGGGAAAAACTACTGGAACTCAAATAATCAGAGTGTTGTAATGTCACAGTAAAATATGTAAGTTTCCAAATGAATTCCATCAGATCCAAGAATCAGTAAAACAATTTCACTTTCTTAAAAGGCTTACACAAACACACCCCTGAAACACACACATACTTCAGACACACACTGTGAGAAGCCTATAAGACTATTAGGACAATTCTGGACTTTTATGGCTATTTCTTTTTTAGGGGTCATTCTTTGCATTTTTACTGCTCTAAATTTACCTCTTCAAGTCACAGCAATGCAGATGGAGCTTTCTTTCTTTTTTAGTTTTGTTCCCAACCAAATCTTTTGTACATTTCTGGAATTTAAGCCACCTCAGTTACCGCTACTTATCTATAACACCATTGCTTTGAGGGATTAAAGTAGGTTTCTTGTAATACACTTAGATCAAGAGTTATCTGAATTGAGAAGAATATCCTGTTTGAGTTGCAGATGGGGAGTCTTTTTTATTTTTTTATTATTTATTTATTTATTTTTTTAAATCTTGAGTTGTTTTGATTTCCCCTGAGAGCAGTAATCTTCAGCAAGTGATATTTTTTAAAAGCCCCAAACACACCACAAAACATTCCAAGTGATTTTAACTCCTGAATGAGGTTGGGCTACCTGAGTGATTCTCTCTCTTCTCTTCTTTGGCAGAAAGGATTACAAACCTCCACAGAACTTGCTCTCTATTAAAGTGGAGTGCTGTGCATTCATTGGCAAGAGGTGAATTGTTTTCAGATTACATGCGAAAGAGTGTGTGTGTTTCTTTCCCACATCAAAGACTTGGATGGAAGCAGTTCTGAGTATTGCCAGGGATGCAAGAATTGGTGCTAAAGTGATTAACAAAATTGCTTTCCTGCAAAAGAAGCACAAAACATTACCTAGGGATTAGAGGAGGAGAGGGCAAGATTAAAGGTGATGTTGAATTTTGGATGGAATATCTTATCCATCTTTTTCAAAATCATGCTTCAAGGATTCTGTGGCCCCTCCTTAAGGAAACCTGAACAAATCAAAGTCTTGCTTTCTCAAGTTTTGTACACAGGGGTGCTGACAAGGTAAAATTAAAACTACTAACAGAAGCAGTACTCCCTTGTGACCTCCATATCTTTATCTCACTGCAAATACATTTTGAATGTATTTTATTCAGCATGCACCAATGACTCCATTGATCAAAGAGTCTTTCATTTGTAATTGGTCTGCGTCCACCTGTTGCACTTAAATGATACTGTTTTATAGAATTTCTGGAGTTGATTGGTTTTAGTAAATCTTGATTTGGTTACTATAGTATCCCTTTTTAAACGTATCTTTCACAGTCAGTCTTCATCTAACCAAAATGTTTTTTTTTATTAGCCATAAAACCTATATTCTATACAATGAAGGAAAAATCATACAGCAAACCTCACAATTTCTACTTTAGGAAATTATTTTATGGGGTATCTCTGAAACGCCCTATGACATGCTTTGTCACTTAGCATTTTTTCATCTCTTTCAAAAACCGAGTGTAGGCCTCCCTTCTTCCAAGAAGTCCTCCTGACTTTAGTCTCCCAGTCAGAGATAGGCAGAAACATAGAGGTACATGCAACTGTTCTGGTATGAATAAATTTTTTCTTCCTCCTTGATTTCTTCCTTTAAAACATTAAGTCCGAAAAAATAATCAAATATATATCTGGATAGATGGCAAAAACATAAAGTTGAATGTAATAAGCAAAATAAATTCAGAACAATATATACGTATGATACAATTTATGAAAATTTAACACAAAAAATATCATAATTCATATGGTATAACAATATATACATGTCTGTAAAAATTCAAAAATTTACAGAATTATATATCTCAAACTCATGCTAGTGGCTGCCTCTGGGAAGCAGAAAATGAGATAGGGGATGAGAGGGAATTTTAGCTACATTTATAATATTTATTTCTTTTCTTTTTTTATATATAATATGTATTCTTTTAAAAGAGGGAGGAAACCATTCAGCTTAGATGATTCACTTAGACATAGTTAGGGGATGTGAAGTATCATTGAAATTCTTGTCTAAAGAACACAGCAGAGGTTTGAGATCTCAACTTTGTCCTCACATTATTCTTTCGCATAATGTACAGATGTATTTTTTTGTCGGACACTAGTTATGTCTCATTTTCTTTGTAACAACAATAAAACTTGTTTCAAATTGATTAAATAATTCAGGGCAGTTGTGACCTCCTCTTTTTTCCCAGATAACTCTATCCTCAGAAATTAATGTGCTGTGGGGGTAGAGCTTTAACTGTGTGTGTGTACTGTAAAGAAAAAGACACACCATGAGCCCTCAGCAGAAAGAATAGAGAATAAATAAATAAGCAGTTTGCTTGTCGTCCCACATGCAATAATTTGTGGGTGTTTTCATTTTGAAGTTGTTTCTTGAGGTTGCCGATGTGACTTCTTCGCTTTCAGGATCTTGTTGAGAACAATCCATTTTTATCTGTCTTTCCCTTGGGGTCCCGTAAGGTCACTGGACATAAGATAGCTGTGAAATTTGACATTGTTCCAATTTAAATGCCTTGCTCCAGCAAGTGCAAGACTGTGGATGCTTCAGTGCGGGGATTGCCACGGCCAGGCCGTTTCTGAGACTCGCCAGCCCTCCAGGCTTCAAAGCCTGCCATCCTTGATCTCACTAAAGAATGTTTTTGAATTCTATGTCCATCTAGTGGTTGCCTGCAAAGATCTACTTGGCTTTTTCTTTCTTCCTTTTCTTTCACACTTGATCAGTGAGATTCTGTTTGTGATGGGGGTTTTGCCCCCCTTGGGCTTTAATTCTTTCACAGGTGGTTTCAAAGTGTCTATCCTTAGCCACTGCTTTCTATAAACAAGTAGGAATTCATGCACCGCAGTTACTGATGGCTCTCCTCACAGAGCAATTCTCCCTCACTTTGAAAATAGACTGTTTTGTGGACAGTAAAGTACAGTTCTTTTTCACAGATGAGATTAGAGGGTTGAGGGGAGGCTGGAAGGAGGCAAATTTTTTCTTTTCCTTTTTTCTTTCTTTCTTTTTTTTTTTTTTTTTTTTTAACTGGAGAGCCTTTGTGTTGTAACTCATTTTAGCAAATGCAAGAACTTATTTTACACTCAGTTGCACCTTTGGTTAACGATGACATGGCACTAAGTAGAGGGTGCTAGGAATTTGCCGATTTCCTCATTAATTCCAACATCTCCAGCATCCCAAGTATAAGGTTAGGAGTTGAAGATCAGATGATGACGGGAGCTAATGTGGTTAGTACATATCTAAGGGACCAAATTATATCAATTCTACCTAAGTTTGATGTTCTATATGGGTTCAGATATCTACCTTATTATCTCCTTTCCCCTTTGCACTGAAAGATCTCTCCTCAGGTCTCAGTTTCTTTGATTTGAGGTTTTAGAAGAAGTGGATTCAACCTCTTATCTGTAGCACTGTGGTCTTTTCAATTTTCAAATGAGTCATGAAAATGGAGGGGGGGGGCATATGCATTTATATTACTCTGAATTCTGTGAGAAAAAATAATTGAGGCCAATTGTTATCACTTGGTTCCTAACACATCCACAATGTTAGGGCATATATGTGTCTTGGGCCACTTTGGCCTCTAGGAAAATGGGGACACACAGTGAATTAAAGTCACTGCCCTTGTTCCAGCTCAAATTAAAATAATACATTTTTAATATGTTAAAATACTTTTTCTCTTTATAAATGTAAAACATGTTATTAGAATCAATTTAGAAAACACAAATTGTATTCATGCAGCATTGTTGGTAATAGCAAAAAACCCGCAATTAAACAACCTAAATGTTCATCATGGGCAACTGGTGAACTAAACTATAATGTATCCATCTATAGAATGATATACAATAATTAAAAAGAGAGAAACTGGAAAAGAGTGACATGGAAACATGTCTAAGAAATAGTGTTGATTTTTTTAAGTTAAAAAGTGTTATGTACCAAACCATCCTAGCCCCGGCCAGTGTGGCTCAGCTGGTTGAGTGTCATCCCAGGCACCAAAAGGTCACCGGTCTGATTCCCAGTCAGGGCACATGCCCAGGCTGCAGGTTCAGTCCCCAGTAGGGGCATGTGCAGGAGGCGACTGATCCAGTTTCTCTCTCACATCATGTTTCTCTCTTTCTCTGTCATTCTCCCTTCATCTCTCTCTAAAATCAATAAAAACATTTTTTTTAAAAAGCCTATAGATATAGATTTTGGGGTGTTTTTTTTTTGGATTGAAGGAAGTGATCTAAGGAGATTTTAACCTTATCTGTAATGCTTTACTCTTTTACATGGAGAATGTATTTATATAATTCTTATGTAATTAAAAGCAAATTTTAAATAATTTTTAAATCCAAATAGGAGATAACTAAAAAGAAAAGAAAATCTCCTATAATCTGCTATCCAGCCTTCTATATAGTCCTTTGTATATATACTTTTCTTTAAAAAATGGCAATATAAAATTTACCATTTTCACCATTTTCAGTGTACAGTTCAGTGGCATTAACTACATTCACATTGTGGTGCAACCATCACTACCATACATCTTCAGAACTTTTTCATCTTCCAAAACTGAAACTCTGTACCCACTAAACAGTAACTCCACATTTCCCCCCGGCCCGAGCCCTGGCAAACACTGTTATACTTTATGCTTCTATGAATTTGGCTACTCTAGGAACTTCATATAAGTGGGATCATACAATATTTGTCCTTTTGCATCTGGTTTATTTCACTTAGCATAATGTCTTCAAGGTCCAGCCATGTTGTGGCATGCATCAGAATTTCATTCCTTTTAAATGCTGAATAATATTTCATTGTAGTATAGACCACATTTTGTCTATTCTACATTGATAGATATCTGGGTTGTTTCCACCTGTTAGCATTGTGAAGACTGCTGTGGTAGACACTGGTATACAAATACTTGTTTGAGTCTCTGTTTTCTGTTCTTTGTGTATATACCCAGAAGAGGAATTATTGTATCAAATGATAATTCTATGCTTAAGTTTTTGAGAAACCACTATACTTTTAAAAAAATATAGTTTCCCACAGCAGCTGTATCATTTTTTTATTCCCACCAGCAATGCACAATGGTTACAGTTTCTCCATATCCAAGCCAACACTGGTTTTCTGTTGTTTTTAAAAAATATATAATAGTCATCCTAAAGTTGCACAGTAGCTATAAATTTTTAAAAATTAAAAATGGACTCAATTGTAGCCCAGCCAGTGTGCTCAGTGGTTGGGCATAGACTCATGAACCAGGAGGTCACAGCTCCATTCCCAGTCAGGGCACATGTCTGGTTTGCCGGCTGATCCCCAGTAAAGGGCATTCAGGAGGCAGCTGATCAATGATCCTCTCTCATCATTGATGTTCCTAGCTCTCCCTCCCTCTTCCTTCTGCTCTCTGAAATCAATAAACACTTTTTAAAAAAAAGGATGGTAATGGCTTGTTTGTACAGGGCCTCACAGAATATTAAAAAATTGCTCAACTGTAGCTTGATATAACCTTGACATTTTCTGTGCTATTAAATATTCTTCAATATAATGTTAATGGCTGCATAGCATTTCACTGAATAAGATGTACCATAATTTACTCAACCAATTCCCTATTATTGAAAACTTAAGTGTCTCCAGTTTTTCGGCATTACAAAGAGTGCTCCATATTCACATACTTGACTTTGCTTTATATTTGCTTATAAATTACTAACAGTGATCTTGCTATGTCATAGGGCATGTACATTTTTTTAAAGCTTTGAAGATCAATATCCATTTTAAAATTCAGTTAAAAAGAGGGATTGGGCCCTGACCGGTTTGGCTCAGTGGATAGAGTGTCATCCTGTGGACTGAAGGGTCCCAGGTTCAATTCCGGTCAAGGGCATGTACCTTGGTTGCGGGCACATCCCCAGTGGGGGGTGTGCAGGAGGCAGCTGATCGATGTTTCTCTCCCATCGATGTTTCTAACTCTCTATCCCTGTTCCTTCCTCTCTGTAACAAATCAATAAAATATATTTTAAAAAATAATAAAAAGAGGGATTGGATGAAAGAAAGAATTACTACTGCAGATACACATTTGAGACCCCAAGAAAACTACTACTTAATCAATTAAGAAATTCTCACATACCATGTGGGCATTGTCTGTTAACCCTCCAGCAATTTGTCTGTCACCATTGACCTACATCAAAATCTTTAGTTGAGGAAAAGAATGTAGAAGCCTCTTATTGGAAGGCTTGAGTCAATGGTTCTCAAGGTGCTAACATAGTCTGTGTGAGAGCATTTTCATCACTGTAGTTCACTACAGTATCCAGGACCAATCTGAATCTCTTCTACTTTTCTCATTACTGAAATACGATGCTATATTGGGGGTGGAAATTGCAGAAGTACCCAAGAATAACACAATCAAGAAAATAAGTTCAAGATGAGGAATCATACAGGAATCCTATATAATAAAAGGCTAAAATGCAAATAGACCGAACAGTGAAACAACTGGAACAACCAAACAACCAAACAACTGGTCGCTGTGATGCGCGCTGACACCAGGGGGCGTGTGTGGAACACGGAGGGCGTTGGCCATGGGCTTGATGGTGGAGCAGGTGAGCAGGGTCACCAGACAGAGGCGGGGTGCCAGTCACTGTCATCAGGGCAAGCCTCTGGTGGTTACTGAAAATTCTTTGCTCCCGTGTGCCGCAGTCCCGCTCGGCACTTGCACCTGCTGCCAGCGCCAGCCCCACTCACACCCACAGCTGGTGCCGGAGCCACCGCTTGCACCCACTGCTGGTGCCCAGTGCCGGTCCCAATCACTCGCACCATCAGCGGGTGCAAGTGGTGGCTGCTGGCCCTGATAGCCCTTGAGGGCTTCTCCACCTCCCCCTGCTCCTGAGGGGTGATCGGGGCAGCTCGCACCTGCTGACGGCGCCGGCCCCGCTCACACCTGCTGCTGGCACTGGCCCCAATCGCTCTGCGGCCATCAGCGGGTGCAAGCGAGGCCAGTGCCATCAGTGTGTGGGAGCGGGAGCAGGGCTGCCGGCAGACAGGGGACCGGGGGCCGCAGCAGGAGGGGCAAGGGCATGGAGGATGGGCTGAGACCCACCCCTGTGCCTACCACAGCCTCGCAGACCACAGTTCCTTTCAAAGTGCATAAATTCGTGCACTGGGCCCCTAGTAAATTAATAAGGGGCTATCTTTCTCCCTTTGAACTGCCTAATAATTAGTCGGTACAGCCAATGCCCCACGGAGCCTTGGACTTAGAAATCCTGTACAGACTTTGGTTGTGTCACTCGCTCCCTTACTTAGAGACCTTGGCCACCCATGGGCTTCATGGTCAATCTTTGCCTAGCACACAATATTCTGGTTTCCCCCTACCTCTCTCCACTTTTATTGCCCCAGCATGAAAACTTCCATTCCATCCATATTGACCTATTTTCAGTATTTCAAACAAATATTTCAAATACTGTAAAAGACTTCTGAACTTGGAGTTGGATAATCTAAATTTGAACTCTGGCTCTGCCATTTTTTTTTAATATATTTTATTGATTTTTTATAGAGAGGAAGGGAGAAGGATAGAGAGTTAGAAACATTGATGAGAGAGAAACATCAATTAGCTGCCTCCTGCACACCTCCTACTGGGGATGTGCCCAAAACCAAGGTACATGCCCTTGACTGGAATCGAACCTGGGACCTTTCAGTCCGCAGGCCGACGCTCTATCCACTGAGCCAAACCGGCTAGGGCTGCCATTTCTTTATTAGGTGTCGTTGGACAAAATACTTAAACTTGCTGACACTCAGTGTCTTCATCTGTAAAATAGGGATGATAAAGCCTAATGTGCTGTATTATTATGTACAGGAGTGGGCAAAAGTAGGTTTACAGTTGTAAGTATGCAAAACACAGAGTTAATAAAGCTATTGTAACAATCATAACCTGCATGTCTTTTCGATATGAACAACTGTAAACCTACTTTTGCTCACCCCTGTACATGTGTTAAACTGGACAACAGCATGTAAAAGAAGTTAGCACAATGCAGAGTCTGTAACGAGTGTCTGATAGGTGACGTGAATGTCTTATTCATCCTGGCCTCTCAGCCTTTGCTCCAGCCTGCTGTCTTTCTGAAAGTCCTCTCTCATCTCTCCTACCATCCACCATCACAAACTCATGTTTTAGCTCCTTTGAAAGCCCTCCCACAAGAATCCTTAGCATTCCCTGACTAGACTATTTATTTGCATTTATCTATGCCCCCTGTATCGTAGTAGGTCTATACTACCTGGTGTCAGTCACACTTTTGATGGTGTATTTGTCTTCTCTAGGTATCCTGTCAAAGGATAGGAGTCATGCCTACTAACTCTTCCCCCCACCCCACTTTTCTCCCTCTGTATTAAGAAGGATTTACACATAGTAGATGATAAATAAATATTTATTGGCTGACCCTTTTCACTCTCCCCACACTTCATGACCTGCCTGTATCAACAGGTCCATGCCAGTTCTCCTTAATGGACTCTCTCCTAGGGCAGTTTTCAAGGAGACCTTATATCAATTTTGCCCCAACAATAATCATAATTAATGTACAGCACTTCCCTGCTTACAACAACAGTCTATATGGACAACAGAATGGGTGTTGTTATTATCATCCCTACTTCTCAGAGCCTCAGAGAGGTCAAGTAATTTGTCACAAAGCCAGTGTATGGCAGAACAGAAAATTTAATTCAGAGCTACCAATTCCAAAGCTCATGCTCTTGGTCTCACATAATAAACCTTTCCTCCTTATTTAACTATTAGTGGACACTTGTCCCTCTCCAAAGTAATATTATTGTTGACTTTTAGGTCCTTGCCTAAGAAGAAAATGGTGGTGTTCTGAGTACAGTGACCACCTAAAGAAAGTTCTGTAGTGTTTGCAGAGGCATGAAAGGCATGTGCACGATACCCCAGTTGTTGGAGAAATGTTCCAGGTGAGAACCTTGTGTAAATTATTTCCTTTGGGGCCCAGAATGGAAGCTGGGAAGGTGAGAAGGTGTCTTTTCCCTTACACCTTAATTAATTGTGACTCAGAGCAGCCCTCTTAGAAATGGCTCCCCCACTGCACTTGCAACCTCTCAGGTGACCTGCCCCCACTGCTTCTGCTCCAAGGCCGTGGCTCTGGCTTCCAGGAGTTCCTCCCCTGCAGTCACCCTCCATGAACTAGGGCACAACTCGAGAACCACAGATTAAGGGAATCATAGGTGATCCTGATGGGAAGAGATTCTAAGGGTTGTCCTATCACAACACCATATCTCCCCAGCTCCACATTTCATTCTCTGACAGCTCAGAAGACATTTTTCAGGTTTAGGGGAGGTATGAGTCCATAGACAGTTCACCTGAGCCCAAAGCAGAGCCATGTCTCTCAGCTACCTCAGTCACTGAGTAAGCAACAGTCTTTCTGTCCAGAGTGTCAATCTACATGACGTCCGAGTAAAACTCCCTGGAAGCCACGTGAATCTTAATTTAGCTGTTACTCTAAATTCTGTTGATAAGAGTTGTTTAAACTCATTTAGGCCCTGCCCACCTTGGACACTTGGGCACTAAAGTCAACTTTGCTGAGTTGCTTCCAGATTTGTTGAGAACTACTTCCCAGGTACTGGGAATAAAAGGGCGGGGTCTAGAATATTCTCATTTTTTTCTCAACCCAGTTTCCACAGAAAGCTGCACATTCTCACAACCAACAAGTCTCATGTCAGCAACAACCTTCAAGTTGCACAGAGACTATTCATGTTTTCTTTTTTAAAAAAAATATATTTTATTGATTTTTTTACAGAGAGGAAGGGATAGAGATAGAGAGTTAGAGACATTGATGAGAGAGAAACATCAATCAGCTGCCTCCTGCACACCCCCCACCGGGGATGTGCCCGCAACCAAGGTACATGCCCTTGACCAGAATCGAACCTGGGACCCTTGAGTCCACAGGCCGACGCTCTATCCACTGAGCCAAACCGGTTAGGGCTATTCATGTTTTCTTATTGCTTTCTGAAACAAACATCAGCATAAACATTAACACAGCAATGATTTCATTATACTCTAATTACTCTGGGCAAAAAAATGGGAGTTTGATTCAATTCACATGCTGTTTTGGTAGAAAGTTACATCTAACCCCAGGTATAACATGCCTTTATTTTTACCCAAATCACTTGGTGAAGCCCCCTCTCTTCTTCTCATGATGCTGTTACCACTAATTTTCCCACACTCACCTTTCTGTCTCAAACACTAAGAGTTCAAACCTGTCTCTTCCAAAGATCTTAACCTTGAGACTTAGACATTTTCCCTTATTTCTCAACAGAACCCCCTCCTCCCTAGTTGCTCTTTAGCATAACATCGACTCAGTCAAATGAAATAAACAAATATTTACAGAGTGGGGAAGGAGGGAAAGATGGGAAGGGGACAGCTGTGATTACTGACCCACCCTGCCCCAGCTTTTCCTCACTAAGAGTGTCTTTGGGTACAAGCTCAAAATGGCAATTAAGGCAAAAGTCTAGCATCTTATGCTTTCCTAAAGACCAGCAATGAAAATTGGTATTTGAAATGTAAAAAAATAAAATAAAAAATACCATTTAAAATAGCGCATGCGCGCGCGCACACACACACACACACACACACACACACACACACATGTCCCCAAATATTTATAATAGCACCAAAAATCCCAAATAGTTAGGTATAAATCTAACAAAACATGTACAAGATCTAGTGTAGAAAACTGATGGAAGAAATGAAAGGAATCTTAATAAGTGGAGAGATAGTTCATATTAGAAGGTCAGTATGCAAAAGTCAATTGCTTTCCCATATACCAGGAATGAACCATTGGAATCTAAAATTTTCTAAAAGATACCATTTAAAAGTCTTGCTTTTTAGTGTCATGTGGTTCATTCATGTGATTAGCACATTAGCTTGGTGATTAGCAGTTTCAACTTGACCATGCCCTTTAGTCGGAAATCCTGGGGTTACCGAGACCTTCACATAAGTGACCCAAATCTCATCTTCAATTTTGAGTCAGAGCTGCCCTTTTAGTGATTCTAACCACCCCTGGATGCCTCTGAGGAACTATTTATCAGGTCTTTTTTTCCAAGCCACTTTCCTTTAGGCAGCCACATTTTCCTTGCAGGCTTCCATTCCTCATTTGCAAACCTTCCCATCCCTCTTGCTTCCAGCAGGTTACTGAACTTTGGTCTGACACTTCCAACGGCACCTCCAACCTCCAGCAAGTCATTCTGCCTTGTGTCCCGTTTCCCAGTTACTGTCTGGCTTCTCTTTTCTCCACCCTTCTTCACCTCCAGCTCCCACCATGCTCTTCGCCTGGGCACAGGTCAGTCCTTCGAGAGTGTATTTATCGTGTTTAAATCATTTTCTCCGAAACAAATATTTGCATATGGGAACCACACATTTGCCATCTGGTTTTTCCTACTTCCCCGCCAGAGGAACTCTCAATTTCATATATATTTTGGGAAATTAAGTTTTCCCCAGATGGTCTCTCCAAAGCACCAAAGCAAGGTCAGGGTTTATGCATTCCTTCAAAGATTCTGGGCAGAGGTTAGAATTACTCATGTTTTCTTGCTCCCATCAGCAGTTATTTCATCAGTGCACCTGATAATGGGACACAACCTGACTTTTTTTTTTTTTTTTTAGCTAAAAACACATCAGTTTGAGAGAGATGTTGAACCATAAACCAGTATCCCTGGGGAAGAGAGGGAAACCTGCCTAGCTGCTCAAATAATTTCAAACCAAATCCCCTAAGAATATTTTCACAGAGAAAGGGAAAAAAAGTATGAATATTAGAAAGATGATGAACCAGGTGTGCCAAAAGGTTTCTTAGTCATTCTTAGCCCTAGAAGGGGATGGGGGCAGCCCTACATCTCTACTGGGAAACATATTTCCCCTTTTAAATCAGGAAAGAAAAAAACAACAACATAGTCCCAAATAAAGAATGTTTTCTTTTGTAACTGGAAGCAAACATTGCTGATGGCTTTAACAGCTGCCTGCCAACATGGCCTGAGAAGCAGGCAAGCTCAAACATTTTTGGAGATCAACACATGTACAGACATACAGTATATTAGGTCAAATTATAAATCCAGGAATAAAAGAACAAATAAACAAGTTTCAGCTTTCTCTAGGCTTCTGTGTCCAACACCAGCTAAACTAGACTCTGAAGCAGAGAAATCTAGATTCCAAGAAGGCAGGTTTCCCAGGAGTTCAAGGCAAACCTCCCTGTGGTAGGAAAAGAAGGTGCTGTTGTAGATTAACTGGCTGACGGCTGACCAGGTGGAGGCTGACAGCCCCGCTTAGCTGAGGCTTCCTTGTGTCTCAGCATAGCAGACTCTGAGGATGTGTGGCAGGCTAACTTTAGGCCTGCCATTGACTTGATCTTTGACCCCAGTAAATCATTTAATATGCCATGTGCCTTTGTCCATATGTTCATGTTTGGTGTAATTCGGATGAGAATTCCAGCAAGTCAGGGTGTGCTACCCATTAGGACTAAATCTCTATCTTTAGAGCTTCTAGGAAGAACATTCTGGACAGCTGCATTGCAGAGACCCGAGGTATCTGGACAAAGCGAATTGAAATGCCTGCAGATGGTGAGATTAGCATTGCCTTCATTGTGGCTGAAAGGTAGAAGAACAAATTTGTTCTTTGGTTATCAAAACCAACACAAGACTTTTGTGATAGTTTTCCCTTAGGGCAAGAAACTCACCAGAGTGTAGTAGGTGGGAGAATACTGGGTTATTCTCCTGATTCCACCACCATACTAGTTAGGGGAACTTGACCTTGAGCAAGCCACTTAGTCCAAGGTTGTTCAGCTATTAGTTGGTCATGAAAACAACAACATGGATTGGAACTAAAAAATTTTTAATAAAGTCAAGTTGAATAAAAGAAAATATCTGTTCTTAGCCCACATAAGCACTTGCATGTGGGTGTGGCTGTATGTTTCCCGGGGTCATGATGAACAATACATTTCTTAATGGTAACAAACAAAAGTTTTCCAGCCAGCAGCTTAGACCATAGAGTTTTGATTACCCAATCTATTGAGTGGAAATAATTAGCTCTATACATATACATTTATACAATACATATTCATATGCACATATATATACAGAGCACCACAGTGTGTCAGGCACAGTGGCACATAATATATACAGGCATGACAAGGCCCTGTCCTCATACAGCCTCAGCTAGTGGGGGAGCCAGTCATAAAATAATTACATAATTACTTGACTACCATTGTGATCAGGGCTACAAGAGACTTCCAAGGTGTGAAGAGAGTGTGTTAACACAAGTTCCTAACCTGGGCTGTGAGAACCGGGCCAGCATCCCTAAGGAAACGACATAGAAGAAAGTGTGAGAAGACCCTGAAGAAGGAGTAATAGTGTCAGTCAAATGAGATGACAGTGGGAACACTTGGTGAAATGTAGAGCTTTATTCAAATGTGATGTGTTATTTTTGAAAACCATGATTAGAAACATGCCTTAAAGATGAGCTTAGTTTCCTTTATGAATTTGTTGAATTCATAAAGACTAGTTGAGCACGGCGCAGTGCCAGATATTGATCTAGATTCTGTGGATATAAGACAGGACCTGTGCCCTGGGAAGGTTCCCTTTCAGAGAGAGACAGACAATAAACACATAAAACTATCATTTCAGAGAGTGGCAAAGTGGGTCAGAGGCAGACAGAAAAGCAGGACTCTCTGAGGGGGTGATAACCAGATTTGCATAAAATAAAATTTGTCACTTTCTGATGATGTGACCTTGGATACATCACCTAGCATTTCAAGACTTGGTTTCCTCATCAGTTAAATAAGGATACTTAGCCCTCCCCGGTTTGGCTCAGTGGATAGAGCATCGGCCTGTGGACTGAGGGGTCTGGGTTCGATTCTGGTCAAGGATAGGTACCTCAGTTGCAGCTCCTCCCTGGCCTGGGCCCTGGTCAGGGCGGGTGCAGGAGGCAACCAATTGATGTGTCTCACATCGATGTTTCTCTCTCTGTCTCTCCCCCTCCCACCCTCGATAAAAATCAATGGAAAAATATCTGAAAGTGAGTATTAAAAATAAATAAATAAATAAATAAATAAATAAATAAATAAGGATACTTATACCCATCTCTCAGGATTTGCTGAGAACTCGATGAGATAAGGAATGCCAGGCCTCCAGTACCATGCTAGCATAAATAGGAACTTAACAATTGCTAAATAACTGAGCATCTGCTGATCTATTACTCAAGATATTAGGAGCAGTGTATTGGGAAAGATGCAGAACAACAAAAAGGAGAAAGTAGGCCTTCTATTTTCAGACCAGGCTGGACAAATTCCTCAAAAGGAATCATTGTTAGTCTCCAATTATGTGTTAGTTGGGTCCTCTAGGAAGCAGACACCGCAACAGAGAGAAGTATGCAGTCTGGCGGGGGGGAGTGCGGGGGGGAATGCCTAGGAAAGACAAAAGAGGGAAGCAGAATTGGGCAGGAAAAGACAAAAGAGGGAAGCAGAATTGGGCAGGAAAAGACAAAAGAGGGAAGCATAATTGGGCAGGAAAAGGCTCTGGAGGAAAGACTGCTCGTCGGAGGAGTCCCACATGGCGGAAGTGGCCAGGGCCTGGTCCCCGATACACTCAGTCATTAACAAGGGCTGCCTGTGAAGAACATGGGCTCCACTGGAAGGGCAGCCCCATGACAAGTTCTTCCTTGAGATCTGAGTGGTGCACCTCTATAGCTGCCACGGACTCCCAGCCTCACAGTGGGAATCCTGTAGACTTCGCGCTGTCTAAGCCACAGCGCTTCCCTGGGAGAGGAAACGTGATTTTTTGACTTGGGAAAGGCTGCAGAAAGAAAAAGCACTCCGAGGGCCAGAGGGTCCAGCCCTGATTTTATGATGTTCTGTATCTGTTAGGAGGTCTTTGGCCACAAGTTATAGAAAACGCAACTCAAAATGGCTTGAACAGTAAAGAATATTTATAATCTCATAATAAGTCTGGAGGAAGGAGGCCCCCAAGGTTGTTTAATTTAGAATTCAATGATGTCATCATTGTGTCATCACTTTGGATGAAAAATGTTTCAATTCTGACGTGCTCAGTATGTCAGCATTGTCTCCATCAGCACTCTTCATGGTTCCAAGATTATTTTTTCAGTCCTAGGCATCTCATGTGGACGAGATAAGATCTAGCAGAAGAAGACAGGCCCTATATTCCTGTGCGTCTCTTTTTAGCAGGAAGGAAACTTTTCTCAGAAGCCCCCCAGCAGACTGCATCTTGTCGTATCCCCATCTGTACAAAAGTCACCAGTAACTCCAATAGAATTGCCATGATTGGTGGGTCTAGTGACCTGGTATGATGAGGTTAGTAAACTCCTTTCACTTTTATTTATTTATTTTTAAATATATTTTTATTGATTTCAGAAAGGAAGGGAGAGCGAGAGAGAAATAGAAGCATCAATGATGAGAGAGAACCATGGATCGGCTGCCTCCTGCATGCCCCACACTGGGGATCTAGCCTGCAACTTGGGCATGTGCCCTGACTGGCAATCAAACCATCACCTCCCGGGTCATGGGTCAATGCTCAACCATTGAGCACACTGGCCGGGCTAGAAGTTCTTTCTATTTTTTAGATATAAACTCTTTATCAAATATATAATTTATAGATGTAAAAATTTAGCCTGGCCGTTAGGAACCTGAGGAACTTGAGTCTCAGAGAGGGTAAGTCACTTGACCAAGATCACAGTGCTAGTAAGTGGCGGAACTAGGTGTGATGCCAGGCAGGCAGTGCTGCAGCTTGAGCTTTTCATCTTTTTAAAAGTCACTTTTTTCTTTTTAAATAAAAAGACTTCCTTAACCCCATCACTCCAGGCCTATAAACAAGTATTTTCTTCTTTGGCCTCCAGAAGCATTTATTTCAACTTGCTAGTGATGCCCATAACACATTGTATTATCTAGTTGCTTTCCCATATGACTATTCACCCCCCAGCTCCCTGGCTCCAACCCTCCCCTCTGAGTAATAGTAAACTGTGAGCTATTTAAGAGACTATATCTAAATATACACATAGTGCAGTACTTAAGAATGCCGGCTAAGAATTCAAACAGACCTGGAGATGAAGCCTGGTTTGGCCACTTACTAGTTGCATGACCTTAGGTTCTTTACTTAACCTTTCTAAGCCTCTGTTTCTTTATCTGAAAAATGGGGATAATAATAGAACCCACATCTCACAAGGTTGTTACAAGGATTAATTGAGTGAATGCCTGTAAAGCACTTAGGCTAGTGCTTGGCATAAAGTATGCAATAAAAGTTTGCAAATACTCTATACTGGAGAAAATAAAACCAACATCAATCCCCACACCACCCCCATATGGAAGAAAAATTATGTGGTGTTTTTTTCTAGGTCAGGGATGGGCGGGCTTCAGCTACTGGATTTTTCTTCATTCAAAATACACTACTGGCAACATCACCCTGAGCCACAGTCTCTTATGGAAGGAAGGGATTGGCTCAAGCGGGTCCCTGAATCACCAAGTTACTTTCCCCTCCCCAACCCTGAAAGCTTCGTGCTGCTTCTGCCCAGGCCTTGCCAATCCTCCACCTCTTTCTCTCTTTTTTCCCATCCCTCCCTCCCCACTTCAAACCCTGGGAAAAAAATGAAGAAAAGCACACCAACCAAGAAGGCTTTTCACTTCATTGTGTTTTCCAGCTAGACCTGAACAGACGGAGATCAATTCAGCCCTCTCTCACCCTCCCTCCTCTCTTCTTCTCTCGTGTCCTCTTTGTTTTGTTTCTTTCTCAGTCTGTGTCTTCAGGCTTAGGAAAAAGCAGTTACCTCCCAGCAGCAGGAGGAGACAAGAAACGTCAGTTGCCAGCAGCAAACACAACATGATTGTAACAGGTCCCCATGGCCCTTGGCACTTAGAAAGGCCAAGAAGCAGGGGATCCCGTTCAGATTCTCGGAGAAATTCCTCAGCTTGACCACTTTTGTCCTGAACCAGGCTTGGCTGCAAGGAGTCACACAGAAAACCTAAAACTCCTCTGGCCAAGAACCCTCTGAAGCTCGCCCCATCCCCAGGCAAGGAGTGTTCATTCCAAGTTTGAGGAAACGGGGCCAGTTGGACTTGGAGTCAACGAGGATGAAGAAGGAATACACCTTTTCCATTTTCAAAGCAGCCTAGTAGGATTTTGTTTTTTTCCAACAGGTTGACTCCAAATTGGCAGGACTTTCAAAGCTACAAATTTCCATGTCCCCAGCCCTCACTAAAGAAAAATTTCCTGGTTAGGTTGGCAGGTTTGGGGTGTGCAAGTGAAGAACATTTCACAAATAGTTAAACCTGAGCCATGAATCAAATTAGTCTAAACAAGACTCTCCCCATCCCCGTGCTGTGCTAGTTACCCTCCTTAATTCCTACCCCAAACATATATTCAAAAATAACTACTATTTATCAAGCACCCAGTAAGTACCAGGAACTGAAGTGTTTTATTTACTTATATTGACTCATTTTATCTTCAGAACTATGCAAGGTAGGAATTTTTTATTGTTTCCTTTCCGAAGAACAGACAGGTTAAGCAATTTCCCCAGTCATGCAGTTAATAAATGGCAGAACTAGAGTTTAAATCTCATCCCCAGCACAGTAATCTCAAAGTCACTCTGCAGAGTGAAAAAGCCAGGCAAAAAAAAAAAAAAAAAAAAAAAAAAAATCTATGCATATAAAATCACCGAAAATGCAAACTAATCTAGAGTGATAGAAAGCAAATCAGTGGTTGTCAGGGCGTGGAGAGGGATGACTTACAAAAGGGCACAAAGGAATTTTGGGGGGTGATGTTTGTAATGTTGAGTGTAGTGATGTTTCCACAGGTGTATACGTATGTCAAAACTGACCAAATTGTACACTTCACATATGTGCAGGGTAGTGTACTTCAATTACACTTCAATCAGGTTGAAAAAAAAGCACCACAAAAATCCCATCCCTTAAATCATTTCCACAAATGCATTTACGCTTTGCTATAATTAACATTGTAGGGCCTAGCCTGACTGGTTCCGATTTTTTATGCTGTTGTGTCTGGGTCCTGTTGAGGTGAGAGGACCTCGCTGTTACTGGCTCTTCTCACTGGAAACTCCAGTTAGTCAGGACTGTGATTCTAGAAAATTTTTTGCACCACTCACAATTAGGCCCAATAGAATGTCGATGTGCTGCTCATGGTGATCTAAAGCAGCAGTTCTCAAACTGTTTTTATCTCAGGCCCCTTTTACACTCTTGGAATATATCAGGGTCTGTTTATCGTATTAGAAATTGAAACTGAGGGGGGGTGAGGACATATGCTGGGGGTTGGGGGTGCCCGGGGAGAGGTCAATGGGGGAAAAAGGAGACTTATGTAATATTTTAAACAATAAAGAATTTAAATTTAAAAAAAAAAGAAAGTGAAACTGAGAACTTTTAAAGATAGTTCATACTTTTAAATAATAACTCTATTACATATGGCATAAATAACAGTTTTATTAAAAATAACTCCATTTTCCAAGAAAATTAGGAAGAAGAATAGTATTGTTTTGCATTTTTGCAAATCTATCTCATTTCTGGCTTCATAGATGACATGATTTTCATATTTGCTTCATTCCCTCTGTCGCAGTAAATGAATGCAACAACATGAATGCATTAAATGAAGCTTTTCCAGAAGGTTTATATTCTGTAGCTTCTGCAAAACTCCACCATTTACTTGTGAGAGAACGAAAGTGAAAAGCGCAAATAGCATCTCAGTATTATGAAAATAGTTTGATCTTGCAGACCCCTGAAAGGATCTTGGGGACTCCCAGGGGTTCCCAGACCATACTTTGAGAATTGCTGATCTAGTGTACAGAACCATGAACCATTTGATTCAGTTCTAATCCTACCACGCCCACTATTTTACCTCGTCTACTCAAGACCTTATGGAACCCTGAGCGGCAGAGGAAGGAACTGGGGCACAGAGATATCAAACAGAAGGTTGTCTCATAACTCTCCTCCTGTCATTTCCAACTTTGTGAGTATGTGGCATGGGGTATTTCTCTTTTAAACGAAATCAAGAGAGCCAAAGCCTCAGCAGGACCCAGATGCACAGGATGGGAAACTAACCCACAATCACAGAAACACCCCAGAGTTTCCTGTTGTTCCCCTCACAGAGAGAGGAAGGGCCGCCTCCTCTCAGGCCTTCCCCTGGTTCACCCCATAGAGGGTGTCGGAGGAAAATCCTGCGGTCCTGAGGAAATTTCAGACAGATCTCAGCTCCTACTGGTCCCCTAAACAAGTGCCTGTGCAGGCTGAAGCCAGCTCTAGTCCAAACCCTCAATCCAGGCATGGGGCAGCCGACAAAGCATGAGCTTAGGAGCCAATTAAGGTGTGAATATTGTTTCCCCTTCTTTCTTATAGGCTATGTAAGCTTGAGTAAGTTACTGAAATTTTTTAACCTCAGCTTCATCTGTAAAAGGGAAATCACCATCTTTTTAAAAGAACCATTGTGGAGATTCAAGGATATATTATAAGCCCTAGCTGGTTTGGCTAAGTAGATAGAGCATTGACCTGAGGACTGAAGGGTCCTGGGTTCGATTCTGGTCAAAGGCACATGCCCAGGTTGCAGGCTCAATCCCCAGTGGGGGCGTGCCGGAGGCAGCTGATCAATGGTTCTCTCTCATTATTGATGTTTCTATCTCTCTCTTCCCTCTGCCTTCCTCTTTGAAATCAATAAAAATATGTGTATTTAAAAAGGATATGTTATACAGGGTAGGTTTACATTTGTTTATATGGAAAATAATACAATAATTAATAAATAACACAAGAATAAACTCTGTTTCACATGCTCACAAACCCACTTTTGCCCCACCCTGTATGTAAGAAACCCAGCAGAGTATCTAGAACAGCCTTGGGCAAACTACGGCCCGCGGGCCGGATCCGGCTGTTCTATCCGGTTCTCTTGCTCTCCCCTCCGCTCCTTTACTTTGAATTTATATTAGTTCACACAAACACTCCATCCATGCTTTTGTTCCGGCCCTCCGGTCCAGTTTAAGAACCCATTGTGGCCCTCGAGTCAAAAAGTTTGCCCACCCCTGATCTAGAACATAACAGAGGCTCACTCTCAGTGGCTGTTACATTTTTACAGGAAAGCAACGAGCAAGATGGAAATACCACAACATCCAGCATCAGACAGACCTGGGTTTGAGTCCTAACAACACTGGCTTTGGGCTAATAATCATTTCACCCACCTTGTAGAGTTATTGCAAGGGCTGATTGAAATAATGTCTGTAGCCCTAGCGGGTTTGGCTCAGTGGATAGAGAGTCAGTCTGTGGACTGAAGGGTCCCGGGGTCGATTCCAGTCCAGAGCATGTACCTCAGTTGCAGGCTCGATCCCCGGGCCTGGTCAGGGTGGGTGTGGGAGGCAACCAATTGATGTGTCTCTCTCACATCAATGTTTCTCTCTGTGTGTCTCCCCTGCCCCCTTCCACTCTCTCCAAAAATCAATAGAAAAATATCCTTGGGTGAGGATTAACAAACAAAAAAAGAAACAATGTCTGTAAAATTGACATCGAACTCAAGCCCTGCAGATGGTCACTGTTATTATTATGCATTCGCAGCCGTGGCTACAGGGTCACTAATTCCCAGGGAACCTCATCCTCAGGGGCAGTGTCTTTGTGGTCCAGCCCTTGGTATCCCTGGAGACAGGTTAGAATGGCTGGCTCTCAGTCAGGCCTGATAGATCTTCTCCAAAGGAGTTACCCCAGTCCGCACTTGGCATTTCTATCTCCTAGTTATCCATCAATAGGAGATATTACACAGAGGCAGTAAAATGATAGGAGAGTTAACATCTAGGGGAACAGTTCCTAAGGCAGAGAGAGAATAGACACTGCATGAAAAAACCATCCTGTACAGGAAAGAGGCTGTACACCAGCTCTAGAGTCAGACTCAGATTCAAATCCTGGCTCTGACACTCATTTACCAACAGCAAAATCTAGGACAAACTACTTAGCCTTTATAAGGCCAATTACCCTACTGTGATTGTAATGACAGTATCAGTGCTAAATGTAAATAGCACTTAGCATAGTGCATGTAGAAAATATTAATAAATGTACCTATTATATCACTACTTCAATTTTTACAGCAGGATCCATATGTTTTAACAATAATATGTATATATGTTTTAACAATAATAAATATAAGCTCACATACCCACCTAGACACGAGGATCACGGAGGGGCGACATGAAAAGAAATTTCCTGTTTTTATTTTTATGTACTTGCTAAAGTTTCTATAGCAAGCATTAGTGACTAGTAACTAGGATAACATGGAAAATAAACAGGAGGGGAAGTGGAAGAGGAGAAATTTTACAATTCAAACTGACCTTGTCCTAGTCAGTTTGGTTCAGTGGATAGAGCAGCAGCCTGTGAACCAAAGGGTCCCCGGTTTTATTTCATTCAAGGGCATGTACCTTGATTGCAGGCTCCTCCCCAGCCAGGGCCCTGGTCAGGGCTCATGCAGGAGGCAACCAATCAATGTGTTTCTCTCACATCAATGTTTCTCTCTGTCTTTCCCTCTCTCTCCCACGCTCCCTAAAAATCTATGGGAAAATATCCTCAGGTGAGGATTAACAACAAAAAAAGGAAAGAAAGTACTGACCTCAGGCCTCAAAAGGCTGCACCATGTGACTGCGGTACACTTGTGCACCAGGGGGCAGTGGAACTGAGAAATCATTGGCTGAAGGGCCAGCCAATCAGAAGGTGCTCAGGTGAAACGGATATTTCTGTTAGCAGGACCCTGGACCCTGCGAAGTCATTGGATTTAAAGTGGGTCAGGCTGCCACTGGTGCTGTACAATAAGGCACTGGCTTGAGGAAGGGCTCAGAAAAGAGTTGGGAACGTGAGAGGGGAGGGGAACTATAGAAAGTGTTGGAGGAGAGCAAAGGTGGCCTCTAGAAAAAGAAAGAATGAGTGTGGGGTGCAGGAGGAACCAAAATGAGGAGAAGGTGTGAAAGAAAGATCATAGAGGTGACTGGTGGTGGGACCCATGGGGAAGGGTCTCCTACTCTCCAATGTGGGCTTGCAAATAATGAAGAGTGATTATTGAGAGCACACAGTATGCCACTTTATATACTTTTGATCCTATGAAGGAGGATCAAAAGTAGATAGCTGCTCATAGTAACACAGCTATAGGTGATGGAGCCAAATTTCACTCTCAAATATGACCCCTAAGTCCTTGGCTGTCTCCTGTGAGATGGGACTAAGGGCCTTCCCAGCTCCACCTACATACATGGCACGCTCTGAGAGGAAAGACAAGGATAGAGGAAAAGTGATGGCAGTGGAGGGAGATGAGAAAAGATGGAAGCAACCAAGATGTGGAAAAGAAGGGAAGAGTTTGAGAATAGGAGGGAGATAAAGGAGAGGAGACCAGTAAAGATAGAGAGTGAGAAGGAAAGGCAAGAATTAAGAGGGAGAAAGAGGAAAGGAAGAATCAGAAGAGGGGAAGAAAAGAAAGAGCCATGGCAGAGCACGGGGTTAAACCAGAGGAAGGGGGAGCAGGAAACGCGGGTGGGGTCCTGGAGGAATCAGAATCACCTCGAGCATAATCCTAGAAGCTGAAGGAACAAGAGCTGGAGTTCAGTAGGTGTTTGTGGTTTGTTTTTTCCTTGTGAAAGTAAGGAGCTTTGGGATCAGTGCCCATGGAGCTGTCAACAGAGAGTCAGCTCAGCAAGAGTGTCAGATGGTGGGAAGTTGGAACTGAGGTCAGACATCTTATGGCCTGTTCTGTGGGGGTCTCTAAGCTGAGGCTGAGTTGCCATGTCCAGTGTATTGGTGCACCAAATGGGCTCAAACACTACACTATTCTAGAGTCATCAACAATTTGAGCTGAATTTTTCCCTTTGAACCATGTAGTGGGTTTTTTGAGGGGTATTCAAAATATTTTGTTACTAAATACATTGTTTGTAATGTAATGTAATGATTTCACAAAGTCTTTATCTTCTCTTTTTCCTCTAAAAATCTGAACAGATCCTATGGTTGATCTTAAACATTGTGGACTAGAAAGGGCAGATTTTTCTTTTTCTTCCTGGGTTTTTGCTGGAACCCTAGAGTTAATCTTTTCAGGGAAAGTTAGTGGAGGAAGAGAGCATACAAGAAAGAAAGGAACCATGGAATATTATTCAGCAATAAAAACAAATGAAGAACTGATACACGTTACAACATGGGTGAACCTTGAACGCATTGTGCTAAGCGAAAGAAGCCAGTCACAAAAGACCATATTTGTATTCTTCCATACATATGAAATGTCAAGCATAGGCAACTTCATAGAGACAGAAAGTAGATTAATGGTCAGTTGCCTAGGGCAGTGGTCGGCAAACTGCGGCCGCGGTTTGCCGCTCTGTTGACTAATGAGTTTGCCGACCACTGGCCTAGGGCTAGGGGAAGATGTGGGTAATGAGGGTATGGAGTTTCTTTGGGGGTGATGAAATGTTTTAAAATTGATTGTGTTGATGGTGCCCAACTCTGAATATACTAAAAACCATTGATTGTACACTGTCAATGGTGGAATATATAAATGTGAATTATATCTGAATAAATCTGTAACAGGAAGGAAGGGAGGGTGGGAGGGAGGGAGGGAGAGAGGGAGGGAAGAAGAGAGAGAGAGAGTAAGAAAAAAGAGGAGGCAGAAAATATTGTATCTGATTTAGGAGGCATAGAATGGATTAGTCTGGTTGGCTTTTAAGGAAGCAGTTAGAAATGAAGCTGAGGCCTAATAACAAGGGCCTCGAATTTCATGTCCAAAGAGTTTGAACTTGATCTTATAGTTATGAGCTGTCAAATATAGTAGCCACTAGCCATATGTGGCTACTGAGCACTTAAAATGTGGCCAGTCCAAATTGAGATGTGCTACAGGTATGAAAAACACACCAGATTTTGCAGACTTAAGATAATCAAAAGAATGTAAAATTTCATTAATAATTTTTATATTGAGTACATGTCAAAATGATAATATTTTGGGGGGGGTTAAATAAAATATATTGTTAATCTTACTTTTAAAAGTAACTTTTTAGCATGGCTACTAGAAAATTAAAAATTATGATATTTCTATTAGACAGTGCTGTTATAGATAGTGGGAAGCTATTGAGGGTTTAAGGGGGAAAGGGCTTGGCAGATGTTTTCTGAAAAGGGCCAGACGGTAAATATTTTAGGACTTGAGGACCAGAGCGTTTCTGTCATAACGACTCGACTCTGCTGTTGTAGTACAAAAGCAGCACAGACAATGCCTAGACAAGTGAGTAGCTGCATTTCAACACAACTTTATTTATGGATGCTGAAATTTGAAGCTCATATGATTTTTACATGTCATAGAATATTATTCTTTTTATTTTTTCTCCAATCATTTAAAAATGTATAAAACATTCTTCTTTTGTGGGCCATCCAAACACAGACAGTGAGAGGGGTTTGACCAGTGAGCCGTAGTTTGCCCACCTTTGATTTAGAGAGTAAAGCTGGAGTCTCTGAAAATCTTTTGCAACCACCAACACCATTGGTGCTCTCCCCGCATGCAAACACACAGTGCTTGGAAAACTCCTCCTTTGCAAGCAGCATGGATTCACATAACATTTGATCTGGAAGGGCCAGTAAGGATCATGTACTCCTACCTTCTCATATTACATTTGAGGAAACTGAGTCTCAAAGAGGTAGACTCACGTAAACAAGGTCACATTGCAGCGAAGAGGTTCCAAAGAATGGGAATAATTGCAAGACTATCAGGCAGCAGCTGGCAAAAAAGGAAGGGTCTAAGGTCAGACTGAATACCTAGGCCCCATTCAGGGACTCTAAATTTTAGCTCTTCCATCCATCCATTTATCAGTCCTTTCATTCATCACTCATTTCTTGAGATGGCCTTGGTTGCTAGGCCCTATGTGAGGCCCTGGGGATCCGGACATTAATTAATTTGTTCACCGAATTGAGGAATTCATAGTATAGGGGGGAAAAGATATTTTAAAACATATATCCTAGGGGAGGGCAGGAGACAGGCATCCTGGAATGAGAGGTAAAGAAAAGGACCTGTGAGGAGATGTGGCTTAAGCAATGATCGGAAGGACAAGTAGGAAGTAGCAAAGTGCAGGAGAAGGTGGGAAGAGTGTTCCAGGGAAAAGGAACAGCATATGCAAAGGCCTGGAAAATGCCAACATGCTTAGGGAACCATAAATACATTATGGGTGTGGAGCAGTAAGTAGGAGGTGAAAGTGGGAGAGGTGAGCCTGGAGGTGAGTAGGACCCAGAACATGAAGATCCTCTGTCTGAAGTTAAGAAACTTGGTCTTGATCACATTGGGTGGTGAAGAAAATCAGAGCAGTTAGAAATACTGAAGTGACACAGTCAGATGGAGTTTTCAAGAAATCACATTGGCAGTTTACCATGAAGAGAGGAGAGAAAAAGAAATGGCCTGTGCAAAGGCCTGGAAGAGCGCAAGGACCAGCATCAACAAGTGACCTGATCTGACGCAAGCCCGCGACAAGGAGCCGGAAGAGGTAGACGTAGGGCAGAAATTGGTACAGATGGTAGAGGGGCTTCAGTTCCAGGTGAGGAGTTTGACTTTGGTTCTTCAGGTACCAGACAGAAGTAAGAGCCTCATAGCGGTAAGTGTGAATGCAGAACACGGACTTAGGGTCAAGTTTTCCTAGCTCTGTCATTTATTACTTAAGCCTGCATTTCCTCAGAGGCACAATGGAGATAATAAGGCAATGAGGGTTAAGCAAAAATAATGTATAAAAAGTGCTTGTCACTTTTTAAGAACCTGCACACAATAAACACTCAAAATGTTAGCTCTCAAACCTACAGGGAAGCACCGCATCAAAGGGCTCTCGGTAGAAGGCTCTGGGTGGGGCCCCCTGCCCTCTTACCTTTCATTGTTCATGTGGGAAAATCATTGTGAGACCACAACTAGCCACATTTTGGGGCAGTTCTCTTTAGCACACTCAGAGGAACTCGTACACCTGCCTCTGGCATTGCGCACAGCTTTCTCCAAAGCAGAGCACAGGAAGCCAGCAGCTCCACTGGAGAGGGTGGGGCATTCTGTCCCGGACCTGGTCACAACCTTTGGGTTCTTAGAGCCTTCCCAACACTGGTTATCTGTGCATTTCGTGTTCATTTTAACGTGGTCTGTATGCACAGAATAGTTTATATATCAAATGTGAGAAAGGAAAAACATTTTATATTTATATATTACATTATATTAATAGTTTATATTTATAAATGCATAGAATAGCCCTTAAGAACCTGGTCACTGATCCTCTCTGGGTAGGAAATGGTGTGTGTAGAGACAGAGGTTGTGGAAGACACAGTTTCTATTCTTCTGTACCTTTCAAAGACCCATGTATATGTATTATCTATTCAAGCAAATAAATTAAAATTTTTAAATATAAAAACATTTTGCTTTTCTGTAACAAAGGTATACTAGATCCATGGTTGGTTTAATCTCCAGTTTTGCTTTCTTTTTCCCAGTTTTGCTTTCTAACACCTTTCTCTTTAGTCCAAAGCCAGAGCAGTGAACAAGAGGGTGAAAGTTCAGCTTCCATTCCCCACTACAGGGCTTAGAACCTTTCTGCGACCCAGGCCTCCCAACTGGGGACCGGGAGAGTGGCACTTGCCCCATTCCCCACAGGGGGAGCACTGAGAACTGGCTATCTGTTGGTAAAGGGTTTCAGGATCTGGGAATGAAAGAGAATATATTAACACAAAGTGCTCCTGCTTTTTAACCTCACATAGTTCTAGGGAAAGCTAGTATAAAGGCTTCAGATCCGTTTACAGTTGCTTCACTAAAGATGAATGTTAATTAGGGACATTAACAATTGTCATTTTCTTTGTAAACCTGCTTGATGACTGGGAGCCGCAGAAATCTTGCTACATGAGCCTCCTCCCTTTGAAGAACAAAGTCTCAGTCTGGCCTACCTGGAACAGACAGGAAACTGCCCACCTCAATTACAGGTCTCAGCTGAGAGCAGGGTTTGGTGTCCACACAGTCCAGCTGGGCAGCATTTGCCTAGCTGGGTCCAGTGGCTGTGGCTTGTTTTTTAATGAGGTTCTCCCTTTCTTCTCTCTTCAGTGCCCTCAGCCAGAGTGCGATGCACAGAAGGCATTTAACGGTGATGGCTGGACTGATGGCTGCCTAGCTGGCTTCAGGAATGTCCTCACTTTACAGATAGGAACACAGAGGCACACAGAAATGCACTGCCTGGCATGAGTTCCATTATGTAAGGAATCACTGGTTCAGGCAGGACTCCCAGTTCAACGCCTAACGCTCATTTCTTCCCTCTGAACAGCGAGTGCTTGAAAAGCTCCCACATTTCCATCTTCAAAGTCAGGGAAATAGGAGAAACAGCTGTCATCTAGACAATATGAGTAAATGACTAAGCCACCCTCCTCCCCCCCCCCCCCCCCGCCGCCCCGATCTCAGTTTCCCCATCTGTAAAATAACAGTATTAGTAAGATGATCGCTGAGGTTCGTTCACATTCCCTCTGGTCTTGGACCATTTCTCCCTCCAAGTTGTTATTTCTTTAATTCTTCCAGTTTCTCAAGAGTTTCAAGGGGGCGCTGTGAAACTGATGACGGGGCTGCCAGCAGGCTCTTCCTTCCATGTAGCTGCCTGGCTGCTGGGTCTCCCTGCTGGTAACCAAGCCCTGCCCGCCTTTTGAGCAACCCAGCCCTTTCTTATTGTGCCTGTCTGTTTCCATTTGCTCCTTTTATTCTCCAGGTTTTCCTTGACTCTGATGTTTTTCCCCCTGCTGCACAACAAGCCCTTCTGATCTCTGTGAAAGGCAAACCCGTGTCATTCTTCCAAATCATCATTGTATGACATGTTTTTATATCAGCCGGACAAAGGAGCTATTTGATCAGGGGGTATGGTGTGTGATTGTAAGAAATTCAGCTAGTCGGTGGCAACCATTGTTCCCCAAGCGGCTCCCTGACCCCATTCTGTTCCAGGAAAAACTCCCTGAGAGTGGCCTCTATTCATGGAGTAACACCAGTCCCCAGCCGCGCTCCAGGAGCATGCTCAGTTCCTAGCGGTGTCACCGATAGCTGCCCGCAGCCACCCTTTAACTCTTTCATCAGCATTAGGTTTCCAACCCCACAGCTGTTATCACGGCCGTGAGCTTAGGGGGTTAGAGATATAGGCATGCTCTCTGCTCTCCCTCTTATCTTGGAGAAATTCAACCTTCCTTTGAAATGGTCATTTGGAAATTACCCGTCTGCTGCTTTCAGCACAGCAGGCCTGGCTAGCATGCCCTGCCCTCCTCGGTTTTCCCCAGGGCCCAAGTGTTTGGCAGATTGTTAATCAGTCCCCTAAAGATGAGGAAATACTTCCACATTCTAACAAATATTACTTGCTTACCCTTCCCTTCCCTTCCTCCCTGTATACACGGGACTCTTGTCTGTGTAGGGCCTTGTGTTGGGTATTATAGGAGAGACAGAACTGTATAAAAATTGGCCCTTGGCCCTGGGAATTCAACACATTAGGGGAAATGAGACAAGTGGACATGTATCTGCAGAAACATCCATAACATTTTCTCATCGGTACACCCAAACTATTCTGACCTAACTAACTGCATAGAACACAAACTACCCAACTGATTAGAGTGCTCAAAACCACACACAAGGCAAGCCACACATATACCTTCTAAGGTCCAGCCTGCCCTAAGTGTGTGGATCTCAGCATTACACATCTATAGAATGGCCCAGAGAATACTGGAAGATTCTGTGAAGTGTCTTAAAAACTATTAGCTTTGGGATTTTCCTTATTATCACTGCACTCATTTTACAAAGACTAGAAATGGAGGGACCCACTCAAGACAGGCAAAGCCAGTGGCTGAGCAAATACTCAAATCCAGAGCCTTTGCTTCATTTCTCTCCTGGTTCATTTTTTAATGCATTAAGTTCTGCTCTCTCCAAGAAGCTGCAATAGATTCCACTGTTACCAGTTCTCTGTAACGACTATCAGGGAGTGGAGGACCTCAAAGTCAATACAAATGCCAACTCAAGAGTCTAGTATCCTAAATGAGGCTCCTTCTCTGCTTTATCCCCTCTCAGTGTTACTGTGCCTTGGGCCAACAAAATAGCATCTTCAGTAAGACAATATGAGCCCAATTCCTTCATCTCAATTCCTCTTTGGCTCCAAGGAAACACCCACAATGCAATAGCTACAATAGTATTAACAGCTGTATGTAGAGTGACCAGATAATTTATTGTCCAAAGTACCAATTCATGTTATAACATAGATGAACCTGGAAACAATATGCTAAGTGAAAGAAGCCTGACACAAAAGGCCACACAGTGTATGAATCTAAATATATGAATTGTCCAGAATAGATAAATCCATAAGGATGGAGGTAAGTTAGAAGTTTCCAGGGGTTACGAGGGGGCAGGGGAAATGGAGAGTGACAGCTAATAGGTACGGGTTTCTTTTTAGGGTGATGAAAACATACTGCAATTAGAGAGTGGTGATGATTGCACAACTTTGCCAATATACTAAAAACCACTGAATTGTACACGTTAATGGGGTAAATTTTGTGGTTTGTGAATTATATCTCAACAACAGCAAAGACTGGGGGGCGGTGGGATACCACCTAAAAAAGAAAGTTTGTCATCCAAACCAGGACCAAGACGTTTACGGTATTAATAATTACGTTAGGGAAATACCAAGTGGGGCAAAAGTAGATTCACAGTTGTGAGTACTCAAAACTCAGGGTTTATTCTCACATTATTATTTATTATTGTATTCTTTTCCCTATGAACAACTGTAAACCTGCTTTTGTCCCACCCTATATGTATAAACCAAGACATATGGTCACTCTAGCTGGAGACAATGAACCTGAGCTCTGCGTGCCATCTGCCTTTACATCTTCTGCAAGGAGCCTAAGAATGGCCCGGAGTCTACCCAATCAAGGATTCGGCGGCCACTGGCAGCCCCAGGGACCATATGAACTGATGTTCTCAGCTCTTTTTAGCGTTTCTGCTCCTAAATATCCCAAGCCCATTTGAGATCCTGTTTCCTCTTGAATGTACCTCCTCTTTTGTAATGAGCTTTAAAGGTTTTCTCTACTCTGTGATATTGGACCTCGTCCCACTCACCTGAGACTTATCCATTCATCCATGTGTCCATTTATCAGACAATTGTGTGATGCCTGCTTTGCCAGACAGTATAGGGGCTGAGGAACATATAGATGAAGTCCAGTTTCTTTCCTCCGAGGAGTTCACTTTCTACTGGGAAGGTTGACATTTAAGTAAAAGGAAGTGCAACCACTTTTGAGATAGAAGAGTGTACTGGGTACAGGGAGGCCCAAGGAAGGAGAAAGTTCGTTCTTCCTGAAGCTGGGAATTTCTGGATGCCCACTGCTCGACTTTCCAGAAGGACTGTGATGCGGCCTTCCTTTGGCATCTCTCAGGAGGGAAAAGGATGCTTCCTTTGTCTATTGTTTCCTCTCCCATTCCCCATGGTCCCCGCGCCTCTCTGCCTCAGCAGCACCTGGGGACACAGCCACTAGGAACTCCGGAGCCTCTTTCCTAGGTGACCTCTATTCCAACTCAGACTCCCATTCCCTGGATGTCATGTGGATCTTTCCTTCCTAAGTACATTGTGTTCTTGCCCATTTTTCTGCCCACTCACAAAGGCTTATAAGGTTAAACTCCTTGACCGAGGTCACACAGCTGGTTAGGAACAAAAGCCAGGCTAGAACCCATGTTCAGTCCTCAAAGTGAAGTCCTTATGAGCTTCCAATGAGGGGTTTTATTTTCCTAACAAAGTGCCTGTAACCTGAAGAGGGAATCCCCAGTCAATCCTAAGTCAGTTTTTAGTTTTGTTTTGTTTTCCTTTTTTTTTCTTTCTTTAGCCGTCAGTCTAGGCCATTTCAGGGGTCATAAGTAATGATTAGTGACCCCTTCCCCCAAGAGGTGCATGTCAAGGTCTCAGGACAAACATCAAACTGGGACTTCTGATCACTTGAAGCTGCCGGTGCAACCCCAGTCCCTATGCCATATAGCTCAGAACCCACAAGCCAGTGGTTTCTCACCAGGCAGAAGGAGCAATGGCATTTGGTTCCCCCTTAATACAGAAGAAAAAGCTTACACTTGGAGGAGTCAGAGGCATAAAAGCTTGGGAATGAAGAGCTTGGGTTTTAAAGGCCAACGGATCTGAATTTAAATCCTAGCTGACAGATCTGAATTTAAATCCTGGCTGCATAACTGTGGAAGGAAGATATTCCTTCGCTTTTCTGAACCTGTTTCTCCAATTGTAAAATAGGGATAGTGCAGCCGTGGGCAAACTACGGCCCGCAGGCCGGATCCGGCCCGTTCGGCTGTTCTATCTGGCCCGCAGAGCCAAAAGAGCGGAGGGTTCTCTTGCTCTCCCCTCTGCTCCTTTACTTTGAATTTATATTAGTTCACACAAACACTCCATCCATGCTTTTGTTCCGGCCCTCCGGTCCAGTTTAAGAACCCATTGTGGCCCTCGAGTCAGAAAGTTTGCCCACCCCTGGCCGATAGTGACTTACTTAGAAGATAAGATCCTCATGAGGATAACAACTACCACAGAGTATTGTTGTGAGAATGAAATGAGATGAGGCATATAAGGGGCTTTAGCACAGTCCCTGGTAGATAGTAAGCACTTAATAAGTGGCAGCTATTATTATTCTTTCTTTTCTAAAACTACCTCTAATCTTCAAAGGGTCCAAAACGCTGGAGATTGTTGGTCAAGTCTCCTCAGAACGTGGTTACAGCCCTCTTATTTGCCCCATAACGGCAAGACCAAGCATTAAGGCATCCAGATTGGACTCCATTTATTCATTCACCAAACTTGGTGAAGCACCTATTATATGTGAGGCCACAGAAGATTGCCTGAGAAACACAGTGGGGAGATGACAGGTTTGGAAGGATACGTAGGCATTCATCCAGGCAGAGGCAACAGCATGTGAAAAGACAAATGCATGAAAGAGCTTGGGAAATGGTAAAAAGATCTGTATCGCTAGAATCTCCCGGGCAAGTGGAAATAGATAAGTTTGGAATGTTGTGGCCACATTGTGAATTTTATCCTGTGGGCAAGGAGAAACAAGGAGGATTTTGAGCAAGCAGGTGACTTGAAAGAAATCTCTGGCTTTGTTTAGAAATTTTTATTCTGGCTGCTTTGTAGTGGAGACATTGCAGAATGTGCCCCAACCTTTGGGGACAGGGAAGGGGATCTCGGTCTGCCAGAAAAGTCGAGAAAGTCCTGCTGCTGCTCAGCTCCCGAGCGAGGCGTTGGTTTGCTCTCCACTTCCCGCATGTGCTTCTAGTTCATTCAAATTTCACACAGGTTCTTAGGGACTCCCAAAGACTTCAGAATTTGTTCTCTAACAAGACAGAGCTGAGGTGAATTCCTCTCAAAGTTTTATTGTCAGTAGTATTCAAAACTGGTATTGCTTTTGGATTGTAGACTCCTGGATTTCACCTCTGACTCCAGATTAATCCGCTATATGACCTTGGGCAAGTAAGTCTCTAGTCCTCAGTGCTTCTTCCCTTCAACCAGGGCGGATCTTCCCTCTCTGGAATTCCCTAACATCTTGTTGGTACCTGGCTTAGGTCACTTTTTCTATTACATTCTGCTCTGCATTGTTGGTCATTGTTGTGCTTTGCAGAGTAGAAAGACTGGAATCAACAGATCTGGCTTCAAATCCTGGCTCAGCTACTTGGCAGTTGTGTGGCTTGAAGACATTATTTAACCCTGCTGACCTCTAATTTCTTCCTCTGTAAATACAGAATATCGATGCCTAATACATGGAGTCATTAGAAGGTCAATAGAAGGAATGACTGAAATAATGTATGTAAACACAGTGCCTGAAACATACGGCACTCACTAAAGAATATTTATGCAATCATACTACAGACACACACACGCTGTAGTCTTGGGACCTAAGCACTTAACTTAAAACATTTATGAGGATGGCCTCAGTGTCAATATTGACATTACATATATGCCTTAATATTCTTATCTTTAAACGGTAATGATATTATCTGAATAGTTGAAATAACATTACAAATTACACCCATTTGTAATTGCCTATTTGATATCGGACCATCATTTGTGTATCTAGTTTCTCTTACTAGACTGTAAACTTCCCAGAACAGGAACAAAGTCATTGCTTTCCCTGTGGCAGGAAGTGAAGTGGAGCCCAGGGCTTGGTGCATGGCAGTGGGAAGAATCATAGTTAGGACCCACATTCCACAAGGAGCCAGCCCCCAAGCTGGGAGGTGCCCTTCTGCCGAGCCTGCTACCATTCTCAGTTGCCACCGTATACTGACTGCACAGGCACAAGCACAGACATCACAAACGGTGACTCTACGTTTGTCCTTGAACATGGTATCCTTAGTTTCTAAGCCCAAGTCCCAGTCACTAATGGCAGCCAGAAGCCAGACCTTAAGATGCCCACATGTTGAGAAGTGAGCAAAATCCAGAAGGATCTCTGTCTACCTGTGGGGCAGAGCCAGTCCTTGGTGCTGGTCCACCCTAGAGGGTAGTCAGGAAGCGTGAGCTCGGGAGGCGGCAGGTGAAAGGCGAGTCAGAGGCCACAGCCGGCCGCTAAGCTCCTGGCCGGGAGCACAGCAGAACTCCTCCTCAGAGCCCAAAGCCGCTGGCCACTCGGTAGCACCACAGGGACTTCCCCGCCTAGTCAACAGCCCGGTCCCTGGGACCCAGCCCAACCACCTCACCTTTGCCCTTTCCCCAGGTCAGCTCAGGTCCAAGGATCTTCCAAAAGGGAGCATTCTGCTGGATTGGGACTCAAAGTCAGTCTTCGGAGCAACACAGAGGCAAACGAGTAGCTCAGCTAAGCACCTCCCTTACGTGGAAGACGGAAGACGTGGCGATTCAGCCGATGGAGGGCCTGGAACTGCTCTGGAGCGGGGAGCAGCAGGTTTCCTGGTGGCTCCCAGAACATCTCAGAGGCCTTAGGAGGCCTTCTAACCTGCATCTGAATCCTTAGAGGCAGGGAGGGAGGGGGGTGAGTTTAGGATAATCCACTCGGCCTGCTGAGGGCTTCTTCCTAGGCGAAGGGGGAAAGGAACTCACCTCCTAACAACAATGATACCGTTTATTCGCGGCTTCCTCTGTGCCCCGCAGTGTTCTAAACATTTCACATGCGTTGTCTTGTTGGCCCTCCACCAAAAGAAGGCTCTATTATAAATCCTATTTTACAAGTGAGGGGTGAAAGAACTTCACCACGTCCCAGAGATCCAAACTAAAGAAATGACCACTCATAGCATTTCCTCTGTCTCATATCATGGCTTGAAGGGGAAGAAAGAGTTAATTTGGAAATTCACTAAGGTTCTTGAGCTCTGAGGCGGGATTTAAGACAGCAGAGCCTGGAGTGGCCGAAGACACTTTAGCACCTCAGAGACCAAAAGCCCCGGGTTCAGATCCTAGGTTGACCACTAACTAGCTCTATCACTTGGGGCAAATTGCTTAACTTCCCTTAGCCTTCATTTCCCCGTGGGTAAAATGAGACTAGGAGTATGATCTCGCAGGGCTATGGTGAGGGTAAGAACGGACCGAAGATGCAGCACCTGGCACCTGGGTGCTCGATATGATTATTACGCTTCTCCCCTCCCTTGGGTTCACTGACCGCCCCAGCAGCCCACTGGAGTAAGGGGAAGCAGCTGGGAGGGGGTGGGGAGGATAAGGGAAGGGAGGGGGCAGCTTGAGTGACTGCAGGCCAGCCCTGAGGGCCTCACAGGGGATATTGGCCCTAGCCACAGGTGCACCAATTACTCTCCCCTTGAAAAGCCTGGGGGTGCACTTCCCCTCATTCCCCACCCCACTCAGCCCCGTCCTTTGGTTCTGCAGAAGGCAGTGGCAGCTCCGCAGCACCAGTCCACTGGCTGGTCGTTTGTCTTCGGGTTTCATGGCCTCCCTGAGGCTCCCAGTGCTTTGGAAGTTTTCCCTCCCTTTCCCAGCCACTTCCCAGTCAGCTTGGGAGCGGCTCGGGTTTCATTCCTGGGAGCTTTGCTCCGAATGGAAGTTTCTAGTTAAGATAATCCCTGGGTATGAGTGGTCAGTGCAGGAAGAGACAGGAGCCTCTCCAAGAAGCTGTGGGAACAGCCCCACTTGTCCAGGTGCTCTGAGCAGGAGCGGGCTCAGCTGCTCGTCCTGGCGGCACCTTCCCAGTGGGGCCAAGCGGGTGGCCCTGGACAGGGGGCCTGAGCCCACCCAGCCCTTCCTCTCTGGAGGGCCCGTGCATCCTCTTCCCCTGGATGCCTCGGCGAACCCTGAAGGGCTCAGGCCCTCCACCTCCTTCACCACCTGCCCCAGCTAAGATGTCAGACACAAAGGAGCCCACCAAAACAAACTTCATTTACATCTATTTTATGAAATGGGCTTCTATACAGGTTTTCCTCCTGAAATAAGCTTCTCTTGTCAAAATATTTTTTTGAAAACAAATGCTCTAGTTCAAACCTTCCACCTCTACATAAGGAAGTTAAGGGTCAGGAAAGATGAATTTCTCTGATGATGCCACAGCTGCTCATTCTCAACATCTGTTTCCCTGCGATCGCTTTCATGAATCAGTCAAGTGGAGTACCTGGTGCTAACCCACTCTTTGCCCACACCACGTGGGGTGACACCTTTAGGTTTACTAGTCTGTGAACCCCAATACATGAGGCACCCAAGGGCAGGGACCTTGCCTTGTCTCCCCTTTATCTGCAGCAACTCAATATTCGGTGTACACGGAATGAAGTTGGGACTGAAATGAGTTGGGCTGATCTCCATCGGAACCAGCCCAGGGTCCTTCCTCCCACGAGGCTGCCTTAACTCCGAGCCCTCCTTCCTCACACCTCCCCTGCTCCTCCTCTGTCTCGGCCTTTCCCCCACCTCATTCCACCTAAGTGGCTAACTGGGGTCATCTGTGTCACACGGGACGCTTTGGAAGTCACAGGCCTCTCTGGCTTGCTCACCATTGCTTCCCAACACTTGCTTTAATGCCTGGCATAGAGGAAGCGCCTAACAAACTTCTCACACGTTAGTGCAAGCCCTAGGGAAAGGGAAAGTTGGCATTGGCTGGGAGGAAAGATAAGAAGCCTTGAATGTTGACTCTGTGTTGTCTGTGCTCCTCTCCTTCCATTCTTCCCAACCCAGACAACTCACACTTGACTCTCCCCAATTGGTGTGCGCTGCTTTGGGGGTTGGGAGAGGGGAGGCCAGACCAGGTCTGAGGAGCAGGGTGGTGAGGACCTGCACGCTGGCCTCTGAGGGAGCAGGAAGACCACGCCCCTGCAGAACACATCCTCTCTGCCCTCCCAGTTGTCCTACGTCCTCAGGGCCGTCCTTCGGCTGGCACACTTGCGTGGGTGAAGTCAGGCTTTAGGTGCATGAAGAACCTTGCCTTTTATCTCACCCAGCTTCCTACTCCTTCGGGCGGCTGGGGTTCCCGGGAAAACAGCTCCCTGGAGACTCTGCCTTTCTCCTGGCTCCTCGTGGTGCCACTTGAATGACATCGCTATGCAAACCTGGGCTTGCAGGGACTTAGCTCCACTGGCCCAACGCTCCCCTAGAGGCCCTCCCCACAGTAGCCACCATTTGTTAGGACCTGTTGGTGAGGCCCTCGGCTAGACACCTTTCATTCTCCTGGAAACTCTAATCCTCAAGACAACTCTATAAGGTGGAGTACAGACCCCATTTTGCAGGTGAGGATACTGAGGCCTAGACAGGTGAAATGACTCTGTTTACACAGTTAGGGAGCCAGGATTCAAGCTTAGTTCTGTCTGACTCCAAAGTCCTTACTCTTAACCACCTTGCCCAGCCATAGCTGACTTCTGGCTGCTCCTGTAGCCATGTCTCTGAATTCCTTCTCTGACTTCACTGAGGCCTGAGGACAGTAATAAAGATCCCCTTGCCCTTCCCCATCTCCACCCACACTGCTGTTTGAGGAAAGGGCCCCCACATGGAGGCCTGCGTCCTGGGGCAGACTCCTAGAAGAGGTCCCTCCCTCCCTCACACACCTCTGCACCCTCCCACCTTACCAAGGTCCCCAGGACAAAACCCTCACAATTCCAGACACTTCCTCTCTCAGCATCAACCTTGGGCTTCAGCCTTTGGTCATGGTCCCACCCTGTCTTCCGCTTTTATTCAGAACCCCAGCTACCAGTCATGCCTCGCCTAGGAGCACCCTAGAAACTATCTCTCCCTCCCTGGGCTGCTAGCACCTCTTTTCAGGAAACCCGTCTTCTCCTCCGCCCAGGTCCCCCCACCCTCCACCCCACCAGGGAGGATCAGGCCTGGCTTAATGGAAGTGGCTGGAACTTGAGCCCAAGTAGAAAAGTCCGTGCAAACCCTCAGAAGCCTAAGACCCGGCATCCTACTGACCCAGCCTCTCCTATCGGAGCAGGGATCTGGCAGACCCTACATGGTGTATTACCCACGATGAATGTTTTATGAGTGTGCTCTTCATTACTGCCGGCTGTGGGAGCTGGGGCAAGGGAGGGGGGACAAAGCCGCCCACAGAGATGCTGGCCAGGGAAACGAGGTGGGAGTACGTTAAATGGCCAGGGGTAGGTTGTGATGGGATTGGGGGATTTCTCTGTGAAGAAAGATTTCACAGGAGTTGGTGATGTTTGTCCAACTGAGATGATTCAATGTCGGCAGCTAGAAATAGGAAGCAGTCCAAGAAGGTAGAGGTTTGAAGCCTGAGTTTGGGAGCTGTGAGCCTGCGGGCAGACAGAGGGACAGCTGGAATTTGGTGTTGACCCTGGCCACTCCCACCCTTGGAAGCCACTGGCTGGTTCTCTGGGCAGTCGGCTTGGGTCTCAGGGCCCAGAGCCCTGGCTCCTCAAGGGCTTGCCATTCTGCCACTCCCAGGCACTTTCTGGTCCTCTGGGCTCAAGGTAGCAGGAGGCTACAAACCACACAGAGAACCTGTCCAGGCTTGGACTTGCCCTCCCAAAGCAGTGTCCAGTCCTAGGCCCTTGTTCTGAGCCAGGTCCCAAGCTACAGCCCATCTGATCCTTCATGGTTAGGGCCTTATCCCCAAGTGCAAAAGCTAAGGGCGTTGCCCTAACCAGTTTGGCTCAGTGGATAGAGCATCGGCCTATGGACTGAAGGGTCCCAGGTTCGATTCTGGTCAAGGGCATGTATCTTGGTTGCGGGCACATCCCCAGTATGGGGTGTGCAGGAGGCGGCTGATCAATCTCATTGATGTTTCTAACTCTCTATCCCTCTCCCTTCCTCTCTGTAAAAAATGAATAAAATATACTTAAAAAAATAAAATAAAAGAGTGGTAAGTTAAAAAAAAAAAAAAAAAAAGCTAAGGGCGTTGTTTGACATGGGATAATGCCCTGACTCTCCTCCCCTGTATGCCCTCCCCATCCTACCAGTACACCACACCCAGCTAAGGAAGGAAGGGAAAAGAAATGCCACTCCCCAAAGCAATCCAGTGGCTCCTGCTTGTTTCGCTATTGCTGAGAGAGGGACTGGGGGGACTGTAGGACTGAGCCTGAGCCCTTCCAGCATCTGCCAGCCAGTAGGTGGGGGACATGCAATGAGGGTCAGCTCTGGGCCTGCCCAAATGGACAGTTCATCCTTCAGGGTCAGCAAGAGATCCAGATGGGGAAGGGGCAACCAAAGGGACCTTATTGGCACAACCCTCCACAGTAATGTGGGACTTGGGGGTCCCCCTGGAGTTCCTGCCAGCTCCCCATCTGTCTTGCTACCACTTACTCCTCCTCTTTCTTCTGCTCTCTTTGGCTCTTAATTCCCCTTCACTCTCTCCTTTGAAGTCCCCTGGTTGCTATGGAAACCCAGTGGCAGGGAAGGAAGCAGAATTTGGGGAGGTTCTGAGACGTCCATCCCAACAGGCCCTACTTACTTACTTGTTTGTCCAGATTCTGAGACATTATTGCAGCTTGAGGAAATGAGGGTGAGCCTGGGCAGACAGCCTTGGACCTTCTTTTAGTAAAATCGTGCATGTCTGGATGGGCTCAGAGGGTCATCCACCCCAGGACTATTCTCAAGTCTCCCTGACCTTCCAGCATTGCCTAAAGCCTGACCCAAGTCCTAGATACAGAGAACTCCCAAACCACCTCCTCCACTCAACACCTCTGAGTCTACTCACATTTTATCAGTTGATTGCTTCAACTAATGTTTACTGCATACCTACAATATACCAGGCACTGTTCTAGGCACTGGATAATCATCAATGAGAGATACAGAAACCAAAAGCCAGTGTATACATAAACAGCAGGATAATATCAGATAGTGATAAATACAATAAACATTTGTGACAACATGGATATACCTAGAGGGTATTATGATGCTAAATAAGGGAAATAAGTCAGACAGAGAAAGACAAATATCATATGATTTTACTTATTTCAGAACCTAAAAAAACAAAAACAAAATAAATGAATAAGTAAAATGAAACAGAAACAGATCCATAGATATAGAGAACAAGCTGCTGGTTGACAAAGGGGAGGAGGGGCCCCAGCCAGCGTGGCTCAGTGGTTGAGCATCAACCTATGAACCAGGAGGTAATGGTTCGATTCCCGGTCAGGGCACATGCCCTGGTTGTGGGCTTACTAGGGTGGGCAGGAGGCAGCCAATCAATGATTCTCTCTCATCATTGATGTTTCTCTCTCTCCCTCTCCCTTCCTCTCTGAAATCAATAAAAATATTTTTTTAAAAGGCGGGGGAGGGAGGATGGGTTAGAGATCAACCAAAGGACTTGTATGCATGCATATTAGCATAACCAATGGACACAGACACTGGGGCAGTGGGGGCTTGCTCAGAGTGGGAATGGCTGGGCGGGGGTGGGGGTGGTCAATTGGGGAAAAATGAGACATATGTAAAACTATAGACAATAAAAAAAAAGGGGGGGAGGGAACTTTTTAAAGTTTTTAATTAAGTAAATAAATAAGATAGTGGTGAAGCCACTATCCCAGGAACAAAAAGAAGAAAACACTGACAGACCTTTCTTTAATGGTCTGTACAATCATGTGATTCACATATATATAACAAACTTAGAGGCCCAGTGCATAAATTCGTGCACAGGTGGGGTCCAGTTGGCCCGCCCGATTGGGGCTGATCAGGCCAGCTGGACAGGAGGAGGGGACACAGAAGGTTGGCCAGCCAGCTCCACCCCCGATCGGCTCCCCACCCCAACCGCCTGTGGCCCCTCCCCCTGGCCGGCCCTGCACCCTGGTTGAACTCCCAGTTGAACTCCTGGTCTAGGGGACAATTTGCATATTAGCCTTTTATTATATAGGATAAAGCAGGGAGTGATGACAGAAATCTACATAATGAGCAGTCAGCCATCCAACTATCTAGAAGAGCATTCCAAGCAGAGAAAACAAGTGCGAAGGCTCTGAGGCAGATACACCTGGAAGTCAGTGTGGCCAGAAGGCAGCGGGTGAGTGGGAGAGTGAAGCGGTAAGGTTAGGGCAGACGGGACCACACAGGCCATGGGAAGGAATTTGAATTAAATTCTAGAAGACACAGCACAGCTCTTCAACCCCTCTAGATATGGTGGTAACACAATCATATTTATGTTTTAAAATTTGTGCAAACTGAGTGCAGAAAGGATTGTAGGGGGATAAGAGAGGAATCAGAGAGAGCAATTAGGGGGCTGTTGCCATGAGCCAGACAAGACTGAAGATGGCTTGGAGCAGGGTGGTAGTAGTCGATCAGTAGAATAGATGTATTGGATTTGACATATGCTCTGGAGGTAAAGGGAGCAGGATGAGAGGCAGGGGAGGCTGAGAGAATAGCAAGGAGACTCCCGGGTTAAACCAACTCTGTTGGCTGCTTCTTCTCGGCCCTGGGTTAGTGGAGGTGGGAGGAAGGGAAACAGTTGTTGACAGTAAAACTCTCCCCTAATCCCACCTAAAAGCTTACGCTCAGAAATCATTCTTTTGCCTTTATCACCAGGACACCACCGAGTCTACTCACATTTTATCCGTTGGTTTTCCTCCCATCTATTTCATGGGCCACGCTTCCTCAGCCTTCTTTGCTGGTTTCCCCCTTCACCATGACCTCTAAATGTTTAGAGTATACCAAGGTTTGGGCTTGGAGCTCTTCTAGTCTCTATTTATGCCCACTCCCTAGGTAATCCATTCCATGTCTTGGCTTTTAAAAATCACCTGTGTGCTGAACACTCCCAAATTTATATCTTCACACTAGACCTCTCTCCCCTGAATTCCAGACTCACACAACTGCCTACTCAACATCTCCACTTGAATATTTAGTCGCTCAGACTTACCATTCTCTGCACCCCCATCCACCCCTCCCAATACATACACACACACACACACACACACACACACACACACACACACTCATAACCTTCCCTCACTTGTCTCCAGCCACACTGGTCTCCTTCCTCTTCCCCTAATGCAATAAGCCTTTGCACTTGCTGTTCCCTCTACTGGAATGGCTTCTTCCCCAGATATCTTTTATTATTATTATTATTGATTTCAGAGAGGAAGGAAGAGGGAGAGAGAGATAGAAACATCATTGATGAGAGAGAATCATTGTTCGGCTGACTCCTGTATGCCTCCTACTGGGGATCGATCCTGCAACCCGGGGGACTGTAGGACTGAGCCTGAGCCCTTCTCAGCATCTGCCAGCCAGTAGGTGGGGGACATGCATGAGGGTCAGTTCTGGGCCTGCCCAAATGGACAGTTCATGCACCCCCGACTGAAATCGAACTCGGGACCCTTCAGTCCGCAGGCTATCCACTGAGCCAAACCAGCTAGGGCCCCCAGATATCTTAATGCCTTACCTCCGTCAGCTGTCTGCTCCAACATTAAGTTTTCAGTGAGGCCTTCTTCGACCAGCCTATTTACAACTGCTACCACCCTACTCCACCTTTGAGCCTCATTTTTCTCCGTAGTGATTGTCAGTATCTGTTATTCTGTACATTGTTTGCTCTGCATCCCCACCCCCACCACTAGAATGTGAACTTCATAATAACAGGGCTTTGTCTTTTACTCCCTGCTTCTCCTTAATCAGATCAGAGCCTGGCACATGATTGGCACTCAATAGTGAATGAATGAGTTGAGTTAGGGAAAGACCTATAGTCCTCAAGAAGCAGCCTGGGTCTGAGAATTAAGACCTGATTTCTAGTACTCGCTTTGGCAGTAGCTACGTGGCTTCTGGGCCTCACGTTGTCTATCTATAAACAGTGGAGAACGTCTGGTCCTTTGCTGGTGCAGCATTCTAGAATGAGGCTTAGCAATAGCCCACCTTCGGCCATTTGGCTGAGGGTAGAAGGCAGGGATAGACAGGACCTGGTGGAGTAAGAGGAAAGAACTCTTGCTCCTTCTTTCTAGTCAAGGTTTGGGTGGAGTCTTCACTGGCTTTGAAATGAGAAGCAAGGTTTTGGCTTGGACTTGGAGCCCTGGTGAGGAAGAATGAATGAGGGGTCCAGCCCCACCTGCTGAATGGGGACAAGTAGAGGCCTGGTCCCTAAGCCTGGGCTCCTCCTCATGGGGAATCTGCCTGTGAAGGCCTCGTGGGAAGTGCTGCTATAAGAAAAGGAGGAGAAGGGAAGGTGGGAAATCAGGATGGGTAAGAACCAGGAAGGGAAGCCTGGGAGGGCCTTCTGTGGGATCACCTGGGCCCGCACATTGGTCTTCAGTGGAGTTCTGGGAGATGAAGCCTTCATGCAGACCTCAGCCAGCGCCCACTCCAAGACAGACTGGCAGGCCTTTTGGCTGAGGAAAACCCAGCCCTCCTCCTTTTTCTGGGCCTTGCAACAGCTCCCTGCTTGTTTTCCCCGAAATAAATGGGCTGAGCATATTGGGCCGGCAATAACCCCTTGAAATCAGTTGTTATCACAGTTAACAACCAGTTTGGCTTCAGTTCAGGCTGTTAACTATCAAACCACTGAGTGCCGGTAATGATTGATTCTTGGCCAGTTGCAGCTTGAGTGGGCTGTAAAACCCCATTAGCGAGGGTTCTGTGGAGGCAGCAACTCAAAGATAAACAAGGTGGTGGGTGCCCTACTCCAGCCTAGCCCACTGCTTTGGGCTCTGCCCCATGGCACCTTGGCCTGGGGTCTTGCTAGGATTCAACCGCTTCCCAAAGCCTCAGGCAGTCTCACGGACCAGATACCCACCATCCTGTCCACTTCTAGTCTTCCCCCACCCCGCTTAGTCATCTCCCTCCTCCCTATAGGCAGGTCCAGCTCTATGGACAGCCCACCTCTTCTCCCTTCTCACAACCATAGCACAGTTCCATCCCACCACTCTGGAGTACACAGGCTTCAGGGTAGCTTTGGCCTAGCCAGTGACCAGCCTTGGCCCAGCCTGGCCCCACTTTGTGGCCAGGATCACAGGCAGGGAGAGCCTGACATTCCACCCCACCCCAGACTCCCTCCTGTCCTGTGGCTTCCCCCAGGAATTGCTCTCAAACAAATGAAATGTGGGTAATTACTGGGCTAGGGGCTGGACAGGCGGCCCTGCAGATGAAAGCATTTCCTGGACGGTCTCTTCATTTGCATGGCATCAGAAGCTGCTCAGAAGGTGTGACTTTTCCCACAGTGAGACCCCAGCTCCTTGCACAATAAAGCCAGGCTGCTCACCCAGAATTAATTAAAGGGGGAGGGGAGGAGATGGAGCAGAGATGGAGGCACTAAGAGCTGGGGAGCTGGAAGAGAGATGTCTAGAGCCCCCCTCCCCAAGTCCCAGTGTCTATAAACCAAACCTACTGTATTTAGAACCCCTCACCCTCAGAGCAGGCTGGAAGAAGTGACGTGGACAAACCCCAGGGTATCCCCCATCTCACTACTCCAAGGCCTTCCACCGAAGCCAGAAATTCCTGATCCACCTGGATGGCCTGAGCCTGAGCCTGGGACTTGCAGCTGCAACTCGGGGAGACCTATGTGTTTAGAAAGCCTTGGGGTGCTCCCCTTCCAAAGGAGGTGCCACAGAACAGAAGCGCAGAGGGAAGAAGTTTCTGGATTGTCTTGGAACTGGGCACCCGCAAAGAAGGTAGCAGAAGCAGCTAGCATGGGAGGCCTCACTTATAAAGAGTGGGCCAGCTCTGCCCTCAGGAGACCTGTTACTTCTGGGTTTGGGCTCTTCATCATACCATACCATGGTGTGGTATGATACCAGCGTCACCAGTCCACATCCAAACACACACTCCTCCACCCCGCCAAGGACCGTCCCCTTGCCCACATCATGACCTGCTCTACTAGCCCGACTTCTGCTTCCCTTCCCAACCCCATGCCCAGTTCCCCTCCCTCCAAGCCCCATCTCTCCAAGGGGGGCAGCCTCTCCCTAAACCATAGTCCCTGGACTCTTTTGCAGCACCTGAGCTCAGCACCTTCTGCTCATAGCTCTCTAACCAGATCTGCGAAAGCTAACACTTGTTCTGTGTCACGATTGTCAACACCAGCCTTGGAGGTCCCCCCTCTGACATACCCCCACCTTGGACCCTGGCAGCTGCTCTTTTCTTTCATTTTCTGGAGCCTGATACTCAGAAAGAATGAGCTTTGGCATCTCCTGTCTCTCTCGCAGACCTAGGCACACACAGAGAGGCACTTCTTTTAGACTCATTGAGTCCATGATCGCAGCTCTGGTCCTAGGAGAGTCATCATTTCTGGCCCAGAGGTGGCCTGGGGAAGTGTTAGCAATAAATCCTGTTAAAAGCTAGGAAGTCCATGTCTCCCAGGACCAGCTAAGAGCCTCTTCTTGCTCCTTTCCCTGCTCCTGTCCTCCCAGGAAAACCCTCCAGTGACAATGATGGAGACAGCAGACAGACATGGGGCCTTAGGCTAAAGGGAGGCTATAGTCAGAGATGGGGCCTGATTTGCTGCATCTCCCAGCCCCCCACTCCACCCCCGGCCCCCCCCCCCCCACCAGCTGAGGCAGGGCAGGGGGAGGAAGGTTGATCCCAGCAGGACTCACCCACCAACACACATTTTTAATATGCAAATTAAATAAATATTTTAGTCATTTAATAGCACTAATACACAACCTCCCCCAACTGACGCCCACCCTTAAAACACCTGACCTAAGTGCCTACCCTTCCCTCTCCGCCCCCACCTGGGGGTGCAGTGGAGTTCCTGGCTGCCTGGCCAGCTTGCCCTGAGGGCACTGGGGGCTCAGGAGCACCTCTGCTGGATTAGAAAAGGCCCCCGACTCCTGGGCCACTAACCGGCCTTCCTGAGAGTTAAGAAGACACCACAGCCAAGTGGAATACAAAAATAGAGCCTCTCTTTTGTTTAAAAAAAAACAAAAAAAAACAAAAAAAAACAACAGCAAACAATTATCAACAACTAGAACCCGGGGCTCCCCCAGCTGCTCCCCAGCCTTCAGTGGCGCAGACCTCATCTTGCTTGAGTTTCTCTGTCTGTGCTCCCCCGAGAGACCTCTGCGCGGGGAGCTGCAGGAGGGGCCGGCAGGCGCCTATCGGGGCTCAGGGGCCCAAGTCCTCTGGCTGCCGCGCAGGCTGCGCGTGAAGGGCGGGTAGTTGAGGAACTCGAAGCGCAGGCTCTGCTCGGTGGTGTGGTGGCCACGGGGCAGCCGCTTCATGAAGTGGACCTCGCGCTGGTGCTGCCGCGTCTTGGAGCCCTTGCGGGGCCGGCCCTTGCGGGTGAAGGCCATGTACCAGCCCTCGTACTTGGCGTTCTGCAGGGCCGTGTAGTTGTTCTCCAGCACGATCTCCGTGAAGACACAATCCTTGCCTTTGCCGTTGCTCTGCAGGTAGGAGTGCCAGACACAGCGTTACTGGGCTCTCTCCGGAGCCCCCCCATCAGAGGCAGAGGGCAGGCGGCCCCAGACAGCAGGTGGGCACCCCAGCAGATGGCAGGGTGGGCAGGAGCGGCAGCCCCACCCCCTGCCTGGGCACCCGCTCTCTAATCCCTCACAACCCGCAGCCCACCCGGCAACTTCCTGTCCTCCTGGGCAGCAGTGACACATGGCTATCTACCGAAAGGGCTGGGCCCCGCCACAGAGAGGCAGAGAGGGGGCCCAGACCCTGCCTGCCCTGGCCTCCTGCCCACCAGTCTGGCCTGAGCAGCTAGCACCCGTTTCCCCAGCTGCCCCCCTCAGTCCCTTAGGATTCCAGCTCCAGGGCCCCTGGGCAGCCACCCTATGGGGGAGGGGAGGCCTGCGAGGAGGCGCTGAGCCTCAAGCCCCAGAAGCCCAGCAAGCGGGGAGCTCGAGGCTGGAGAGGAGCCGTGACTAATGGGGCCATTTCAGAGCTCGGCCGAGGGGCTGGGCCTGCGGCTTACTGAACATTCCAAATGCTGGTACCATGTAATTGGACATAATAGCAAAGCAATTTGGCGATTTGTTAAAAAGATATATGGAATTTACCAGCCTCCCCCAAGCCCCTTCCCTAGCCTTCCTTCTTCCCTCTTTGCCTTTATAGCTTTTCATCTCTCAAGCAGTTCCCTTCTCCCTCACCTCTCCCTCCCGAGCATTCGGTAACCCCAAGGTGGCCCTGTGTCTCCCTGCCCACCCTGTTGACATCCCAGAGGAACTTGGCCAGCCCAGCCACTCCCCAGGCCCCCGGCCCCTCCTCCCTGGACCCCTTCCTTCTGGGGCTTCACCTTGGCAATCAGCTTCCCCTTCTTGTTCATGCAGATGTAGAGACCCGTCTCAGCTCCTCGAACCCGAACCCGGCTCCCAAAGGTATCTGTTTCCACAATGAGCTTTGCTGTCCGGGACAGAGAAAGGAGGTTATTGGAAGCTCCCCGACCCCCACTGATCTATGTCCTCACCCCAGCTGGCCCACAGACTTGTCACATCCTAGCAGCACCTGCTTGAAGGCCCAGGTGCCCAAGAGGTGAACTTCAGCCCCCTGGGTAAGATAAAGTCCCCTTTCCAGGTCTCAGGCCCCTCACCTAGGTTTACAGAGGAGGATGGACAAGATCGTGGTGTACCAACTGGGTTCTGCAGAGTGGTTTTGGGGCCATCCAATTGAAAAGAGTCTCTTAAAACCAGACAATAATGACTTTTATGTCAAGGCTTCATGACTAGAGTTCTCCTGCTAATCAAAAGATCTATGAGGATCCTTCCAACTCAAAATATGATGTGCACATGCCTACAGATAATTATATACATCTGGGTGCAGTGGTGACCTCCAGTCCTGAGGCTAAATGTCAAAGCATTCCCTCCTGTTTCTGGTACCTCGGGCTCTAACTCACATCCCTGCCACCCACCCACCCCTCTTCCCCACTGCTGCTCTGCTGAGAAGGAGATAGGGATGGCACAGCTCGCCCTAACACAGCCCCAGCCAGAACTCAGACACCAGCTTGGAGGATCCTGCCTCTTCCCCATGCTTCCCAGTCACGTAAGTCCCCCGCTCCAGTGTCCAGAAATCAACAACTCATTGGTTTTTCCTCTTTCACTGTCCATCACAGCTAGGCTTCTCACCCCAGTGACCCAGCCCTTTCTGAGGGTATGGAGGGAGAAAATCAGGCATACTTTTCTCTCAGTCTGGAGAGGAAACATGGAGCTGAATTCTATGCCTTCTTCCCCCTCCTCCATGCCTTCAGACAGCCAACTTGCCACAGAAGCCAATTCCTACCCACTCTCTATGTAACTCCTCCCTTTGAGGCTGTCCCCAAGTAGGGAGTGAGGGCTGAGTTAGCCCTTTGGGACAGAAGGGGATGGGTCTCCTGCCATCCCTACTGCAGAGCTCAGCCTCTTCCCTCCTTGAGAAAGCGGTTCTGGGACTCGCAGAGCTGCCTCCCAGCCTACAATGACAAGGCGGCACCGCCTGTCTCTGAAACTACTGGGAAGATGGGCATCAAGGTCAGCAAGACACCCTCATAGCCCAGCCTGTGACTACCCACCCCCTTCACATAAGCACAGAGCTGGGACCCAGCAGCCAAGTCCTCAGTCTGGCTCCAAGTCAGCCAGGGGAGAATGCAGCTGTCACCTCTCCTCCCACCCACCTCCTTTTGGATCCAGCCAGGCTGCTCATCCCTGTCCTGGTCCGTCTTCCTGAGCAAGGAGCGGGTGCTTTTAAGGGCCAGGACGGATGCTGATGGGCGAAGGGCAAGAGAGGATCCCACTCAGAGGACTCTGGCCAAGTGGGGCAGATAGGGATGGAGTAGGCCCCTCTGTCACTCCCTGGGGCCCATCAGAAAGCAGCTAGGACCTCTCTGTTCTTTTCCAGACGCTTCCTGTCCTGGCTGTACACCCTAAGTCTGCTTTTGGGCCCTTCCGCTTCTCCTCCTGCTGGGCAAGCAGGGCCCAAGGAGCCTGGGAAGCCTCCTATGTGCTTAAGGAGAGATGTGGGCATCAGACCCCTGATGTGGAAGACGAGTTCTTCCATGGCCAGCGTAGCCTCTTCTTCCCTCCCCAAAACCCAAGGATGCTGGACCATTTGCTCTAATGGAGTAAACCCAGAAGGAGCCAGGCAGGCATTCGTTCCCTTTCCCTGGAAGCTGAGAAGGGCAGCTAGCAGCCACTTTGGAGGGACAAAGGGCCGATTGGCTGGCCCTGCCAGCCCAGTGGGGGAGCTCGGCCACCGTGCAGGCCGCCCCCACCCCCACCATCAAGAGCCCCCACTCTCCTTCCTGGATGTTTCTGGGGAGCTGGGGCTGCAGTCTACAGCGGCTTTCCCGGCCGGGCTTTTGGAAAGCTTAACATTTTCAAACCTATTCTTCCACCCAGTGACAGATTTATCCCAGGAAAATTATGTCTCCTTCTCCAGCTTTGAAGGGAAGTCAGCTACGTCGACGCAGAAAAAATGCAGCGAGACATACTCGATCCCCCAAACTGGCTCGAGAAGAGGAGAAAGTATTCAGGAAATGTTAAAAAAGGTGAAAGTAAGAAGAGTTTTAATCGCTCTGCCAGACGCGGGGGTCTCTCCAGAGATTCATAGAGAACAATCTTGAACCTCTTTTTTAACATTTACAGACTTGCAACTCTTTTCAAACTCCACATCTGAAAAAGGGCTCGTTCTTTTTCTGTTTTATATCATTCTTCATTTTTCTTCTTAGCTCTTAAAATGCCTCACCTTTTTATTACATTTTAATAGAGTCTTCCCCTCTCCTTTCATGCTTGTTTAACTTGGTCATTATTTAAAGGTTTTTTAACTCACAATAATCGCTCTCTAAAAACAACACCAGCCGCCCAGAGGGCTTGCTTTTCTCTGGGTACATCAGGACTCTGGAAACTGGCCTTGTTTCAAGGCAGGAATATTGAATGTTTTAGAAATCAATCAGTCCTCAGCCTCTCCGCCCGGCAGTAGCTCCCTGTACTCACCACCCCACAGGGAGCCGGCTCTGACCCACCACCTGGGTTCCTGGGTAAGTGGAGCAGGGAGGGCCCCTTCCCAAGCCTCGTTCCCAGGTGTGACTGACCCTTCTGATCACAACATTTAAAGGTTCACAGCAACCCCCCCCCCCCCGCCACAAGCTGGGAGAGTTGGGGGGACTTCTCTCCCTTCTCTTTCCCACTCTCCTTTTGTGGGCCCTGGCGACATATCCTCTTTCAAGAGCTTCCCTTAAACCTGGCCCCCCTCCCCCTGAACCCTCTGCCTCCACCTGCAGCTGGGGAGGGGTGTATGAAAGGGGGAGGTGTAAAAGGAAGTTCCTGGATTCATTCATCTGCTGGGCAGGGAAGGGGCACCTGTGGGCCAAGTACTCCCCAAGGTCCCTTCCTCAGACCTCTCTTCTCCAGCTGACCCCCAAAATGCGTTTTTGCCTTAACCCCTTGCCTTCTGAGCTGCGGAGCCTGCAGGCCCCTGGCCCACACAGTTGGGGCTGGTGGGTGCAGTCACAGCAGGCCAGCCGGGAGAGGGCATGTCCACCAGCTGCTTCAGGCTGCCACCGTGCAGCCGCCTTACCGAAGGGGTCCCCGTCCTCCGCCATGGCGTTGATGCGCTTGTTGGCCAGGACCTGCACGTGCTTCCCGCTGGTGCGGCTGTAGAGCTGGTAGGTCCGGATGAGGCGGCGGCTGAGCTGATCCGTCACCAGGCTCTGCTCCCTCACATGCTGTGTAAAATTAGGTGAGGACTGAACAGTTACCTTTAGGAAATTGAAAAATACACAACACGCCATTATAATGCTACTCTGCCCAGGGGCCCAAGTGGCCCCCATTGCCCTGTCCCCCCCTCCACTGCCCCCGGCAGCCGGCAGGGGCTGGGGGTCCCCCCATCATGCCAGCTCAGCCTACCACCCCCCTCCCAGGAAAGCCGGGCAGACCCAGCCTAACATGGATAAGCAGGGGGACGGGGAAGGATGTGGACCCACCTGTTGGGAAACACCCTGGGACTCGCGCCCAGCTCCGAACAGGGAAGCCAGCTCCCTGCCCAGCGCAGGCCCCCCGCCCGGGCCTTCCTAGAAGAGCAGGGCGCTTTTAAGTAGGGAGGCAGCGCTGCCTGACCCCTGACATTTATAAAGACAAATTTACGGAGCAAATGTTGAGAGCGCAGAGGGCCTAGGCACCTGATCTTTCCACCAGACCTGCCACAAGCCTCCCCCGAGAGTGGGAGCGGGTCCCTGCCGCAGTCACCCGGACCTCTGCCCACGAGCGCTCCCTGCCCCAGCCTGCCCCTTCCTCGGCGGCCAGGTGTGGCTGCCCCGTGCGTCCCCGTCCACCCCGACCTGCGAGGACGCGTGGGCGACAGTGCTGGACTCTGAGACCTTGGGTTCTAGCTTCGCCATGCACTGGCTGTGTGACCTGGTGCTGGGCGCTACCTCTCTGTTCCCTGGCCCCCCACTCGGGATAGGTCAGGGTTGGCTTTCTAAGGTTCCTTCCAGCCCCGCGGCGCTGGCCGCAGCGTCGGTCCTGGTGCCCCTGCCCAACCTGGCCAGCGGCGTCCCCCGCCGGCCCCCGGCCCCCGGCCCCCACCTCCGCGCACTGCGCCTTACCTGGGCTTGGAGGCAGAGAACCAGCAAGTGCAACAGCCTGTGGGAGACAAAAGCGGGCGGGAGAGAGAGGGGCGCAGGGTGAGCGAGGGGCGCGGCGCGCGGCCGGCGGGGACGGGGCGGCGGTACTCACAGGCAGCTCAGCGCCGAGCGGGGGCTGCCCATGGCGCGCGGCCCGGGAGCGCGGGGAGCCCGGCGGGATCACGCCGGCCCGCGGGCGCACGAGCCGAGAGCGGCGGCGAGTGAGGACTGCTCGAGGGCGGGAGCCCAGCGGCGATGCCGACGCGGCTCCGCGGGTCCCGTGGAAGGTCGAGCTGACCGCGCCGAGTCGCTCTGCGCCGCTACGGGAGCCGGTGGCCGCTGGCTACTCAGGAGCCAGAGCAGGCGGAGGGTAACGGGCCGGCAGGGTGGGTGGGTAGGTGGGAAGGGGAGGGGGGAGGGGTGGGGGCGGGGGGCGCCGCACCGGGCGCAAGGGGGGAGCGCGGGGCGGGCGGCCGGAGCCCGCAGCCCCGGCTGGGAGCTGGGGCCGGGAGGCAGCCCGGGGCGGGGGCGGGGCGGCCGGGGCGGGGCGGCTGGCGGGTCTGGGATTGGGGGTCTGGGCCAGGGGAGGGGTCTGGGGACCCGCCGGAGGGGTGTGGGCCACCGGGGTGGGCGCCTCTCCCCCATCCGGGGCCTGTCCCCTCGCGCGCTCTTGAGGTTTGGACACGCGGGGATGGGGGTGCCTCGGGCGCCCGCTCCATGGGGTCCCCAGACCCTCCGCAGGGGCTTCCTGGACCGCCGGTGCGGCTGAGTTGGAAGGTGTCAGGGCTCCACCGTGGGGCCCGGGGCACTCTCGCCCCAGGCGATGCGACTGGTTATTGAGCCACCTACTGTGCGCTCCTACTGGTCCTGCCCCTGGGAAGTGGCCGCTGACGCTGGACTGAAGGGCTGTGAACTCGCCTCTCTGGCAGTGCGTGCGTGTGCGACAGGGAACCAAGCCCCATCCTCCTGCTGAGTACCTCGCCTTGCCTGTCTCTCCTGTCTTGTTCAGTCTCCAAGAAGCCCAGAGAGAGAGAGATCTCTCCTTCTCCCCTCCCGCCCCCATTATCACCATCACCTCCCGCCCCCGGCCCCCTGGCCCCCACCCCCACCCATACAAATACACACACGCCCCCGCCAAGACTTGGGAGGAACTAGGAACCACCTATGTGAGGGAGCCCAGGAGTCCCTGGCAAGGACCCCCAGTCCCTGCCAACCCCCAAAGCAGAAAGCTGATGGGGCAAAAATAACTACTGTCAGCTGCTTTTCCTGGGAAAGAGACTTCATCCAGGCCGCCAGCTTTTCTCTCTCAGATTCCCATTATTTGTGCACTTGAGGTATTTACACACCTACTGTGTACTAGACAGGGACTGGTGCTTTGTGTCAAGTGGGGTGGGGGAAGTGCCGAAGGAGAAGGTGTGGGCTGGTCCAAGCCTTTCCCAGACTCATTGCTTCACCACCCACCTCCCCAGGTGGAGGGGAGCGGCAGCTTCTGGAGCCATCGTGCTTCTTTGGGAGCAGCGTGGGTGGAGAGGTGCCCTGGGACAGGTACTTCCAAGCAGCAGGTGGAGTTGCTGATGCCCAGCCCAGCTGCTGCCTTTGACCACACCTCCCCTGCCCCACTGGCCCCTTCGGTTGGGTGGTCTCAGGAAGCCATTAGGCCAGAGGCAGTAAGCAGGCCTTTTTCCAACAGGCAGCCAAGTTCTGCCTACCTCTCCTTTCTGTGTCCTACCTTCCCCCACGCCCAGCCATAATGCTAGCACTGAGCAATGTACACATGGGAGAACAGAGTCAGAGGACTTGTCCCAAGATCTCAACCCTCCTCAGAGGAGTGGGCTTCCTGAGCCCACCTGTTACTCCCTCCAGGAGTCTGTTCACGCTGTTGGCTCTTGCCCAGACAGACCTCCAGGCAAGGACCATGTCTTATTAGCTCAGAACTTGCAGCTCATGGCACAGAACTGGGCAGGGTTGTTGTGCAGTTCGTATTCGATGAACGAGTAATGAGGAAACTGGCTAAGCAGTTAGACCTCAGCCCATGTGCTGCTTCCCCAGGGAGACTTGCTTCCACCCGCTAGCCCCAACAGATAATAATCATAAACACAACCATTTATTTGCTAAACCCCACTGGGAGATGGCCGCATTGGGTAGGGGGTGGGGAGACAGGTGAGGTGGGCTCCATGGCCCACAGCTCAGACCATCCCTTTTTCTTTATTGTGCTCCTCCGTGTTAGAGGTCTGAGGGACACCTGTTGAGTGTCTACCTCCCCAGCTGCATTGCTTCAAGCAGGCGGGAGACTCACCATCTTAACCTCGTGCCTGTACATAGTAGGCCCTTGAAAAGATTTACTTGCATACATTAATGAATGAATGAGTGGAGAGATGGAGAGCAGAGGATGGGAAGGGCCTTCTCCCCACCAGCGACCAACACCCCGGCATCCAGCCTATCCTTAGTGTGTTGTGCGGGGGTCCTCAAACTTTTTAAACAGGGGGCCAGTTCACTATCCCTCAGACCGTTGGAGGGCCGGACTATAGTTTAAAAAAAAAACTATGAACAAATTCTTATGCGCACTGTGGGCCCGGGACAAGTCGGCGGCTAAGCAGGACAGGCAGCGGCACCCGGCAGGCCGGATAAATGTCCTTGGCGGGCCTCATGTGGCCCGTGGGTCGTAGTTTGAGGACGCCTGGGTGCATGGTCCTGGAGTCACAACCAGCGTCACTCTGGGCACCAGCCTTTCCTGGAGTGGGGACGAGAGCCAAAGCTCCTGGCTCAGATCAGGGTCCAACCGGGTTCTGGAGTCCCCAGAAGGTTCTGAAGGCCCTGGGCTGAACCTCTGTGATCTTAACCCACCCTCCTCTCTCCCCCAGAGAAGATGGGCAACTGGGGCCTAAAAGTGTGGAGGTCAGGGTTTTAGTCCTGCACCTTAACCTCTACCAAAGGGCCTGCCTATACAGGACCAGAATTCCTTTACATTTGAAGAACTTCCCCTGAACTTGATCCTCTTCAATTTGGGAGGATTCTTCTCATCTCCCCAAAAGTCTGTGTCTCTAGAGGGCTGCAGATGGGGACACACCCTAACCAGGCCCCAGGTACGGCCTGGGTACACTCTGTGAGTGACAGATGCAAATATTCCTTAGGGGCCCCAGCAGGCTGCTCTCTCCCTCCCTCACTCCCTTGCTAGCCTCCCAGCCAGCTCGCCCTCTCCTTTATCTTATCAAAGCCCCGTAATTACAATTGCTATTTTGTTTCCTTGAATCTGCAATCAGAGCTCCCTGGCCCTGATGAGGGAGCGCCTGTCAACCTGATCGCTGAGTGACAGCCCGGCCACCTTTCCCGGCCGCCCCCACACTTCGCAAACACAAATACTCTCTTCTCTCTCTCTCTCTCTTTCTCTCTCTCTCTCTCTCTCTCTCTCTCTCTCTCCTCTTACAAATACAAACACACACTCCTCACCAACACAGCTTCTCTCCGCAAACACACCCTCTTGGGTACCCAAACACACACCTTCAGCCTCTTTCCAAACGCCCCGGGCCCACCCCTGGCCCCTCAAATCCACACCAGCTTGCGCAGGCCGCCAGGACTGGCGCTCGCTCCATCGCGCGCCTCCTGCGCCCGGCGTTCAAAGCGCCGCGGACTCTCTGCCGACCCTTCAAATGCAAATCGTCGAGACTGCGTTAAGCACTTCGGGCACCGTCAGGGAGTCGTTCCCTGTCTCCCACCAAAGGCAGGCCTGCCTTCCCCCCAGTGGTCTGCAGACCCGGTGTACGCCTTCATCCCTCAGCGCTCTGTGGCCGAGTGAATTGGCAGCGCTCCTACTGTGCGCTGAGGGTGCAGGAATGGGAATCGAGGAGAGACGGGGGCGAGGAGGGAGAAAAATTAACTCCGAGTTCTATCCACGGGGCGCCCGGTCAGGCTGGGGAACTCCAGGACCAAGGGGCAGATGTGGATTGGGCCCCCACTGAGGGCAGCAGCCGGTAGGGGACTCGCGGAGACCCACCAAGACAAAAGTCAAGGCATACAATGAGCCATCGGCGGCGTCGCTGGAGGTAAATATTTGAGCTGAGCCGTGCGCAGGGGGTAGCTGGGTCGGCCTTCCCCCCTACCAAGCCCTGAGAGATTACTTTTCCCAGCATCCAGAGAGTCTCCCACGCCTCCGACCGTGCACGTGCCAAGGGCTTTGGAGGCTACAAGTGAGAGGAGGTAGGGAAGAGCTCTAACAGGAGCCCTTCCAGTGAATGATGAATGAACAAACGAATTAATTCAGTTTTAACAACTTTTCCCCTCGCCTTCTGCCCAAACTTCGGTGGCCCACACCACTTGCAGGGCACATGGGCTCCAGCACGCCTCAAGCCCCTGAAGAGGCGACGTGGGGTAGCGACACGGCCACCGGTGGTTTCACCCTCGCCCACCAGAGGGCGCCAGCTTCTCCCTCCCCATCCCTCTCCACTCCCTGCTGTGGGAAGAAGGTGACTGCTTTCAAGCCTGGCTGCCCCATTCCACCCTGGTTCCTGGAGAAGCGCTTCAGGAAAGTCCTCTTGGCGAGGACAAAGGGGCCTGCGACCCTAATCACTACAAAACAGAGGGATCATCTCCTGTTATCTTCAATTTGAGGAAAAGGGAGGTTAAAAACTGGGCCTCTTTGCTCCTCACCACAAAGAGGAGGGAACCTCTTCTAGGGATGTGGTAGAGGGAGTGCTTTCCAGAGACATTCTCTCCAAAGCTTACCCCAGCTGGCCCAATACCAGCCCCTTCAGGTTATCTAGGGACCCCTCCTACTTGCTCACTCATCTGTGGGAGGGAGAGGGCCTGGCCCCACCAGGCACTGTTCTCTGTCCATCCTCAGCATGTCTGGCCCCAGGCTATCTCAGGAGGTAACCTTTTATTTGTTTGTTTGTTGGCATTGAGACACCCCCACCCCATCAACACAGCTGCTGAACTGCTGACCCCAGAGTTGGTCACATATACAACACATCACATCAAGTAGATCCCTTTCTCTTCAGGGCACAGCAGCAGCCAAGCCCCAGAACCAACTGATTCCAGGCACCAGAGCCCCTAGACCAGGCAGAGTGTGTGTGTGTGCGTGTGTGCGTGCGCGTGTGTGCACAAACCCCTTAACCTAGGAGGCTGAATCCCAGGGGCTCCTCTCTGCCCCCATATGCCAGGCCACCAGGATTCTGGTTTCCCTGTCACCCAATCTGGCCAACCCCCTCCATCTGGTCCCTGGAATCAGGTTTCTAAGGGCCCAGATCAGCTCGGAGACAGTCTGCAAGGCTGAAGGGAGGAGCAAAGACTGGCCTCCTCCCTACCCTGAGCCCCCTCATGGGGCTAGAGATGCACATTCCTCGGGCTGCTTAAACCCCCTTATCTGCCCCCCTGCCCATCAGCCTGAGTGCTGACAGAGGCCCAGACCCCTTGTTTGGATGCTGATAACCTCCTGGGATGGCCCTCCCCCATCTGTAGGAACTGGAAATGGGTTTGGTGTTGGGAGGTCCTCTTCTAGGCAAGCAGTTTGGGCCTAGGCCTGGCCTAGGGATAAAAGGATCCCACATTTCTTCACCCTCCCCCAGGCCTGGGGCCACCCTCAGTGCTGCCACAGTGCCACCTGGTGGTCCCTAGGGGAATGTCAGCCCAGCAGGGAGAGAAGCCACACAATGAGTTGCAAAAAAAACTCTACACCACTTTATTTTCATCCTTTATCCAAAAAATGTAAAAAGTGTTTAAAATATGTAGTCCTGAGCTTCAAATACTGACCTCCAACCTCAAAGGGAAATAGGGAGAGAGGGTCAGGACAGTTCAGAGTTCCACTCCTGAAGAAAAGGGAAGCTCCAGGCATGGTATAGAATTAGAACAACATCAGGACCCTATAAAGAATGGGACCCCCTTTCTCCTAGCACCAGCCCAAGACCCAAACCCCCACCCCACTCTTCAATGAAGAAGACATTTAAAATTCTTGATACTTGTACAGCAACGTGGTGTATGGCATGTATGCAGGCAGCTAGCTGACCTGAGGAGAGCAAAGAAGGGATCAGCATCTAGGCCCTCATCTGTTCCTCCTGCCCTCCCAGACCCTGCTGGGCACCCTGCCCTCCCACTCACCAAGGGGGGTTAGGGCCTGCCCCTCTGTTTCTTGGCAGGCAGAATGGGGCACAATTCATCTTCCTCATTCTCCTCACTCCCCTCTTCTTCGCTCTCTTCTTCCTCAGAAACACTGCTTACAGTAACTGGAAGCCAGTAAAAGGAAGGGAGATGGTTAAAGCCAGGTCTCCTTCATATTATGTTATTCATTCATGCACCGTGGTGCTAGGCAGGGCCCTGAACTCCCAGCGCTTATAGTCTAGATGGGAACAACCGCCCTAGTCGGTTTGGCTCAGTGAATAGAGCGTCCACCTGTGGACTGAAGGGTCCCGGGTTTGATTCCAGTCAAGGGCACATGCCCGGGTTGTGGGCTCGATCCCCAGTGTGGGGCATGCAGGAGGGAGCTGATCAATGATTCTCTCATCATTAATGTTTCTACCTCTCTCTCCTTCTCTGAAGTTAATAAAAAATATATATTTAAGAAAATAAAAAATAGATGGGAAGAACCTCAGATACTAAACTGGGTGACAAAGAGCCAAAGGGTTACACATCACTGGAGAAGCTGAGACAGGTTCCATGAAGGCGGTAGGCATGAGTAGGACAGAAAGTGAAGGACACATCATGCAAAACCTGTATGGCAGCTACACTGGGAGATAAGGCTGGGATGGGGCAAGAGGGTGGAGTCAGGAGGAGCCAAAATGGGGAGGAGGAGACCTGATGGAGAGTCCACTGAAGGCAAAGGAGAGGATTCTCACCAATCTGGTGCCGCCCAGTGATCCGCACAGGACCAGAACCTGACTTCAGGCGGAAGGTTACAGGAGGTTGAAGCTGGAAGTCATCCAAACTGAGCTAGGAGAAAGACAAGGATAAAGGTCTAACCCAACCCTTCCCTCCTCTCCCCTACCCTCCTACCCCCTCCCCAGGTATGGCCAGGGAACTCACCATGGGTTGGCAGGACAACCTGAGGTTGGCCACAGGGACTGCAATCTCCTGGTGGTCATGATTACGGGCCACAACTTCTACCACATTACACTCGTCTTTGGCCCCCTCGGTGAGGCAGAGCTGGGAAGGGTACACAAGACTTTGGGGTCTCCCTAAGCAGGTGTTGACAACACAGTGGAGGCATCTATCCTAGAATTTGCTCAACCTCAGAGGTCTCTCTGAATTACCTGGCCAAGGGAGCAGGCCATTGGGGGGTTGGGCAGAGGCCCACCAGTGGCCTGCTCAGGTCAAGCTATTCACCACCACCCCCCCTTCCCCACCCCTCACCATGGTCAAAGCCAGCACATGCTCTGCATCATCCTCTTCCTCTACCTTGAAGGTGAAAGAGCGGGTGTGGCCGGAGAGCTCACAGCCTGGAAGAGATAATGGTGTGAGTGTGCATGATTGTGGGGGAAGGGGGAACGCTTCCCCAAACTCTATCACGTGTGGCCATGGACTGATCGACCACCATTTACACGCCCACTTCTCCGGAACATCTGGGCTCAGCCCTGAGCCCGCCCGCCCCACACATCGGGGCAGGGCTCTGGCCCCCACTTCCGCTCCAGCAGCCGCGTGCGAGCCCCCTCCGCCCCCACCGATGCCGTGCACCCCTCTGCATTCCTTCCTCACCCCGACCCAGGACGACCCTCACCCCTCCTTCCTCAATACCGAAGAAAAAACTGTCCATAGCGACCGGAGCTGGGGCCCGCAGCCCCCCGACACCCCCGGCCCGGGCTCGGCTCTCCGGACCCCAAAACGCTAACGCGGCGGCCATGCTGCGAGGGCGCCCGGGAACCCCGCCCCCGACACGTACTGGGGAACCCAGCGCCGCCGCCCCGCCTACTAAAGGGGACGCTCGCCTATGAGAGGGAACCGGAAGCGACGGGCCCAGGCTTCCCCGCCCAGCCTGCTCAGACATGGGGGTAGGCTGCAAGGAGGAAGCAGCATTACGGAAGCGTGGATTTGGAATTAACGTTCCCCTTGGCCCTCATTACAACCACCAAGGCTTTCTGCGGGCAGCTCCTACCTTCATGTTCTCCATCTCTCCCAACCCGGGGGTAAACTTTCCTCAAAAATGGAAACCTTTCCAAATCCCCCAGCAAAGGTGTTTCAGAGCAGCATTTTTCTTATAAAAAGCAAAGGAAATGCGCTCATATTTGCATTTGCTCCAAGTGAGTCGAGTAGCCTTAAGTGACGTTTTAACTCCAGGTATCTTATCCCCAAATCATCCTCTCCTAGATACGCTTCCAGCTCCAACGACCTTGCAGCTTACTATCCAGATGGCTTATCTTCATTGAGCTTCAGATGCTGGCGCTCGCTGGCAAGACTAACTCCTCCTCCTGGCAGACCCAATCTTTCGAGCTCCTCCCAATCATTCCAGAACGTCTCTCCAGCTTAGACTCCTCTATCTCATATTTTGGGCTACTCTCCCATCTTTCACCGTTTAATCAAGAACCACACAAAGCATGTTCCTTATCCTGTTGGATGGCAGGAACTCACTCAAACGACTTGCTCCCAAGTTATTTACACCCAAGTTAAAACTGGCAAAAGGGTGGCTAGGCCAAGAACCAGTCTACTTTTATTTTTGGCCTTGCCTTGGGAAAACCGGAAAGGAGGTCTTTTATTGGAGATGGGAGGAGGAGAGGGCTGCCTTCAAGAGCTATGAAGAGGGAGGAGGAATACTTGCTTGCAGGTGAGGCATGAAGGGCAAGAGAAAAGGTAGGAGGCAGAAACAGAAATTAGGTTTACACAGTACACCACCATACACATTCACTTCAAGTTTTATTTTGCCTCTTGCATGATCTTCACATAATTTACAGTTCGTTTTCTACAGGAACTGAGCTGTGATCTAAACAATCAAGGAAATGTTATCCAACCTTAATAAATATTCACAACCATAGAAGGTAGCATAGCATTTTACAATCCTAGAGTGATGAATGTATAGGCCTGGACATCTGGTTCTCAGCATCTGTGACCAGAAGACTTGCCAGTTATTAAAAGCCAAGAAAAAGCCACAAGCAAACGCTAAAAGTCTTAATTCCATAGGAGGTTGGCCCTGAAATCCTCCAGATAAAATGCCACAACTGTTCACTAGTGTAGAAAATGTATTTAAAGAGAAGCCCGTGACACTAAGCCATTTAAACCAGTATCTTGTAGAGATATTCCTTTCACACCTCAGCCCTTGAAAATGCAAACGTCCAAACTTTCCAACATACTATATCCTATCAGTTAGAGGTTTCTACCCTGAAAATGAGGCCTCCTTTCTTTCCTCCCTTCATCTCACCCATTCAGTGCCACTCACGGGCCTTGGTTGGAAGTCACTAGTGGAACCCCTTCTAGGTATCACCCTTTAAGACTCTCAAAGCCCATCCTGATGGAATCCTATGAAGAAAAGTATGTTTCAAGTTTCCTTCTCCTTGCCCTTTCCCTCTCAGCTCAAAGTTAATCAGCTGATACAAAACTACAGGGAAGCTGATAATAAAATACTGTTATGAAACTATGAAGAAGTCAGCCAGTCATGATGAAAAAATGAATCCTGCAGAAATAACCTGCTAGCCTCATGCTCAGAACCCTTAAATACACCAAATCTAAATTAAAATACATGAAGCTCTCAGAATCTGTAGTTAAAGGAAAAATTAATCATTAAGTCATTGATTAAAGTATACTCATTATTTGTCTCTTTTAAAAATTCGATACAAACATGCAAGAATTAGGCTGTGATTTAATAAAACCAATAGTAACAGGTCTTGAAATGAAAGGACAACTGATCTGAGGGCAAATGGGACCAATCAGTCCCTGAACCCTACTTGACAGATGTCAAACTAACATTACACATGCTGACCTGTATTGAGGTTAATTTCTAGAAGTGACTGTACTTGCAACAGATTGAGTCCTATGAAGTTAGGCTTTTATACCCAAAGTGGTTGTGGCCTAGCTTAGGTGGGAGGCACTTTAAAAATAAAACTTCTAAAAAAAAAAAAAAAAAAGCCTAAACAACCAACCAAAGACAAAAAAGTCACTTTCCACTGATTTATATTATTCAAAGTGCCATCACACCTTTCATTTTCAAAATGAAAAAAAATTACAAAACCGGTAAACACAAAGGTAGGCAGATCACAGCTAGTTTATATACAAAAAATTTACAAGCTTGTCATTTTTAGGCTTTTGCCACAAACAAATGCACATTTGTCCCTACGAAGCACAACATGCCTGAACCAATCATCACTACAGGAGACAACTGGCCATGGCTTTACAAAAAGCAGAATAACTGCCCAAAATTGAAATCATTTATTCAGCTTATACTATGCCACAACCATCCCACTTGGAATTTCCACCCTGAAGGCTCTGAAACCCACTAAATCTTTCTCATCTCTGCCATGTCCCCAAAGAATGAGAGACATTTCATTCAATAAGCCAAGGAGGATGACAAATGATTTTGATTACTCTAAGGTGAAAAATGCAACCACACTGGATGCAGAAAACAGTGCTGACTACATTTATTGAAGACCCCCTTCCTATAAGCCCACGTAAGAGGTCTTGACACCTAACACAAGACCCAAAAGGGGCCCACATATCTATTTCATATAGGATTTGCAGAAGTACTATCTTCTAACCAGTGAGTAGTCTCAAAATATGATGCATGAGTTTTACATAGTCTTCTTTGTTTCCAATCCCAATTGACTGATCTGTGGCCGCTCCAGAGGCTGAACTGTATAAAGACCCCAACCACCACCCACCAGGTTAAGTTAAGAGACTTCGGACAGTTCATAGTGCCAAGTGTCACAGGCTTCGGCCAAGTATAACCACATCCTTTGGAAATCCTTCCATTTTTGCAATTTCAAAACAGCCTAACTTGCTGTAAAATTCCAGAATTCTTTTATCATCTGGTCTCACTTCACAGAAAGCCCCTCGGGAGCCTAGAAATAAAACAAACAATCAAAATACATAAATAAGTAGAATTATGGATATAAATTGACTACTTTTTTAATATATTTCAAACAAATCATAGTGGGAACTTGTCTATTATTAGCCTACAATTTTTTAAATTTGTATTAATATTAAATGAATGTTAATAATGATCATTATTAAATATTGTAGTGATAATTATCTTAAATGGATATGTTAACTAGCTTGAATGTGGTTATTTCAAAGTGTATTTCCAATCATCAAACTGTACAATAAATATATACAATTCTTAACTGTCAAATATACCTCAATTGAAAAAATTCAACTGTAAGTGCAACTCTTCTCCAGAAGGAAAACCTTTTGGGGAAGAGGTTGTAAGAGACTTGAAAGCAAAGGATACCTCTGCTTAATATTAATGTTTTAATATTAAGTTCCAAGCACAACACTAAGAATTATGCAGGGTTGTTTAAATTATTCCAGAGGGACAACACTGACTCAAAGGATACAAAAATGCAACAGGTGCGTTCTCATATATCAACCACCCTCTAATGAGGACTCAAAAGCTGCCCACTCTTGTATTGCCCAAAGATTACAGTTAGTTTTTTTACAACTTTAAAAGGCCGTTTAAAAAGCACTACAACAGAAACCGTATGCAGACCTTAAAGCCTAACATACTTATTACTGGCCCTTCACAGAAAAAGACTTCATACTTATGTAAAGCCACATTTTTTGAAGGTTGAGTTTAGCCAAGCTCAAAGAAAACTGGTCACTGTATTCCTAAATGAAATTTCTCCCCAAGGTTCATTTAATGTTCAACTATCATTTCTGAGTCTTCTGGCAAAATAAATATAACCTCATGTGTTCACTTCTTGTTTACTTGAGGCTCAAAATAAGCATTCATTGTTTAAAAGAGAAGCATTTTTCAATGATTAATACTCAAGCAATTCTTGCACAACTAATAATTCAGAAGCCAAATCATAAATGGTGGAGAAGGGAATGTCCATTCACTATAATTCACTTCTTTTTAACCTAAAATATAGTCCTGTCCCTACCTAACCCAAACACCAGCAACTCCACAAATATGTACTCACCATTAGCTTTCAGTGAAGATAGGAGGCAAGCCATCATGCTTTTGGCTACACTTGGGTCAGTTACTTTTTTGTGAATATCCACCTTTATCAGAGAAGGGAAGTTGGCAAGGAAAGTTTCTGGCAACACTTCCTGTTCTTCATGGAAACTCAACATTATTTTCTAAAAATTAGAATTTTCTAAAAATTAGAATCTGTTTTGATTTTCAGTAACCACTCATTCTATATTTAATCCCAACTACAGAACTCAGTAACAGGAAAGGAAAATAATATTCAGTAACTCCTCCAGTCATATAATTATCACATGGGGAATTAACTTAGAGTTCCAGCTAAAGCGTTTTCGCTTTCTAAAACTCTGTCTAAATATAGTATATGCTGGATTGGATCTTGGGACAGAAAATGGACTTTAGTGGGAAAACTGGTGAGTAGTGAAATTTATAGTAATGTACCTAAGTTGGTAGACTTGGACAAATGTAGAAAGTGGGTGAGGGATATAAAGGAACTCCGTAGCCCTGCCAACATGGCTGAATGGTTGAGCATGCACCTATGAACCAGAAGGTCACCGTTCAATTCCGGGTCAGGGCACATACCCAGGTTGCAAGCTCAATCTGCCGGTAGGGGGTGTGCACAAGGCAATCAATGATTCTCTCTCATCACTGATTTGTCTCTCTCTCCCTTCCACTCTGATATCAATAAAAATATATTTTTAAAGTAAATAAAGGAACTCTGTATTACCTCTGTAACTTCTTTAAATTTAAAATTATTCAAAATAAATTTTGTTGTTGTTGTTAATCCTCACCAGAAGATATTATTCCCATTGATTTTTAGAGTGTGGGAGGGGTAGAGACAGAGAGAACATCTATGTGAGAGACATTGATTGGTTGCTTGCTTCCCACACGTGCCCTGACATGACCAGGGATCAAGCTTGCAATCGAGATACATGCCCTGACCAGAATCGAATCTTCACCCCTTCAGTCCGTGGGCTGATGCTCTAACCACTAACCAAAACCAAATAAAATTTTAAAAGTTTGTCTGGCTTGCATAAAAAATATGAATGTGCTTAACACTGCTGAACTGTACACTTAAAAATGGTTAGGATGGTAACTTTTATGTAATGTACATTTTACCACTTTAAAAAAAAAATATATATATATATATATATATATATATATTTTAGATTTCAGAGAGGAAGGGAGAGGGAGAGACAGAAACATCAATGATGAGATATAACCATTGATCGGCTGCCTCCTGCACGCCCTCACTGGGGATCAAGCCTGCAGCCCGGGCATGTGCCCTGACCAGGAAACAAAACTGGGACCCTTTAGTCTGCAGGCCAACGCTCTATCCACTGAGCCAAAACCAGCAAGGCTACATTTTACCACTTTTTAAAGAAAGTTTATTAATAGACACATTTTATATGGTCATTCTTTTTATGTTCCTATGCTGAAAACAGTAATTGTCAGATATGGAGCAGCAACATATCAACAGTTCAGTCACCAGCATGCTGCAGTCAGCGTCAATGCAATCCCTTAGTGAAGCCACTCCCAACCAGCCTATTACAAAGCCATCTGGCTAGGGGCAGAAGGTAAAAAATAATAATAAAAACTACAGAGAGAATGTGAGTACACTGGTGTAGAGAGAGTTTCAGAAAAGAGGAGGAGCAAACTAAGAGTCCAATATATACCTGAAAGTATTTATTGAACATAAAAAATTATCCTTAAGAAGGAACTATTTTTTAAAAATGCATGTGTTGCCCAAGCCAGTTTGGCTCAATGGATAAATCATCAGTCTGCAGACCAAAGGGTCCCGGGTTCGATTCTGGTCGGGGGCACATAACTTGGTTGCAGGCTCCTCCCCAGCCAGGGCCCTGGTCAGGGCACGTGCAGGAGACAACCAATCGATGTGTTTCTCTCACATCAATGTTTCCTTCCATCTTTCCTTCTCTCTTCCACTCTCTCTAAAAGATCAATGGAAAAATATCCTTGAGTGGTATTTCAAACAAACAATAAAAATGCATGTGCTGGCCCTGGCCAGATAGCTAAGTTGGTAGAGCGTTGTTCTGATATGCCAAGGTTGCAGGTTTGATCCCCAGTCAGGGCACATACAATAACCAAACAATTTCTATGTATAAAACCCTAATATGCAAATAGACCAAACAGCAGAACAACTGAACAACCAGTCACTATGACGTGCACTGACCACGAGGGGGCGTGCGCGGAACATGGCAGGCATCCCCGCGGGGGCGCTAGTCGTTGTTATTAGGGCGGGCCTCTGTTGGTTATTGAAAATTTGTTGCTCCCGCGCACCATAATGCCACCCAGTACTCGCACCCACTGCCAGCGCCTGGCACCAGCCACGATTGCTCAGTGCTGTCCGCAGGTGTGAGCAGTGGCTGCCAGCCCCAATCACCTCTCAGGGCTTCTCCACCTCCCCCTGCTCCTGAGGGGCAATCAGGGCTGGCAGCCACCTCTCACACCCGCTGTGACTGCCCCACTCGCACCCACTGCCAGCACCAGAGCTTCCACTCAGACCCACAGTGGGCACTGGAGCCATCACTCACACCCACTGCCAGCACCTGGCACCAGTCTCAATTGCTTGGCACCGTCAGCGGTACAAGCAGTGCCTGCTGGCCCCGATTGCCCGAGGGCTTCTCCACCTCCCCTGCTCCTGAGGGGCAATCGGGGCAGCAGCCACCACTTGTACCCGCTGACAGCGCTGGCCCCAATCGCTCCTCACCGTCAGCAGGTGCGAGCGGGACCGGCACCATCAGCATGTGGGAGCTGTGGCAGTGGGAGGGGCCCGGCAGGGGCACAGAAGATGGGCTGAGACCCACCCCTGTGCCCAACGCAGCCTCGAGGCCCACAGTTCCTTTAAAGGTGCACGAATTCGTGCACTGGGCCCCTAGTGAATGCATAAATGGGATGACAAAAAGATGTCTCTCTCTAAAAATCTTTTTTACAAAGTGATATGTGAATAAAGCTAGTTATGGGGAGATATATAAGTAAAATAGTGGTTTGTTTTTTTTAATGCATATGCAATATATAAACCAAAATAATCATTAATTGACCAATGTGGGGCACAACGTTTTTTAGAGGAAAAATTCACTGAAGTTGGAACAGACATAACAAGTGCTCCTATCAGAAAGCAGACTCTCAGAAGCTCACCCCTATTGTTTAATTACAATGAGAAAACCATTACTGAGAAAGCCAGCTTAGCCTCCTGATAACGAAGCAAATGTTGTCCTATACTTGTCCTGAGTACCCAGAGAACATCCTTAAGTTTGGTGCTTCAAAACAGGGAGAAAAAAAAAGGAAGGTTGTTTATACTGTGTTTTTAACCAAGGACATATTAGAACTATGCTTCCAAATCAAAAACAGTCCTAACAATGAAGAAACAGTAGAAAATAGCATGCTAAGAATAAGCCCTAAGATTCTTTTCAATAAGAAATTCAGGAGGAACTGAGATTTTAAGATGGATCTACTTTAAAAAAAAAAAAAAAGTATCAGCTTACTTTTTAATAAGTGCTTATTCAGTAAAAATTACTATAGTGGAATTCTAAACCTGTGCATTACCTCCGCCTCAGATAGCTCTTTGTCACCATTTGGTTTGGTATACTTCTCCTGCATGAAGGGAATCCAGGAAATTTTACATTTTTTAATGAAGGGGGTCACATCTACAGTGCCCAGGGCATAACCACATATGCCATCTTCATCTTCTAGGACAAAGCAATAATCCAGGCTGAGGGAAAGCAGCCCTCCTACTAACCTGCTCAGAAGAAAAAAGGCCAGAGTGAGTTTTTAAGTTACTAACATAAAATACAGACTTCAGTAATGTTAAGGCCCAAAGTATTTGAAGGACAACCTATGGAAACTATACTTGGTATATGAAAAAAACTGGAAATACACACATCTTAATATTCAAATTTTATTAAATGTGGGATTTCTAAAAAAACTGTATTTCCAGTCATCACCTCCCCTCAACCTTTATCAGGCTTTGAAATGTCTACTTCCCAAATCCAACAAATCCAAATACTTCATCACATACTTGTCTCCAATAAGGTCAGGCTGACTTTGAAAAGGTAAACCCACTCCATCGTCATACATTTCTCTGCAAATCTTGTACACGGAAGCCTGAAAATATAATCTAGTTAACTACCACATCAAGAAAAATTGGCAAGTAATTTAACAATGTAATTCATAAGTCAGACTGGACATCTAGGACAGGAGGTAACAAAATGTCTGGCCTGTCATAATTATCAACCTCTGCTGTTAAATAAAGATTTACTCATTGAATCATAGTTGTAAAATCAGTAGAAAGTAGCATGGTTATAGTAAACACTGCAAAGTGCTTTGTAGAGGGTGTATATAGGCAGTAAGTAGTGGATTCAAATCCAGCAAACGATCACTTGTCTGTTTTCTGGGATATGTTATTGTCTTTAAATAGGCTTTCTTTTTTCTGTAGCTGACTGTCACTAGCCTGTAGGCAGTTCCCAACTGAAAATTATAGAATACTAATACACTGGAGAAAATCAGCCAAGTACAACATATCATTTAGACAACTTGGGACTGTTTAGTAATTTCAACTTTGAATACATTTCATCTAATTTTTTTTAAGGGAAGAATTAAAGACCTTAGCACAAGATAATGAACTCCTTAGGTTCTTCCTTAAATATACCCCCTCGCCCATGATCAATGTTTAGTTAACTCTAAAGTTCATGTTTTAAGACAGAACTAATTCTTTTAACCAGGAGTTCAAAGGAAAAATAGTAATGTGCACCATAACCATACACCAGGTTGGTAGACAGACAATTACCTCATCTTTAGGAAAATATGGTCTGATAGTATAAACTTTGGAGGTAGGAGTCAGTGGGGGTGGTTGAAAAAAGAGATCATTTGCCCCATCAATTGGCAGCAAACGCTGTAGGAGGAAAAAAAAGATGGATTAGTGTTGGGAAGATATTCATTTTTTTACATGAGTGTACACTGCAGACTACCAACTTAATATTAACTGGCTACTGCAGGCAGACCTAAAGACGAGGGGTGTACTATGTTTTACTAAAATAAACACTTCTTTACTGGGGGAGGGAAGTGCTTCTGAATAGAAATTACCCAAACTGAATTACATAGTTTTAGTGGCTTATTAATAGGGATTTAAATTTACAGTAAAAAAAAAAAAAAAATCCATTCCAATTATGACAAATTTCTTTAAAAAAAAAAAATCTCATATAGACCATCTTTCTACTAAAAGATGGCAGAACAGAATGTCAGAAGGAGAGGTTTGGTCTGAAGAGGGTTATCTGTCCAGGAGACGCTTTATCCCCAAAGCAATGCGCTTCAGTTTGCTGTGCGCAGCAGAGCACCTGTTGGGGGGAGAAAAGTAGAGCACCTGAAAAGTCCATGAACAAATTCTAGTAGCAAAAATGCTTCAGATTTCCTTCATATTTTCACTAACAGACTGTTCTTTCAAGTGTTTTATTTATAAGATAACTGTGAAAGTATCCATAAGCCCTTTCACCATCATTTGCATAATTATTCATCCTTTTTGCTCATGGAGTTTCCACTGGCAGACAAGCATGCGCGCATTGTGCATTGCGGGCGCAGATTAAAATGCTGTGCGACCTGCAAAGAAACAATGTGAAGTATACCTAGAGCCGCTGCGCTTCGCAGGCGCGGGGGGAATTGGCAGCATCTCCTTCAGAAATTACTGTGAAAGAGGAGGAAAATTTGATTTAAAATCCAGCTATGTAACTAAATTGAATTTGGGACTAGAAAGCCTTCGGCAGACCAATCCTTCCAGCCATCTGATGCGCAACATAAGGTTTCTCATAAAACAAAGAAAATGTCAATTCAGTTGTGAATTCATATTGATACCTGGAACTCTCCTGCTAGACCGCCTCTAAAGGCCCAGGGTTCTTGGTCTCCAATTAAGAACTGTGCTGAAGAATGACTACGACACCCTGTTGAGATCAGATCCAAGCGGAGAATGTTACGAGAAAGGGGATTTCCTGGGGTCTCAAACGTCCAACAAACACACACTTTGTGGAAATAGCTCTCTAACAATAATAATCCAGGGTTTCAGGACAAGGCTGTGATAATTTTTTTTTAGTTCATAATGGAATTTCAATGCTGATGTTCCTTCTCTGGTTAATAATCAATGTTAAGAGTTCTACCCTTTAATTGTTGGAAGGGAAGCAAGTCTCAAATTTGTCTGGGTCAAGTTTATATATTGTCTAGAAATGGCCATAAAAATCAAGTCAGCTGCTTGCTCTGTAGTAAAATTACAGCAACTATAAAGTGAAATGAATGAGACATTTTATTATCACAGCCCATGAAGGAATTAAACCTGTCTGAAGTCACATTTTGAGGAAGGGTACAGGAGAGGGAAAAAGGGGAGAAAAGGGGTTAATCTTGTCAGAAGACTAAGTTCAGCAGAATAAAGGAAATTGTTCATAAGTTGGCCACAATGAGAACAATATATTTTTTCTAACAAGGACAATCCAAATTCAAACTGGCTAGTAATAATACCAGCCTGACAGAAACTGAGAACTAAGAAGAGCCAACTGATGCTCCTAATTTGTCCAGAGCTAAGACATACTTTTCTTAAAAGTATGACACTATCTGGCTCCTCTGATTGGCCATTATCATCTTTGCAGTGCACTGAACAGATGCTTGAAGTAGCAGGCTTTGAGGTCCAGAAGTCAGCATTAAGGTTTACCACTTAATCACCTTCATATTCACATGTAATAAAGGCAGCTAACAATAGAGATAATTAAAGGCAAATATGTGGAGGCCAAATCAAAATCACCTGCCTAGTCTTCTGACAAGATAAGCAGCGCGACATGTCTTTTCCATTTGAAGACAGCATTCTACCTCCTGTTCAAGTTAACAGTCTCATCATCAGTACAAGGTATAGTGTGCTAGTCAGACAGTCCCAAAGCAAACCAATTTTTTTTGTTGACAATTCAGACCCATTAAGAGATTATATCCAGGTTTGTCATTTTGTAGGGGTAGGGGTATTTTAAAGAATAACATATAATGTAATATTTGTAAAGTAAATATGAATAGGGTCAAAATTTAGGCTATGAAGAGAACCGGCCCCATTCCATAGCTCAGTGTAAATTTACACTGCAGAAAAAAACTATACCTCTCAAACTTTAAGATCAGCCAATTTCCCCTACCCCCCACTTTGAGACTACAATGTAACTAGCACTTTCAACTATTACAATAAAAAGCTGCATGTACGAAGAGCTGTGTAAATGAAAATATGGTTAATGCCTCAGTCGCTGCGCAAACGTGACTTCAGTGCATATCTACTGCCCTTAAATCTACCTGAGCTACCTCACAGATAGAACCTTTCAATTTAAACTAATTAATCATGACCCGCTGTGAACATCTGCCGCTGTCCATCCATTAGTAGTAGACACTTGTGCTGAGGATTCTCCCATCTGTACACAATGGGGAAGAAGATAATAGAAGTCGTTAGTAATCAAAAGTACTGCATAGCCACATTCTTTAAAGGACTGAATGCCAGCTGGATTGGAGAGAGGAGGAAAACAAAGGGTTCTAATTGGTAATTCCCTGAAATTACTACAGAACCATGAAAATACTCTCTTTGTTGTGAGCTTTTAGTAAGCTTTTCGAAGATAATCATTAAAAACTTCTAAGATGCTCTGAGCTTGAGATTGTACAACAGCTATCTATATAACTGGAGAAAGCTGCACCATCATTACACAAAACAGAGGTAAAGCCTGAGAGGAAACAACACAATATCTATAAAATCAAGAATTTAATTTTTATTAATTCTTGAATTAAAAGCTGAGTATCAAATGTTTTAAGAGATACTTTCTCAAGCTCAATAATCCAGATTTCAGAGTAGAAATTTAATATTTAAAACCCTGCAAGGGTTAATTATAACCGTCAGGCAGAAGTCTGGAAGGCAATTATTGCCATCCAACAACCAACATAGAGGTTTTTCCTGAGCCTAAGAGCAGACATCTATCACGGAAAAGAGGTATCTCTTGGAGCCTTTTAACAAAAGGTAAAAATTCTCTCTTCTACCAGTTGTGTTATATGTACAGGAAACCAAAGTCCTATATTTTCAAATTAACAATCAGAGACTAATCTTAGCTGCTAATTAATTGTATCACAAGGAAACTTATTTTTTAATATTTAAGAACCCCAAGTATATAGGTAGAAAGTGAGAAATCTCATTGCCACTACTCCTTAGTTAATCTAAGCTCACAGTATTTCACACATCTGCTTCATAACCAAGACCATGTAACCCATCATAGTATTTGTGACTACTATGAAAACTATGACATATCAGTTAGCCTTGCTGCCTGCTGCGTGCAGTATTGTAAGTCCATTACATATTCCTTACAGCTGGAATGATAACCTGGAAATGAAATGAGGTCTCTGGAGAAACTTGGCCATGCTGGTGCTTTTTACCAAGTTTTAACATTAAAAAAAAAAAAAAAATACTGTTTTCAAAGGAGACACACAGAAGTCCATTTAATGAACAGATTTCTCAGGGGGCTGTAACTTCCATCCCCTGCTAAAACCAATTACGTGGTAGAGAAATAAAGAAAAGGCCATGTGAGGTAACACTAAGGAGCACCAGAATAGCCCACCACTAAAGCTCGCATGCGCACAGGGCTGGGAGGATGGCTTCCTCTTGCCAGGCCCCTTAGGTCACTTCAGCAATTGTTCTGTTAAAGGGCATTAATGTTATCAAGACACAGCAAGCAGCAGAGAGCTTACAGAGTCACAATTCATAGTGTCTCATCTCCAAATCAGACAAAAGTGGGATAAAGGGTTCCATCCAGGAAGCATTCAGTCGGAGTAAGTTAAAGTCAGTACTTTCTAACACAATATTTATGCTGAATTAGCCCAAGGGAGAAAAATCAATGTACTCGATGTATTTACTGAGACTTGTACCTCAAGTCTGCGACAATGGCTACATGTTTGAAAAAATTCTAGGCAAAGTATTTAAAGAGTTGGAAATTTGCAAATTCCCTAAATGTTTTTCTCCTATGGGATAATCTGTCTTTTTTTCTTTAAGGGACAATATATCTGGGAAGAGATTATTCCTGGTGCACCTACCTAACCACTGTACAAAAGACTTCACCATAGACATTATACTCTTGATATCCCAAACATAGGAGTACATGTCATAAAGGATTGTCCTGTTGGCACAATTGGAAAGCCGAGTGAACATTCCCATCACTAGTCCACACATTTCTTCAAACTTGGCTGCTCGTGACCGCCATTCTTCAATCTATTGAGAATCAATAAAAAGACTCAAAAATTTGCAAGCTTAGTAAAATAATCTAAAACAGTTCTAAATTAAGCTGTTTGCTATCAGGTGCCTGCTTAAACTCTTTAGACAAACAATAAAAGTGTGTGTTGACTCAAACTGACTAATATTCCTAAAATAATCAACTTTGACTTTCCTTCATTCCTAACTATAAGGTCAAACTATGGAACTCTATGTACCAGATTTGGTAGAGTGCACATCCACTTTATAGAACATATTTTAAGATCTGGTCCATTTTCTGCCAGTTACCAGTGTACTCATTTTAATACCTCCTCCATATCATGAACATGGGGACCCATCCAGGCTAGAGAAGCAAGTAAATAGGTATACTCACTTTTTCAGAGTCTTTTCCTTTACAATTGACACTGACAACACTGCTATTTGCTCGAAGCCACTGGAACTCGCGTAACATCTGTGCTCCTTTGGGTCCATGTTCATAAGGTAGGTAGAACAGATCAGCAAGTAACTGCAAATCCTCCAGAGTCACTGGTTCTACAGTGTATAAAGGCTTTTCATTTGGAGCTGGCACAAACTGCTCCTTGTTTATCTGTTCATCAGTCTGCATAGGGGCAATATCACTGATGCAATCTTCCTGCATAGACATCTCTGGGGATTTTGATTCAGCTATGCTCTCTTTATCAGTGTCCATTGGTTTCAATTCCTCTGCCATTTTAGCTTCTACAATTTCAGTTAATATTTGATTGTCATTCTTGTGGTCTGTTTCTTCCTGTTTTTCCACTACCATGTCCATGGGTTCCTCATCTGACTGTTTCTTTTCTTCTTCCTTGGTCAGAACTGTAGGTTCACCACTCAAGGCTGCTCCCTGACTCATAATGGGCTCCTGGTAAACCGTTGTAACTACAGTTGTGGCATTTAAAGAGGGCGCTGTAACTAGGGGAGTCCCATCAACTACACTTGCTTTAGCTCCGCTATGTGCAACTTGCCTACCTACAAAAACAAATTGTCACAAAGAGAAACAGAACAAATTAGGTCAGAGACATTTTCTTATCATATCTGTAACTGGAACTTCAGTTTGAGCTTTCAAATAATGTAAGCCCTGAGAAAAGTACAATTTTTCTAAATCACCAGGGAAGTGGAAAAAGAAGAAACAGATGATAAACATTCCTAAATATGCCAACACCTGTTATCCTCTCTTTTGACGATCAGCATTTAAAAACAGTTAAATAAGTATTTCAAAATAAATATTTTTAAAACAAATTAGCACTCCATCAAGATAACAGCTATTTACAACCAAAAGATTTCAAAAACTTTACTTTTCTCTAGATCCCTAATCATTTTGCTTGGTGGGTCTATGGCAAGGCACATCACAAATATTCTTTACTTTTTGACTCAACCATGTGATCCACCCCATTACAAAAAATGGCCCAAAACTCACTGCTGTACTGATGAGGTACTCCAAAATCCTGCAACCATTCTGTTAAAGCTAACTTTAGAGCCATCTGTGGACTATAAAGTACATCAGTTTCAATATCTTCATCACTGCCTTCATTTTCTAATTTTATTTGGATTGATACAGTACTGTCTTCACTGTCCGCTGCAAAAAAACACAAGAAACAGTTCTGATTACAAAAGCCTCCTGACAAGTAAGGGGGACAAACAGCACAACCAGAGAAGCAAAGAACCAAACAACAAACCCCACACATAAAAGTGCAAGACCCTTCACTGAACAACGTCACCTAGAACAGTCACGTAAATGTACTGCTAAACGTAAAATCCCAACTGAAATTAAAAACACACAATAATTTTAGAATTACTAGAAAAGTCATTCATAAATGCCCAACGAGTACCAATTATTGGGAATGCAAGGTTAAAGGCACTATGCTTTTCATAAAGAAAGCATTCCCTACCCTTCAGGGGCTTATAACTTAATGCATAAATAATTATGAAAAAATAACGGGCAAACTAATTAAGTGCATTGGGGGAAAGAGTAAAAGTGATTAGAGAGTCCACATATGAGCACAAATAATAAGCAAATAAGAAAGCTCTGAACCAGGAAAGTGGTGGAGAAAATTAAGTATGAACTCTGGGTTGGTATTCAAAACCCTCTAGTCTTAGCTATCCTCATTTCCCTTACATGGCCCAGTTTGGCTAATGTCTGCTACTTCTCAACATGCTTCATGCCCTGCCTTAGAAGAAATAGGAGCTCAGTGCCATGAATACAGAGGGAATGGAGATTATATACCTAATTTTGTGGGGTTTTGGGGGGAAGAAGGAGGGTAACAATGACTGAGCTATAAAGGGAGGCATTAATTCAATAACTGGAAGCAGGGGTACAGAACTATATACCAAATATATCGTGATGGAAGATGATTTGACTGTGGGTGGTGGGAACTCAATGCAATACACAGATCATGTATCACTGAAATGTACACTTGAAATTTTTATGATCTTTTTAACCATTGTCACCCCAATTAAAAAAACAACACACACAACTATATAACTGCCTCCCACCAAGCATCACAATGTGACATTTCAATACCCCCAAAATGAGCCAAAATTCAAATAACTTTGAATGTTCAGTGTCCAGTGTTTCCACCTATAGACCACCAACCCTTCAATGCCCAGCAAACTCTACTCATACTTGGACCTAGTTTAAGTATCCCCTCCTCTATTAAACTGTTTCTTACCACCAAATTTGCTTATCAGAAATAATCACTCCCTCCCTCTGTGTTCCTACAGCACTTTGTAGGTAATTATTTCAGCACTTGCCATATTATAAGTACAGTTGCCAATATACTTTATACAACACCAGACTATGTTTTTCAAAATTAGGGAATACTTTATTTTTTGTACCCTTAGTGCTGGGAAGATACACTTACCACACAATAGGTATTTAAATGTTAATGACCCTTCAAGTAACAAAAATAAGATGATCCACTGCCTGTCAGATGTTACTTGTGACACAGACATGTCCTCTATCTTTAAGGAAAAGGACAAGAATGAAGACATGTCCAGATTTCAGAGTTTCTGTCCTTGGTGGGGGACATAGCCATGGAGTAGCATCCTTTAGGGAGAAGCCAGTGATCCCAGCCCAACCAGAGGCCTCCTGAGACCACGAGAACAATAAAGTGTCTCCTTTCCCCAGAAAAAAAAAAATGTTAATGAATAAATAACTATCAGCATTCTCTTACTTGGAAATCAATTAGGAATTTTTCATAAATAAAAAATCAGTAAGCCAACATTTAAAAAATGAGAATATGTTCATTAAGCTGAATCTAAAGTAACTCAGATAAGAATATCTAGTCATCTAAAATATCCCATTAATAAAATCACCTAAAAACATAAACTAAATCAGAATTCTAGGGATAGCATAACACTAAAAGACTAGTCAGAGTAGTCAAAGGTTAAGTGACATTTTAAAAACAAAAACCTGAGGCCAAGAGGTTGTTATTAGGTAACTTGTCCAAAGCCATTCAACCCTTCTTCTATCATATATGTACATATCTCATTCATAGGACTAAATAACACACCTTTAAAAAAATCTCTTAAAACTGTGACAACAAATGAACACTTACTTGCCAATGCCTCTAGTTAACCCCAGCTCTTCTCCCAAGGTAAGGGTTAAGTAGTATACTTACTCATCACTACATCTTTTCTCACTCCATTCATGTTCGATTTGTACCAGGTGGCAAGGGTATGGATAGCAACATAGTTGGCTTCAAATTCGCAATTTGGATTAGTCAGGACTCCTTTTAACCGTGGGATGAGTTCTGTGGATCTTCCTTTGTATGGGCCCAGAAACAGTCTCTTCTGATCATAATCATTAGCATGAATGTTATCCCAGATTACCGGAGCTCTCTTAATAATCTTGGAAACCTCTTCGATGGACTCTACTGGAATTTCTTTAGAAACAACTTTGGGACCTAGAAATAATGACGTTTTATTAAAAAACCCTTACACATGATTCTTCAAAATACACCGCACACAATATTTTACTGTGTTTTCTTTGTTATGTGGATACTTTCTTTTTTAAAAATGTATTTTATTGATATTTTACAGAGAGGAACGGAGAGGGATAGAGAGCTAGAAACATCGATGCGAGAGAAACATCGATCAGCTGGGGATGTGCCCGCAACCAATGTACATGCCCTTGACTGGAATCGAACCCAGGACCCTTCAGTCCGCAGGCCAACGCTCTATCCACTGAGCCAAACCGGTTTCAGCTATATTGACACTTTCTAACAACTTTTTTTTTAATTGATTTGAGAAAGAAATATCAATTTGTTGTTCCACTTATTTATGCATTCACTGGTTGCGTCTTGTATGTGCCCTGACCAGAGATCGAACCTGCAACACTCTAACCAATTTATCTACCCAGCCAGGGCTACCTATTTTTCTTTTCAAAATAACACAGCAACATGTCTTTTTACTCAGTTTTATTCACCTTCCCATTCCAATTATTTCTTCAGATTTCTAGAAATAGAATTAGTCAAAAGTTATGAATATTTAAGGTTTGGGCAAGCTTCCTCAAACTGATATTGCTTATAAGAAACTTTTTTATGTAAACAATTTCTTTTTCCAATATAATATAGTATATCCTTAATTAGATCCCAATTAATCTAAACTCTGGGAGGGTTTCTGACCTTTTTTTTTTTTTTTTTAATATATTTTATTGATTTTTTTACAGAGAGGAGGGGAGAAGGATAGTTAGAAACACCAATGAGAGAGAAAAATCCATCAACTGCCTCCTGCACACTCCCTATTGGAATGTGCCCGCAACCAAGGTACATGCCCTTGACCGGAATCAAACCTGGGACCCGTCAGTCTGCAGACCGACGCTCTATCCACTGAACCAAACCGGTTAGGGCAGACCTTAATTCTTAGAATGAAAGCTCATATAGCTTGCTGATTACTAGCTATCAATTTAGCATGCCAGCTTTCATTTTATATAACAAAAACAGTCTCCTAGAGCTGGGATCAATACCCTTTAGCCCAGTTCCCATAGATCTATTATTTATCAATAAATGATATTTAGGTTCACTGGAAATCCTCAAAGATGTTTCTTATACTAAGTGAAGAGTGAATACTTTGTAAAAAGAGAATTTTAATAAAGTTTTCTGATTAAGGCTCAGTTTTTAAGAAGTATCCAATTGGGGGGGGAGTGAAGGCTGGGGTTGGGGGCAGGCTGGGAGAGGACAACGGGGAGGGGGGGAAAAGGGGGGGACATATGTAATACTTTCAACAATAAAGAATTTCTTTTAAAAAGTATCCAATTAACCAGAACAACCAACTTCTCTAGGTCCTAATTAATTCAAAGTATCACTGTATAAATCTTAAAGACTTACCTGTCCAAAGCACCTCAATTCCAGGTAGAAGCTTTTCACCCACAGTCCTTAAATAAGGAGACTGAGACACATTTGGATAACAGAAAGTGCCACAATATTCTGAATGTAGGGGGGAACATAAGTAAAATAGTTAGGAGTGAAATGGTCTTGAGTTTTTAAATGGGAAAAATATGTCTACTAATTCTAAATTCTTTTCATCCATATGATAAAAGGCCTCCATGTCATGCCCCAAAGGAAGTAAATGCAAATGGGAAGTTCATTTAAGAATCAATTCATTTTTTTTAAAGTCAATTCATAAAACCTAATATTCTAAATATAAAACCTCCAATATTAGAGTACAGATCAATCCTATGATCATGAAAGTTTATTGCAGAAATAATTTAAGACTTTAGCATTTTCTACATAATTCTGACTTGTCTCCATTTTTTGAGTTACAATCACAGGCCAAATAGACTGAATTGATAATATTGTTAACAAAGAATGCAACATTATGGTCATGGCTATTACTACTCAACTGCAACTAAATTATAATTTATAGTGAATTGAGCAATTCCCAGTATAATCTTATTGAACATTATTTGAGTACTCATGTAGTATCAGACCACCAAGATAAGGTTGCTGGCTCACAATACTCAAGACAGACACACAAAGTTAAATAAACAGTCTAAAATTTCTTAGAACTTATTTATCTCTTCCTAAATAAGAAGTTAATTCTTGGGAAAATTTCTTATAAGCTGAATTTTGAGAGGCAACTAAAAGAGACTAAAACATTTTCAATGGAAGGAACCAGGAAAGGAAGGAGGGGAGGAAAAAGGAAAAAAAATTATTAAGCTTTCTATGCTGACTTCTGAAATTAAGAGCCTAGTTGGGAATGGGAGGAATGATAAAGGACAGAGATACATGGGCAAAAGAAGGAAGCAGCAGGAAGAAATAAGAAATGACTAAATTAAAAGCTATGTAAATGTGTTTTTTTCTAATTTTCATTTTGATAATACTAGAAATCCTGAAAACGCTGTCGATATACAGTAGCTCCCCTTTATCTGCTGGGGCTACGTGCCAAGCCCCCAGTGGATGCCTAAAACCTCAGATGGTACTGAACCCTATGTATACTATGTTTTTTCTTATACATACAAACCTATGATAAAGTTTAATTTATAAATTAGGCAAAGAGATTAACAACTAATAACAAAATAGAACAATTATAACAATATATTGCACTAAGTGTGAATGTGGTCTCTCAAAATATCTTATTGTACTCGCCTTTTCACTTAAAGGAAGCACTTTACAGCTTCTCTTTGGCATATCTGAACTGCAGCATCAGTACTCTTGCACTTTGGGGCCATTATTAAGTAAAATAAGGATTACCTGACCACAAGCACTGAAATATCTCAACAGTCAATCTGACAACCAAACAGCTAAATGACTAGTAGGCGGGTAACATGTAATATTTTCCAACCATGGTTGACCATGAGAAACTGAAACTGCAGAAATGAAAACATGGATAAGGGGGACTACTGTATTTCCAGTGCTAAAAATACATAAAATCTTCTGCCTATTCAGTTATCACTTATTAAGTCCTAAAATTTCTCCAGTTTAAGACTTTGAGAAGTATCTTCTAGAAAAAGAATTTCTATCTTTATACACCCAAGGGAGAGGGTACAGCACAATAAAGCCCAAACATGGTCCTTTGAAAGTTATGTATTTCAAGACTAAGTATAAAACTATTATATACAATACCTGTGGGACAGAAGAGGAAAGTTTCCGGCTCTCCGAGGTACTGATAAATTTCATTTGTGATGGAGACCTGAGCATGAGCGAAAGAACTGAATACCTCTTTATCTGCTGCACACATGTTATGGTCAATATCATCAAAAAGCAAGGCAAATGACCTGCACCCAAACTGAGAAACCTAGGGAAAGAAAAAAACAAGAAGCCTTACCAGCTCATCTTAGAGTAAAAAATACAGAATTCCAAAATTAAAGTATATACTTAATAGTTATATTTAAAAGTCACTTGTAAGCATTCTTTTAAGAAAGTTCTTATGCAAAATGAAGTTTGAGAAGCACTGATACCTCCAGTAAACTTTAGAAAATACCCTTCTATTAAAAGCATTAAAGTAAAAAATCTGTACAGAAACAAAATGTATGAATTTGGTTTCCTTTTAACATCATAAAAGCAACACAGAAAACTTAGTTTCAGGTACTGATTCAGGGAAAAAGAATGAAAAAGTTAAGGAAATTACCTGGTCAAGTTTGCGTTTCAATGTAGAAACTTCCTTGGGATTAGAAAAGGTAATATCCAATCCAGGTGAGATAGCATAGATGAACTCTATCTCATATTCCCGTGCAGCAGAGATGAGAGTCATAAGTTGTTCTAAAGAACAGAGTCCATGTTTTTAGAAAGCAGCATAGAAAACTAATAGAACCTCACCTTTTGACAGAAAAGGTCATTTCTCCAATTTACAATGAGTCAAAAAAGGAAGTCCCTTAATTTCACAAAATTGTTATGTTCAATGTAACAATAAAAAGAAAACCGTTTTCTTGAAAACCAGGGTTAAGTGATGGCCTTAACAATCCTGCCCCCTCATCTTTGTAACTACAGGAAAAATATTCATTACAGATTTTAAGTTTTTAAAATGTGCTAGTTTTCCTAAATAAACTGAAACACTATTGCACAACACAGAATATATCTTTAAATAAGTTTCAGTGGTATCTCAAAATACATTTTGATTATGGATCACATTAAAGTTCATTACCAGCATCTCCAGAAAACAATTAAGTTGAAGACACTTATACAAAGTAGTAAACACTTGATGGAGATGGGATTAAGTTTTAATTGCTTCTAAATAATTTAAGAAAACTTTCTGTCTTCAGTGCCTTGGCTGGGCTCTATAACCAAACATCTTGTATGTATAACATTTAATTCCAAGTATGAAAATGTTTCCTCATTTGTTGCCCTGGCCAGTTTTGCTCAGTGGGTAGAGCGTCAGCCTGCAGACAGAAAGGTCCTGAGTTCGATTTCGGCCAAGGGCACCTTCCCGGGTTGTGGGCTCGATCCCCAGTGTGTGACATGCAGGAGGCAGCCAATCAATGATTCTCTCTCATCACTGATGTTTCTATCTCTCTCTCCCTCTCCCTTCCTCTCTGAAATCAATAAAAAAATATTTTTTAAAAAAGAACAAAGCCATTCTCTTATTAAAAAAAAAAAAAAAAAAGAACAAAGCCATTCTCTTATTTAAAAAAAGCACCATTTGTCTAATTTACAAGGAGGTTCTGTGATATACTATTTTATTTACGAATTTTATATAACTAACTCAACATAAAAACACATATAAGGACAGTTTGAGATTGCTTTTCACTTCAGTACAGGCCTGGACTCTGGTGAGGTCTTTATTTTAAATAAAGACAGGACCAGTAATAGTAATCAAGTAGTCAAGACCAAAACATACTAAAGCCTAAAGCAAAAGGATCAAGAATACTGATCCTATCTTTATTTAAAATTTTGGTATTTTGTTAATGGATTTTTTTTTTTTTTGCATTAACTTTGGTTTTAAAAAACTGCATAAAATATTACTTATTCCGATTTTTTTTTGAGTCCCATAAAATTTGTGTCCAAGATGGGTGCCTCATTTGCCTGGCTCCAGGCCTACCCCTACTTCGGCACCCTTTCATCCAGTAGCCCACTATTTAGACCACTAGCAGAAGTTAAAATGTACAATTTATGACCACAGAACAGATGGAGCCAGACCAGCAAACCCATGAATCACACCATGGCTACGCACAGTTAGCACTAGTCTTTCAATCTGCACTAACTCGTGTTGTTACCAAATAGAACTACCTACAAAGCGAAAAAAACACTTAATAAAATTCTTGTACCACTATATTAAAAATACAGCTGTTTTCTTCACACATTCTGAATTTATGGATTAAAAAGAAAAAGATTACCAGCTTCCTCCACTGAATACATCTCTCGCCAAAACATCCTATGTTTGTAGTCATCTTTTGGGGCATACAAGTACGTATTTAATTCCCATTTCTGGAGCCTTGAGGGGAAAGAAAATTGCATTGTGTATAAACAGGCACATGCACAGGCTGTAAATCTCACCTTCCCCCCTTTTGTTGAAGCACTCTTAAAAAGCTAATAATATTCTGGAGCAGTAGCTTTTAACCTTTTTGTGGAACTGTAAAAAATATTACAACAAATGTCAGCATATTAAACAGTCTTAACTAAAAACACAACAACTCCAAGTGAGGCAGGTGAAGCCCAAAATATATTCAGCTTCCCCAGGGAAGTTTGAAAACCAATGGCCTAGGTTTAGAAGAGGTAAAAGATCAACTTCTACAACTGAGAAATCATCAAAATTGCATCTGACTTCTTGTTAGTATTTCTTCAAACAAAAGGAAATGTTAATAATTTAAGACTCTCCATCATAAAATAAAAATTTACCTTCTAAAGAGTTCTTTTCTCTGTTCCATAACCCAAGGTCTTCCATAAAATCCTGGATTCAAAGTAAGAATGAAATTATTTTCAAGTTTCAAAATACGTTAAACTGTTTGAGAAAAAGCAGGTTATAAAACATAAAATACAATCCCATTTTGTAAAAAAAATGTGTACAATTATACCAAAATCTGAAGGGTATTTAGTAAGTAAAACATTAAGATGTCTTTGGGTGGTGATATTATACGGGAATTTTTATTCCCTTTTTGTTTGGGTAAATTTTCTGATTTTTCTACCATGAACACATCTATAATAATAAGTGTAATATGCTAATTAGACCTGACATCCTTCTGGATAACCTTCCTGAGGAAGCCAGGGCTACGGAGGGAAGCCAGTGCTGTCAAAGGGGGAAGGAAGGCCTACCTCTTGCACGAATTTCATGCATTGGGCCTCTAGTTACTTATAAAGTCCTTTAAAAACAGCAAAAGAGCTCTAGCTGGTTTGGCTCAGTGGATAGAGCATCAGCCTGTGGACTGAAGGGTTCCGAGTTCAATTCTAGTCAAGGACACATGCCTGGGTTGCAGGTTTGATCCCCAGTGGGGAGTATGCAGGAGGCAGCCGATCAATGATTCTCTCTCATCTCACTCTCTCCCTCTCCCTTCCTTTATGAAATCAATAAAAACATTAAAAAACAAACAAACAGCAAAATAGCCCTGGTCGGTGTAGCTCAGTTGGTTGGGCGTCATCCTGGACACCAAAAGGTTGCCAGCTGGATTCTGCATCAGGGCACATGCCCGGGTTGTGAGCTTGATCCCCAGTAGGGGGTATGTAGGAGGCAACCGATATTGATGTTTCCCTCTCACATTTTCACATTGGTATTTCTCCCTCTCCCCTCCTCTCTCTCTAAAAATCAATTTAAAACTCTTCTTTTAAAAAACAACAACATAAAAACAGCTAAACACCGTCTCTTTTTACTTCCAGGAAAAATACATATATAATTAAATCTAACTTTAAAAAAAAAATCTCAATCTTACAATGGGGGAAAGAGAAGCAAAGTAACCCAAAACTGCTATTAGTAACAATTACTACCTAGGAGGGGAGTTAAACTGCTTTTAAAGGAGCGGAGATAATAAGTAAGGTTGCGGGTGGGGAATCAAGAACAGAATTAGAAAATAATCTGATTGACCTAATTTTATCATCAAAATTTTCAAAGTTCCTGATATAAAAGGAACCCAAAAAAACACCTTAAACTACATTCACAACAAATTCAACAATGAACTGGCCCAAACAGGAAGCTCTCAAGCAATCTCAATTCCAGAGCAAAGGTTTGAACAACTGATTATTCAAGAATATTATTTGCTCCAGAGTGTCCCAGGTAGGGAGCAAAGCACTAGTAATGCACATTGCAGGAATCAAATTTGCAGACTGATGACTCTGGTGGTATAAGCACCAAACTGGCACTGGAGCTCATGGTTGTGCTAATCACACTTTACAAACTCGCCTGACCTTTATTTTCTGCCTCTCTCATCTATACATTGGCAAGAAATTAGGACAACCTCTCAGAAGTACCATGAAGAAGGTTAAAATTCCATTTTGAATACAAAATGCTGTCTACACACACACACACACACACACACACACACACACACACACACACACACACACACACCCAGTACACACAATCTACCTACCTATGAGACTAACTTAAAACCAAAATTTCTGAAATGTATTAAATTCCAATATCTAGACAAGATGGTTACTCTGCACCACAAGGACAATGACAGACCTCCCCAAAAAAACATTCATTACATACCAATGTATGAAACTGTAGCATTTTCAATCTTGACAATTCAGTGTTACCCTCTTACAGGTGATCACCCTCTTAAGGTGATCTTGCTTAAAACAGTAGGTAAATTTTATACAAGTCTTTATAGCTTTCCTAGAACACTTAACATTATCATTTTTCTCTTAAAGGAGTATGCATTAAACATCACTTTAAAGCTGCCTCAATATAGAAAAGAATCATTTTCAGAAATCCTAACTTTGCTCTTTGAATGTCAGGTTGGTTTTGGTTAATTGGCACCAGAAAGAGGAAGCAGTGCTATTACACAGAAGTTAAAACAAACAAAGGAAACAAAAAAGGAATCCTGACAATACCTACAGTATTTCTATCCCTGTTCATTTTAGGAAGAGTGCCAACTTACAAGTACAAAAAACAAAACAAAACAAAACAAAAACAACTATCAGGTGCTTAGTAGCCACCAAGAAAATATACGAGGGAATGGGACAGATGTGGGACAACACATAAGAAACAAGAAAACTCTATTCTCTAAGAAGAGTAGTTCACTTTTTTTTTAAAGAATAGTTCACTTTCAATACCATTCTGAAAAACAAACCAACTTATTCAAACTGCAACAAGCTTTTATCTAATTACTGAAGGCAAGTTTCCTTAGACTCACTCTAGTCTAAGATTTCTGTATCCTCCAGTACTCCTTTAACTCCAGTCAAATACAAAAGTAGTTTTCCATTCTGTCTTCCCCAAATTCTGCATGTTAACTTTGAGCTGTTTCACTCCTTACTGAAAATTAGTCTGTTCTCCCCTACAATTTACCTAAAATACAATAACTACCACCCATCTTTCAAATGAATACACTATACCAGCAAATTGCAACTGGTGTGGACAAGAATTTTTAAAACATGACAACAGCCAACACAATAGCTATCCAGTGTGAATTAATCAAAACTATACCTATTTTTTTGTCAGATTGGCAAAAAATCAATTTTTTAGTGTACTGCAGATTTTCAGTAGTTTATATGTGCCATGAAATGAAAACTGCTGAAAACTGCTGCTGTATACCGATAACACTGATACTAAGAGGGCAACAATCCTTTCCTTTCCATGCTTTTTTGGCTTTTTATAAAGACTAAAAAAAAAAAAAGACTAATTTTTATGCACTTTTACTCCTATACATACCATTACATATAGGAGAGAATAAAGCAGACAGCTAGGAAACCCTGGGTCAGCCAAAATACTTCAGTAAATTCAAATACATTTGTATATGCTGTACTCGAGGAAACAGTAACAATGTAACTGATTAATGCTTCCACACTGCATATACAGCCGAATATTTGTCCATTATATTAATAAATTGTGATACAATGTGTTGTCATTTCCCCCAACTACCAAAAAAGTCCATCATTCCTTTTAAATGGAAGTGGGAAGGGAGGTCTCGAGAAGGGCATTTTCAAACCACGTCTGCAGTCACTAAATTAAAATTCCGTATCTCAGATATTAAAATGAAAGCTTCTTCCCTCGGGGGCAAAGCACAATGGTTGGCAAGGGGCAACTTTCTAGGCTGCAAATGAATCTTCAAATGGTGGGGGGGTGGGGATGACTGGCCAGCAAAAAAGAATTCTAAGCTAAAAGGAAATAGTAAAACTATCGGCCTACTGTGCTTCTCTTCACTCCAGGAGTACAACAAGCATACTTGTGTGGGTTATTTTTTCCCAAGAGTAACATCCCAAGGAACAAACAGGTATGAAGTACCACTCAGAGCCTAGCCCTAGGCTCCTCGCTGACGCCTCCGCAGGAGAACGCCTGGCTCCCAGCCCGAGGCGGGTGGGGTCAGGCTTAATTGCCAGAGGGGAATTCGACGCCATTTAAGAACCAGAGGGGAGACTTGCCCACCTTCTTGCCTCTCGCCTGGGTTAGCAGGGTCCAATTTCAAAACCAGGGTTTTGAGCCCCCCAGCACTGCCGCCCCCTTCCCCCCCCCCCCCCCGCCTCACGAGGACAGAACCTGTTAGTCCTGGGTGGAGGCGGGGGGGGGGGGTAGGGGGACGCTCTTGCCCAGCCCGCGCCAGAACGCTCACCTTCCACCACGCCACACAGGAACTTCCGAGCCCCTCCTGCCGCCCCGGACACCGCAGCTCCCCCGGCCCCGGCTGGGTTGTCTTCTCCGGGGGCCGGAGTTGCCGGGGGCTCCAACGATGCCCCCGCGGAGGTGGCAGGGTTGGCGTTGAGCTCGTTCTCCCGCTCCTCCAGCGCCGCCTGGCTCTCCTTCTGCACCATCCTCCTGCCCCCGACCGCCGCCACCTCTACGGGTCCTCCTCGGCCTCCGTCTGCTGGGCCCCCGGCCCAGAGCCCTGGACAGGGCCTCGGCTCCAAGTGCTCGCCTCTCCGGCTCCTGCCCTTCCCCCTCTGCCCTTCCCCCTCCCACTCCGCAGGGACCCGAATGCCCGGATGAGAAGGGCGGCGGCACCGGAGCGAGCCCTTTGTCAGCTGCAGCCTCAGCCTAAGCTGGGGAGCGGGAGGCCTAAGCCGAGAGCGAAGCTGCACCTCTCGTCCCCTGGAGGCAGATGGCAAAAGCTGCTTTTCTCGTTCTCAGTTAGCCTCTGTTGCCTGCCCTATAAGCTTAGTTCTTCCGCTGTTTCCCCCCCGAAACCCCGAGATCTCTTCTGCCGCTGCCTCTTCCACCAGCTTCCTGTTTATCCGCACTGCGCCTGCGCTGGAGACCGGCTCAGACCGGTCCCCTCAGCCCGGCTCCCCCTCCTTATTTAGGGCCAGCCTATTGCGATGCATTCGGCAGGGAGAAGTGGAAGCGAGGAGACGCGGAAAGCGGAAGGTAATGAAAGCAGTAGGATGTACCACTTATGTTCGCCACCCTCCAGAACGAGCCGGGCGCCCCGGGACGGACAATTACCCCACCCAAAGAAAGGGAATGTGGGAGGGGGCTGCAGTCGATTGGGGCAATTGGGAAAAGGGGGGAAGCGAGGTGTTTACTCTCTCAATGCGCAGGCGCGGAAACGAAGCCTCTAGTTCTTAAAGACGTAGGAAGGAATTGACCTATTTCTATTGGGGTTCTTCTCATAGGTTGGTTCGTTACGACGGCCTGACACAGGCTCGATTCTGTGAAGACCAAACTTCAAGGTGCTCAGCTAACCCCTGTGACTTGAACCATTTTCCTCTACCCCCAGCTTGGCGCTAACCCCTTAAAAAAATTCAATCATTCGTTCCTTCATTCCGCAGACACCTATTGAGCTTGCCTCGTGCTGGGCTTTAGGGTCACTATGAGCTCACAGCATAGTGGTGGAGACAACCAAGTACACACATAATCCCCATAAGGTGTATCCAAGTGTTAACGGAGTGCAGAGAAGGGACTGACTTCATCTTTGGGGAAGAGGCAGTGACCATGACGGTTTTGTGTTTTGAGTTGGATGTTAAAGGATGAGGAGTTAGCCAGACTGAGTACTGAAGAAAAGAACACTCCAGGCAAAAGGGACAGAGTAAAAATGTAGGGAGGGGTGAAAAGGCCAGGTGTGTTTAGGAATGGGGAGCGAGCGTGAATTGTGAGTGAGAAGTGAGATCCCTTGGGCCTCAGCATAAACATCAGTTCCTTGAGGAAGCCTTCCCTTAGCCCTAGACGGGGCTTGGATCCCCTTGCTCTATGTTCTCAGAACTCCCTGTAGTTCTGTCAGAATGCACTTTACATTTATGTAGAGAGCTGTCTCAAGGTGTGAGGTATAATGTGAAATAAGCATCTCAGTCTCATTGTGATTACTAAGGCTTGGTATTGTCCATCTTACACTTCAGTTTCATATTTGACTCCTCCAGTGGTAGCTCAACTTTTAGCTCTAAAGACTCTTATATAGCCCATGTTTTTGTTATTCCGGGAGTGTTGAGATTGGGGTTAAGGGCAAGCATTTTCTTAGGGGATTTCCTATGATAACAATTGGGAGTCATAAGCAGCTTCAGTGGATCCTGTGATCACTTGGGGAATTGGGGATTGTTATTCCAGCTGACCCCAGCCTTTAGTTTCATGACACTTTACTCTTTGCCTCTCACCTCACACCATGATATCTGCTAGCAAGTCAGTAGCCACAATTTCATCTCTCCACAGTCCAGACTCGGGTCTGTGGCCCAGGAAAGATCTACTTTCCATATCTGTATCTCCTAAATTTGAAGGGCAGTTCTTGCTACACACTTTCTCTCCATACCACACCTACAATAGGAATCAAAATTTAATAGTCTGTGATAAATATTTGTGGATAAATGAAATAGGGCCCTGCTCTCACAGAGTGTACATTCTAGTTGAGGAAACAGGCCATAATAAATTCAATACATACACAGGAACTCAGTTTGTGATAAGTAATTATGAAGGGAAGAAATGGAGGGAGGTGATAAAAAGTAACCACAGCAAGGAGGGGCTACTTTGGGTGGAAGAATAAGCAGTGATCCAGGTGAGTAATGACAGTGGCTTTGACTAGGGAGCAGCAGTGGAGATAGAGAGGTGGTACACCTTTGGTGGTGGAATTGGTGATTGATTAAAAGGGGGTAAGAAGGAGAGTGAGGGAGAGGAAGAAATGAAGAATTCTCAATTTTGACCTGAGCAACTAGGTGGATGGTGTCATTTACTGAAATAGGGGATACTTGGAAGGCATGAATCAAAGTTCCATTTTGAACATGTTAAGTTTGAACATTTCAGGTCCACATGAATATGTCAAATAGATAATTATGTAGCTATAAACTCAGGAGTCCTCTGCATATAAATGAAGCCATGGGGTTTACTGTGATTTAGAGAAGAGGCTCAAGTCTGAGCTGTGGGGCCCAATGTTGTTTAGAATTCCAGTTGAGAAGGATGAGTCTGCAGGGGAGGGGTCAGAAGGGTCATCCAGAAGTGTAGGAGAAAAACCAGGAAGTATAAAATACTGGAAGGCAGGAAAAGAGGGTGTTTTGAGACAGAGAAGCTGACAACATTCAGAGTCTGACCAATGGATAGAAAAAAATCAGAATGCCAACCTGTTTTTTTTCTGGTTCCCATTTGTGTGCTCTGGTTCTGGGGCACTTCCTACTTCTCTAGAAATTCTCAGCTTAGACTTCAACTTCCCTTGAATGTGGATCTACCCTAAAATATAGAAAATGTCTCCATACCTAACCCAGTTATATACACACACTCACCATGCTCATTCATCCAACCATACCATTATTGAGTGCCTATTATTTGCCAGGCCTTGAGGATAAGACAGTGAGGTGGGGAGAACTTAGTCCAGGCACTCAAGGAGCCTTCAAGAGCTTACAGTGTATCAGAGAAGACAATCATTCAAATACATAGTTATAAACTGAGATGTGCCATGAAGGAAAAGTATAGGGCACCATAAGAGCCTGTCAGTGTCACCTTGTTTAAATTATGCATGACATGCACAGCATCCTTCTTTCACACACAAATCTCTACTGTGCCACAAGGCCACCCTGAACAGACTTGGGGGACTGAGACTAGTCTCAATCCTCCTATAAATGTGCCTGTTTCCTCTTCTGTACAATGGAAGGCCGAAAGGTAGACTGAATCACAGGTTCTTAACCTAAGGCCCATGGATGGGCTTCAGGGATACACAAATGGAAAAGTGTGCATTTTTTTTCCTTCTGGACAGTAAACCCATAGCTTTCATCAGATCCTTCAGAGGTGTTGTGACCCAAAGAAACCCAAGGACCTAAGGATCAGATAATTGTGTGATGTGAGCCAGGACAGAAGACAAAATGATGCACTTTGTAACTATTTGTTTCTTGGATACCATACCCTTCCCTTGACCTTGTCAGTGTGTAGAGTTATGGAATAGAAGGCCTGATCCCTCTTCTATGGATGGCTAAGCTTAGTAACTATATGAAGGTACCTTAGAGAAAGAATGGGAGGAATCTACCATTGGTGGCTACTCTTCTGGAACAACAAAAAAAAAGGTTCCCACCCCACAAAGGAAGTCTCTATTACCCTAGTCCTAGTGTCACCTGCTCCATGGTCACCTGCCCTGGGTCCACTCCATCTGATTCATTCTTGGCTGGAGTATAGACATAAATGTATGTCCATACTGGAGGCAAGGTTGGGATGTTTACACAATGAAATTTTCATTAGAAACTAAAGAGAATGCTCCCCCTCAAAAGAAAGCACTTTGAGATTAACTGATGTCTATAAATTAGAAATTCTTGAATCAACTTCTAATAATGTCTAGACAAAAGACAGTTGGTTTGGCACCGTCTTTTGGACATTAATATCCTGTCTCTTCCTTGTCGTCTCTAAGGGGAGAGATTCCCATGGGTGCTTCTCTGAGGTCAGGTAGGTTTCCAACCCTTCCAGAACCTGTGCCTTGGTCTCCTGCCAATGGTTGGCCATACTATGGGAAAGAGAGGCACTTTCTTTGGGATCTAAAAGGTTTCAGGTACATGAGTTAGAGGTATGTGTTGGGTAGGAGAGACAAAAAGGCAGAGACAGCAGCCTGTGCATAGCCATTGTGTTTTATTGGATCTGGTGTATTTCTTATTTTACAAAATATACAGAGGAGCCAAAAATGCAAAGCAGTCAACAGTGTTCTGATGGGAAAGGGAGCTTCCTAGGGGCCCTTCCCCTCAGATCCTAGCTAATGGGACAAGCAGGTATATTAAGGAGTGGCAGCATGGCAGGGGCGCTGTTGATGATATGGGACCTGGATCCTATGATTCCTGCCTTCTAGGTGTGTTCAGGGGCATCTCTGGGTAGATATAATAGAGCAAGAGGAGACACTAGATGGGAATTGGGGAGGCTATCTGGGGGGTTGAAATAAAGCCTGGGTAGATCAAAGATTCTAATGAATGCCCCCTCACTGGGTTTAGATGCTATGCCTGCTTCCCTCCTTCCCTTTTCTTCTAATGCATCCACTGGGTGGTCCCTGACTCACTCTATGCTGGTAGGCTGAACCTTTGGCAGGAATCAGCCAGGACATCTCCCAGCCATATTCTTCTGCTGCCAACATACAAACAGGAAGGAAGGAGAGAAAAAAATTCTAGGGATGAGCCAGACTTCACAATCCCAGGATCTCTTGGTATACTGAACACTGTATGGAAAATTTCTGGGGTGTTTCTAAGGATCCAAGGTCTTCTAAAGAGCCTGGAAACTCATATTCAGGTAGCAGACCTGTGGAGCTCAGAGTCATAGCCTTAGTTCTCACAATCTCTAGGCCTTTCTGCTTTATACTCCAGCTACTTCCTAGGACTTAACCACTGCCTGAAGCCTAAGGGTTCTCCCTTGTCCCTCTCCTATGGAGCTCTCTAAGGCCCTGGTCTGAAAGGCCAATCAGTGCCAAGGACAGAGCAACCTGTCTGAGAAGGGAGTCTTAAGGAAAATGTTTATGATATCGGGGATGGGGGAAGCACCGTAACAGGAGAAATTTTGTCTAGTGTTGTGGTTTCTAGAGAGCGGGTTGGAGGTGGAGAACCACTTCCTTCAGCAGGGGCATCCTTAGCACTGTCAGGGAGGGAGTGGGAGCTGTTGGGAATTGGGAATACCAGCTGATACACTCTGCCCACTCCCTGGCTCCTTCTGCTCCAATGATCTGAACCACTGAATCCCCAGGCTCTTGGATTCCTACAGGCCCTAGGGCAGGGCTAGGGTGAGGAGAGAGCTAGGAAGAGAAAGATGAGGTCCAACTGGACTAGGGCTAGAGCATGCCCCCCCCCCCCCACAGGACAACTGACCCCCTCTCCTGGTGAGCTAGATGACATTGTCAAAGAGCTGCATGGACCTCATGATGTTCTCATCCTGTAGCCATGGTGTGAGAGAGGCGGATTGGAGAAAGAAAGAAAAAGAGCTTGTCAGAGGCAGGGAGAGAGACACTAGATGGGAATTGGTCATAAATGAGGACATTCAGAAACACAGAGAGGCAACGAGGAAGGAGACACCCAGAAAGACCAGAGGTGAAGAATGACAGGCCTCCCCCAGTTGTAAAGGAACAGGATTGGGAGTGGGGGTGAGTTAAGGAGCCTTCTCCTATATCATTGAATTAGGCCCTGAGTCCAGACCAGGGAATGTGGAAGGTGGGGACCTGTACCTTTTGACAAGATTCAATGAATTCCTCAATGGTCACCACGCCATCCTTATTCCTGTCCATCTTCTGCAAAAAGGTAGTTCGGAGGGAGAACAGGATGGATGGCGGGAGAGAGGCAGGTAGAATTCAGGCAAGTTCCCTACTGGGACCTCACCTTCTCTTTACTCCAGGACCCTCCAGCCTACCCAGTCCCAAGCACCTGGAAGAAGCTCTCCACATGTTCCCTTGGGGCCTCCTCTCGGAGTGCAGGATACGTATACTTGCCCATCATGTCATAGATTGACTTCATGATATCAAGCATTTCCTGTTAGACCAAGAAAAAAAGAGGATCCCTCTTCAGAGCCTCTAGCCTCCAAACCAGGAGGCCTAGGCCCTAGGGCAGGCATCACCCTGCTGGTGATGCATATGTGGGTCACATTTCCTTCCTATGGGCCTTTTACACCCCCTTCCAGCTCTTCAGTTGTCTTGCACACCTCCTTGGTGATGCAGCCGTCCTTGTTGAGGTCATACAGGTTGAAGGCCCAGTTCAGCCTGTCATCTATGGTTCCCCGAAGAATCACTGACAAACCAGCCACAAAGTCCTGGGAAGGAGGCAGGGGGGGAAATATGTCTTTAGATACCCTTTACCCAACCTCCTCTCTGGGGTTGGCCTATACATTCTGGCCCTGAAGCCCTAGGCCTCCCCGGCCCACCTCCTCCAGCTTACCTCAAAATTGACTGAGCCATCATGGTTGGTGTCAAAGGCATTGAAGAGAAAAGTGGCATATGTGCTAGAGTCTGTAGAATATGTGGGGATCAATAAGCTTGACTTCCAGACAGCAGAGGGCTTCCTATCTCTATGGGATTCCCCAAGCACCTCTAATCATTTGGCATTCCCAGCCCCTCCAGACCCCTCTCAGCCTAGAGATGAACAGCTGCTTCCTTTCAGGCCTGTCCCCTCACCTCCTTGAGGAAAGAACTGGGAGTAAATCTGCTTGAAGTTCTCCTCATTGACAATTCCACTGGGACATTCCTGGGGAGTGGGGAGACCAAACTGAAGACAGAGACAAAACCCCCTTCTACTTACTCTTCTTCCATACCCCTCTCTCCTCCATGCCCAGAGATTCCCAGAGAAAGACAAAATCTTCATGTCTCCCAGAGTCTCACCATGCAGTTTTTCTAATGGGAGGCAAGACTTCTCCCAATACACAAAATAAAATAAAATAAATAAAATAAAATAAAATAAAATAAAATAAAATAAAATAAAATAAAATAAAATACAGAACTAACCTGGCAGTCTGATCTGCCCATCTCAAACAGGCCAGAACTCTGGCTAGAAGTTCCGTCTGGGCGGGGAGGAGGAGGGGGTTCTCCTTTCACCTCCCCTTTCCTCTCACACCCCAAAGCCAGGCCACCTTTCTGAGAAGTCCTGGATAGGCCCCGCCCCTCCTGTCCCACCCCTCACCCAGTTTGGCCTGGCTTTGCACTCACGTTCTTGAAGCCTCGGTACAGGACCTGCAATTCTTTGCGAGTGAACTTGGTTTGCTCTTGCAGCTGCTCCAGACCCTCGGGCCGGTGACACACGGTTGACAGCTCAAACTCATCCTCCACGCTGTCTGTGAGGGTTAGGGGGGACGAGGGGAGGGAGAGCCGAGCCTCAGGCCCGGTCCCCACAACCCTTCTTCAAAATCACAGACCCATACATCCCCCTTATCTCCGACTCCAGGGACCAGCCTGCCAGTTCACTGGACCCCAAGCCAAGGACATGAAGGCAAGGAGAGAAGACACTGGTCAGCTTCAAGGTCTATCAGCCCAAGGCCAGTGCCTGGTCCCAGAGCCAGGGATCCGACCCATCTCAGGCCCCTGGGCCCTTGGTCCCTGGTTGGAGAGAAAAAGCCCCAAGCCCATCTTCATCCCAGAAGGGGTTGGAGTAGTAAAGACAGGTTCAAGAGAGGGCGTCTGAGGATCCCAGCTCTGGGACTCCCCAGAGGAACTCAGATCTGCCCAGCCCTGGTCTTGCCTTTTCCAGATCCTTCCTTCCTACCAAACCCCGCCTACCCCAGCCATGCCTGAGCCATGCCCCATCCAGCTCCAGCCAAGCCCCATCCAGACCCCACCCCTGCCTCCGCTCTGGGCAAGTCTTAGCCAAGGCCCCACCCTCGGCCCCATTTCAGTACCCTCCCCAGCCCCCAACATCCAGTCCCCAGGCAAATACCCCCACCCCGTGCTCCCGAAGCACCCCCCCCGCCCCCGCCCCCACCAGGAGAGTAAGTCACCTGGGTCCAGCGGGCGGGGTCTGTGGGGGCGTAGGGAGGCTGGGGCAGCTAATGCTGAAGGGAGCGAACTGTCACCGAGAAAGCTGAAGACCCGGCCAACTGCAAACACACTCCTCACACTCACTGCAAATCTCACAGACCTGCGTGTTACAATGCGCACACCCCAGCCCCACACGCAGAAGCACACATGACGAACGGGCACAGACACACGAAATGGACCCCACGCACGCGTGCTTGAGAGACTCACGCCTGTCCTTTATCCAAATCGATCCCCAAGTGGGATCAGGAATCAAACAAACACTCTCAAATAACTACAAAACGGGCCTTTATAGCTTGCAAAATGAAGTATGATCCTATGACACGGACAAGGCCCAACTGAAGAAACAGGCCTAGAGACAAAGGGAGATCACTCAACTGGGAACCAGGTTGCCACTGGAAAATCCAAGTATCCTGGCATCTGGTGGAAGGAGCACTCCATTCGCATGGGCGACATATATCTTGACAACCAAAACATGCCAAGGACAGGACAGGAGGCCAGAGTCGTAGACAACCCAGTAAGCCAGGCACAGACCCGCACAGCCGCCTGGACCCGCCCCTGCCACTTTAGCCACAGCACTAGGCTCAGGCCTCAGCCCTACCACACTGGCCACGCCCAAACACGCAGGCCCCACCCACTTCTCAAGCAGGCAACGCCCACAGACACTCAGGCCACGCCCTCAAACTGGCCACACCCCACGACCAGTTTCTTCTGAAAGAGGTAGCTACCCTTGCTGCTCACTCTTGTGCCAGCCAGCGCCCACCCTACCGACACATTGGAGACACACACCCACACACACACACACACACACACACACACACACACACACACACACACACGCACCCGCTCCCGACACACCGGTCCCATCCCACACAACAGACCCCGCCCCGGAAGTACAGGAGCAGCACTTGCTTTCACTGACTGAGGGCAGGGCTTGGGGCCCGCAGCATGGCAGCAGCTGGAGGAACCGCTGCTTCAGCGCTTTTTTAGTAGGCCCTGGAGGGTGGCCTGGGAAGAGAGAAGACCCCAGGAAGGCACATTAACCCCACTGCCCCTCCGTTCCCTTTCCCACCATCACAAATTAACCCCGGTTGGGGGCGGGTGTTGGGGGAGAATTAAGAGGAGATGGCGAGGGTAGCTGGGGCTGGGTTAGAGGAGCCAAGTGGGTTTCAGAGGCATGGAAAACCCACCGAGGCAGCTTGGACACCTTGCATAATGGGATGCAGCCAGGGACTGCGAGGCAGCCGGGGGAAAGTAGCACTGGCTTCAGTGTCTGCTGACCCAGTGCCCTTGCCTCCAGTGTTATGGCTGAACCTCTGAGGGTGATGTCCAACCCAAGGATTGTCTGGGTAGGAACACCTCTCTCTCACAGACACATTCAGACAGGGACACATAGAATGATAAATGACGGAGTAATGGATGCCATAGTGACAGCCTAATACCCAGTAACTCACACCCAATGGCCTAATTAAGCAGGCTTCAACACACACACACACACACACACACACACACACACACACACACACACTGACCTAAAATTCCTTAATATAAACATAAACAAATGTGACCTAGGAAAACATATACATGAGGACCTCTGCAGGCCATCTTACACACAGCATGATCAAACCACACAAAACACACAATGACCCTGGGACATCATGACACAATGCATTAATGATACTAAGACCTTATAATATTATGCCACATATCAAGGTCACAATGTCACATATCCATTATCATATTGTGACCTATGTGCCCATGGCACCCAGATACCTAAGACTGCACCTCACCCACAGAATCCCTGTCTATCCTGGATATGCCCACCTTTCTGTTCTACAACTCCTCATTCCAAGGCACCAAATCTTCCTACCAGTGGAACAGAGTTCCTCATCAGCTAACTTATCCACCCTAAAAGCATCCCTTCCCAGTCCTTTCTAGTATGGCTAACTCTTTGAAAGGGAAATCACAGCAAACTTTGAGGCAATAACAGAACTTAAGATGAGTATTTTGGTGTGAGCCCACTGATCACCATTCGTCTCCCTTCCTCTTACTTACACACATGTCCTACAGCTTTAATTGCATCCTAAGGCGACCCTCCACATTCATGTGTGCCTGTCTTCCAACTGCACCCACCTCCAGACTCCAGGGCCAAAGTCCACAGGTCCTGGTGTAGACACCGAGGACCCCAACTTCCTTTGGTTGTAGGTTACTTGGGCATCCCAGCTCCCACACAGGCCCTGCCCTCCCAAGTCAGTCTCCATCTTCAGGAAGTAAGTGCTAGAAGTCATGGCCTTCTCCTCTTCCAATATGTCCTCTCTCCCTCCTCCGCAGCAGGAGCTATGGAGAGGTGGGAGGGAGGGAGTGGGTAGGGTGGCGGATCAATGGCAGCCTGGCCCCTGGCCCAGGACTCCATTAGCCTGGACTTTGGTTTCACGAAGCCGGATTGCACCTGGGGACTTTGGTGGTAGAGTTGCCACCAGACAGGGGAGGTGGGGATGAGGGTAGGGACTCCCGCCCTCTTCCAACCACCACCTCTTCGCGCATCCTCCTTACCTGTTCCCAGGACTCAATCTCCTCCCTCTAGGCTTCTCTGAAGGTAGAAAGAGAAAGGGGCTGCCTTCAGCCTAAGGGATGCTGGATTTCCTAGATGACCCCTCTTCCCACTAAATAGTCTAAAGAGGGTGGCAAGTTAGAGCCCAACTGATTTCATCTTTTTAAAACTGGATGAACCCTAGTTCATGTAGGACCAATTCCTGTTCCCCACCCCACCCCAATAAATGCAGCAGAGGATGGAGTTTTCTGCTCTTACTGAACACTAGAGCAGGCAATGCAGGACCTTCCTTTTCTCCCTAGCTCCTTCCACATCTCCCCACGCAGTCCTCCTATCATGGTTCTTGCTTGTTTTCCTGTCCCTGGTGGAACTGGGGAACAGCCATGCTATGAAGCTGCACAGCTCTTGCTGTGAAGAGGAGGCAGAGGCCAAAACACTCTGGTGGAGGCAGAATATATCCCCTCCCTGCCTCCAATATCACTCTCCCCACTTGACTTGGGAGTGGAGTGGAAAATTGATTTCCCACTCCCAGTGTCTGCACCCTGGAGATCATTCTGCCATTGGATCCTGAGAGGATATGGGGGCTTAGGAAGCAGGGTCCCAATCTGACCCACCCCTCAGCCTCCTGCCAGAGCTGACCTGTAAATGTTTCATTCACAGTGTTCCTTCTCCTGTCCCTCCAGAGCCCATCCCCATCCTAAGTCTTGGGTATAGAACTGTTACATTATCAGGAAACTCTGGGAACAGCCACACACACAATCTGATACCCAAAGAGGCTCAGCACATACCCTGTCCTCTCAGGCACAGTCACATCTACCATCTGACAAAGCCACATACTCTGTCACTTTGACACATTAAATCACATCCCTGTCACAATACACAGGCTCACAGTCACACTTTCGTCCTTTATCATCACACACATGAACACACACAATCATATCCCCTGTATCTGTCACCCACTGAGTCCACAAACACTCTGTTTCCTATACCTGCAAGGATAGAGGTGTGGGAATCACACATCTTCAGAGCCATTGTGGGCCCCTGGCCCCAAAAGGGACTCCCCAGAAGTCTAGTGTTATGTCAGGATTCCCGGAACCTCCTTCCTCTACCCCAGATATCCCTGCTTATCTCCAGACCTCTCCTCATATCTCCCAGACTTCCCTCATCTCCATACCCTAGTTGTCCTGCACTGCACCTTCATATTTCCTCAAACACCCTGTCCACTGGTCTTCTCTCTTCACCTCCCAGTCCTCCAGATTCCCTCCCCTAGATGCCCTACCACAGAGTTCCCGTCTTTACCTCTTCCAGATGTCCTGTTCCCCAAGTATCCCTCCTCACCTCCCGGAGATGCCCTATTCCATCACTAACCTGCTCACTCCTGTTCCCAGTCATAAAAGTCAGAGTAGCCCCTCCCCAATGCTGCAGGCGCTGTCCCTCCAGCCAGCAGCCCAGAGCTGCCCAGGCACCTGGGTTACCTTCCAAGGAGACAGGCTCAAAGAGGCCAAACTGCTCCAGGACCTTGACAAACAGAGCGAGGACCACAAGCACGGCGACCATCTCCAGCCCTTCCAGGTTCATGGTGGGCCTGGGGCATGGTCCCCAGGCTGAGACTCAGCACGCCTGCCAGCCCTACTCACACCACCTTCCCCTCAGGCTCCCCATGGAGAGTAAGACTGCCGGCAGCCTCCCTCCCCTTCTTCTCTGGATCTCCTCCCTCTCCCCACCTCCCTCACCCCGCCCCTGCCCCACTGGCCTCCCAGCCACAGCTTCTTCCTCTTCACAGGCCACTTCAGCCTCTGGACTGGCATCTTTTTGGGAGCCTTTGGTGTGAAGGATATGGGCCAGGCCAGGCCAGAGGAGGGATACAGTGACCTGACTCTGTCCCCAGGACAGCTTCCCCCAGACACCCTGTGGCTACTCTGTGCCAAAGGGAGGAGGTAGAAAGAGGAGCTGTCCTTAGGGAGAAGGCAGGGAAGGGCAGTGTGAGAAATTATGAGTAAGTAATAGATGTATGGGTCAGAATATGTGATGGGTGTCTGGGTGTTTTCTGGTGTGTATATTCCTGTGTTTGTCTGTATGGAGAATACGTGTCTGTGTGTTTACACCTGATTGTGCACCTATCTATTAGGTGTGTGTCTTGTGTATAGGGGTATGTGACCTGGGTGTCTATGGTGTGTGTGAGAGAGTGTATTGGAATATTTCTGAGTGTTTATGGCTGTAAGTGTCTGCGTTTTAGTAGACTTATGGGCTGTGGGTCTGAGGACTGGTAATATGGATGTGTCCTATAATTAGGAGTACAGGTCTCTGGTGGTTGTGTAATTGTATCTGCATGGAACGGTATGAGAATATAAGAGGGAAGAAAGCAGTGACCTCTCCCGCCCAGAGGACACTACCAGCATCGATTGCAGTTGCCATGGAGACAGTAGGGGTGGGGCGAAGCATTCTCTTCCCACTGGCCACAGACAGGAAAATTGAGGCCCAGGGAGCGAGAATTTGGTCCAATAGCCTGGGCAGGAAACAAGTCTGCTTAGCCTCATCAGGACCTTTCTGGGAGGAGACGTATTGCACCTGCCTTTGGGGCCAAGAGACTCAGTTTCTTGGGAGAGGAGGAGAGACTGTGCTCTTCCCTTCCTCCCGGCTGGGGCTGCCTAAGCCCTGCCTGCTCCGAGGGACCATTATGGAGCAGATGGAGAAGCCCAGGGTGGAAGAAATCTGAACTCGCCAAGGGCACCCGCCCACTGCCCCCCCCCCAACATTCCTGGAACTCCTCCCCCATCTTCCCAGTTCCTTCAGGGTCAGTGGTGGTGGTGAGTGCAGGGGGTGGGGAGAGGCCTGCAGAGCCAGTGAGCCAGAAGACTAGGGCTGCTGAGTTACTGCCCAGCTGAGTAACACTGATTGCACACTCACTGTGTGTTAGATAGAGTTCTATGTGCTTACAGACATTATCATGCTGAGTTTTCACAATAAACCTGTGACAGCAGTAGAATTATCCCCACATTACAGGTGGTGAAATTAAGGCGCAAGAAGGTAAGATCAGCATCAGAGATTCAATTTTAAACCAGTCTGACTGTGAGCCTACTGCACTCTAAACCACCACACTACACTGGCTCCCTTCTTAGACAGCTTGCCCACCCAGGAGGCCCAGTTTAGGATGATGGACCCCAGAGGAAGCCCTCTTTCGGGGTCCAGCTCTGGAATGAGTGTGTGACTGAGCCCCAGTTGTGGGGTGGGGGTTAGGTGGGAGCTGGTCCCACCACATTTGAGAGTCATGATCTGTAGTTCTACAGACCACCACTGGGGGTCAGGCCATATCTTACCCCTTTACTCCCCGATCCCCACCCCCTCCCCTGCCCTCCAGGAAGGTGTTGAAAGGAGGGAAGGAGCGTAGCCACTGCAGACTTGATCCTCTGCTTCCCCACCTCTCCTCCCCCAAGAAGAAGTCAACTCAGGGACTGCTTTCAGGTTCTCACACTTTAGAGATTACAGATTAACAGGTGAAACCAGCAAACATCTTCCCGTCACAGTCCAAATTCCACATCTGGCGTTCACTACCCCTCCCCTTACCCTCATGGGCAGATGTCTTTCAGCCAGTTTGGCCTCCTCACTGTCTCCCAAATACACCAAACTCAGTGCTATCTCTGTGCCTTTGCTCCTCCTATTCCCTCTGCCTGGAATGCCCTCCCATCTGCTCTCCTTCGGTCCTACAGTTCTTACCTACTGTTTGGAGACATCTTAAATTCCCTTCCCTTCAAAGCCTCCAGCCCTCAGCGGACTCTCAGATACCTGAATTTCTACTGAACTCAATGTTGGGCCTCAAAAGTCAGCACCTAATTCTGGAATATATTAGTGCGAACAATAAAAGGAAGCAGCCTAGCATACTAGGTAATTATTAGGTTTGATCGAACAATTGAATCAGTACCCCTCCCTGGGGAACTGGCTTTTCAGGCCATTTCACTATGGACATTCCCTTTGCTTAGGCCACATTTCACTTGCGGTGACCACATCCCATTATCTCCCCTCCAGATATGCATAAAGAAGTCTCGGTCCAGAACAAGCCCACCAAAAGTCCTTTAAAAGCCACTGACTCATGTCATTGGGTGCTGGAGCCATCAGGCTCAGCCACCTGGTGTGCGGATGATCAAATAAATTTGTGATCCCTCACCCTTCTGGCCTCTTGCTCGTGCATTCCTCCTTCGGTGACCTAACAGTAATAGCATGGGCCAACGTGCCAGACTGGGTTCAAATCCCAGCTTTGCCACTTAATTTAATTTGCAATTAAATGAGCAAGTTCTTGACCTTTGTGTGCCTCAGTTTCCCATCTCATGTTTGCTGGTTGTAGTAAATGAATTAAAAATGGAAAGCTGATAGAATAACTCCTGGCACAGAGTAAGTGCTGAAGTGTTTGTGACCATCAATTATGTATTTATTTATTTATTTATTTAATCCTCACCTGAGGATATTTTTCCATTGATTTTTTAAAATATATTTTTATTGATTTCAGAGAGGAAGGGAGAGGGAGAGAGAGATAGAAACTTGTTGTGCCCTAACGGGTTTGGCTCAGTGGATAGAGCGTCTGCCTGCGGACTCAAGGGTCCCAGGTTCGATTCCGGTCAAGGGCATGTACCTTGATTGCGGGCACATCCCCAGTAGGGGGTGTGCAGGAGGCAGCTGATCAGTGTTTCTCTCTCATTGATGTTTCTAACTCTCTATCCCTCTTCCTTCTTCTCTGTTAAAAAAATCAATAAAATATATTAAAAAACAACAACAACAACAAAAATACTTGTTGCATGCCTCCTACATGGTAGAAACTATTCTAGGCAAGCCATGAAATGAGCTATAGTAAAACTTTCTAAGTGGGAGGCCAGGCAAAACTTGGAGAGGTTATGTTTTGAGGGGACTCTTAAAGTATGGCTACAATGTCAAAGGACCACCTTAACAAAGGGATAATTTATTGAGCGCATTTTGTGTCCTGGATACTTTACATATATGACCTCACTTAGTCCTCATAATAAACCCGGTAGGTAAGGCCTATTATTCCTGTGTTTATAGCTGGCATGGTTAGAGTAAGTAGTAATATACCGATTTTGCAGATGAAAGAATTGAAGCTCAGAGAAGTGATTTTCCCAAGGCAGCACAGATGATAAAGGATAGATGGAAACTTGAACCAGGCCCTGAACAGTGTGGTTGAGCATTGTCCCATGCACTGAGAGGTCACGGGTTCAATTTCCAGTCAGGGCACATGCCCAGGTTGCAGGCTTGATCCCCAATAGGGGGCCTGCAGGAGGCAGCTGATCAATGTTTCTCTCTCCCTCTCCATTCCTCTCTCTCTCAAGTCAGTAAAACAAAATTAAAAACTTGAACCAGAACAAATGATCTGCCAGCTCCCTCAGGCTGTCTCTCCAGTGCATGTGGATATGGAAAGGAATCCTGGATGACTGTAGCTTACTCACCAGGAGTAAAAGTGGTAAGACCAAAAGGGTCGGAGTCCATGGAGCCTTGAATGCCAAGCCAGACCATTTGCATTGAAATAGTACAGCATCATTTCCCTGACCTCTGATGCTGATTCACAGATGGACAGATTGACAATCTTGCAGCCAATTGCCCTGTTCCTGACCTTCCACTGTCCTCTCTCACTCCCACCCTCAACCTTTAGAGACCTTGACTTAGCCTTGACCCAGCCTTACAGGGACTCAAGGTCCTAAATCAGTCAGGCCTCTGGTGGGAGGGTCTGTCACAAGTGAAAGAGTGAGTCATTTTTCAGGTTCTCCCTTCTCCCTGCTCAGAGACCTCTCAAGTCTCTGGACCCTGTGAGAAACTTGCCCAGATGTGTCCTCCTCTAGCACCCTCTAGTTCTTTATTCAAAGGAGTGAAGTCTTGTTCAAAAATATGTTTTTATTGACTTTATTTATTTTTTATGTTTTTGGTGGTTGTTGTTTTTTTTTGTTAATCCTCACCAGAGGATATTTTTCCATTGATTTTTAGAGAGAGTGTAAGGGAGAGGGAAAGACAGAGAGAGAGAAATATCAAGACACATCGATTGGTTGGGGGCAGGGGATTGAGCCTGCAACTGAGGTATGTGCCCTTAACTGGAATCGAACCCAGGACTCCTCAGTCTGCAGGCCGATGCTCTCTCCACTGGGCCAAACTGGCTAGGGCTTATTGATTTTGGAGAGAGAGAAATGGGGAGGGAGAGAGAGAGAGAAACATCAGTGTGAGAGAGAAACAGATCAGCTGCCTCCTGAACGTACCCCCGGGGATCAAGCTAAAAATTCAGGCATGTGTCCTAACCCTGAATTGAACCAGTGACACCCCAGTGCACAGGACAACACACAACCACCTGAGCCACACCAGCCAGAGCAAAGGAGTGAAGTCTTAATGGAAGTGCTTCAGACAGAGTGAAGGCTCAAGGGAAAACTTTCTTGAAGCATTAGGTGGGCCCTCCCTGGTTCTCTCAAACCTCAGCAGAGATACTCCTATCATTTAGTCATTCAAACCTTATGGGGGACCCACCCTATGTTTCTGTCCCACTTTCTCTATCCTTCTTCCTCCAGTGAAGATCCCAGCCAGTGAAGATCCCAAGTGTTCTCTCTCGGTCCCCCAGCTCCACTCTCCCAGCCAGGCCAGAAGACACAGCAGCCCCCAGCTATATCAGGTGATTAATGAACTCCTAGGCCTTTGGGCTATTTTGGGGCCTGGAAGTCATGCCTGCTATGATTGAGAACTGGCCCTGCCAGGCTCTAGCCATCTGTCACTGAAGACAGGCCCAAGCAGTGGGCTTGGGGGACGCATGCTCCCCAAGCAACTTCTAAGTATGACTCTGGCTCAGCCCCATCTCCCCTCCTTCTGAGGAGCACAAGGCAAAGAGAAGCCTGTCTGTACTCAGGGGCTCAAGTGGATACCATGGAAAGAGCCAGAGAACTACAGGTTCCAGAATGCCCCAAGGTTAGGTTGTTTTGGCCTCCCTGGGGCCAGATGGGGAGGGGATGCTGGGTTTTCCAGGCAGCCCTAAGGAAACCCAAGTGGAAGTGTATACAAATAGCAGTGCCAAGATATGATGCCCATAGTCCCCATATCATAAACTCCACAAATCCCACACAAAGTACAATCTTGTGAAGGCTGCACAACTAATTTAGTGTGACTCGCGAACCCCCAACCCAACTCCAAAGCATAAAACTCAAGTACATGCAGTTTCACTGTCACAGAATCCCAGGGATATGCAACCTCAGGGACACACAGCCCCAGCGTTCACAACCCCACTGATGCATGCACAACCCCCTTAGTACAGACTCTTAGATAAAACAGTGACATGTACTCCTTATGCCACACAAGTTTACCCACCCCATCATGCATGACCTCACTAGCGGAGTTCATGTTGGTCCAGTCCTACCTCAGATTTTTTTCCTCTGGACACTCACCCCAGTCATCTTAAGATCACATTAAACTAAACAATTCAGCAAAGGGCTGTGCTTTTTCCCTGCTCTACTGTGAGCTTCTTCCCTTTATCCCTGTGAGGTGTCTTTCCTCCTACGTCCACCTGCTTGAAGGTTCTCCTCTGCCCTCAATGAGAAGCCCTGCCCCCTCCTCCACCATGGTGAGGGACCATGATGCCCATCTCCTTTCCTCCTTGACAACCCCTATCTCCTCCACCTCCTCGGTAAGGAACCCTATCCCTACTCCACTCTGTCGGGGTACTGCCCTTTAACCCCCCCTTTTTTTGGAGGGATCCTGCTCCCTCCATCTGGGAGGAGCCCTTTCCCTCCCCACCTTTGTAAAGCTCCTATCCCACTTCGCTCACTTTTTGAGGGGTCCAGCCCCTTCCTCCCTTCCTCATACCTGGCGACAGCGACCCAGTCACCAGCTGGTAGAGGGATCGTGCTGCCTGCCCCAATGGGCTCCTGCACCTGCGGGGGCAACGGCTCATGATTCCGCTGAGAGCAGAGTGGCCAAGCTCCGCCCCCAAGGCCCGGGGTGGTTGGTTTCCGCCGTGTGGGCCCTGCGTGGGCGGCGCGGGAGGGCCGGACCCAGACCTGTAGGACCAGGACCTCAGACAGCAGAGCCTCATTCCACGCCAGGTCTTCTCCGGACCGCATGAGGGGAACTCGCCCTGGCCCCAGGATCTAGAGCACTGAACCCCAAAGTTCCCAGACTTGAAGCGGAGCGGGCACGGGGGAGGGGGGGAGGGGGAGGCGGGGCGGGACAGCGAGGACTCTCTTCATAGCCTTCTTTGGGAACATTTTCTGGATTTCTGTTGGGGAAGAGTCGCACCCACGGGTTTTGAAAAAGGAGTTGGGGGTAAATGAACCTTATCTTTTATTGCCCTTCTTCAGCCCTCCCTCTACTTGTCACACCCTCCTCTTTGCATTTTGGCAGAGATATGAAGGGGTAAGAGGTGAGAGGACACAGTTGTCATGGCAACTTCCCACACTTCCATACTTCCTGGACCAATGGGGGAGTGAACAGAAGGGAGGAGGAGGAACTGGCCAGTGTATTGGGCAAAGAAGAGGTGGCAGGGATGTGCCCCTACTGATCTCTCTCCTGGCCCCCAATTCCTTTCTCTCATAGCTGTTTGCTTTGTGTCCCTCTGTCACAGCAGGTTCACAGATTCTCCCATTATACACTGACTGCCAGCCAAATGCATTGGGAGAAGCCACCCTCTTTAAAAAAAGTATTTTTATTGATTTCAGAGAGGCAGGGAGCGGGCGGGGGGAGTCCGAGAGTCACCCCGCCCGCATCTAACACCCCTAGAAACATCAATAATGAGAGAGAATCATCCATCGGCTGCCTCCTGCACGCCCCCTACTGGGGATCGAGCCTGCAACCTGGGCATGTGCCCTGACGGGGAATTGAACAGTGACTTCCTGGTTTGTAGGTCCACGCTCAACCACTGAGCCACCCCAGCAAGGGGAGAAGCCCCCCTCTTCTCAGTCCGAGCCCTGACCTCTTTCCTGAATTCATTCCCATGCAGCTTTACCCAAAGTAAACCCTTTTCATTACCCACTATGCTTTCAAACTGCTGGGACGGAAGGGACATATTTCCACTCCTCTCGACTGGCATTCTGTATTTTTGTTTGAAAATCTTACGTTTACAAGGCAAGAGTCGCCGCCGAACTCCATGCAAATCTTGCCCTTTGATTTGGTAACAGAATCAGCTCCGCAGGCATAGCTCCTTTAATACCACACGGGGGCGCCCCAGTCCGGGAAACAATATTTATGGCCAGCAGGACGTGATTCCAGAGATCCCAGGCCCAGCGACTGGAGCTCTGGCCTTGGCCAGCCAGGTGCATATTCTCTCATCTTCTCCAGTCCTTCCTTTGTTTCCAGCTAGGAAAGGACCACCATTGATCATTGACTTTTCCCACCCCGCTGCACTGCCAAGCGGCCCTGCCAGGCTGGTAAGACCAGGGGTGTTAGATGCGGGCGGGGTGACTCTCGGACTCCCCCCGCCCCCTCCCGCTAAAAGTCTTCTCGGTCTGCACAGGGAGGATACTTTGGGAGGTGGCCCGGCCGCACCTCTCCCCTGAACGTTCTTCAGTACCGTGGACAACGACTCCCCGTCAGGTTTCTGCGCAGGCATCTCTGAGGGCCCAGCGCTTTAACACAGGGGGGCATTCCAACCCCATTTGTCTTCCGCTATAAAATAAGCACTCCTTCGAAAGGAGAGATCCTGGTAGTCCTATTTCTCTTTCAAAGCCGTGTGTAGACCTTTCTACAGAGAGGATGCTCATGACACAGAACATGATTCTTGATGCTTGCCAACATTTGACCTTTCTCTTTCCCTTGGGAGGCAGGAGATAGTATTCCCCATTTCACAGATGAGAAAAGTGAGGCTCAGAGAGAGAAAAAGTCATACATACCTGGTATTCACATTTCCATTCCTGCACCTTCTAATAAAAATGCTTCCCCACCTTCACCCAATCAATCTCTGATTCAAACAGCCAAGTGAGGAGGGGATGATTCCATTACAGGGAGAATCAATTAAAGCAGGAAGCAAACACTGACGAATGTGGTGCTAATAAGTGCCCTGGGCCCTTACTACTCTCAAGGATCCTGAGATGAGGACAGTACAGAGCAGGAATAGACAGCTGGACCTTTGGATTCCATCCAGATCTGAGGCACATCTAGGGCACATCTGGGGCCTGCATGAATGGAAGGGCTTCCCCTTCTGAGGGTCTGAGCATAGGAACTAGGACCTCTGCAGGCTTAGTGAGTCAGAAAGACACTTTCTAAAGGCGTTGCATTCTAGTCCTCTACCCCATCCCCAAGTCTTAACCTCATTTCCTTCAGGACAGACAAGGCTCACAGCCTCCTTCCACCTCCCCAACTTGTTTCACACACAGAGGAGACACTCTTCCTCCTCCCATCTTCTGTTAAGAGTTTTTGAGCAGGCTGCACAATGAGAGACAGAAACACACATGTACATGGAAATGTACACAGGTGTCACCCACACAAACACATGGATCTGCTTACCAAACCCAGGAATGTGCATAGGCACCGATGTACTGGTCTCACATACCTCCCCAATGTGGGAGAGAGAGGATATCTGGGCAGCAAAGTGGTTTGGGGGACATTTATAAAGGGAGGCCACACGGCACCTCCCAAGCTAGAGCTTCTTTAGAGGGAGGCAAGAGAGTGCGTTTTCCTTTGGGTTTGGGTGAAGTTCTGGGAGGGTTGTTGGGTATTGAATGAGCTTCAGTTATAAGAATGATCTCTGAGTACTTTATGGCGGGGGGGGGGGGGGGGACCTGACCCAGCACTAACCAAAGCCCAAGGACAGGGGCCAGATGCTGCTCCTAGGAGCTAGGCTGGGTAGCTAGGACACTAGATTCCCTCCTGGGTCCACCTGGGCTACTTGGGGAAAACATGGGGAAAACAGTGGTGTGTACTAAAGATCTCCTGCGTCAGGAAGCTAGAGAGGCAGCTAGGGTAAGAGGCGTCATAGACACTCACAAAGCCCCACTGAAGACACCACCACATGAAACTGCACAATCAGCATCAAATGCCAATATAACCCACATAGTCTCACAATCACAAAACACAACACAACCCACTTTAACAAATGCTTGCCCCCGGAAGTTCACAACGTCTTACAAAGAGACATACCACCATAAAGCGAAGCCCTGACACTAATGGTAGTCACATGCCACTTCATACAGAATCACACACTCAAAGCACAGAGTTGCACATAGAACAGAAACACATGGTCAAACAACTTCATTAGTACACTCAGGATACTACATAACCTCACTCAAACATCTGACAAGATCATACAATCCCACAGCCACATACAATCATGCTCACCCTGGCTGTCACCAAGCCCAGGGCACATGGCAACCAGCTGTGGGAGGCGCATACATATATACTGTATACACAGATACACACAAAGAATGACAGGCACTCACGCACCTCCCACCAGAACCCTCCTGCCTTGTGTCATAAGGGCCCACACCTGCTGCCTCTCCCCACCTGCCCACCTACTCTCCCCACCCCCTGCCATTACCCCCCCTCCCCCCCCCCGTGGGACCCAAGACTTTGAACCTGTGTCCAGGGGCCCAGAACAGCCGGGAGGTGCCTGGAAATGGGGCAGAGTGTGGGTAAGGGCTTGGCAGGGTCAGAGGCTTAAGGGTTTGGAGGAATGGAATCTGCCCTCCCTCCCACGAGCCCCCATCCACCGACTCACCAGTGAGCTGGTCATAAGATCCGTCCAGGTCTCGGGAATCGGACAAACTCTCCTTGCGACCCTGGCCCCGCATGGCCCCCGGCGACCCCCTCCCGTCCCTCCTGGGCTGTGGGAGGGGGCGCCGGGTGGCTGGGATAGGGCGCTCACACGGCGCCCCCTGGCGGCGAAGCCCTCGGCCGGGGCTGGGGGCCAGAAGAGTCTGGGCTAGGATTGAGTCTGGGGACCGGGAGGGTCTAGAGCCCACCCAGGGGTCCTGGGTCAGGAGCGGAAGGGAGGTTTGGGCAGTAGAAGAGCGCAGAGCCTCAGGCAGAGCTGAGCTGAGCGCGGAGCCAGAGCCAGCCGCCTCTTTCCTCCCGCCCCCTCCCCGCGGCTGTCACCACTGCCTCCCCCCTTTGGCGCTGCCGGGATTGGCTCCCCCTACCCCCGCCCCCTCCTCTTTGCAGCTCCAGGAGGCACCCGGTGAAAGGGTGAGCTGGGAAGTGCCGGTGGAGAGATTGGCTCTCCAGCAACACTACCCCCGAAACCCGAAGCCCTGGGTCTTGGGGGTGGAAGAGAGAGCAGGGCCAGAAAGGCCCCACTGTGAGGAAACTCCGCCCCCAATTCTCCCCCACTAAGCCGGCACTGGTCGGGTAAGTCTAAGTCTTCTGAGTCCCGTTGTCAGTCTCTTATGTAGCCCCTATTTTTCTCTGTTGCTCTTTCTATGTACGGGTCTCTGTGCCTCCCTCCTCCCCCTGCTCCCGCCAGTGCCCACCCAGCTTGAAGGGGGCTGGGGATTCAGAGGAGGGGTCAACCTGAGACAGACTTTCCTCAGGCCAGTGGGCTACAATTTTCTCTTCTCTCTCAGAAGTACCCCAACCCTCACCCACTCCAGGACTTTGGGCCCATTCATTCTCAGGGTGCCTTCTTTCCTGATCTAATGACCCCTGTTGGCCAACTGGGGAAAAAAGGGAAAGAAAGTGAAACAGGTCAGCAGAATTCTCAAGACTTTCTTGCTCTTGTTTCTTCAACTTTCCTGGCCTTCTCTCTTCTATCACCTGCTCTGTCCTAGATTCCTCGTTTATCCATAAGATTTTTTGGGGGGTGGGGTGGGGAGGGGTGGCAACTGAGAGTTTGAGGATCCAGGTGAAGATCCACAGTGGGGAATAAATGCTCTTGATGTGAGCCCCGCTCCCTTCCCAAGAACACTCCCCATCCCACCCCCATGAGTATGGAGGGGAGGAAGTGTCTGCTGGGTCTGGATGGTATGGTGGCAGTGTCCCAGGTAATCCTGCCTGCCCAATGGCTCCTTTGGAGGAGTGACCTGTTTAGACCAAAAGCTTCTGCTAAAATGACCCCAACACATTTAATTTCTTCAATTGGATTTAATTTCCAAGCATTTGATTCAATTAACCCAGCAGGAATTATGGGGGAGACCAGGCATGAGAAGGGGACAAGCAACCAAAGGGAAGACTGTCTTTGGGAGCTATGTCCTGCTCCTGGCTCTCCCCCGGCTCTGGAGGGTCCTCCTAGACCTGGCCCAGACACTGGGGAATGGAGAGAGCATGGGCAGCTTGCTTTGGAGTTCAGTTCTAGGAGGGGATGGGATTCCTATTTAGAGTTCTTAGAATAAGGTGTATAGGCCAGAGATGGATGGGCCTTTACAGTGGAATCCTTTATTACTTCATGCCCTTGACCTGCACTTATTCACTTCATAGGAAGGACTAGCAGGAGTCCATAATGGGCTGGCTGTCCTCCTCAATACCAAGTTTGGAGATAAGGGGACTTTCTTCTCCCTCTTTCCACCCAAAGGACTTTTCTGAACTGAATTTGCTTCCTCTGTGGCCAGGAGACTCCAGATGAGAGTCTATAAGAATAGGCAGGGCCCCCATAGCCAAATGGGACCAGTACCTGGAAGATTACCTTAACTTTGTATTTGAGAAATGAGTTCTGGGTAAGGGATCAAGGAAAAAGAAAGACACTAAAACGACTGTCCCATACAAATCAATATTTAATCATTTCAGCTTGCCACCAGCTTCCAGCTCCAGTTCCATTAAATGCCCCAGGTTGAGCTATCCATCTAGTGAGCAGAGGTGACCCAGCTGCTGATCTCTTAATCTACACCTGTCCATGGCAGCATGTTGGTGGATTCTCTGGTACTAGTGCATATCTGCTCAATGCTGGAGGCAGAACCCTGGTGCCAAGACGGGGGTGGGGGCGGGCAAGTATCCCTACCTTGAAGTTTAAGTGGAACGGCAGCCAGAGAGGTCCCTGTACTTACTCCTAGACTCTTGCTGTGCTGCTTGCTCTCTGCCATCCTGAGGCTCTAGGAAGTGTTTTAGAAAGGGAGGATCTCAGAGCAGCAGCTACTTAGGAGGCAGCTGTTGGGTAGGGAAAGCCTACAGTAGTTGATGGAGGCCGTTCAGAGGAGGAATCCAGGCCAAATTCTCAAATGTCAAGAGTCTTGCCTGTGGCTCCACCCACAAAGTGGGTAGACAGAATGGCCTCTCCATGATGCTCACCTGGCCTCTTTCAGATGGAGGGTACTGTGCCCCCAGCAGATTCTCTCTGTCCTAGGCACCAAACCACATTAGAAACAGATCCCTCCCCAGAGGAAATTCTCAGGCAGGCTGGATGTAAACAACAGCCGGCTGAGGGGGTGGAACACGTGGAGGGAGCTAGGCAGAGGCAGGCAAGGCTCCCAGAGGAGGGGTGGCTAGGGAGGTGGGGAGGCTGCTGGAAAAGGAACCAGCAAAGTAGGCACCTGAGGGCTCCAGAAAACCTGTCAATGTTTATTTCTCACAAACATCCTAAAGACAGTTTAAACCAGATTTGAAAATGAAAAGCTAAAGTTGTGACCCTAAAGTGCTGACGAGTCAATGGGTGGGAGACAGGGGAAAGGTAACAGGTACTCCTGGTACCAAGAATCAAATCCAGAAAGTGATGGCTGGACAGCAGATCACTGGGTGGATTCTAATCTTCAGTCTCCCAGATAAGTCAGCTTTGGATTTAGAAAACCCTACCCTAAGCCTGAGCTAAGAGTCCTAATGACTGGACAGAGTGACAGCGGGACAGGGGAGACAGATTTCAAGTCCAGCTGAGCCCCAGGCCAAAGGAAGCAGAATTGGTTCCACCTACATCTGAGAGTTGCCTGTTTTCAGAAGCCTTGGAAAGCCCTTGATCCTCAGGGTATTGGCATCACCCTAAGGCTTGCCCCAACAGCGCCTGAAAATTAGTCAGTAGCCTCAACTTGTAATCTCAATTGGAAATGTGAAGGGATGTCCAGGGAGCCTTCTCTCTGTGCCCACCCACCCCGCCCCAAATAAGATTATCCCTGGCTTGCCCCTTCTGGCCCCTGCTGTCCAAGCTCCCCTGAAGCATGGCCTTCACCAGAGAACTGGATGTCTGTGTTGTTCTCCAACCTTGGGGACAGCCCCCTCTCCTCTGACTCCCCCTCCAGCCCAGAAGCCTCATGGGTAAGGGCAGTCAGTGGCTGCTCAGGTTGGCGTGGTCTCAGGAGATAGTGGAGAACTCCTTGAGCAGGACTTCCTGGCTGAGTGTGTGGAAGGCCAGGTTTCTCCGGACATTGGTGCTAATGGATCGAACCTGGGAAAGTGGGGGAGGTAGGAAGGACACAGGCAGAGAGAAAAGAGGAGAGAGTTGTTACAAACAGTAGAGGGCAGTGTTTGAGGCACAAGGCCAAGATTCAGTGCTAGAAGTTTCTCTCAGGAAATAAACCCTTAATAGCTATCATCCCTGCAGGCAAATGAGCAAACAGCTCGGTGATAGGGAGGAGAAGAGGATCTGAGCACCTAAAGTGGTAGAAGCAAGCACAGACAAGGAAGGACAGGGCAGGCCTTTGTCCTTGCCTCGGCCTTGCACAAGGGTGATGGAGGAGAAACTGATGCTAGTGGACTCACACTCTGGAACTGCCTCCTTTTGAATGCATTTCTAGTCTTCTCACTCTCCCTTTGTATTTAACTACTTTTTTGGGTTGGGAAGAACGTTTACAGATGCAGGCCTTGTCTGGCATAGATGACAGGAGTATGATCCAAGGAGGAAAATGACCAGGATCAGGCCATATGGCTAGTGAGTCCCAGGCCTGGGGCAGAACCCAGGTTTCTTAATTCCTAGTCCAGCACTCTTTCCATACCACAAATATGCGCTGCTACTTTAGAGGAAAGTCTGGAGTGTACTCTTGCTGTGTCTCTCCTGCTCACCTCACATGTTTTCTACCCACAGACCCAGAACCTTGCAGGAAGTGGTGCCTGTGTCAGCAGGGGAAAAGATCTATGGAAAAGGGGTCAGAGGGCCAAGCTCCCTACTCTGAGTGCATTCTAAGAGGAATCCAGCAGACTCTGGAAGGAGATCCATTCATAGGAAATAGATGTGAATGTTGTATGAGAGAAAGGGGGAAGAGGGAGGAAGGAGAAAAAAGAGTGCGTAACTCTGCTGGGACCCAAAGTCCAGGGAGTTTTCCTTCAATTTCTGCTTTGCTATGGGAAAGATAATGTAGTCATCAGGCTGGGAGCAGAGGAAAAGGCGGCATGGCAAACAGCAAGCAGCTAAAGCTCATTAGCTCCAAACCCTACCAGACTGTCTCTGCTCCCCTATGCCAGAGGTACAGGTATAAGGAGAGTTGAGAAGGTAGCAGCTAGTGTCAAAGAGCCTTGAGATAGAGCTCCTCTAATGCTCTCCTCCACAACCATCTTCATCTCCCAATAACTTAGTCTCTTTCTTAAGTCTTGGACCCCAGTAATTCCCCCACATCACCTTAAAGACTTGCCAACTACCCCATACAAATACTCTTATTTCCTTACACTAAAGGCTTCCCTTTTACCAGCTAACTCAACCCTGAGTATGTCTTCCTCACCCCGGGGAAGTCCAAAATCCTGGAAATGTCAAGTTGGGCTGTGTTTAGATCAAGATAGATGAGCTAAAATCCAGTATCTTCATCTTGGACTCAGCAGAGAGTAGTAAAAGCTGGTTTGATGCAATTTCTGCCCAGCAGTGGGAGGTCTGAGGACATGGGAAGTAGGTACAGAGGTCTGTGTGTCCTGGTCTCAGCCCCCAGCCGGGATGTTCATGTGCAACCAGGCAGGCGGAGTGGCAGGACTACAGGGAGGCTGAGCTTTTCCTGAGAGTAGCTCTGAGCACTGTGCAGGAGAGGGACCATCAACAGGGAAAGGCCAGCTCTGTGAAGAGATGCTGACTGGGAGGTGGAGTAGGAGGCAGAGCAAATGCTCACTGCTCCAGGTGGCCATGGATGGAGGCTGTAGGAAGCTGAGTGATTGGAAAGTGGGAGTGGGGACAGAAAGTGAAGACTGGAGAACTAGGTTTGGGGTGGAGGCGGGGGAGACACTCAGACCAGGAACCAGTTAGGAATTTAGGAAGTGACTGCATAAAAAGGAGAAGAATCAATTATTCTCATTAGTTGCTCTCTAGACAGGATAAGGAGTAATGAGCCAGAGTTGCCACTGGGAACACATGTCAAACCCCAGGCCCAGCTGGAGCTGTGCAAGGGCTGTCTCTATGGCTGCAGAAGAGAGGTGGGCAATGCTGTCTCAGGCTTCTCACCCTTCCCAACCTGGCACCAGTACCCTGGGGAATGTCTTCTCTCACTGCCTGGTCCTGCGCTGCTTTGGGAGAGAAGTTTGCAAACCCCTTAAGTCTTATTTCATCAGCCTTTGGAATACTGCGGTTGTTCTCTAGATGCTCAGCTGCAGAGCAGAACCCAGTGGTTGGGAAAGGGTCCCCAGAGGACACAGATAGAGATGGAGCAGGGCAGGCTTACCAGCTCTTTGAAGAAGGCAGCTTCCTTGTGCTGCTCCGAATAGCGCTCATACTGGTCCAGGCCATCCTGCAGCTTCAGTGTGAGTGTGTCATAGTTGGCTCGTACTACCTCCAGCACCTGGGGGAGGTCAAGAGCCAGGCAGGGCTTAGTACAGGCAAACCCTAGGTTTCATGGCCCCATGTATGCCTCTCCTGCTGCCCTACTGCACTGCTCACTACTTAACACTCCCCCCCGCCAAAAAAAATACCCTAAACATGGGGAGCAATTCCTCAGGATTCCGGGATCACATTCTAATCTCTTCCGTTCCCCACTTTTCCTGACTAGTCCAGCCTGGCCACCAAGGCTGTTTACTATGGGTGTGGTAAAGAGCATGAAAGAGGTGACAGAATAGTGAGCTTCTAAGCTCACCAATGTCCCCATACCACAAATGTGTTCTCAGCCACATCCTGCAGCTTTCTCTGGCCAGGTTGCCACAGCAGCTCCTTAAGACTTTGCCAATGTATCCTTCCTTTTTCCTTTTTGGGAACCATATTTCTTCAGTTCTGGGATGTTCCTCAGCACCATCTGCCACTTGTTTTCATCTCTCAATGCCAACTCAGTCTTCCTATCTATTGCCTGGATCGAACTTTTGGGTATCCCAACTTTGGGGTGTAGAGAACACTTTCTAGACTAAGCTAGAGGTAACCTCATCTTTTTTTCTGTTGAGTAGGTCTCTCCCCCATCATTCCTCTCTCTGACTTCCTATGGTAGGGATTCAGACTCAACTGACTCCAGGAACCTTGGATCTCTGTTGTTCCAAAAGGAAGGGACTATCATAGCTGGTCCTGATGTGACTTCAGTTTATAAGACCATGAATTAAAGGCAAGGACAATTAGGAAGAGAGGCACTACATCAAATTAGAAGAAATGAGCTGGGTAGAAAGGAGAGACCAGGAGAGGAAGTGACTGTTCACTCTGGCAATCTGGGTGGTAGCTATTTTGCAACTTGATCTGACCTGGGAGGGAAGTCTATGATGTCATGGAGAGCTCCCAGCTCAGTAGGAAGCTTAGGTGAATGAGTAATGAGGGAGGCTTAGCTCTAACAGCAGATAAGGGTGAAGGGGATAAGCTAGAGTCAGGACTGGTGAGAGGGATCAAGGATAAACTCCTGAAGGGCACAAAGGTGCCTCTGGGCTGTTCTCAGCAATTCAGTCTTGTGCCAGGGCAGACTTCATTTGGTAGCAAACACTTCTGCCTGCCAAGAATTCCTGAGGGGAGAGTATGGATGGAGAACACGGGCTGTGTCCCCGAGTTTGGGGGGAAGGGACAGCTAGGACAAAAGTCTGGCCCAGGTTCTAGGATCACTACTCTAGAACTCCTCAGGTGATTTTGCTGGTGTATCCCAAGACCCCAGTATGGGCTGGCTCTCTTGCTTCAAATTCCATTTGAAAGCTCTGACAGGAGGGAGGCCCAGTACCCAGCAATGGCAACCACCCACAAAGTAACCTGGTCTTTTAATACACCTGGGCTGTGTTCATGGCTGGAATATCTACAGCCAAGGTCTTGGCTCAGAAGTGAATGGCTCAAGTCTGGAAAAAGGCAGGACGCCTCCAAGATGGAACCAGCCCCCAGAAACCAGGCAGAATAGAAGAATACATGCTGCCCAAACCCTGAACAATGGCAGCCTCGGCAGCATGGCCTCAGCCTTTCCTGAAGGATGTCAGTTGCCAAAAGACAAATACCATGCTAAAGCCAATGTCTGAGAAGGTGAGGCTGTCAAGAGATGCTCCATCCCAAGAGCCTCACACCTCAGGCAAGGCTGCCTTGATCACCTGGACTTTCTCTTCCTGCCAGGGCAGAAAGGAAGCTCTAAGATCTCACTCAGAATAGGGATTTCTCCTTTCCCAATAAAGTTGGCTTTTGCCAGAACAGCTTCATTCAGTTTCTTGCAGGGAGGTGAAAGCAAAGAAGGCTCCTGCACTGTCAGCCCCTTGGAAGAAAACCACAGGCCTTGCTGGACTTAGTGCATGATCCCAGCTCTCCTCTGTCCAGAACTTACTTCTTTTTGCCCTCTTTTACCCAAGGGAAAGTTGCCCTTCAGTTCACCCAGCCTTTGCCATCTCCTGCCCTCATCATTTCTCTTGAATTCCTAAAAGACATTCTAAGCTCAGGTCAGGGCTCTAGCCCATTCGGGACTTTGGAGCACTGGGTACTTTCCTAGCTTGGGACTTTGCCTTCTGTAACTCCAGACTTTAGGAACATGTCCCATTTGGGCCTCACACCCAACAATGGCCTGGGACGTGGCAAGGGCAGCACTTAATCAGAGGGCAACCTCCAGAGCCCTTGTGCCTAACGACCTTAGGTTTTACCGTAATTTTCAGCCTTGGTCTCTGGCTTCCTGGCCTTATCCTGGCTGGATCCCTCCCTAATCCATCTTCCAAGTACAAGCCTACCTTCTATCATCAGCTGTTGGGCTTGCAGGTTTCCTAGAACCATGATCACCACCTCAGCTCAAAGTAGCTCCAAAGTTAGTAAATCACCTGTAAGCCACATGTTCTCTAAGGAGTCCATATCCCTCCCCACCCCCGAGACCCTCACCAGACAGAAACGTGGGTCCTGGCAAGAGGCCTGATAGAATGGAACTGGTAGTCCCACTCTCACTATAGGATCTCAGATAATTCACTTAACCTCTTGGAGCCTTAGCTCTTCTCTCTATAAAATGGAACTTGAATTTGTCTTCCTAAAATGAGAATGGAATAAAATTTTGAGTTCTTAACAGTAACATACAATTGATGGAAACATTATCATCCCAATGACTAAACAACTACCTGGAGAGCTCTTGGGACTCACAGCCCATTTCAAACGATCTCAATGACCCTATGTGCATAAATGATTCTTCATCACAAAGGAACATCTTGTGGATTTAAGTGGAAGACACAAATTGCCTCAGTTTAGGGAAGAACAAACTGGGGAACGGGGTGAGCCTAAACCCCTCCTGTGAGGTCTCTTGAGGGGAAGGGCATGACATAGGCCTTAAGGTCAGAGAACCTGCATTTTGGTCCCATCGACCACTAATTAGCTATGTAAACACATAACTTAATGTCTTGGAGCCTCAGTTTTCTTATCTGTGAAATGGAGATAACACTACCTCATAAGGCTGATGTGAGAATGAAAAGAGATGACTGTCTAATGTCTGGCACATAATGAATAGTCAATAAATGGTTATTGATTTTATGATGAAAGCTTCTTTCTGGTGACAATGCGCATTAGGCAGTTCTGCTTATCCCCAGACAGAGTTAACCATAAGCCGGGAGCTAGGGCTTTGCACATCTTCATTCAGGATATGACACATTCTGGTGAGGAGAAAATCTACTTTCTCTGTTGAACATGAAAGCAGGCTTTCCATAATGACCACACTGTCCTGAGTTAACTGGCAATGTATCACTCAGAAGTCAGAGAATACCCAACCTAACCAATCTTGGTAGTGCAAAGGGATACAAGTTATACTGAAGAAAAACTGATGAGAAATACCCACAGAGGCCAGCCTTGCATTGTACAGATTCTGAGGCTCTTGGTGTCATCAGGAACAGGAAGGAAAGAGGTCCCAGTGCACGAAGTTAGTTCAAAATTGCTGACTAAATTTCAGACAAACTCACACCCTCCCCCTAGCACACACAATAGACATTCCTCACAGTCTATTCAAGAGCCTGTGCCCCATTTTTTAAAACAGAGCCTTCAAAATGGGAAATAACTTCTACCCTGAAGACAGCAGCAAAGGAGAATAGTCAAGTTGGTAAAGTTCCTGGCAATGGCTATCCAACCTTGATGTCAGAGAGGCTTTGTCCTGTGCCTGAAAATTGTTTAATCTTAAATCACTGTTGGACTGAATTCCCAGCAGAATGAGAATTAGGGGGCAGCTAAGGAAAAGGATGTGACCTGACAGCAAGCTTGTGTCATTACCTTCTCAGTTTGAACACACCTCACAAGGGCATTTCAGAATGGATCAAACCTGGTTTTAAAGAAATGAAAACTATGGATTGTGTATTTTGTGAGTAAAAGTAACATTATTTCCCATCCTTTTAACCTTTTGCTCATCCTTTTTCTCCCCACTGATTTCAGAGAGGCAAGGAGATAGATAGAAACATCAATGATGAGAGAGAATCTACTGGCTGCCTCCTGCACGCCCCCTACTGGGGTGGGGGGATCGAGCCCACAACCCAGGCATGTGCCCTTGGCCGGAATCAAACCTGAGACCCCTTCAGTCTGCAGGCCGACGCTCTATCCCCTGAGCCAAACTGGCTAGGGCTGCTCATCCTTTCTGTAGGACTTATTTTCAGCATCAGAGCTGAGCCTGAACCATCTGCCCTTGAGGCGGAGCCTAAACTGTCAGTGCCAGAGTCACAGACCTGTCAGAGGTAATGGCTGTCCCTACAGCTGACGTCTCAGGGGCCCTGCTCGCTGATGGAGAATCTTGCCTTCAGAATTAGCTGACACAGTAAAGTGGATGAGGTGGTAGACAAAACAGAAGAGACCTTGGATTCCGTCCTTTTCCCTGTCTTAAAAGGTGTGACGTGATTTCAACCTGGCTGCCTATTCACTGGTTAGTTTTGCAGCTGACTCCAATCCACACTTAGTGTTACTGGCTGAACCCTATTACGTGCTTACATCTGTGGGTATGCCCTTCATGGTGGTTTATCTTGATTCCCCATTTTGCTTGTTAGCTCCTTAAAGGCAGGACATGGCTCTGAGGGCTTTAGAAACTATCAGAGTGCTGAGAACAGTGCTGGGTGTACTGTAATGTCCTAACTCTAATCTTATTGTGTGACCTTGATGAGAGATTCCTTTCCTTTTTGGTTGGGCCTGAGTGTTACTAAATTAGTCTACAACTATGTTGAATGTTTACTGTTTCTTAGGACTCTGTTAGGTGCTATGAAAAATCTATAATGGAACAGTGGGTCCCTTCCTTCAGAGTGCCGAGAATCAAGCTGTGACACAATTTCAGTGAGGAAATCAATAGTAGTAGCATGTTTGTTTCTCCAGGAGAGGCCCTGCCACTCTGCCTGTCTACAGCTGCTGATGTTTAAACCTTAAAGCAGTGTGTTCTTTCCTCCACAGTATATCCCTCATTGATAAGCCTGTAAAAGACAGGTCTCTTCCAGAAAGAAAGTCAGGGAGGGGAGCATTTGCTCATCTATGGCAGGAGTTGGAATTTCAGGTCCTAGAAAGCATTTATTCATGGAGTTATTAAAATGAAAGAGATAATAATAGCAGCTAAGGTTATTAGGCACTTTTTGTGTATCAAGCAGTATGCTTGGCACTTTATATATGCATTTCCTTATTTAATCCTCACTATTGGCCCTATATGATAAACATTATCATCCCCATTTTACAGATGAGTAAACTGAGTCTCACCCTGCTCCACCCTGCTAGTAAGTGGTGGAGTTAAGATATGAGTTCAGGAAAGCTGAATCTAGAACTATATCCTTTAACAATGTTATCTTAAAAATTACTAGCTATTGGTTGAAACTCTTTTTCAGAGTCTAGGGCCCAGCCGTGGGCAAACTACGGCCCGCAGGCCGGATCCGGCCTGTTCGGTTGTTCTATCCGGCCTACGGAGCCGAAAGAGCGGAGGGTTCTCTTGCTCTCCCCTCCGCTCCTTTACTTTGAATTTATATTAGTTCACACAAACACTCCATCCATGCTTTTGTTCCGGCCCTCCGGTCCAGTTTAAGAACCCATTGTGGCCCTCGAGTCAAAAAGTTTGCCCACCCCTGGATCTAGGCACAACTAGACCCAGCGATCCACCAGGGTATTTACTTGGAGAACATCTTTGTAGTGCTTCTTTTTTAATTTAATCCTCACCCAAGGATATGCCTTTCACTGTCTAGAGAGAGAGAGAGGAGGGGTGGAGGGGCAGTTGGAGGGGGAGGGAGAAACATCGATTGGTTGCCTTCCATATACACCCCAACCAGGGATTGAACCTGCAACCTGGGTATGTGCCCTGACAGGAAATCGAACCGGCGACCTTTCAGTACGTGGGCCGATGCTCAACCAACTGAGCCTCACTACCAGGGCTTCAATGCTTCCTGTTTATTTTTAACTAGTCCTAAAGTTGTAAGAATAGATATGGATTATGGAGGAAGAAGAATTGGCTTTTTTCTTTTCTGTCATCATAATTTCCATTCCAAGCTGTCCAATAACTTAGTTGTAAGAATGCCATTGAGAGCCTGTCCTTAGACTGGTGAAATTACAAGGCTAGGAACAGACCTTTATTGATTCTGGGAGAAAAGAGGGTTGTTGCTCATTGGGAGATCCATAACCAGTTCTGGGGAAGGTCTGGTTTTAGCAAAGTAAAGGAATGTGGGAGGCTATATTAGCTCTCTTCAGAGAAAATGAAAGATCAGAGCTCCAATGTCTCTAGTTTCTTGTGAAGATAACAGAGCATTTCAGCCCTATAACAAATCCAGAGAAGGGAGTTAGGCAATGCCCTGAGTATTTTTACAGGAAGAGTTATCTTCCTTTGAGTTTGAAGACGGTTACCGGGTAGTAGAGAGAAATGGTTTCGGTCTTCCTGGCTGAGAAAAGGTATGCTTGACTTTCGTTGCTCCTCCATGGATGACAAGAAGGTGATCTCATTTTGCTTTTACCATAAAAATTGCCTGCAACTACTTGGATCTTCTTCTCTCTGGCAGTCCCATTTGCCACTGACCATTACTGAAGGACTACTCTGTGTTCAGCACTATTTCTTCTAGAGATAGGACATTATGCTAGAGCCGTGGTCGGCAAACTGTGGCTCGCGAGCCACATGCGGCTCTTTGGCCCCTTGAGTGTGGCTCTTGCACAAAATACCACGGCCTGGGCGAGTCTATTTTGAAGAAGTGGCGTTAGAAGAAGTTTAAGTTTAAAAATTTTGGCTCTCAAAAGAAATTTCAATCATTGTACTGTTGATATTTGGCTCTGTTGACTAATGAGTTTGCCGACCACTGAGCTAGAGCAATAAATAGTTTAGAGCAGGGGTGGGCAAACTTTTTGACTCGAGGGCCACAATGGGTTCTTAAACTGGACCGGAGGGCCGGAACAAAAGCATGGATGGAATGTTTGTATGAACTAATATAAATTCAAAGTAAAGGAGCGGAGCGGAGAGCAAGAGAACCGGATAGAACAGCCAGATCCGGTCCGTGGGCCGTAGTTTGCCCAAGGCTGGTTTAGAGTCATGGTATGGAGAGCAAAACTGATTATTCAGACTTTGGTTCTGTGGGCACATGGATAGGTTTGTCCCAAATCTGGAATAATTGTAAGGGACAAACATCACTTCCCAACAACTTTCTATGGAACAAAATCTTTAATATTTTTTTCATCATCAGCCTGCAGAATAAGCAGTAACCACTCAGCTTCCTCTAATTGATGGGAGAGAGAAGCAAAAGCAACGTTTAGACTTATGCCTGCTGGTGCTCTTGTTTATGGTTTCAGAGCTTGATCTCTCAAGCTGTACTTTCCTGCCTGGTGGAAGAAATGGGGCCAAAAAATCATCCTCTCTAACTAGTGAATAAATATCTGAAATAGATCACATGGCAGTGGGATTATCATGAAAAATCCTTTAAAAGCCTTCATCTTCTTTCTTCCTTTAAACTACTAAGTCTGTTTCAAATCACCCAGGGATTATTTTTTCTATGATTAGGGATTTGGCTAGATTGAAGTAGAAGAGCATGGAAAGTTGGCCCTGAGGTAGGAGCATTCATGTAGAAGGGATTCATTGAATCATTTTAACACCCATCCACCCAAGCCTGGAGATCACCTGACAGCTGTGGCTAAAGAAGCCCAATAGATTAAAGACCTCTGAATTTCAAGCCTCTAAATGGGTATTAAGTAATTAAAATAGCAACCCAAACCAGATTTTGCTGATAATGAATTTGGAGTCATCTATAAAGTTTTGTTGGCGGTTTATACCTGTGGTCGGCAAACTGCGGCTCGCAAGCCACATGTGGCTCTTTGGCCCCTTGAGTGTGGCTCTTAAACAAAATACCATGGCCTAGGCGAGTCTATTTTGAAGAAGTGGCGTTAGAAGAAGTTTAAGTTTAAAAAATTTGGCTCTCAAAAGAAATTTCAATCGTTGTACTGTTGATATTTGGCTCTGCTGACTAATGAGTTTGCCGATCACTGGTTTATACCAACTAGGACAAGGCTGAGCAGGGTCTTCACCTGCTACTGGTGGAAACTGAGAATCCCTGGAGCTCTGAGGACCTGGAAATCATTGAAGCTCAAACATCAAGCCAGTCTTTACCAGGTTACCTTCCCAGCTCTCCATAGATCATGCCTGCCATTTCCTAGAAGTGAATTTGATTTCCTTGAAAGTTTGTTCTCTAAGAGACCAAGTTTGGCCCGTAAACTCAGGAACGTGCCCCAAGTTAGACTAGGCTGCCAGTACAGGAAGAACCCTGGATGAGGATTAAGAACCCTGGATGTTTTATAATTCCAGCTTTTTTCTTTGGGTAGTTTACAATCTTTCTGGACATCTGTTTCTTCATATGTGAAATGAGGGCCATGAATTAGGAAGGTGCTTTCAAAGGTTCCTTACAAAACTATTATTTCTATGATTTTATCCCAATGGTAACACTTTGCCAAAAAGAAGTATGATTGCCTTCCATCTCATTATCCTCAAATATTATTGTTAATTCCATACCCTCCTGGCCACCACTTAACCACCTGATTCAACTTATTTGAATACATCAAATACTTTCTCTTTCCATTTTTCTTCTTTGTTCCCATAGCCTGCATTCATTTGTCACCTTCGTATTTGCTAGATGCTATCACTTATATTTTTATTTTATATATTACCTCTCTTTTCAAAATATGTTTTTATTGATTTTAGAGAGGAAGGGAGAGGGGGAGAGAGAAACAAGGATGTGAGAGAAACTTCGATCAGATGTCTCATGCACGCCCTCTACTGGGGATTGAAGCCACCATAGACATGTGCCCTGACCAGGAGGAATACAACAGGCAGCCTTTTGGTGCATGGGACAAAGCTCAACCAACTGAGCCATATCAGTTACGGCATATATTATCTCTAAACTTCATAATATTATTAGAAAATATTATGGATAATAATGATGACTATTTTACAGATAAAGAAACCAAAGCTCAGACAGATCAAGGTCATATAACTAGTAAATGATGGTTTTTTTGAACCCAGGTTTCTGATTCCATAGCCTCTTTTTCATTACCTCCCACTACAATCTTCTTGCTACTAGTATGTTCCATGTTTATTTCCTATTTTATAATAAGTCTCAGTAAGTTTCTCTATTGTTATATTGTGGTTTACATCCTCATTTGGCAGCCTAGCAGAGAAGGCCATACATGTTGTCTGGACTGGGAGTGGGTCGATGGCAGCCTTAAATAATCTCCCCTGATAGGTTATACTGAAGATGTCAGATCAAACTGAGAAGAAGGTAATGAACACAAGCTTGCTGTCAGGTCACATCCTTTTCCTTAGTTGTCCCCTAATTCTCATTCTGCTGGGAATTCAGTCCAACAGCAATTGAGACTAAGCAATTTTTCAGGCACATGGCAAAGCCCTCTCACATCAAGGTTGTACAGCCACTGTCAGGAACTTTTCCAAATTTAAAACTAAGGAAAGAAGATAATTGACTCTTTTAAGCAAAAAATAATAGCAATGTACTGTGAAATTTATAACAAACCTTGAAGAAAATTGTATGACAACACTAGTACAAAGGACAGAAGGGGGACAAATGGAAATAAACTATTGCAAGGTTATTATATATTACATGAAGTCATATATGTTACATGAACATTATTTTGAAGGTATATTGCAATAAGTTTAAAGATGCATATTATAAGCCCTAGAGCAAACATTAAAAAAATAAAATAAAATGAAGAGGTATAGCTAAAAAGCCAATAGTGGATATAAAATGGAGTACTAAAAAGTATACTCAATTAATCCAAGAGAAGGCAGAAAAACAAAAAAGAACAAAGAACAGATGGGAGAAATAGAGAAAAAAAAAAGATGGCAGATTTTAATTCAGCCATATTGATAAATTAAATGTAACACTCTAATTAAAAGGCAGAGATTGAAAAAAAAAAGGCAGAGATTGTTAAACTAGATATAAAATCACAACTCAGCTATGGGCTGTCTAAAAGAAATCCATGTAAAATATAAAGACAGATATGTTGAAAGTAAAAAAGAGATAAAAAGGTATGTTATAAAACACTAATTGAAAGAAAGTTGATTTACTACATTAATATATGACAAAGGAGACTACATTAATATATGACAAAGGAGACTTCAAAACAAGGAATTTATCAGGAATAATGAGTGAAATTTCATAATGATCATGAAACAATATTGTTAGTGTCAGTTCTCCCCTAGGTTGATCTATACAGTTAATGTAATTCCAATCAAAATCTTAACAGGCTTTTTTTGTGTGGTGGTGGTTACATAAATATATTTTATTATATGTTAATTATACCTCAATAAAGTTATATAAAAAAATAAGTCCAGTAAATCATGACTAGTAAAAAAAAAAATGCCATGGCAGTAAATTTGTCTTTTTTTTTTTTTTTTTTCAGAGAGAGAAAGGAAGAGGGAGAGAGAAATAGAAACATCAATGATGAGAGAGAATCATGGCTTGGTTGCCTCCTGCACATCACCTATTGGGGATGGAGCCCGAAACCCAGCACATGCCCCAACTGGAATCGAATCATACCCCCTGGTTCATAGGTCAATGCTCATCCACTGACCCACACCAGCTGGGAAAGTTTGTCTTTTTTTCTGGTCTTACTATTTCATTTTTGGTTGGGGCAAGAATGATTCAGACTGATATATCAGTCACTCTAAGCTAGGAGTTCTTAGAGTTTCAACAATGTCAAGGATTCCCCTCATTGTACTCCTCCCCCCACTTCACCACTGGCATTCTTCCCTGACAAATGAAATGGACTCTGGGTAGCAATCAACAATGTTTGAAATAATATTCAGCTGGGCACTAGCCACGTGAGTTGTTGCTTTTTTTTTAAGTGAGTGCACTTAAACTGGACTTTCTGACAAAATCATTTGCCAAGCTTAGGGACTTATGCCATGGACAACTAATGAAGATTCTACTTTTGCCTTCTTAATGAAACTGAGGCAGGGATAAAAGATATGGCTCTCCATGTGGAAACTCACTCCAAATAGGGGTCATTAGCCAACCTTTTATGGATTTATAATGAGGCAGTATTTCACCAGGGAACAAGGAGAACAGGGAGGTTTATTTGTCCTCCTTAGGCTTGTAAAGAGTCAGATGGGGCTACTGTAAGCATGCTAAATATATCACTGAGGGAGGTCTACAGGGAAGCACATAGGCAAAGAGGTCTAAGCAAGAAAGTAGTGATCCTGATTCTTATACCAAGAAGTCCTCAAGGATGGGCAAGTATGATTTTTATAGCCCCTGGCTTGGCACGCAGCAGATATTTCTGTACTTTTGCATAGAAAAGAAATAATAAAATCTGGGAACTTGAAGCTAGAGCACCCATTATTCCTTGTCTTACTGACTAACCAAGAACACCCAGAAACAGAGAATTCTCATATCAAAGCAGGATCTGAGATATTCTTGGAAGGCAAGAATTGGTTCTTTTTCGGAACACTCTTTCAAAGTAGTTGAAAAAAGAAAAGAAGCCAATAGCACAGGAATTAGAAGAGATAGCAACCTGATAATAAAATCATAGACTTCACTGAGTGAGCATCCCTCTCTGGGTGCTTAGTGACTTTCTGTCCAAGACAACCTGCATATCTCTCCAGGGCACAATTATCCAATATATATATGTTTGGAAACAAGGACCTAAAAATGGACACAAATCTCTTAAGCTAAAAAAGATAATACCTTTTAAAAGATAACTATTTCCTCTATACTGGCACCCTGCATATAGAATATAGAAGTTTTTTTCCCCTTTCTATTTTCATCTCATATAGTTCAGGACCAAACACAATTTCAGAACCAATGTAAGTTGGCCAGTTCTCCCTGTCTATCCATGTCTTTCAAGCCTGCTACCAAGGGCTCTCTACTGCCCTGAGATTTATTGATCTGACCGACTGGCTCTGCCCTTCAGCAAGGTGTACCAGATAATGAACCTCACAGTGGGTGATTAGTGAGAGGCCATCAGTTGGTTAAAGGAGTGGTGACAGTGACTTCCTTTAATTTCCCTGGGCAGTTGCCCCACCTCTCTGACTTTATTTGGTTGAAGCCCTAGACACTCCTTGTGAAGCTTTTCTTTGCACTAATTACAGATCCAACATGCCCAGGGCTTTACCCTGCACAAGCAAGGCATGCAATCACACTAAAAAGCAGCCAAGGTAATGGGGTGGGGAACATGATACACTAATACCACATCAGGCCTCCTCCTTCTCTATGGTTTATTGCAGTGGGACCACTCTGCCCAGCTCAAACCAAGATGCAGATGTCTTTCTTCTCCCCATGTGAGGTTTCTTTCCTTGGAAACATATCACTTCTCAGGAAGGGAGACAGAAAACACAGTCTCTGCGCCTAATTCACTGGAAATTCAACATGGGGTCTCTGCCTCCCTGCCTAGCCTCACTTATCTGTCCCTCCCTAACAGATAGTTCTTAACAGAAATCCCATCTGTGGGCTCTCTAGTTACCCTTCTAGCTAACTGGGTCATATTTAAAACTGCATTTTTCCTTGGGCTGGATCACCGAGAAAGGTCAAAGTGCTATTATGGTACTTAGCAAAAACACTTTCAATTAACACTTACTAGTATACTGAAGATAAAAGTTTGCATAGGAACACTTCTGGCCTTTGCTGTTACCACAGTGGCAAACCATGCTTTTCTGAGGACATCTTATACAGTTTTAAGCTACCTCCTTGGGAAGAGGTCTTGATGGAAACAAAACAAAAGCTCCCAAAGATCTATTTGGAAGGAAGGAGGTGGCTAAAATCAAATGGAAGAAGGAAGTCCTACCCGTATATTCTCATCTAATAACTGGGGTATAAGATTCTTCTTAGGTTAAGAAAGCAAGGACTGTTGTCTCCTATAACCTCTTGAAAAGCTGACAACTACTGGAATTCCTACAACTCCAACACTATTCTTCCTATGCACTGCCAATGATGCGTCACTGAAAATGAAGCCTGACTGAGGAAGACCAGAAGTTTATGTGATGGACATTTCAAAATTCATACTTAGTTGGAGAAAATGCTGACAGTGGCAGAGAAGAATAAGCTGTGCTATTCACCAGTGATCTCAGCATTCATCTAGCTTGGCTCTGGGACGTTAATTTTGAGAGTCTTCATTTTGTCTTTAAAAAAAAACACACAAAATGGAACTACTACTTTAAAAACTAATAAAATTCAGTGTGCAAAATTTTATATTCTGACTCACATAAGTATATTATCTATTAAAATAAACAAATAAATACAAACTAAAAAATCACCATGCTCCTTTAGTGCGTAGAAAAGTTTTATTTCTCATTCCTGATATGCTTAGATGGAATAGAGAGACTCTTCTTTCACTTGTATTATAAAGTTATCATACTATGCCAGGAGCCTCTACTTGGGCATTTCTGCCTAAACTGGCAGCAAACTCTCCAGGCCCCTGTGTTCAGTGCTTTTTTTCCTCAACTGAATGGGTCCTTCCCAAACCAGGACCTTTCCCAACCTTCAGGAATGAGCCCTATTATCTTCACTCTTCCTGTTTCTCCATCTACTTTCCTATCCCTGGCTAGCCTCTTCCTTTAGATTAACTGACAAGATCGAGGTTGTCAAACATGCCTCAATCTAGGGAAACAAAAGAAAAAATAAACAAATGGGGCTACATCAATCGATAAAGATTTTTGTACAACAGAGAAAACCATCAACAAAATGAAAGGACAACCCACTGAATGGGAGAACATACTTGCTGATACATCTGATAAGAGGTTAATATCCAAAATTTATAAAGAACTCATACAACTCAACACAAGAACATACAAACAACCCAATTAAAATATGAGCAAAAGACCTGAATAGAAACTTCTCCAAAGAGGACATACAGATGGCCAATAGAAATATGAAAAGATGCTCAATGTCACTAATCATGAGAGAAATGCAAATTAAAACCACAATGAGATATTACCTCACATCTGTCAGAATGATTATCCTCAATAAATCCACAAAGTGTTGGTGAGGATGTGGAGAAAAGGGAACCCTCGTGCACTGTTAGTGGAAATGCAGGTTGGTGTAGCCACTGTGGAAAGCAGTATGGACTTACCTCAAAAAATTAAAAATGGAACTGCCTTGCCCTTGGCTCAGCTGGTTGTAGCTGTGTCCCAGACACCAAAAAAGGTTGCAGATTTGATTCCTGGTCAGAGCACATACCTAGGTTGTGAGTTTGGGGAGCATATGGAAGGCAACTGATTGATGTTTTTCTCTCTCTCCTTTCCTCTCTGTCTAAAAATCAATAAACATATCCTTGGGTGAGGATTTAAAAAAAAATTATCCCTCTGCCTAACTCTGTGTCTTTCCTGCTTTAGTGAATCCAGTAAACAAACAATTCACATCAAACTTTTTCTCTCTCAAACAGGTCAAGTGAAATGCCAGAATCCAAACAAAGTCAACAGAAGGTACAGACAGCCAACGCTTGTGTCACGTGTTCACACTCAGTAAGAGTTACCACCACAACCATCACTCAGGGTTATAGAGAGGCAGTGTAAAAATGTACACTGTTGTAGAAAAACAGGATGCCAAAAGTACAGGAAACTGAATTACGGCTACTGTGGGAGTCTGAAATCTCAGCTCTCCAGCAAATGTCTCTGCCAAGGCTGTCTTGAATGGCGGTTCAGAACCTGTTCTAGGCTGAGAAATCATCACAGGGGCTCTGAGAATGGGCTGCTCAGAGGCCTCAATTGCCTAGGGGAGAACTTTATATAGGTGGCTCCCCTGGGGAAAGTGAAGCATACTCACCTCCTGCTCAGAAAGCCTTAACTCACAGCTCTACAGCCCCCTTCTCCCAGTCTTCCTCAGCCACCAGGGAGCTGGCCAAGGCACGCTTGGCCTGTGAGAGCTGAGTGTTTAATTTTTAAGCATAGTTAGAGCCACTTGGCTTCACATTGGCAGCCATGGTGGAAGCATTCACACACAACGCTACAGAACAGCCCCCTTCCCACCACTCACCCCCTCATATTCCAGTTGTTAAACATTTACTAGCACACCAAGGGGTCCACAACTCTGAAGCTGAAGCATTAGGCTCCATTTTCCTCATAAGCCTTGAAGCTCTTAGGATATTTCTCCAAGATCATTCTGGGCTTTCTCCTAGATGTTCCCAAGTAATGGGTGCCACCCAGGGCCCCTAACAACATTTGCCCCACAAACTAGGGCTCTTCTCTTATTCTTATCTCATTCCTCTCTGGGAAGATAAAGCTGGGTTTAATTAGGATTTGTAAACACAGCAGGTATAGTGGCTCTTATCTTAGGATTAGGAGAAAATAAAGAAGGGTTAAAAAGACCACTAATAGATGGAAACAATACTTAGCTTCCAATGCAACCTTCACTCATTCAGCTGGGAAGCATTTCTTGTCTATTTCCCTAATTTACTTTAACCTACTACCCAAAATGAATTATACTCTGCTTTGTCATAATACTTTTGAAGATACCTTTTGTAATGTACATTATACAGGACTCCTCTGAATCTAATATCCAAAGCTCTAGTGAAAGTGGAGACTTAAAGAAATATGGGAGGTGAAACTCCATAAAATTCCTCATGTAGAAAATTTATGCATTTGGGTACAGTATCCTATGGTCCTTGACATATGGGGTACCTGCAGACCACCTTCTGATCATACCAGAAAATTCCAAGGTATGTATGTAGAGAAATTTTTAGCAGGCCACTTGGTTGAAAGGAACACCAGCTTCAAGATAGATTTGACCACTCTTAGAAACAAAAAGTAGAACCGTGGTTGCCAAAGTTGAGAGATGGGGAGTGGGGAGTTGTTGTTCAATGAATAGAGTTTCAGTTTTGTGAGATGGAAAGGTTCTAGACAGCCCTAGCCGGTTTGGCTCAGTGGACAGAGTGTTGGTCTGTGGACTGAGGGGTCCCAGGTTCAATTCCGGTCAAGGGCACATGCCCAGGTTGCTGGCTCAATCCCCAGTAGGGGCATGTAGGAGGCAGCTGATCAATGATTTTCTCTCATCATTAATGTTTCTCTCTCTCCCACTCCCTTCCACTCTGAAATCAATAAACATATATATATTTTTTAAAAGTTCTGGACAGAAATTGCACAACAATGTGCTTATATTAACACTACTATACTGTACACTTAAAAATAGTTAAGATGGTAAATTTTATGTGATTTTTAATAAAAATTAAAGTAAAAAGAGATAGGCTTGCCCATTAGGTCTTATCACATGCCTAGCATTGAGGCTGGCTCATACCAGGCCCTTGATGAACCCCTGTAAATTGAATGAAAGGCAGTGCAATTAGGACAGGGATGAGAGTCAGTGCATTAGGGATTATAGAAACTGTGATAATTTAAATGACTGAATTGTATTTCTAAATCACCCAGCCTCTGGATACCCTGTGACCCGGGGATAAGACTTACAGAAACTCTCATATTTTTCATTCTTTCTGTTCTTTTTAGGTCCCTGACTTTGAGTACATTTTATAATCTATGCCTCTTTATTTATCCAAGTAGAGGCCTGGTGCACGAAATTCTTGCACGGGGGGGGGGGGTGTCCCTCAGCCCAACCTGCACCCTCTCCAATCTGGGACCCCTCAAGGGATGTCCGACTGCCCGTTTAGGCCCGATCCCAGTAGGACTGGGCCTAAACGGGCAGGGATCGGGCCTAAACGGTCAGTTGGAAATCCCTCTCACAATCCAGGACTGCTGGCTCCCAACTGCTCGCTTGCCTGCCTTCCTGATTGCCCCTAACCACTTCTGCCTGCCAGCCTGATCACCCCCTAACCACTCCACTGCCAGCCTGATTGATGCCTAACTGCTCCCCTGCTAGCCTGTTTTCCCCTAACTGTCTTCCCCTGCAAGCCTGGTCCCCCCCAACTGCTCTCCCCTGCAGGCCCGGGTCCCTCCCAACTGCCTTTACCTGCAGGCCTGGTTGCCCCCAACTTCCCTCCTCTGCCGGCTTGGTCACCCCTAACTGCCCTCCCCTGCAGGCTTGATCGCCCCCAACTGCCCTCCCTTGCAGGCCTGGTCCCTCCCAACTGCCCTCCCCTGCTGGCCTGATCGCCCACAACTGCCCTCCCTTGCAGGCCTGGTCCCTCCCAACTACCCTCCCTTGCTGGCCATCTTGTGGTGGCCATCTTGTGTCCACATGGGGGCAGCCATCTTGTGTGTTGGAGTGATGGTCAATCTGCATATTACTCTTTTATTAGATAGGATAGAGGTCTGGTGCACGGGTGGGGGCCAGCTGGTTTGCCCTGAAGGGTGTTCTGGATCAGGGTGGGGGTTCCCTTGGGGCATGGGGCAGCCTGGGCGAGAGGCCTGTGGTGGTTTGCAGGCCGGCCATGTCCCCTGGCTACCCAAGCAGAGGCCCTGGTATCTGGGGTTTATTTATCTTCTATAATTGAAACTTTGTAGCCTGGAGCGGAGCCAAGCCTTCTGCTTGCTCTGTGACGGCAGCCATTTCTGTTGGGGTTTATGTATCTTCTATAATTCAAACTTTGTAGCCTTAAGCGGAGGCCTGAGCCAGCCAGGGTGTGCGGAAAGCTTGGCTTCCTCCATCGCAGGGGGCAACCCTAGCCTCCTGTTCTTTCCAGCTCCGTGGCTGCCGCTATTTCTGTTTGGATTTATGTATCTTCTATCATTGAAACTTTGTGGCACTGAGTGGAGGCCTGGGCTGGCAAGGGCAGACGGAAAGCTTGGCTTCCTCCATTGCCAGGGAAACCCAAGCCTCCCTCCTGCTCTCTGTGGCTGAAGCCATCTTGGTTGGGTTTATTTAAATATCCGGTCCTGATTGGCTGGTGGGCGTGGCTGGTGGGCATGGCTTGTGGGTGTAGAGGAGTGATGGTTAATTTGCATATTAATTTTATTAGATAGGATTTCTATTCCTCTTCTTTCAAGTCCCAACTCAAGTCTTCTCTCCTCTATATGGCTTTTCCTGACCACCACAACTTGCAGAGATATTTCTCTAACCTGAACTCACAGATCTTACTACTAGAACTGGTCGGCTATTGACAATAAGTTGCCTTAAGCCATCTCTTGCACTTACTCATTCCATCCTTTGAGAACAAAGGCCCTTTACCATACTTCAGTATCCCTCAAATGCCTAGCACAATCTGAAGCACACAGCAGACACTAAAAGCTAAAATACTAATCCTGAATGAAGGCTGAAGAAAGCAAGAATAGGTCAATCATTTACTTGCTTTCCAATGGTCATGAATGTGACTGAAAGCTTAAGGAATCAGATACTCAGAGAAGGCTTTGACTTGAATCTTAAGTTGCCACTATGTACTCTAGATATTCAGGGCTCTAGAGAATCTTATGTAAAGTTCAGCTATGAAGCCTTCTCTTGCCTATAAGGAAATTAGAACTGATATAAATCAATATGTTATACTATCTGTAAATCAAAACAAATAGTGAATAGCCTAAAAGGAGCTCAAGATCCTCAATGGGCATTTTAAAAAATCTAAGGGCTCTTGGGGCAAGGAAAGTATGAGATAGTATTCAAGGCAGCCCAAGTGTCAAAGACTGGTTGAGAATTTTAAGAAAGATGAACCCTCTTCAAGAAGAAAAAAAAAAAGGACATATAAATAATTTTAAACACAATTTCAGAGTGTACAATAATTCTCTAAGGCCTATTTTTGGACTTTAGGTTAAGAACCTGTGAAGATTTCATGACAGACCTCTTGAGTGTGGACTCATTTCTAATATGATCTAGCCAATAATAATAAAGTATTTTTCCTAATTTGAAAAGCAAGAATAAAGGAGAGGGAGGAGTATATGAGAGTTTAGGGTAGGCCAGATAGGGAGGAGAACCCCTTGAAGAGCTATTTCAACATAGTTCTATAAAGGGAGCATTGCATCATCAAAACAAGATGTCCTCAAAGCAACCAAACCCAAGACTTAGCCTGGAGTCAAGAGTTTCTCTTAAATACTTCCCATCTACATTTATTTAGTACAGACAAAAGGGTCACATTTATGACACACAGGTTGGTGACTCAGCTATCCTCCTAGGAGAATGAAAATCAGGGTGTAGGCCACTAGTGGGAGGAGAAGCATATCAAATGATTGTCCAGCTAAGGACAGGTCCTTACCAACAAGCCATACTGGGGAGAGAAAGGAACTAAATCTCAGCTGAGGATGGGCAAGGAGCCTGAAGGGCAATTTTTACAAGATGTACTAGAGATAAGCAAACCCAGTAGGAAACAAACTGGGGAGTAGTTTCACAGTTCTTGGAAAAACAAGCTGCATCTTCTCCATAATATTGATTCATAAAGATATGTGAAATACAAAATGGCCAAATACCCTTATCGAACACCACATACAAATATTAACTTAAAATGGATCAAAGACTTAAATGTAACAGCTAAAACTATGTAACTCTTAGATAAAAACATAGGAGAAAAGCTTCATGACATTGCATTTGGCAATGATTTCTTAGCTATGACATCGAAAGGGTAGGCAACAGGTCAGCCAGTCTGGCTCAGTGGTTGAGCATCAACCTATGAACCAGGAGTTCACGGTTTGATTCCCAGTCAGGGCACATGCTGGAGTTGCCGGCTTGATTCTCAGTAGGAAGTGTGCAGCATGCAGCCAATCAATGATTCTCTATCATAACTGATGTTTCTGTCTCTTTCTCTCTCTCCCTTCCTCTCTGAAATCAATTTAAAAAGTTAAGAAAGGGCAGGCAACAAAAGAATAGAGAAGTAGGACTGCATAAAAATTAAAGTTTTGTGCGTCAAGGGACACTATCAACACAGTAAAAAGGCAACTCACAGAATGGGAGAAAATATTTGCAAATGACTTATCTGAAGAGGAATTAATATCCAGAATATAGAAAGAACTCCTGGAACTCAATAACAAAAAAACCAAACAACTCAATTAAAAATTGGGCAAAAGGCTTGAATAGACATTCTCCAAAGAAGATATGCAAATGACCAATAAGCACATGAAAAGACACTCAATTTTAATAATGATTAGGGAAATGCAAATCAAAACCACAATGAGATAGCACTTCACACCCATTAGGCTAAACAAACAAACAACAGAAAACAAGTGTTGACAAGAATGTAGAGAAATTGGGATGTAAAATGGTACAACCACTATGGAAAATAGTACGGTGGTTTCTCAAAAACTTAAGCAGAATTACCATTTGATCCAGCAATTTAAATTCTTGATATATATATATATATATACAAAAGAACTGCAAGCAGGAACTCAAATAGCTATTTGCACATCAATATTCATAGCAACATTCTTTAAATAGCCAAAAGGTGCAAACAATCTAAATGTCCACTGATGGGTAAATGAATAAACAAAATGTGCTCTCACTCTACACACACACACACACACACACACACACACACACACACACACTGCAATATTATTCAGTTTTGAAGAGGAATTAAATTCTGGTACATGCTTCAACCTGGTTGAACCTTGAAGACATTATGCTAAGTGAAATCAGATACAAAAGGACAAATATTGCATGATTCCACTTATATGAGCCACCTAGAATAATCAAATACACAAATACAGAAAGTAAAACATGGTTACTAGGGGCTGGGGAGGGGGAGGAAAAATGGGGAGTTACTCTTTAATGGGTATAGGATTTCAGTTTGGGAAGATGAAAAAGTTCAGGAGATGGATAGTGGTGATGGTCCACAAAATGTGAATAGACTTAATGCCATTGAACTGTACACGAAAAATGGTTAAAATGGTAAATTTACGTATATTTTATCATGCACAGAAAAGGAGTCAAGATGAACAAGCTTCACAATCAACTTCAGACAAATATGACACCTGTGTACACAATATAAAAATGCATGCAGTTTATGACATTAGAAAATGCACAATCATTCAGTCATGAGGAGAGTATTAACTGATTAAAAAGTTTTGCCCTCTATGAAGCCAATAAGAATTAACAGAAAAATGTCATCTATCTTCTGGATAACTAAAACAACAACAACAACAACAAAAACCCCATGTGAGAGAATGGACTTTGTTTAATAAGCAATAATGGATTTACAAGCATCATCTTGCAATGCCCCAAACAGAGGCTGGAATGTGTCTGGGGGTTATCAGAGCTCAAAAACTCACAAATCTATCAGAAAAAAAAAAATTAATAAAATGGCAGGCTGGGCAGGCAGATCTAACAAAGAGCCTTCTCTTGTCCACTATCTTACTAGGTGCTATAGATTCCAGTTAACGCCTATTTATGATCTTTAGTTTTTATTTTAGGAGTCCTTTAGAATCTACTTGGGGATTAAGTTCTTGATTTTTTCTTTCTACTTAGTTTGCTGCTAACAACTGCAGGTCCCTACTGCATCTCAAAGTCAGCTTTTTGGGAAGCTGTGAATACACTTAACATTAAGTGATGTTAGCATTAATGTTCATAAGTGAAGAGAGAGAAGTGCTCCAACACATGTTGGAGATTAACAAGGCAGTCAAATACTTCGAATCCGATAGTGCTGAGAATAAAATCAAGTGTACCCTAAACTATCATGTAGTGCCCTTCAAAGTCAGTTAGGGAAGAGAAGCAACAACTATTTTGAGAGCAGTTTTGCAAAGGGTCCCAGAATAGTATCACCCTTCCCCCATTCCCAAGTGAAAAGGATTGGTAAGAGAAGTAATGAGTTTACAAAAACTCCGTGAGAATAAGGACTACACTTAGATCACTCACCACTGATCCTCATTACCCAGCGCCATACATTGTATACAGCAGGCCTGTGATTATTTATTGACTAAATAAACCTTTGAGAGCTGTTATCCCTTCCCCATTCTCAAACAGAACTATCTACTCTCCCCCATAGAAATTGCCTCATCTCTGGTTTGCGGACTCTTTTTGAGAGGCACTTTCATCACTTCATTTAACTTTGAAAGAAGTTGGAGGAGGGTGAGGACATGTGCTTACTAATCATCCTTTTCCAGATTGCCTCATGCGCCAGAATAGATTTTTATTATTGGTCTGTGGCTGCTACTGCTGTAGAAAGATTTCAGCCTGACCTTCCCAAGCTACAGGGGATGAACACTGCACATGGCTGACAGAGAAAAGGTCTTCCTTTTTTAAAAAAACAAACAAACGAACTTTTAGACTAACCAGAGCTCACTGTGGTAGGAAAGTCACCCTTTCTCTCACTGAACAAAACCCAAGATGCTGTATTCTTTTGTATAAAATGGTATGTAGTAAAACCAATCTGAATTGGTCCATCAGGAAAAAGGTAGCATCTTGAAGTACCTCACAGACAGCAGCGGTATCAAAGAACAGGTTTCAGGAATGCTCCACAGGCAGAATAGAAAAAAAAAGAAAATGAAGCCATTTATAAAGGCAGTTTAAATAACAGGATGGATTCTCACTGGTGGCCTCACGAAAGAGAACAAATATGTCACAGGGAACAACTGATATACTAATAGAGTCCTATCCATCTGGCTGAGGAGAGTCACTGGTTGGAATACTGAGAAGCTTGTCTGTTAGGAAAAAGGCTTGCTGGGTGCCTCACTGGGAGAGCTGAACAGCTTTTAGGAACACTGGAACACATGGTCACACTGTAGCTGGCTAGTCCTGCTAGCAAGAGGTTCAAAGAAGGGTTACACTGGTGCACTGGCAAAAAAAGGCAGAGCAGAGCATATGCGGGCTTTTAAAAATTGGCTTGGAGCCTATATATCTGGACTCTCACCTCATGCATACCTTGGCCCTCCAACTTAAGAATAAAGTGAAAAGAAAGGGAGATTGTGTGAATAGGATGTCTCATTTTGTGCTTTTAAAAATAGGACTCGCCTGGCCAGCATGGCTCAGTAGTTGAGTGTCAACCTATAAAGCAGGAGATCACAGTTCAATTCCAGCCAGGGCATATGCCTGGGTTGTGGGTTCGATCTCCAGTATGGGGCATGGAAGTGGCAGCTAATCAATTATTCTCTCTCATCATTGATGTTTCTGTCTCTCTTTCCCTCTCCCTTCCTCTCTGAAATCAATAAAAAAATATTTTTTAAATAAAGAAAGGACTCAAAAGTCTCATTCTGAAACCAAGTTCAAGCCCACACCATGCGCTCAAGTCCCATCTCTACTTTTATATAATGCTGAGCCGAATGCAGGCACTTTGGGAGATGGGGAAATCAGTTCAGACTCCAGGAAAACAAACACACAATGCTATCTGAATCTCCAATCAGTCCATACCATAGAAATATCTGCTCAGAAATAATTGTTCAAGGCATATAGAACTCAATTACTAAAGAAAATCTGCCCCAATGAGGGCTCATGTTTTAACAAGCCAAACAGCATTAAATTAAGCTGAACTCAGGGTTTTTCTAATTGGCAGTTTCATCCATTTCTAAGTTTTCATTTCTTATTTTCCAAAATCAAAATGACTCTCTGCCTAAAATAAAAAGAAAAGAAATGCCTTTTCACCCACTCTAAAATAAGAATTCTCCAAATTTTCACCTATATATCTTCTATATAATTTAACAAACCTCTCTTATGGCACAAAAGCTGAAGCCATTACTATTTAAAGTACTATTAACAAATCCCTTACTATTCCTCTTAGCAGCCTAGCTCTTGCCACTCCCACTAGAAGCTCAGTCACAGAATCCTTCTGCCATGCAGTGGTTCTCAACCTTTCTAATGCCGCGACCCTTTAATACAGTTCCTCATGTTGTGGTGATCCCCAACCATAAAATTATTTTCGTTGCTACTTCATAGCTGTAATTTTGCTACTGTTATGAATCGTAATGTAAATATCTGTGTTTTCCGATGGTCTTAGGCGACCCACAGGTTGAGAACCACTGCTGTGGAACCTAAGGCCATCGGAAAACACAGATATTTACATTACGATTCATAACAGTAGCAAAATTACAGCTATGAAGTAGCAACGAAAATAATTTTATGGTTGGGGGTCACCACAACATGAGGAACTGTATTAAAGGGTCGCGGCATTAGAAAGGTTGAGAACCACTGCATTACAGAGAGGGCAACTACTTGATCCTAGCCACCAAGCAGGGTCACTCTAGGGAGAGTAGTAGCTTACCTGCTCCTCAGACAGTTGGGATATATGATTCACAGCAGCATAGGATTCAATTTTGGGATTAAAGTGGTTGATGATGGCTCTGAAACAAAGAATTAACATTAATATAGCACCAGATGGAAAAAAAGAAGAAATGAGTTAAAAACAAGTATTATGTACTCTCTGGTTTAGAGTGCGAGAGCACGGGAGTGATTGTCAGAGGGTAATTGTCTCCTTACTGAACATGAGATCATATGAGAGTGAATTGATAACTCTGAAGGGGGAAGGGTTTAATAATTTATTAGAGACAATAGAATTAAGCATCTCTGCTTTGCAAATGAACTAGAGAAAACCTCACAACCAAACAAAAAACAAAACCAAGCATCCTTCAGACAAGAAACAGGACCCAGTGGGCTGTCCACTAGGGGGCCCTGGTGTTTCAGGCAGGATGAAAAGTAGTTGGCTCTGCTCTGAAGAGCTCCAAGGGGAGAACAGGGCACTCTGGACCTACATGTACCCTAAATGCAGTCTCTGAAGAAGGTGAGCTTTATCAAAGCCTAGAATCAATCTTCATACTTGTTAGTTAATATTTCAAATCAAAATTTTATTTCCAGCCATTGAAACCAAAATCTGAGTGTCATTTTCAAATACTCCCACTCCTTTATTCCTCACATTCAAGGTCACCAAGTCTTATCAAATCTAACTCTTAAAGATCTCTGAAATCTGAAATAAATAAATTTCTCTGAAACCAATGCCTTGGTATAGGTCCTTGTTGTTTCTTTTCTGGTATAGCAGAAAAATCACAGGTTTTAGATACTAGTAAGAGTTTAGTATGAGTCCATCCTATATAATAAAAGTCCAGCGACCATAATGGCAGAACGACCGCTCGACCAGTCACTATGTGATGCACTGACCACCTCTCAGTCCCTTTCCCCCAGCCGACAGGCTCCCATCACCCGATGGCGAACGGGGAACTGGGGTGGGTGGTGGGGGATGCCGGCGGTGCCAGGCTAAGGCCCCCACCCCGCTGGTTGTCCCACACACAGAGGGTGACCCGCAGTGGGGGTGTGAGGCCGGTGAGTGGGAAGGAACAGCGACCTCTTGGTCCCTCCCCAAGGCCTGCAGGCTCCGATCGCTGGATGGCAAACAGGGAACCCAGGTGGGTGGTGGTGCGGGGCGAGGCTGGCTGCCGGCAGCCGGGGAAGATGGCCCTGATTGCAGGCTAGGCTAGGGACCGTACCAGCGCACGATTTTGTGCACCAGGCCTCTAGTATTCATATAAAAATGATTAAATAAATTGGGAGAAGAGACAAATCTTTCTAACAGAACAATTTCAAATAATATGTGTAGATACTCTCCTCTTTAGGAGGTGGAGTTTAGTTCCCATTCCCACTGAGGGTAGGCTAGACTTAGTGACTTATTTCCAAAGAATACAGTAGCAAGAGGGAAAAACAGTAACTTTACAGTAAAATATTCTGAGAACACCACCTAACCAAGAGATGAAGATGAACATCACCAGTAATATCATGTAGTTGTCAAGTAATCCGGTAAGATCTAATGAGAAGGGAACTTTACTTCTTTTGTGTACTTTCCAGAACCCAGAACCTCAGTCTAATCACGAGAAAAACATGAAACAGACTAGAGCAGACTGTCAAGGTCATGAAGAACAGAGAAAGTGTCAAAGACCAGAGGACATTTGGGAGACATCACAAATAAGTGCAATGTAAATACCCTAAAATGTCTTCTGGAGCAGAAAGAGGACATTAATGGATAAACTGTGAAATCCAAATAAAATATGGAGTTTAATTAATAGTAATGTATCAATGTCAGTTTCTAATGTAAGATGGGGAAACTAGGTTGAGGGGCATTTCTTCTGTAATTCTTAAAATTATTCCAAAATAAAAAGTTTATTAAGCCGAAACTGGTTTGGCTCAGTGGATAGAGCGTTGGCCTGCGGACTGAAGGGTCCCGGGTTCAATTCCGGTCAAGGGCATGTACCTTGATTGCGGGCACATCCCTAGTGGGAGGTGTGCAGGAGGCAGCTGATCGATGTTTCTCTCTCATCGATGTTTCTAGCTCTCTATCCCTCTCCCTTCCTCTCTGTAAAATATCAATAAAATATATTAAAAAAAAATGTGTATGTGGCCCTGGCCAGAGTTGCTCAGTGGTTAGAGTGCAGGCCCGTGCACTGAAGGGTCATGAGTTCAGTTCCAGGTCAAGGACACATACCTGGGTTACAGGTTCAATCCTCACCTGGTTGGGATGCATGCAGGAAGCAACCAATCGATGTGTCTCTCTCACAGTGGTGTTTTGGTTTTTTTCTCTCTCCCCCCGCCCCCACCCTCCCTTTCACTCTCTCTAAAGAAAATCAATGGAGCCCTAGCCGGTTTGGCTCAGTGGACAGACCAAAGGGTCCAGAGTTTGATTCCAGTCAAGGATACATGCCTGGGTTGTGGGCTTGATCCCCAGTAGGGGGCGTACAGGAGGCAGCCGATCAATGATTCTCTCTCATCATTGATGTTTCTATCTCTCTCTTCCTCTCCCTTCCTCTCTGAAATCAATAAAAATATATTTTAAGAAAAGAAAATCAATGAAAAAAATATCCTCGGATGAGAACAAAACAAACATTTGTGTGTATGATAGCATAATAGAAATCAAGGTTTTCTTTTCATATAACTTATTGATTGTAAAGAATTACAGAACCATTGAATCTAATACAGGTAAAAATTTATAAACCAGAAATTTTACAAAAACATGGTCTGGAATCCTACTTTGACCACTTATGATTCTGAATGATTTTAGGGAAGCTATATCTCTCATCAGAGGGGAAAATGTGGGAATAATACCTTTCTTAGCACTTAGCACAGTACCTAGGAATAGTACATTGTAGGTGTACAATAAATGTTTATTGAAAGAGTGACTAAATCTTAGAGGATTCTTACAACATTTATATAATAAAGCAACATCAAACATCTAGCACAATGCCTGGCACACAGCTGGTGCTCAGTAAATATTCAATGAATGAATAAATTAAATAAGACAGAAATGGGTCAGAGTCCTATGCTTTATGCTGCAGAGCATACATGCTCATATTGTTTGGTGGAGGGTGTGACAAATTTGCCACTCTGGGAATTTATATTTGGAATGAAGATAAAAATCAACCTCCAACCTGCCCTGTGACATTCTCTTCCAGAGCTTCAAATCTCAGCAGGTGATTAAGGTCTCCCACCAGACAAACTGAGGGACTGTTTAGGAACCTAAGAGATGTGGAACAGTCTAAATCCAGTTAGTAATCTCTAACTCAGTACCCACAAAGGGCACTGAGTATATGTCTCTGCTTTACTTTTCTTGCTGTTTCTTTAGGGCTGTTACTTGAAAAATCTGAGTACTAATCTGATCTACTGGAGATGCCAGGTGCAGGGCACTAGGCTTAGGAAATAAGAAAAATAACCTGGCACTGACTGTTTTTCCTTCCAGCCTCTTTAAGGAAGGAATTTGAGAGCTGGATTGGGAGCTTCATACTGTTGAAATAGAAATATGTTCTGAGATAGCAAAGAGATGACAAAACACTGAAACCAGGCTAAGTCAGCCCAACTGAGTGACACATGCCTTTGCAGTGACTGAAATACTAAGCTTCTCCTCTAGGAAGTTTGGAGGCTACCAGGGCTCATCTGGGTTGTGATTCCACACTGCCCCCACCTGGCCATGGCCCTAGACTGGGACTTAAGCTCTCAGTGGAAGAAAGATGAGGCAGCAGATTTATGGATGAGAGAAAATCTTTTCTTTCTTTTTTTTTTTTTTTAGGCTTTCCTTCCCTCTGATACTATCTCCAAAAGGATTTGCTACCATCTCTTCTGAAGATTGTGCAGGTGAAGGGGTAGAAAGAAGAGGAAATTTGAGTAGGGAATAAATCATTAAACAGAGCCATATGGAAAGATTAAGGCTTCCCTTTGATAAGGGTGGCAAGACAATTAAAGAGAAAAACAATAGTTTTTGTTTTTTTTTTCAAGAAATGGTGCTGGGACATTGGATATCTATATGCAAAAAAAAATAAAGTTAGATCCCTATCTCACACCATATACAAAATTAACTCAATGTGAATCACAGATCTAAATGTAAGATCTAAAAGCTATACAATTTTTAGAAGAACACATGAGAATACTAGGTGTACCGGTTAATAATGTGGATTTTTTTCAATAGATGGAGTTACACATATGTTGATATATATGCAATTTTATATGTTTGCTGTTTTGTCAAATTGACAACAAGCTTCAAAACTGCATATGTCAAATGTGCTGAAGATATTAATATCATAGATATTTTTACTTAAAAATGTCAAATTTTGTACCAAAAAAAAAAAGCATTTGTGGGAAGTTATAATTCATTACTTTATTTTGAAGAAAAGTGCTGCTGAATACTTTGGGAAGCTTATGGTGAACATGCTCCATCTCAAGATACTTATGAACGCTGGTTTAAACGCTTTAAAAGTGATGATTTCGATGTGAAAGACAAAGAACGTCCAGGTCAACCGAAAACGTTTGAAGACCAACAATTACAAACATTATTGGATGAAGATGCGTGTCAAACTCAAAAACAACTTGCAGAAAGATTAAACATTGCTCAGCAAACAATTTCCAATCGTTTACAAGCAATGGGAAAGATTTTAAAGGAAGGAAAATGGGTGCCACATCAACTGAACAAAAGACAAATGGAAAACCGAAAAGTCATCAGTAAAATGTTTCTTCAATGGCACAAAAGAAAGTCTTCTTTTGCATTGAATTGTGACTGGCGATGAAAAGTGGATTTATTTTGAGAATCCCAAATGCACAAAATCATGGATTGATCCAGGTCAACCATCAACATCAACTGCAAGGCTAATTCGATTCGGAAAGAAGACAATGCTCTGCGTTTGGTGGGATCAGGAAGGTGTGGGGTATTATGAGTTTCTAAAACCAGGTGAAACCTTTAATACTGATAGCTACCGACAAGAGATAATCAATTTGAACCACGCTTTGATAGTAAAAATACCAGAATGTTCCAGAAGACACGGCAAAGTAATTTTGCTTCATGATGATGCACCATTACACATTTCAAAACCAGTTAAAGACACGTTAAAAGAGCCCTAACCGGTTTGACTCAGTGGATAGAGCGACAGCCTGCGGACTCAAGGGTCCTAGGTTTGATTCTGGACAAGGGCATGTACCTTGGTTGTGGGCACATCCCCAGTAGGGAGTGTGCAGGAGGCAGCTGATTGATGTTTCTCTTTCATCTATGTTTCTAACTCTCTCCCTCTCCCTTCCTCTCTGTAAAAAAATCAATAAAATATATTAAAAAAAAAAAAACACGTTAAAAGATCTTGCCTGGGAAGTATTAACCCACCCACTGTATTCACTAGACCTTGCTCCTTCAGATTACCACTTGTTCCGATCGATGGCACACGCACTTTCTGAGCAGCACTTCAAAACATACGAAGAAGTGGACAATTGGGTCTCTGAATGGTTTGCGTCAAAACAAGAAAAGTTCTATTGGGATGGTATCCACAAATTACCTGAAGGATGGGGAAATGTGTAGCTAGTGATGGACCTTACTTTAAATAAAAGCACTTTTGATGTTTCTCTTGAAATTATCGTGTTTTCTTTGATTACAAAATCTGCTATTATTAACCGGTACTCCTAGTAAATCTTCACAAGCTTGGGTTAGGCAATGATTTCTTGGATAGGATACCAAAAGCACAAGTGACAAAGAAAAAGTAGGTCAAGTTAAAAAATGTTTGTGCTGCAAATGGTACCATCAAGAAAGTGAAAAGAAAACACAGAGAATGGGAGATAATATTTGGGCATCATATAGCTGATAAAGAACCCCAATGAGATACCACTTCACACCCACTAGGATGGCAATAATAAAAAAGACCGTAACACGTGTTGATAAGGACATGGAGAACTCTCATACATTGCTGGTGGGATGGTAAAATGGTACAGCTACTTTGGAAAATGATTTGGCAGTTCCTCAAATGTTAATAAATAGAGTTACCATATGACTCAGAAATTCTACTCCTGGGTACATACCCAAAAGAATGAAAACATTATGGCTACAGAGAGCTCTGGCCGGATAGGTCAGTTGGTTAAAGCACTGTCCAGATACACCAAGGTTATGGGCTCGATCCCTGGTCAGGGCACATACAAAAATCAACTAATGAATACATAAATAAGTGGAACAACAATCAGTGTTTCTCTCTTCTTTCCTCTCTCTCGCTCAAATCAATTTTTAAAGAACATTATGTCCATACAAAAACCTGTACACAAATATTCATAGTAGCATTATTTGTAATAATAGCCAAAAAGTAGAAACAATCCAAATGTCCATGAATGGATAACTGAAGAAAGGATAAACAAAATGTGGTATGGCTATAATAGATTATTCAGCCATAAAAAGGAATGAAGTACTGATAAATGCTACAACATGGATGGACCTTGACAATATTAAATGAAAGAGGCCAGACATAAAAGGCCACATATTGTATGATTCCATTTATAGAAAAGGTCCAGAATAGGTAAATTATTATATATAGAGAAAGCATATTAGTAGTTGCCTGAGGCTAAAGGGAGGATTAGAGGAGTAATGAAGATTGACTGCTAATGGGTATAGAGTAATTTGGGGGGAGGGGAAAGAAGGGAGATAAAATATTCTAAAATTAGATTGTGGTGATGGTTATACAATAAGTTGTACATGTTAAATGGATAAATTATAACATATATGAATAAATTTGTTTTTTTAAAAAAAAGATTAAGGCCTCTTTGCCTCCAGCAGTTCCTGAGAAAGCTGCTTTCTCCAGCAACCAATTCTGCTAGAATTTACAGATCCCAGAGTGTTTCACTTACCAAGATGACTTCCTAGAGCCTGCATCTGTTAGCAATGCTGGTGACAGGAGGAAAAGAAGCTCATTGGGCCACTGACTATTTTATAAATTATAGCAGATAGTGTTTAAGGAGCTTCTGCAGAAGCCTCTGTGTGTACCACGAGAGGACAGCAATGTGGGTGAGACTGGCAGTGGAAACCACATGTTTAGGGAGGACCAACCGTGCCTGGAGATAAGAAAAGGTCAACTCCTGGTAATATGTGTGATACCTTTGGATTAAAAGGTTTGCATTTGGCAAATGATGTCAACTTTTGGCTGTTGAAAAAAGAACTCTTTGGAATAAAAAAAATTGGGGGTAGATTGGTGCAGGAGAAGGAATGTTATTTTTAACACTCTTGACCACTTTTTTATGTTTTTAAGAAATGGCTGAAGCTGCCCACATTACTCAGAAAGCCATCCATCCAGGACTATGAAGAGGGTTTAAAGAAATAAGGCCCGACTGTCCAACCTATGAGGGAAGTGGGTGGGGGGAAAGAGATCAACCAAAGGACTTGTATGCATTCTTATGAGCATAACCAATGGACACAGACGGCAGGGAGGTGGGGAGGGTGTGAGGGTTGAGGGCATGTGCTGGAGGGGTGGGGGTGGCCCGGGAAAGGTCAATGGGGGGGAAAAGGAGACTTATGTAATACTTTCAACAATAAAGGATTTAAATAAAAATTAAAAAAAAAAAAAAAAAAAAAGCCGAAACCAGTTTGGCTCAGTGGATAGAGCGTCGGCCTGCGGACTGAAAGGTCCCGGGTTCAATTCCGGTCAAGGGCATGTACCTTGGTTGCGGGCACATCCCCAGTGGGAGGTGTGCAGGAGGCAGCTGATCGATGTTTCTCTCTCATCGATGTTTCTAGCTCTCTGTCCCTCTCCCTTCCTCTCTGTGAAATATCAATAAAATATATTAAAAAAAAAAATAAGGCCCAAGGAAAGGGAAAGGAATCTGGAGGTAGAATTTGGTAGACAAAGGGAATATAATTTTTTTTATATTATATTTTATTGATATTTTACAGAGAGGAAGGGAGAGGGACAGAGAGCTAGAAACATCGATGAGAGAGAAACATCGATCAGCTGCCTCCTGCACACCTCCCACTGGGGATGTGCCCGCAACCAAGGTACATGCCCTTGACCGGAATCGAACCTGGGACGATGCTCTATCCACTGAGCCAAACCGGTTTCGGCGGGAATATAATTTTTAACCAAACTTCCAGCTTTTCTCAAAATGGAACTAAGTGCTCCATGTTAGCAAGAACCAAATTTATTTTGCTCACCAATATATTCTCAGTCCTTTAGCAAAATGTCTGGCATACTGGCAGATTTGATTTTTTTTTAAATATATTTTATTGATATTTTACAGAGAGGAAGGGAGAGGGATAGAGAGCCAGAAACATCGATGAGAGCAAAACATCGATCAGCTGCCTCCTGCACACCTCCCACTGGGGATGTGCCCGCAACCAAGGCACACGCCCTTGACCGGAATCGAACCCGGGACCCTTCAGTCTGCAGGCCTACGCTCTATCCACTGAGCCAAACCGGTTTCGGCCAGATTTGATTTTTAAAACTGAACAAATGAATGAAAGTCTGACAAGGTTTCTGTCCAGTCTCACCACAAACAAGCTCCATGGTCACCAGCTATTCTCCAAAAGTATGAACACAGCAGTAAAAATGTTTTATCCCTATCATGGGAAAAAGGGTGGCTCAGACAGGAACAGCTGTCCTCCAAAGAAGGAACAAAAGTTGTTAGTAAAGACAATAAAGGCTTCTCATCTTAAATCATACCAGGAGGCCAGAGAAAAGCTTTCTGGTATTTCTTATTAATCTAGTAGCTTCTGAAAGTAAGCCTAAGTTTCTGTTTATTTGGGGGCGGGGAGGTGGGAGAGCAGTGGGGGAGTGTGTTACACGCTGGTATGTGATCTCCTAGTGCAGCTGAATTAGACAGCCCCAAAGAGGAAAGAGAAAAGAAAAAGACAATGGCATAGTCAAGGGTATTTCAAAACCCAGCCTCCATGAGGGATGGCTCTGCACCTAAAGCACCTTTAAGGGCAAGAATCTGGGCCACCCTCCAAGCAACTGTCAACTTCTGACTGCTGAAGACAGGGGTCACTTATACAAACTGAAGCAAAATGAAGTGGACAGATGGAACAGCAAGGCTGAGCTGGGGATTTCTTGGTCCATTTTTAACTTATTCTCTCTGACTCATGGCTCTGCAAAGCAGCTCTCTTTTCCCTAGTGCTTGCTAGGTGGATGATGGCTGAGACACAAGTTAATGCCCAACTTACCCAAGAAATGCATGGAAATGTTACCTTAATGTAGGCAATGTAGCTTAAGAGAAAATGTGGACTCTTTTCCTCATATCCAATGTGAATCTAAAACAAATCCTCCAAAGATGCAATTTCTCACAATACCAGTTATCTCCTACAGACAGGGGGAGCATCTAAGGGTCTTTCATGAAACAATAAATGTTTCATCCAGGAGCCCAGAACATGGTGACTGTTTCCTGACTGTTTCCCGACTGGCTGAAGGAAGCAGGCTGTCTCTGAAAGCTGCTATGTAAATCCTTCAGGAAGAAAGGACAAAAACAGCCCTGACAAAGTGGCTCAGTTAGTTGGAGCATCATCCTGTAACCAAAAGGTTGCAGGTTCAATTCCTGGTCAGGGTGCATATAGAAGGCAACCGATCCATGTTTCTCTCTCCCTCTCTTTCTCTTTCTCACCCTCCCCCTTCTGTCTAAAATGAATAAACATATCTTCAGGTGAAAATTTAAAAAAAATATATTACTTTTTAAAAAAGGAGAAAAACAGGCAAAGGTTGTTTACAGGAAAAGTTTTTATAGCTCTTATTCCAAGGGAGAAAACATAATTAGTATACTTAACTTGGTACATACTGGGAAGATTCTTCAATGTTTCACCCTAAAATTATTCCTATAAGGCTACCAGATTTACATTAAAGAGATTATGAGTGAATACCTAAATTCTGATAAAAATAAATCTGGCCGAAACCGGTTTGGCTCAGTGGATAGAGCGTCGGCCTGCGGACTGAAGGGTCCCAGGTTCGATTCCGGTCAAGGGCATGTACCTTGGTTGCGGGCACATCCCCAGTAGGAGGTGTGCAGGAGGCAGCTCATCGATGTTTCTCTCTCATCGATGTTTCTAGCTCTCTATCCCTCTCCCTTCCTCTCTGTAAAGGATCAATAAAATATATTTAAAAAAAAATAAATCTGGATCTCAAGGTTCAAACTCATAAGAGCTATAATCCTGTATTTTTAAATACTTGCTAAACACGTACAACTGGATGTCATGCTTTTGTTTACATGGTCTTCTTCACATGAAATGCTTTTTTCCCCCCCCATCGCTAAAAAGACTAAGTCTTATTTTCCCTTGAAGGCCCGGTTAAAATACCATTGCTTCCCTGAACATGATATATATATCATGGCTTTAGAGGCAGTAGATCTGTATTAAAATCCTGCTTATTCCACTTCTAGGCTGTGTCACCACAGGCAAGAGACCAATCTCTCTGAGTACTAGTTTCTTCATCTACTTGGATTTCCTTTCCAAAGCTTTTCCTCTGTTTTCCTCTATTTATACCATCTAACATGAGCTAAAGGGAACTTCTCCCCAACCACCAAGCAGCTTCCCTTTTCCTAGACCCAAAAGAGCAGCCCAGTGTGATATACTACCGAGTATATTCTCAGATATCTGGACTTAAAGACAAGAAAACCATCATATTCATAATTGCTCCTACCTGGGAAACCTTCAAACATACAGGTAAAAGACTGGCTTTGGAGAAGGGGTGAAGGTATGATTAAGTGGTATGTAACAGTGTTTAAAATGGTTTATCTGAGGTTGAGTTACTTAATTTCAAACCAACATTTCTTTTCATCTTCAGAACTGCCTCATATACTCCCATTTCATGCAGTAATAAGCTTTCTTCTTCATGGAGTCAATGAATCTTCAGCCCATCCAATTCAACAATAACAAAAAAAGCAATTTCCCTTGATGCCTGTTAACAGCAGTGCATTACAAGCCTCAGAGATTCTGCTAATTAACATTAAACAAAATAAAACCTCAAATAAGAATTACCTTCTAACCTTTTCACTTTGAAACTATCTACTCAAAAGTTCAGTGACTGACCTGTTAAGGTTATTCCTCTAACTTATTCCCTATGTACCAAGTCTTAACCCTTTCATGCCAAGTAGCCGCTTCCTTATACGGCAGTTTCCGTGGCCATTCTTTTTAGAACCAGAGACACAAAAATAGAACTTTACTATAGAAGCCATTTTGACAACCATCAGGAAGAATAAGCTATTGGCCAGTATATCTAGTTGCTTGCTTTACCCAATGATCCAACTATGTAAATTGGCCCAATTACTAAAGAGAACTTGATTTATTTTTGTACACAAACTTATTGGTCGAAGGGAGAACAGAGAATGTATATCATTGACTGCAACATAGTAACCCTCATATTTTAACCTGGAGAATGAACGATATGAATCAGCATTCCTCTTGATTTCTAGGTGAGAAATACATACGTCACACCAGGTAAGTTATTTACCTATTGGGTGACATTTTCATCCAGGCACTGCATTGGACAAATGAAGGCTTAAAATTCATTAAGTGAAGCAAAACAGGAAAGAGTTAATATATGTGAAATGTTCATGCACACAGCCTGAGGGGCAGTTGCCTCATTTTCTGGAGCTGTGTGCATGATTATATATTTTGGCAGTTTGAGCTTTCTACTTTGATGCATGACTTTGTCCAATGTAGGTTTCCACCTCATCACCTGCTGGAAATTGGGCAATTGGTTATAGCTACTTTGCTTGAAAAATGAGCTAATTTCTAGTTACTGTGGCCCCAAACCATAGATTTAAGCCAAGTAAGAGGCCATGGGCTTTACACTTTGGCTAAATTATTTCCTCTAGCACTGCCATAAGAAAATAATGAAATTCCTTCCTGCTTTAGATACCAACCTGACATTTTTTCACTGTTTATGTAATCACAATGAATATAAATGAAAAATGAACTACAGGAGTTGAAGGAACCACAAAAGTAAAATGGACCATCTACATTTCCATAAAAGACATTATTTAATTCGTTCCCCTTAGAAATGTCTACTTTTTATTAAAGGTATGTCTCGATAAATGAAGAGAGGTTCCAAAATTTTCCTAGGGGTAAAACACTGACAAGATTAGCCTATCCCTGGCCCTGGATGGGTAACTCAGTTGGTTAGACTGTCGCCACAATACACCAAGTTTGCAGGTTTGATCCTTGGTCAGGGCACATACAAAAATCAACCACTGACTACATGAATGGGTGGAAAACAAATCTCTCTCTCTCTCTCTCTCTCTCTCTCTCTCTCTCTCTCTCTCTCTCTCAAAAAAAGGAAGATTAGCCTATCCCTGCTCAGATCCCATTATTCTGTGCTTCAGCTTCCCTTGATTTGTCTCTAGTGGCAAAGCAGGAGTTGGTGGCACAGGTCCAGGGAGTATAGAATGCAAACCTTTGATAGATTTTGCAATTAGATTGGCCCTGGATTTTCTATCTCCAGAAGCAAGGCCCCTCTAAACTCTCAGATATATCCAATAAATACAAAGGAATAAAATGTGCCATGTGGCCCTAACCGGTTTGGCTCAGTGGATAGAGCGTCGGCCTGTGGACTGAAAGGTCCCAGGTTCGATTCCGGTCAAGGGCACGTACCTTGGTTGCAGGCATATCCCCAGAAGGGGGTGTGCAGGAGGCAGCTGATCAATGTTTCTCTCTCATCGATGTTTCTGACACTCTATCCCTCTCCCTTCCTCTCTGTAAAAAATCAATAAAATATATATTTTAAAAATGAAAAATGTGCCATGTGGAAATGTCTATTAGATTTTCTGTCTCACTTCAAGACAGAAAATCCTAATACATACATGGGAGGACTTCTCAGGCAGAAATCCGCTAAAAACCCGAAGAAGTAATCAAATTTTAATTAATGGTGAACACTGCAATCCCCTGAATGCGACTCAAAAACTTTTTAAAAACTGGCATGAGCCAAGACCTGAAATATATTAACTACATCTTGTTCCCATGAGCCCAATTAATCAATTTATTATAAAACATTTAACTTTGAGCAAGAGGGCAAAAAAATTAGCAGTTGGCTTAGACTATTTTTTTTTTTTTTGGATCATTTCAAAAACAGAGGGAAAGCCCTGGTTGGTGTTGCTTTGTGGTTAGAGCGCCAGCCCATGCATCAAAGGGCTCGATTACCAGTCAAGGGCATGTACCTGGGTTGCCGGTTCTATCCCTGGCCCTGGTCAGGGCTTGTGCAAGAGGCAACCAATCAATGAGTCTCTCTCACATCAATGTTTTTCTCTTACATCGATGTTTCTCCCTCCCTCCCTCGCTCCCTCCCTCCCTCCCTCTCTCTCCCCCTCTTCCTCCCACCCTTCCACACTCTCCGAAAAACAACAACAACAAAAAAACACACACCTCTTCCTCTTCCCCAAAGTGGCCATAGGTGACCTCTGAAAATGGTTTGCTATTCACTAGACCCAGAAAACTCCACGAAATCATGCATATCAAGAGGCTCAAACTTTGTATTCACTTTAAGAACACTCGTGAAACTGCACAGGCCATTAAGGATATGCATATTCGAAAAGACACCAAGTATCTGAAGGATGTCACTTTAAAGAAGCAGTGTGTGCCATTCTGTCGTTACAATGGTGGAGTTGGTAGGTATGCCCAGGTGAAACAGTGGGGCTGGACACAGGGTTGGTGGCCCAAAAAGAGTGTTGAATTTTTGCTGCACATGCTTAAAAATGCTGAGAGCAATGCTGAACTTAAGGGTTTAGATGTAGAACCTCTGATCATTGAGCATATTCAGGTGAACAAAGCTCCCAAGATGCGTTGTAGAATCTATAAAGCCCGTGGGCGGATTAGCCCATACATGAGCTCTCCGGGCCACATTGAGGTGATTCTTACTGAAAAAGAGGAGATTGTTCCTAAACCAGAAGAGGAGGTTGCACAGAAGAAAAAGATATCCCAGAAGAAACGGAAGAAACAAAAACTTATGGCCCAGGAGTAAATTCAGCATAAAATAAATCTAAAAAAATCAATGGAAAAAAATATCCTTGAGTGAGGATTAACAAAAAATTAAAATTTAAAAAAAGAGGGAAATTATTTTAGTAGAACACACGCTGGACTAGAGAGAGAGGGAAATTGTGGGTGGATCCCATACTAGTTTAGAGAAAAAAGGTACATGAAACCCAAACTAATCAGAAGAGCTGTGCATATACCTCAGTGGTAGCAAGGGAAGAATGGGATCCCATATGGACAAAGGAGGGAAAAGGCTGTCAATATTTCTGAGTGGTCTAGTGTGGGCACATGGACACCATACTAGACAGGAGTGGTCCTAATGTTCATGCACAGCAGAGAGGGGATGGCAGACAAATGGATCACATACCAGTTTTTAAGTACTCCAAGTAAAGAATGAAATTAAAAGACATGGAAAGAGGTTTATGCTCTATCCCAGGGGCACCTTTTGGAACTCCTCAGGAAAGGCAATCAGTGAGTCTGCCAAAGTAATTAAGCAAGCGAACATTTACCATAAAGCCCACATCAGTTAAGTGAACAGAGATGAATCTTATTACAGTGCACTGTCAGCTCCGAGCCTGCAGGTACTAACCACTGAGATGTGGCGTTACTCGGCCCTGTCTGCTCGCTCACCCATTGTGACGGAGAGCTTCACCTTTCTTGTCAGCTCTAAAAAACAGGCTGCTTTCACCTGCTCTGGCAGTGACTTATGTTGCCTTCAGAGAGGCCTTAGCACCAGTGTTTTTTTGTAAGAAGCCTGGCTGTAAATATTGGGGGAAGATGTGTGGTTGGCTAGAGAAAGGAGCTTTGAGAGATAGAGAGGCAGAGATAGGGGAGAAAGCAGGGGAACTGCATAGAAGTTTGATTAGTAAGGTAAGAAAAATGGGATAGGTTAGTAGGTCAAGAAGTAAATAAATCCCTGGCTGGCATGGGTAAGTGGTTAGAGCAGTAGTCGGCAAACTCATTAGTCAACAGAGCCAAATATCAACAGTACAACGATTGAAATTTCTTATGAGAGCCAAATTTTTAAAAATATATTTTACTGATTTTTTTTTTTTACAGAGAGGAAGGGAGAAGGATAGAGAGTTAGAAACATCGATGAGAGAGACACATTGATCAGCTGCCTCCTGCACACCCATCTACTGGGAATGTGCCCGCAACCAAGGTACATGCCCCCCGACCGGAATCGAACCCGGGACCCTTCAGTCCGCAGCCCGACGCTCCATCCACTGAGCCAAACCGGCCAGGGCAAGAGCCAAATTTTTTAAACTTTAACTTCTTCTAATGCCACTTCTTCAAAATAGACTCGCCCAGGCCATGGTATTTTGTGGAAGACCCACACTCAAGGGGCCAAAGAGCCGCATGTGGCTCATGAGCCACAGTTTGCCCACCACTGGGTTAGAGCATCAGCCTGAGCACTGAAGGGTTGTGGGTTCAATTCCCAGTCAAGGGCATCTCTCTCACATCAATGTTTCTCTCTCTCTCTCTCTCTCCCCACCGCGCCCCTCTCTCTCTCCCCCCCCTTCCTCTAAAAATCAATGGAAAAGTTATCCTCAGGTGAGGATTAACAAAAAAATAAAAAAAGAAAGTAAATGAAGCCCTGGCTGGTCTCATAGCACATGCATAGCAGTGACTGAAGCACTGCCCATACACTGAAGGGTTTCGGGTTTGATACTAGTTAAGGCATGTATGGGAGGCAACCAATAGATGTTTTTTTCTTTTTCTCTTTCACTCTCTTTCTCTCTCTTCCTCTCACTAAATATATCCTCAGGTGAGGATTAAAAATAAATAAACAAACAAATAAAATAGTAAGCATTGCTTTAAAAAATGAAATATTTTTTTTAAAAAGGTAAATGAAGAATAAATAAGTTGCTCAAAGTATTGGACCATTCTGCATGGGTGAAGTTGACAGTATCTCTCTCACTGAATAAGGAAAAAGTTAAAACTTCATTGCAATATACTTTTTCTACAGGAAAAAATATACTACTAAGGCATGTTGCTTTTCCAATGTTACTGGCAGCCTCAATATCAGATTATTGAGTTAGCTCCAAAGCAAAAGGATCAGATTTTTCTCAACAACCTAATCCATATCTATTATTGAACAAAATGCACTATTTGTTAGTGAAATGGATATTTATCAATTATCCTAAGATATACAAATGGCATCTGGAACAACTTTTGGCCCTATTTCTTTCTGAAAATAATTTTAAGAGACAAAAATGAAAGTCCCAAACTAACTAAATGGTAGCCTACTAAGTCAGGATCCTCACAAGAGGAAGACTGCAGGAATACCTGTTGAGACAAATTTAAAAATCATACATTAAAAAAAACTCATCACAGGCCATGTGTCTATCACTCAGAGGAGCAGGTAAGAGTAGGCAGGTAGGTAGGTAAGGCCCCTGTGTTCAGAAACCAATAAATCTCTACCTCATTATAGAGAGTAGATCCTAAAGACATTGCTGGGAGACAGACATGATCAGCCAGTTGAAGAAATGACATGGAATGGCTTGTGACTGAAATTGATGGAAGTCTCATAGCACATGCACATGCAGGCACCTATACATTTGAGCTTCCCTCTAGGCCTAGAACAAGAGCAAACAAAGAGCTGTGGTAGAAAATGACTTGCAACCCTACTTTCTACCACAGTGCTTTGTTTGCAACAGGCCTGCAATTTCCTTACATTTAAAGGCAGTGGGAGGTGGGAAAAGGGAGACTAGATGACGACTATTCAAAACCAAGCAGCGCTGCCCAGGAGAGGACTTAATTGGAGGATAAATTTGGGGACTGATTCTTTGACAACACCCCCAATAATAGCCAGTAAAGCAGGGGGTAAGAGCCAGCTCCAAACATTCATCATAATAGTGCAACAAGATGAACGTCTTTGGGGGAGAGTCTATGAGATTCTGGAGTAAGAAAATGAAGCCCATGTGGAGGGTAAGGCAGTTGGCTCTGGCAGATTGTCTCTGTGGGAGGCTGGGTATAATTGTTTTATGCTCACGAAGAAGTTATTAGTTGCATTCTCTTCAATATACCAGAAATAGTAGTGATACTGCCCAAAGGAGAAATTTGGTTTTATAGTGATTACAGAACTTTATACTATATGCACCATTTTATTTTTATTATTATTATTTTTTAATTTAATAAATCTTTATTGTTCAGATTATTACAATTGTTCCTCTTTTTCCCCCCATAGCTCCCCTCCACCCGGTTCCCACCACACCCTCTGCCCTTACCTCCCCCCAAGTCTTCATCCATAGATGTACACTTTTTGTCCAGTCTCTTCCCGTACCCCCCACACCCTTTTCCCCCCGAGAACTGTTAGTCCACTCCCTTTCTATGCCCCTGATTCTATTAGATTCACCAGTTTATTCTGTTCAACAGATTTTTTATTCACTTGATTTTTAGATTCACTTGTTGACAGACATGTATTTGTTGTTCATAATTTTTATCTTTACCCTTTTCTTCTTCTTACTCTTCTTAAAGAATACCTTTCAGCATTTCATATAATACTGGTTTGGTGGTGATGGATTCCTTTAGCTTTTTCTTATCTGTGAAGCTCTTTATCTGACCTTCCATTCTGAATGATAGCTTTGCTGGGTAGAGTAATCTTGGTTGTAGGTTCTTGCTATTCATCACTTTGAATATGTCTTGCCACTCCTGTCTGGCCTGCATAGTTTCTGTTGAGAAATCAGCTGACAGTCGTATGGGTGCTCCCTTGTAGGTAATTAACTGTTTTTCTCTTGCTGCTTTTAATATTCTCTTTGTCTTTTGCTCTTGGCATTTTAATTATGAAGTGTCTTGGTGTGGTCCTCTTTGGATTTCTTTTGTTTGGGGTTCTGTGTGCTTCCTGGACTTGTAAGTCTATTTCTTTCACCAGGTGGGGGAAGTTTTCAGTCATTATTTCTTCAAATAGGTTTTCAGTATCTTGCTCTCTTCTTCTGGCACCCTCATAATTCGGATGTTAGTACGCTTGAGGTTGTCCCAGAGGCTCCTTACACTATCTTCAAATTTTTGGGTTCTTCTTTCTTTTTGCTTTTCCAGTTGAGTGTTTTTTGCTTCTTTGTATTTCAACTCTTTGACTTGATTCTTGCAGTCCTCTAGTCTGCTGTTAGGTCTCTGTATAATATTTTTTCTTTCAGTCAGTGTATGTTTAATTTCTAGTTGGTCCTTTTTCATATCCTCGAGGGTCTCACTAAATTTATCGGCCTTTTCTAGGAAATTCTCGAAAAACCTTATAACCGTGGTTTTGAACTCTATATCCAGTCGTTTGCTTTTCTCCATTTCTTTCATTTGTGACCTGTTTCTTTGTCTCCGCATTTTCGCTGCTTCCCTGAGTTGGTGAAGTGGCTTTGTGTGGTAGGTGTCCTCTAGGGCCCAGTGGCTCAGCCTTCCCAGTTACCTGAGGTGGACACTTTTGGTGCACCCCTTTGTGGACTGTGTGTTCGGCCTTGTTGTAGTTAAGTCTTGATTGTTGTTGGTATCACTGGGAGGAACTGACCTCCAGGCCAATTGGCTGTGAAGATCAGCTATGTCTACGCTGGGAGAAGTTTGGTGCTGGAGACACCCTTATGGGACAAGACTTGCAAAATTGCAAAAGCCTCTGTGCTCAGCTTGAATGGGGCGAAATTTCAGGGCGGAGCTGACAGCCTTGGCTTCCCGTCAGCCCTGCCTTATGAGGCCCCTGTGTCTCAGTGTTCCGTGGTAATCGCTGCAAGCACCTCTGAGAGAAAGCCGCCCTCGAGTTTCGCCCGCTGCCAGACAGTCCAGTTTCTCCCCGAATGAGTCGGGGTTCCCAGAAACTCGCCCGGAACTGGAGTTCAGCGCAGTCGGGAGCTTCCGTCTCCCTCCCGCTTTAGAAAGCCAGCCGCGCACTCAGCCGCCCGTGCATTCAGCAGTCAGTCCTCTCTGTGCGTGCACGCCTCTGGACCTCTGCCTTCCGCAGCTCCCGAGTCTCAGTGTGCTTTCTCTTTTCCTGACAGTCCAGATTCCCCCCGAATGAATCTGTTTTCCCAGAGTTTCGCCCAGGACTGGAGTTCAGCGCAGTCGGGAGCTTCGGTCTCCCTCCCACTTTAGAAAGCCAGCCACGCACTCAGTCGCCTGGGCATTCAGCCACCCGTCCTCTCCGTGTGCACATTTCCGTATCTCAGCCTTTTACAGCTCCTCTGAGTCTCAATGTGCTTTCCTCTTTCCTTCTAGTTGTAGTATTTCCACTCAGCCAGCTTTCCTGTGGTTCTGGATAGTGTCCATTTTGTCTTTTAGTTGTAGTTTTGAAATGGTTGTGTGAGGCAGCAGTTTAGGTGTTTACCTATGCTGCCATCTTGGTTTCTCCCTTATATGCACCATTTTAGAAAGAGAGAATTTCTCTATTTTCTCCCCCTCCCTTACTCTGCAAATTGACTGCTTTCTCCACTTGATCTTAGCCATAAGGCTGAGAAGTGATGACAGCTTTCTTATGTAGTGAAGGAACAATCATCCCTAGAAGAAAGTTCTACGGTTTCTGAACCTAAGGTTTTGCTAGTACAGCCATTGACTCTTGATAGTTTAATTTGTTTGACAAACATTTGAATATTTACTATGTGCAGGTACTATGCTAGGAAATGGAGGAGGCAAATGACATTTGATTCCAATTAGCAAGGAATATAGAGGTTAATGGAAAAGACACACCATAGACAATTTCATTATAATATGGTAAGGGCCAAATGGTATCATGGAAGCACGAGGAGGGGGCAGGTATAGCCCAACCTGGGGGCTTAGAAAAGGCATCCTGAAGGAGATAGTGCTTGAACTAAGTCTTATTTTAAAGCTTTCCCAGCTAAAGAGTAGCAGGATACCTTTGTGAAAGCCACAAGCCTTCCAGGGTCCTATTTGCACCTTTTTGCTCAATATTGACTCAAAGATGCTCATGGAGTTAGGCTATGGCAGGATCTGTGCCTCCTTTCACCTAAAACTAAATGTAAGCACACAGCAGCTACATACTAGTAAGCTGAAGGAAGGCCTTTCAGTCTCATGGGAATGATGGATCTCGGTGGTGCTGGGCCCGCCCCGCCCTCCACAGAGTGTCAGTCTCCAGCTGGTGCGGCAGCTGTTCCACTTAAAGCCACACTGAAGCCTTGAGTCTCTGATCTCCACCAAACCACACTGAAGAGAATAAATGGCTCTGCTTTGCAGCTGCCTGTTAATTATAACAGTTTCCTTGGTCCTCTTTTGGCTTATAAGACAATAATATGCATTTGGGAAGGTCCTCAGTAAGAAATACATAAGAGAACTTTTACTTCATAAAGAGCCTGAAAAAACACCTACTGCCAGCAGCAGTAAGGCATCCAAACACCTAAAACAATAGCACATGAAACAGCATCAGGACACACAGATTCCTTCAGCAGGGCCTCTAGCTTGCATAAATGATAGCAATCCAGAACTCAGCCAATGAGAGGGCTTTTAAAAAGCATCCTTATAAAATCATCTTTTAAATTCAGGAGATCTGTAAGATAAAAATAGCATTAATTGTCTTGACTTGTTACTTTAAAAAGGAAGAAAGACAGCCCAAGCCAGTGTGGCTCAGTTGGAGTGTCGTCTTATACACAGAAAGGTCACAGATTCAATTCCCAGTCAGAGCACATACCTAGATTGCAGGGTTCAGTCCCTATTTGAGGAGAGTACGAGAGGCAACCAACCAATCAATCTCTCTATCTCTCTCTCTTCTCCTTCCTCTAAAATAAAGATAAATAAATAAATGATATATCCTCAGGTGAGGATTTAATTTAAAAAGGAAGAAAAACAATGCATAATGCTATTAATAATTCACTTCAAAGTGGCTTTAGTTGTCTCAAAGCCCCATTTTAGATAATTAAAACTTTTTGGCTGTCCTCTTGTTACTCTAGAAGGAATTAGTAGTAAATTCTAGTGTGTCAGGATAAACAATTCAGTTCATCAATGAGAAAGGGGACTCTCTTGATAATTCCAAAGCATACTTCCTGGCTATCCTAGATTAATTCAGGAGTTGCCAAGAATGTATTGGGCCCTTCCCATGCTCCAACTTTCCCTCCCATCCTGTAAGCAGACTGTGAGACCTTGGGAACCTGGCCAGCAACTCAGTCTAAAAAAGGACAAAGATGCCGAAACCAGTTTGGCTCAGTGGATAGAGCGTCGGCCTGCGGACTGAGGGTCCCAGGTTCGATTCCGGTCAAGGGCATGTACCTTGGTTGCGGGCACATCCCCAGTGGGAGGTGTGCAGGAGGCAGCTGATCGATGTTTCTCTCTCATCGATGTTTCTAGCTCTCTATCCCTCTCCCTTCCTCTCTGTAAAATATCAATAAAATATATTTAAAAAATAAAAATTAAAAAAAATAAAAAAAAAATAAAAAAGGCCAAAGAGAAACTGCTTCTAGATGGGAGCCTGGATTATAAACAGCTCTTGTTTTGATCTCACTACAGGCACATCCCCCTCCACTTGCACGCCCTGTTTTCTGTTTTCTCTATTTTTATGTTGGGAAAGTCTAGGTGGCGGCAAACAAAGAGCACTGATCCGTAGACTCTAGTGCAGGGGTGGGCAAACTTTTTGACTCGAGGGCCACAGTGGGTTCTTAAACTGGACCGGAGGGCCGGAACAAAAGCATGGATGGAGTGTTTGTGTGAACTAATATAAATTCAAAGTAAAGGAGTGGAGGGGAGAGCAAGAGAACCGGATAGAACAGCCGGATCCGGCCCGCGGGCCGTAGTTTGCCCACGGCTGCCTATTGTGGCCCGTCCGTAGGCCAGATGGACTTAGTGGGACAACTTCACTGGTGGTAGCCAGTGTGGCAGTAAACTTCACCAGTCAGCTTCCACCAGTGCACACATAAATCCTAATAAACCCATGTCTTTCACAGTCAGTCCCCTAAGTTATTTCTTTGGAATCCATGAACAACATGCAGCACTTTGCATAACATCTATTAAGATCTGAAGCACTCTTTTATTTGGGGGCCCAACAGAAACATTGGGGAGCACAATCAGAAGGGGAGCTCTATAAGCACTTAGACATCTCAATAGCCACTTCCCTAGCTTAGGACCTCAGATCGGCTGATGATTCTGGAAGATGATGGTGGCAATATTAAGGCCTTGGAAGATAAAACCATTCATTCCAGCCATCCACTCATTCTCTTATTGTACCATACTGCACTGTGCTAGGGGCAGTGATTACAGAAACAAAACAAAACGTGGTCTCTGTCCTTACGAGTCTGCCATCTAGTGATGGTCAGATAAATAAAAGACAATACCGCAATGTGACAAGTGCTTTAAGAGATGTATAAAGTCCTGTGGTAATACAGGTTGGAATCATACTTCTTCAAAGAACCCAGAAAGCTTTCAAGGAAGGTGACATCTGAGATAGATTTTGAAGCATAAATAGGATTTTGCTAGGTGAAAAGAGGAATGGGAAGACATTCTAGGTAAAAACATGTGCAGAGGTATGACATTTGAGATTCTGTGGCCAATTGTACTTTGGCCAGATCTTAGGACAGATGGGAGAGTGATAGTAAATAAAGCTAGAAAGTAAGGTAGGCTGAGGTCAAGGTTTCATGCAAAGAAGTTTGGACATTATCCTATCCCTATCAGTGATGGGGAATCATACAAGATTTAAATCTGGTAATTTTTTAAATTAAATGCTTCAGACATAGAAAAAGGTGCAGAAAAGAATATACTGAATGTTTATGTACCTGATATCCAACTTAAGAAAGCATTACAATTATCTTCCAAACCCTCCATGTATCTCTTCTTCTTTTTTAAAATAAATACACACACACACACACACACACTGAGTGGCTAGATTATTATGATCTCTGAACGCATAATAATCTGGCCACTCAGTGTATATATCCTATATAATAAAAGGCTAATATGCAAATTGTCCCCTCGACCAGAAGTTCAACCAGCAGGCAGGCTGGCCAACCGCCCATGTCCCCTTCCTCTGGCCAGGCTGGCCGGACCCCACCCATGCACGAATTCATGCACCGGGCCTCTAAAAAAAAAATATACACACACACATACTGAGTGGCCAGATTATTATGCGTTCAGAGATCATAATAAGCTGGCCACTCGGTGTGTATTTTAATTGATTTAAGAGAGGAAGGGAGAGGGAGAGAGATAGAAACATCAATGATGAGAGAATCATTGGTCGGCTGTCGCCTGCACACTACCCACTGGGGATCAAACCTACGACCCTGGCATGTGCCCTTGACTAGAATCACACCCAGGACACTTCAATCTACAGGCCGATGCTCTATCCACTGTACCAAACTAGTTGGGGACACATACCTCTTCTTTTTTTTTTTAAATATATTTTATTGATATTTCACAGAGAGGAAAGGAGAGGGATAGAGAGTCAGAAACATCGATGAGAGAGAAACATCGACCAGCTGCCTCCTGCACACCTCCCACTGGGGATGTGCCTGCAACCAAGGTACATGCCCTTGACCGGAATCGAACCCGGGACCCTTCAGTCCGCAGGCTGACGCTCTATCCACTGAGCCACACTGGTTTCGGCAACACATACCTCTTCTTGACTGCATATCTGTCACTCTTTTCCCCAAATAAATAGTCTCTTGATTTTGGGATTTATCATTCTTATAAGCTGCTTTACTCTTTTTACTAAATAACTTATTAATTTTTGTGTATTTTTAAACTTTTTGTGCATATTATCTTACATTCTACAACTTAGTTTCTTACTCAATAATATATTTGTAAGATTTTTATTGACTTGTGTTGCTCTTATCCAACTTCAATGTTGCATAATATTCCATTGTATAAATATACCATAATCCATTCTACTGATTGAAATGTAGGTGGTTTCCCACTTTCTTGGTATGAAAGAGAATATTGAATAAATGTTCCTACTTACATATCCCTGTGACCATTTGGGAGAGTGTCTTCAGGAAATATACCTAGGAATGGAATTACTGTGTCATAAGGTTTGGGCAACTTGCACTTAACTATTGCCAAATTGCCTGAAAAAATCATGGTAACAACATATACTCCCACCAGTAGTGTAAAGACCTGTGCTTCTGAAATTCAACTCTAGTGATTAAATAAACGGAAAAGACTGGAGGTAGAGAACAATTAGGAGGCTCTTGTAATGTGAGAGGTTATGAGGCCTTGAACTAAAATGGTGGTTGTAAACACAAGAGTTAGTGAATTTCCTTAACCTGGACAGATGTTGCTTTGAAGTAAAATGAATTCTAAAAAAAGATGAACCACTTAAAAACTTTTAAAATTTATTTCAGAGAGGAAGGGAGAGAAAGATAGAAACATCAATGATGACAGAAATCATTGATCAGCTGCCTCCTGCATGCCCCTACTGGGGATCGAGCCCACAAACTGGGAATCCAACCATGACCTCCTGGTTCATAGGTTGACACTCAACCACTGAGCCATGCCAGTAAGGCAGATGAACCGCTTTTATCAATATGGATGCAAATGTTACGGAGAAATTATTTTTAGTTACTCAATTATTGAAAAACCTTTAAGTAATTTTGACAACTTGGATATTTAACTCTACTTTTTCAACTGCAAGTTATATTAAATCTAAATAGAGATAAAATATTTCCAATGAAAATATATCGCCTGAATTGACATATGCTTTATCAGGTTGAGGATATGCTCTTCTATTCCTAGCATTATGAGAATTTTTATTAAGAATAGATGTCGTGCCCTGGCCAGTTTGGCTCAGCAGGTAGAGCATCGGACTATGGACTGAAGGGTCCGGGGTTCAATTCTGGTCAGGGGCACAGGCCCAGGTTGCGGGCTCGGTCCCCAGTGGGGGGTGTGCAGGAGGCAGCCAATCAGTGGTTCTCTCTCATCATTGATGTTTCTGTTTCTCTCTCTCCTTCTCCCTTCCTTTCTGAAATCAAAATATATATTTTAAAAAAAAGAATAGATGTCGAATTCTGCATTTCCTAATGACTGATAAACAAACAAAAACCCCAAAACAAAGCATACTTGTACATGCACACATTATGTCTGGAAGAATAACCAAAAAGGGAGGGAATTCTTGCTCTAGCACAGTGGTTCTCAACCTTTCTAATGCTGCGATCCTTTAATACAGTTCATGTTGTGGCGACCCCCAACCATAAAATTATTTTCGTTGCTACTTCATAACTGTAATTTTGCTACTGTTAATGAATCATAATGTAAATATCTGTGTTTTCCAATGGTCTTGGGCTCTACAGCAGCAGTTCTCCGATGGTCTTAAGCTCTGCAGCAGCAGTCGCGACCCACAGGTTGAGAACCACTAGCAGGGTCGCCTAAGACAATTGGAAAACACAGATATTTACATTACGATTCATTAACAGTAGCAAAATTACAGTTATGAGGTAGCAACGAAAATAATTTTATGGTTGGGGGTTGCCACAACATGAGGAACTGTATTAAAGGGTCGCGGCATTAGAAAGGTTGAGAACCACTGCTCTAGCAGAAAGCTCTTGTTTCCAAGGTCAGACAGAAGGAAGAACATCAACCTTAACTAAAGTCAAGGCCACCAGTCTCTAGTGGGCAAATGTTCTCAAGACACCCATTTGGTTTAGTGCCTCCTCCTTCCTAGAGTGACTTCCATGACATCACCAGAAGGAGGGAACACTTCAGAAACTCTCCAGAAGCAAATGATGGGTGGTCATCTCCTGGAGCTTTTCAAAGGAGCTATAGTAGGAACATAGCTATTCTGGTCATAGTAGAGGCCCAGTGCACAACATCTGTGCACTGCGGGGAGAGGGGGGGTGTTCCCTCAGCCTGGCCTGTGCCCTCTTGCAGTCCAGTCAGCAGGCAGACATCCCCCGAGGGGTCCTTAGTGCTGCCACAGAGGCAGGATAGGCTCCCGCCACCACCGCTGCACTCGCCAGCCATGAGCCAGGCTTCTGGCTGAGCAGTGCTCCCCCTGTGGGAACGCACTGACCACCAGGGGGCAGCTCCTGTATTGAGCATCTGCCCCCTGGTGGTCAGTGTGTATCATAGTCACTGGTTGTTCTGCTGTTTGGTCAATTTGCATATTAGCCTTTTATTATATAGGATTCTATCTCGGGTACAACAAGATTGCACCCTGGACTTCAGATGTTCTTCCAAAGTCTTAATTGCAATGGTACTCTATGAAGTCTTGCCATGTGGTACTCTCAATGCAAGTCAGGAGCTAAGGGCATGGGGTTGTTATACAGGAAATACATAACTAACTATGATTAGTTAAGAGTTAGCCAAGATGGATCTGCATTTCCCAGCTAAATGAAGTACTGTCTGTTTACTGCGTATAGTCAGTAAATTGCACTTTAAATCCCTTCTGGGTGGAAGGGGCACAAAAATACAGGATTAAGATATGATACACAGCTGACATAAGCCCTTACCTCATAGTGTTTCATTATCACCTATTTATCTAGTCAAAAATTTTAAATGTCATCTTGTGATTTCTCTCCCTACCAAAATTTATTATTTTTACAAGGTTAATTACAGCTTTATAATTACTATTTGCTGACCCTGCAAGTATTAGTGGACATGTTAAGTCAGAAAAAGAAAACAATAAGCCACTTTAAATAGATGGCTATGAGAAAGTCCCATTTCTGATTAGTTTAATTTAATCCTGAACAAAATGATTAGAGTGCTGTTCTGACAGCAGACTTCATCTAGCATATATGCATTATTTATCACACTAGAAGAAGAAGAAGGGACAGAATTTTTGTAAACAGGGATACAAATCAATATGAGGTTTTAACAGATGGAGTCTTGGTTGGGAGCCACAGCAGCCCCTTCAGGTCCAGTGCTGAAAATCATTCAGCTGAAAACATTGAAAGACCCAGAGACATTTGCTCTGCAAGTCATTTAGGGAGTCAGCATCTTGCTAAATGTAATCTTCCCAGTCTGGGTCAGAATGATGGCCACATATCTGCTCTGGGTAGTCAGCAGTTAGCACACTAAGCTGCAGCCACAGAGCTATACTGAATATTATCCCTGCAACTAATGCAATACTACCATTATATAATTTCCCTCACTGAGATATTTTTAGAGATACTGAGTAGATATTGAATAGCTTGGCATTCAGGGAGATGCTTCAAGTTGGACATGTAAAGCAAACACTCTACACAAAGTTTAGAACATTGAAGACATGGGGGAGGGGGCAAAGAGGCGCAGCAGCTATCAGCATTGGTTTAGCATTTGTGGTTCACCATGGTGCAAACCTGACTTAGACACCCACAGTGTGATCAAGCTTTTTGTTCCAGTCCAAATGTAGAGACTTATTGAAGTTGTCTCTGAAGTCAGTTCTGGGACACAAATATCCCTGGCATTCTTCTGTATCTTATAACATTTCAACAGTGGGAGGGCCCAGAGAGAAGAAATAAATAAAGCTCTAAGATAAAAATTGAACTCATAGAAAACCCAAATAATTGGATTCAATCCATAAATTTGGGAAATGATCCTCTTTTCTATGTCTCATGGCTATCAACAAGGTCCAAGAGCTCCTTAACTGATTTCCTTCTTAAAATAACCCTCTCATTAGTATACAGGTTTATATAATAATAATACCTAAGGAACACCACAACCCACCCTCCCATTTCTGCTTCCTTGGAATTTGAAAGCAACATGAGGAAAATCCAAATCCTCCAATTCTACTTCCTGTTACTCAAATTATTTAAAAAAAATTGCCACATATAAAGTATGGTAGTGATGGTCAAAAATTGAATTTCTTTCCCTTCCCCCTGAAGACCTTTTTCCCCCCCTAATTTTAAAATTAAGGTAAAATCCACATATAGAAAATTTTACCCTTCTTAGTGTAGTGTAGAGTCTACAAGTTTTGAAAAATACATACAGCCATGTAATCAACACCACTATCAAGATACAGAACAGTTCCTTCACCCATAAAGTTTCCCTGTGTCCCTCCTCCTCCCAAGTCTAGCCCCGGGCTGATGTGAATTCTGTCCCTACAATTTTGCCATTTCCAGAATGTCATAAACATAGGATCATACATTATGTAGCCTTCTGAGTCTCGTTTCTTTCATACTACATAATGCAATTGAATTCGTTGTTACCTGGTTCTATGTATGCTATTTCTATAAAACAGTTATATACTTTCCCAATGGAATAGCTGTGATGCTATATTTGTGATGTTTCTCTTCCTGGTCCATCTATATCATTTTTTTGCTCTCCTGGGTATAAGAAACATCTCTAAACCATTATCACTTACAAACTTCATTAAGACTTTGTTTACTTTTAGCCCTAACTCATTAATAAAAATGCTAAATATGCCCAATTTCCTCAACATCCTGCAATATCTTAGAAAACAACACTCATTCCCAAACCACACACACTACCATTTATTTCACACTTGATTTACAGCACATATTGCATCAGTAGCTTCTCCTCTATATTTTTAATCAATTTTCAGTTGAGCCAAGAATTTTCAGTATATCACCTTTAATAACTACAGAAAAACCAGAGCTTTCCCCAATTCATTTGCAGTTAATGTACTTTCTGGACATCACAGATACAGATAAGGACCAATAGAAAACAAACTCGGAAAATTTGAAGTGTTACTCTCTAACACCAGCCTAAAAGCAACATTAGGCTTTGTCCTCCTTCAACAGTGTCCCATTCTAAAAACAGTCTTTCAAATAAATGCTGTATTAATTAAACCACAGATGAGGGGGGAAAAAAGTCAACATAATTAACATACAAAGCAACAGTATGGCCTAATTAATCACCATGAAGAGCAATCGAATAAAATATTATGCATTTCTATGGAGCAATTTAATCTGGCAAGTAATTAATCACAGAAACACTAAGTAAAACAAATGGATTTCCCTTTAAGGAAGTCACATTTATCATCTGTAATATATCTCAAACTCTAATTTGTTATCCGACTCAAAATTGTCCAGGAGACAATGAAGTGTCAACCGTAGTAGAACATGCTTTCTGGTGAAAAAGAACACTGAGTTTTTCAAATCAAGTTACAGTCCCTGAGCAACCAAAGAGCTAAGGGTTACAGGGCAGAGGTACATGGCGATAAGCATGGAGGTCTTTCTTTCTTTCTTTTTTTAAGGCATAGAGGTCTTACCTCAAGCATTCTAAATCTAGGTCAGTTTAGTCAAACCCATAGATAATTGCTAAATGACTCATTAAAAAAATAAAAAGAAAATAAACACTTAGCATTAGGAGTGACAATTATAGGTCACAGATATTAACAAAATGCCAAAGGGAGGACCCTCAAAGGCTGACAACAGACATAAACAGCTTTTGATCTTCAGAATAAGCAAAGTGGGGAGGGGCACATTTCAATGCAATGAAATTTAACTCAAAGAAATCTCCTTTACTCCTTCCTTCAGTCTTTAAACAATGGCCCACTTTCCCTGAGCCCCAACAGCTTTACTAGTTTGAAGAAGTCAATAGGCTGAGTTTCTGAATGGCCTCAATTTTCAAAGACAGAGGGACACACATTAGCTAAGAAGGTATAAGAGGCTATCTTCAGAACTCCTTCTTCCCAACTACCCTCTCTGCTTAGCTATATTTGAACTGTTCATCCTCCCTCCTTTTTTTTTTTTTTTTTTTTTTTTATCAAGAAAGCTCATGGCACTGTAAGCCTTTAATATTCCTATCTCTTGCCTTGGTGACTGTGGCTCAGTGGCTGAGTGTTGACCTATGAACCAGGTGGTCATGATTCAATTCCTGGTTGGGGCATATGCCCAGGTTGCAGGCTCCATCCTCAGTGTGGGGCATGCAGGAGGCAGCTGATCAATGATTCTCTCTCATCATTGATGTTTCTATCTCTTGCTGCCTCTCCCTTCTTCTCTGAAATCACTAAAAATATATTTTAAAATGTTCTCATCTCTTCTTGATTTTTTTTTTTTTTTTTTTTTTTTTTTTTTAACAAACTCCTATAGATTAAAGCACTTGAGAGAGCCCAGGCATCTGCTGGCTGCAACCAAAGTGGTTTTCTCTTTACTGACCTGCTTGACCGCCAGTGCTGGGTCCCTTGAAACATTCAATACTTATTCAACTATAAAGGGAAAGTTGTGCTTTTCACACTTCCTCCCTGACTGTGTTTACAACTTGAGAAAAGCTGTTGCAGATATCCTATTTGGCTCAGGGCATTTTCCTGTAGATTTTAAGCCTTGCCCTCCTTCAAACTATTTTGCTCTATTATCCTTGGCTCTATTATTCAGAGCCATTGACTTGTATCTGAACTCTTCTACTCTGCCTGGCCCTTCAGTCTATTTCTCTTTTGTGGAGTCTACTTGGCAATTTTGTTCAGTACTTTGATTCATAGCCCATTCCAGATCAGGCCCAGCCAATTGGAATCCTCACTTGTCTAAGAGAGCAGACCTCTATGTTTGTTGATCTATGTTTAACAAACATTCATTGAACACAGACACTGTGTTACCTGGTGAGTAAACCATGGATGCTGCCTGCCTTCAACAAGCAGACAGCCTAGTAAAGAAGACAAATAGACAAGCAGATAGTTACTACTGTAGTATGGCCAGGTTTGGCCCTAAGAATGAAGTGATACTCAACACGTACTATTTCAGGAGGTAAGCTGATAAGTTGGGGAAGGAAATCTAAGCCAAGGAGGCATGATGATGTATATAGAATGAGGGGTATAAAACAGTTTGTTCAGAAAACTCTTAAGTTTTTCTCCAGAGAACTGTAGGTAGTCTGGCATAGCTGCAGCGAGGGCAGAAATTCCAGAAAGCATATTAAGAGTGGAATTGGCCCTGACCAGTTTGGCTCAGTGGATAGAGCGTCGGCCTGCGGACTGAAGGGTCCTGGGTTCAATTACGGTTAAGGGCATGTACCTGGGTTGCAGGCACATCCCCAGTGGGAGGTGTGCAGGAGGCAGCTGATCAATGTTTCTCTCTCATCAATGTTTCTAACTATCTATCCTCTCCCTTTCCTCTCTGTAAGAAATCAATAAAATATATTTAAAAAAAAAGAGTGGAATTGTATGCCACACAATAAAGCTTAATTTTTTAAAAAATATATTTTATTGGTATTTTACAGAGAGTTTTACAAAGAGGAAGGGAGAGGGATAGAGAGCTAGAAACATCGATGAGAGAGAAACATCGACCAGCTGCCTCCTGCACACCTCCCACTGGGGATGTGCCTGCAACCACGGTACATGCCCTTGACCGGAATCGAACCTGGGACCCTTGAGTCTGCAGGCCGACGCTCTATCCACTGAGCCAAACTGGTTTCGGCAATAAAGCTTAATTTTTATCCTGCAGGTGTTGAGGAATCCAGTGAAGGAGACAAGTATAGGAAGGAGAACGAGAGAGAGGAAGGGGCAGAGAAGATGACAAGTAAGACTATAGGCTTAGAAAATACAACTGAAAAAGAAATGGGGAGAATTAATAAATTAACTGCGGTATAGTTACATAATAATAAAATACTGCTCAGCAATAAAAAGGAATGAACTACTAGGTATTTGCATAACTGTGTTCATAGCAAATTATTCACAATAGTAAAAAATGGAAACCACCCAAGTGTCCATCAAAAGATGAAAAAATAAACAAAATGTGGTTTATATGTATAATGGAATGCTATTCAGTCTTAAAAAGGAAGGGAATTCTGGCACATATGCCAACATGAATGAACCTTAAGGATATTATGCTAAGTGAAATAAATCAAAATTGACAAACAAATAATGTATGATTTCACTTATAAGAGGTATCTAAAATAGTCAAATTCAAAGAATGGAGGAGCTGTTGTTTAACAGGTATAGAGTTTCGTCTGTCAGGATGAAAAAGTTCTGGAGATCTGTTGTAGAACAATGTGAATATACTTAACACTACTGAACTGAGCTGTACACTTAAAAAATGGTTATGATGGTAAATTTTTTGTTGTATGTTTCTTACAAGAATTTTAAAAATGTTTATTTTTTTAAAGGACTGAACTAATCATATACACCATTAAGTGGATGAATCTCAAAAATATTATATTGACTTCAAGAAGCCAGACACAAAAGAGGACATACTATAGTTAACCCTTGAGCAACACAAGGGGTTAGAGCAGGGGTGGGCAAACTTTTTGACTCGAGGGCCACAATGGGTTCTTAAACTGGACCGGAGGGCCGGAACAAAAGCATGGATGGAGTGTTTGTGTGAACTAATATTAATTCAAAGTAAAGGAGCGGAGGAGAGAGCAAGAGAACCAGATAGAACAGCCGGATCCGGGCCGCGGGCCATAGTTTGCCCAAGGCTGGGTTAGAGGCATCACACCCCCACATAGTAAAAAATCCATGTGTAATTTTGAACTTCCCCAAAACTTAACTACTAATAACCTATTGTTGACTAGAAGCCATACCAATAACATAAACAGTCAATTACCACATATTTCATATTACATGTATTATATAGTACTAGAGGCCTGGTGCATGAATTCATGCATGGCAGGTGGTCAGTGCACATCATAGCGACCGGTCGTTCCAGTCGTTTGGTCATAATGGTCACTTAGGCTTTTATATGTACAGATATTCTCACAATACAGTAAGGTAGAGAAAATAAAATGTTATTAAGAAAATCATAAAGAAGAGAAAATATATTTACAATATTTACTGAAAAAAATCTACATAATAAATGGGCCCAAACAGTTCAAACCTATGTATGCAAGTATGTCAAGTGTCAACTGTATATGTCTATATGAAGTTCAAGAACAAGCAAAACTGAGTGGTGAACACACAAGACAATATACAGATAATGCATTATAGAATAGTACACCTGAAACATATAATTTCAGTAATCAATGACACCCCAATAAATTAAGTTAAAACTAGAGAATCATAAAAAAAAACACACAAAAAAAATGGCAAAACTAATTTATGGTGAAAGAAGTCACAAAAGTGTATAGTTCAGAGGAGACGGGGATTGGGAGATTGGGTAAAAAAGGTGAAGGGATTAAGGAGTACAAATTGGTAGTCACAGAGATATAAAATACAGTATAGGGCAGTGGTCAGCAAACTGCGGCTCGCGAGCCACATGTGGCTCTTTGGCCCCTTGAGTGTGGCTCTTCCACAAAATACCACGTGCAGGTGTGCACGTACAATGTGATTGAAACTTCATGGCCCACGCGCAGAAGTCGGTTTTCGGCTCTCAAAATTAATTTCAATCGTTGTACTGTTGATATTTGGCTCTGTTGACTAATGTGTTTGCCGACCACTGGTATAGGGAATATATAGTCAATACTATTGTAATAATTAAGTATGGTGCCAGGTAGGTACTGGAGATATTGAGAACACTTTGTAAAGTATATGATTGTCTAACTACTATTCTGTGTACCCGAAACTAACACAAAATAATACTGAATATAAACTGTAATTTTAAAATACAATTAAAAAGAAAAAGAAAGAAAAACCTGGTTGGTGTGGCTCAGTGGTTGAGCATTATTAACCCATGCACCAAGAGGTCACTGATTTGATTCCCGGTCGAGGCACAAGCCCGGGTTGCAGGCTCGATTCCTGGTGGGGCCGTGCAGGAGGCAGCCGATCGATGTTTCTCTCTCATCAATGTTTCTATCTCTCTCTTCCTCTCCCGCACTCTCTAAAATCAATAAAAACATTTTTTAAAAAAAAAGAGAGAAAGAAAAATGTAAAAGCTAGAAAGGTACTGTCACGGTTGTCCTTAAAAAATGACATATATAATAACAAGTGCATAATTCCAGAAAGAAAAAGGTCACGAGGGAACTTCTGGGGTGATGGCAATGTTCTATGTCTTAATCTGGATGATGATTACATAGGTACAATGTTGTTCAATTAAATGCTTAAGATATCACACATTTTACCATATATAATAGCTCAATTAAAAAGAAACAAAGATAGGGTTTCAGTGAATTTGTAACATTCTGGTTTTTTTTAAAATCCTCAACTGATTTTTGTTGTTGTTGTTTTGAGAGAGAGAGAGAGAGAAGGGGAAGGAAGAGAGAAACACTGATGTGGGAGAGAAACATCAACCCAACTGGGGATGGAATCTGCAACCTAGGTATGTGCCCTGACTGGGAATCAAACATGCAACCTTTTTGGTGCATGGGACAACATTCCAACTAACTGAGCCACCCAGCCAAGACAGCATTCTATTCCTTTTTTTTTTTTTTTTCATATATATATATTTCTTTATTGATTTCAGAGAGGAAGGAAAAGGGAGAGAGAGAGAGAAAACATCAATGATGAGAGAGAATCATGGATCAGCTGCCTCCTGCATGCCCCCTACTGGGGATCGAGCCTGCAACCCAGGCATGTGCCCTTGGCCAGAAATGAACCTCGGATCATTCAGTCCGCAGGCTGATACTCTACCCCTGAGCCAAACTATCTCTGGAACTTCCTTGAGATTGAGAATTTTCATCATATAAAAATAGTGTCAAATGAGAAGAGATAAATTAATGTTCTTTGGTATACAAGATAGTGAAAATACCTGTCAGCACACCCTGTTTGACATCCCACTCACATGTTATTGGTTTTAAAAGAAATTATATAGAAACCAATTAGAACAAAAACATCTCATTAAACCTCCTACAACAGGAGCCCACTTTGCTAAAGCATGCACAATATCTGGGCTTCAGAGAGAAATGTATAATCAAGGTAAAAATTAATCAAAACCTACATAAAAAGAACAGCAAGAGACAGTTTAAGAAGAAAATCTTTCCTCAGTGTTAGAAATTCCTAAAGTCTGATCACTGAGTGCATAATTCTGCTTATTATTTTCTTCTACTATATAACACTATATTTATAATTAGGCTGATATCACAGTAAAATGACAGTACGATGCACACAATTCATTTAACAATTAATCTACTGGAGCTAAAAATTCTTACCATGTCATTAATTGCCTGCTTAAAATGCTGCCTCAGTTTTAGTTCTAGATTATCACACACCTTTAAAAACCCAGAGGAAGTGTAATGCACAAGGCAAGGCTTATTTAGGGGAGAAATAGCAGGCAGCATTGAGCTTCACACTTTTCTCTCCCAATGGACCCAAACACAGAAGAGACTTCATTGTGACCACCAAGCTTACTACTGATTAAAGGAGCATCTTCTTTCTCAGTAAAGCTCTCACACCCACCCTCACCACAAACTGCCTTTTTAACTGTCCTTTATCTGTCTGTCCTAATTTCTCAATATAAGCTATAATCTTTCCTCCTCTTCCTCCTACTCCTCCTCCCACTCCCCCTCCCTCCCCCTTCTTTAATATTTCTAGTGGTAAACCTCTCCAAAGGGGTTTTGGGAGAGTAGGAGGATAGAGAAAGACTTGAACTATTCTATGAAGGTTGTCATCTCTGATTTCTCTATAAAAAGATTTTATTTTCCCAGTCTGGCTCTGGTTGATGATTTTCCACCCACAAATTTATTCTTTACAAAGAGCTTTGCAGTTGATTCTTAGGGAATTGTTTCAGTCTTCAAGTCCATTTTATATAACAGCAGCAAGCCAAAACTCAGTGAGGGGAAAGATTGTTCCCAAATCATCCACCAGAGTCAGGATTAAATAAACGCACCCCGATAAAAATTTAGAAGGCATATTTATCAAAAGTGCTGATGATGCAAAACTGCAAAGGAAAACTAATACATTAAATGACATAATCAGGCCTCAAAATATATCCTAATAGCCCTGGCTGGTGTGGCTCAGTTGGCTGGAGCATCTTTCCATACACTAAAAAAGGTTGCGGGTTCAATTCCACGTCAGGTCACATACCCAGGTTGTGGGTTCAATCCATGTCAGGACGCTTATAGGAGGCAACCAATTGATGTTTCTCTCTCATATCGATGTTTCTATCCCTCTCCCTTCCTCCCTTTAAAATCAATAATAACATATCCTCAGCTGAGTATTAAATATAAATATATATATATCCTAATAAACTAGGACAATAGGTTGCAATGAATTAGATATATTTAATAAGGATATAGAGTTTCATTTAGGTTAAAGAAAAAAAAATCAATCAGAGATGTTCACGAGATACACCAAAACAGTAATACTAATAGTAGCTATCTCTGAATGGAGAAAGTTTAGATGACCTTACTTTATTCTTTGCACTCTTCTGTATTATTTAAAATTTCTACAGCATTAAAACAAAACAAAAACACACAAATAAACTACCACAAAACACAACATCATTACCAACTAAATAATTACAGGATGGGAGAGAGAGCTTGATAGCAGGTCACTTTAAGCAGATTTGCAGGTTTTAGTAAGACCTAAGCTTGTTATGAAGCAACAATGCAAGTCTGTATATTTTATAAAGCATTTGAGTTATTACAACTTTTCATAAGCAACCAACAACCAGTGAAAAGCAGTTAATACTCTAGAACAGCCTTGGGCAAACTACGGCCCGCGGGCCGGATCCGGCTGTTCTATCCGGTTCTCTTGCTCTCTGCTCCGCTCCTTTACTTTGAATTTATATTAGTTCACACAAACACTCCATCCATGCTTTTGTTCCGGCCCTCCGGTCCAGTTTAAGAACCCATTGTGGCCCTCGAGTCAAAAAGTTTGCCCACCCCTGCTCTAGAAGAAGCTGTGGGGACCCATTTTGCACCATGAGTTTGTGAAATCTGGATTAAAAAGTTACCTCTTCAGTGTTTTCTCATGCAAACTTTCTTCTGGCATGTGATACTGAGTAAACTAAAACTATTTTCAGTTTTTTGGTTTTTTCTTTAATATTTTGGTAGCGTATTTCAGGGGCTGATGTTAGCTGACTTCAAGTAGTTTTAAGTACATCAAATGTGGATCTTTTACACCATATCACCATGAACACATTGGGGAGATGAGATTTTTGGGAAACTCAAGGTGCTAGATCCCTAATTCAAAGAGGAACATTTCTCATGTTTGTTCATTCTAGTTTATTTTCATTTAAAATCTCTTAGGTTAAGTTTAAGCTTTTTAAAAGTTAGTTTTGAAAATTGAGACACATTACTAATACTGTAGGAATTGGTGAGGCCTTGACTTAAAGCTTTCTTTACTGTGATTTCCTTTTGGGTGTATTTTGCTAAGTGAAATTTGTTAAAATTTTTTTTTTGTTAATTAAACTTTTTTTCTTAAAATAAAGGCTTTTTCACTATGACTGGCATAGACTATTGACTCACCAAAAAGTAGCAAAATGGCTGGATGGTTGAAGAGAATTCATTTAAATGCTGTTTCAGTGTGAATTTAAGTTAGCACATCAAATCTGATTTTCCTTATCTTTTTACAAGGAAGCTGAGTTAAAAGTCATCTTTTAAAAGTTATTATGTACAAATGGGTGGTAGAAATGGTGACACATCCCAGAAAGTAGGAAAATAGAAGCACACAGTCTCTGCCTTCTGTGACTTTTGTGCTCTGTTCTTCAGCCCTGCTGGTCCCTCACGTTATGCTGGAATTGCAACCATTTCTCATAGCTAGAAATCCATAGTTTTGAATAAAACATCTTTTTCATACGTATTGGCTATTTCTATAGGGTACACTCCTGGGTTAGCAATAGATCTCTCTCCAGAATTGTTAGAAAACTGTCATCTGCCTAGCAGAGTGAAGAAGCATCCAAATTCCAGGCAGCTCTACACATGTCATATTACCATCACACTTAACTTTGACATACACTCAATAAAGTCAAGATTGTAAAATGTGAAAAAAAAATGCAAGTCCGCTACTGAAAAATTTATGTAATTGGAGGCTGCAAATAAAATGCCCATATCTCAGGTGCTAATAGTCTCCCTATAATTTAAGCTATTCAGATTATATTTGAATCTCATTTTAGATGTCATTCAATCCAATAAACATTTACTGAATGCTTATTTAGTACAAGGCACACCCTAACACCATACTTGTAGGAGGTAAATTGAGAAGTTAGGATATGACTTTAAAAAAATCACAGTAGCCAGAGATTTTGAAACTATGTCATATGAAGAACAATTGAGGGAAGAAAGGATGTTTTGCCAACAGAATGGCAATCATATACATGTTAACCCTCTAAAGAAGTTCACATGTAGAAGACAGGAACATTTCGGTGTTGCATCTGAAAGAAGAAATAGAATCAACAGGTTCAGGTTATGAAGAGGAAAATTCCAACATGAGGAAGAAATTCTCATCCCTTAAAAAACTGAATGGAATATAGCCTAAAATATTAAGAACTATTTTACTAAGTGTTCAAGCACTTAGTAAATATCAATGGATATTACCGAACAGCTTTGGGAAGGAGACCAGGGTAGATGGCCTCTTAGGTTCTTTCCACTTTTAAGGTACGGTGACCCAGGCACTGCTAATCTGCAAGATCAAAGTCCAATAAAAAAAGAGGAGGTATGGTACCTTAGCCATTCTGGTGTAAAACTGAGAATTTAGAGTGATTAAGCTTCTATGGAGCCAAAAACACGTCTCTTGTTGTTCACAATAATCCAGACACCTAAACTTTCATCTGCTGAAGAGATGCCTGTTTGGGTTTGCTGATAGGATAATATATTACTACTCACTAGTAATGGCTTTTTCATCCCATTAGCAGGTTAACAGTCTACTTGTTCAACATGGTTAGAATACCTGAGTTATGTGACCAGAGTTTGGCCTGATTTTGGGAAAGATAAATAGAGAGGGAAAAATAAGGGATAAGATGAAAAACTGCCCACTTTTAAAAAGACTACTTTATAAAGTAATCTAGATATAAGATGCAAAAGGGAAAGGAATTAGGGACCTAAACAATGCCTATTGTTCTCATTTTCGGCTAAGCTTTTTGTAAATTACAATTAGAAACCAACAGTTTGTGAAATAAACCATGGTTAAATGGATACCTATCCTACCTTAAAAAAAAAAAAGTTGAGGAAGATGAAAAAGTTCTGGAGATGGCTGGTGGTGATGGTTGCACAACTATGTGAATGTACTTAATGTAATAAAACTGTAGACTTAAAAATGGTTAAAATGGTAAATGTTGTTATATTTTACCATCCTTAAAAAAAAAAAATCGGCCCTAGCTGGTTTGGTTCAGTGGATAGAGCATTGGCCTGCGGACTGAAGGATCCCAGGTTCGATTCCAGTCAAGAGCACATGCCCCGACTGCAGGCTCGATCCCCAGTGGGGGGCATGCAGGAGGCAGCCAATCAATGATTCTCTCTCATCACTGATGTTTCTATCTCTCTCTCCCTCTCCCTTCCTCTCTGAAATTTAAAAAAAAAAAAAAAAAAAAAAAATCGAAGTGGCAAAAGACTCCAGTGGAATTTCAGGTTGAGGTAAGCAGGTTTCATACACTAAAGTTACACTCATCTAAAACCACAGTAGACCCAACTAAAAATCTTAATATTCTATAACACATATCTGAATCTCCTAAATCAAGACTTCTTTACTGCACTGCAATTCACCAAGCCCAGCTATGATCTAATGCAAAACCTCACTTTGTAGCATAAACCAAGTTAAGGCAAAACAGATTAGCCACATGGATTTTTAATTTCTAACTGTAGTCCTACGAGATTAGGCAACAGCAACTATCAGAATAATATGTAATGCTCCTAGTCATTGGGGAAACAATGTAACAGCAGCCTCATTTCAGTGCTTTGTTTTAATCTGCATAGTAAGAGGAGATCAGCGGATCTGATTAACAAAAGAAAGGTCATTATGAAGTATGGTAGCAACCATATTTGGGTAAAAATTGCTGTTTAATATTTTAACCTTGCTGTTTTGGGTTCTGTACTCATTTAAAAGTTATTTTGATTTTCTGAACTTATGTATGCTATCCCAATACTCCATTGATGATGGTTTGAATGTCCCATTGATTGTGATCTCACTGGTTACTGAAGCACATTCTTCTGGGACCCAGGACAGTTCAATTATCCTAAATTGTCTCAGTAGCTACAGATAACTGAGTTTCGGTTGACTCAGTGGTCCTGGAATCAGAAGAGCACAAATTATCCTAAATTGCCTCAGTAGCTACAGATAGTGCATTCATGTTGACTCAGTGATCCCAGAACCTGGACAGCACAATTATTCTAAATTGTCCAGGTGGTCCCAGATAATGTGTTTCTGTTGATTCAGTGATTCGTAGATACTTTAGATAACTAAGTTGCTCGATTTCGCTTCTGTAAAAATGCTTTTTCGCGAAACAGGTTCCTCATTCCAGACCCAAAGATGTAATCAATACTTTTGTGATATTCTGCCAATATAAGCCTGATGTGGCGAGCTGTTCGGGGCTGCGAGGTCTGGAGCACTTTTGCTCCCTTATATGCCGCCAGCTTTTAATAAATGACTCCATAATTTGACTTTTTGAGGCGTCCTTTGTAAGATGAGGGTTACACTACAACAATTACTGACAAATTCTAACCTACGGGATAATTTGAGCCTATCTGCCACTTTAGAACAGGCAACTGGAATAAGAGACTATGTTCCTGTATTTCTTGCTAATTGAGTCATCAGCCCAATGCCTCAGCTCCTATTCACTTTAATCCATATTTACTTTTCACTAGACTAAGTTGCAACCTTCAGCTGAAGTGCCTGGCATCAAACTGCTCCTCTTCCCCACTCATCAGTATCTACTCCCGATAAGAGAACTGTGACTAATACTGTAGCACGAAGAGGTGTATGGGCAAGAGGGCTTGGGGGGACTTTGAGTGACTGAGCCCTCACATTCCCTTTCCAACTTTAACTCTGTGGCCATCAACAGTCGGTGTACTTTCTTTGATTACTGCCTGAGGGTTTTTATTCTGTGACATTCAGAACTCTATGCACAACCTTCTCCAAAGGATGTTAACTCCCCTATGTAGAGGCCCCCGAGAGCTATTCTTGTTCCTTTGCCTCCCCAGCAGAGTACACATGTAAAGCTTTTCTTCTCCTTTTTTTTGGAGGGAGTATTTCTTTAGAGTAAAGGAAAATAGCTACATAAGCAAATAAGCAGGAAATGGGAGGGGAAGGGGGGGGCTCCTTAGCATTAGAACAAAAAAGACCATGGAGCAAGCAAGGTAAACAAGAGGCAAATTCATTAGGTGAACAATTAAGAGATTTACAAAAAAATGCACTGAAGTCTTATTCCAAACCCTAGGCTTGTCACTAACCATAGCAATATCTAAAAAGTCATTCTTGAGCCCTAGCCTGTTTGGCTCAGTGGATAGAGCATCGGCCTGCAGATTGAAGGGTCCCAGGTTTGATTCCGGTCAAGGGCACAGGCCTGGGTTGTGGGTTCAATCCCCTGTAGGGGGCGTGCAGAAGGCAGTCAATCAATGATTCTCATCATTGATGTTTTTAGCTCTCTCTCCCTCTCCCTTCCTCTGTGAAATCAATAAAAAATATATTTAATAAAATAAAGAATAAAAAGTCGTTCTCGAAGAAAAAGTAAACACATTCCAAATAAAGGAGAAAATTAGTATGTTAATCATAGAGTTCAAATTTTATCCAAATTAAGAAAATTACAGATCGGGAAAAAACCTATTTGCAGTGATTTAGCCTCTACTTCTGTGAGCAATCAGAGAATAGGATTGTGAATCTGGCACTAATAAAATGTTCATTAAGTGAAAAGCATTAAGATGTTAACTTGAAGAGATTCATTACAGACTTCAAATTACTTACTTTGAAAGCAGTTTGATTAGATGAAGGTCAGATTTTAGTCTAACATTTTTCT